>NC_090445.1:322212152-322827921 GCF_031143425.1 Pleurodeles waltl | reverse complement strand
CTGGAGGTTTCCCAAAGCCACGTAGTATTTTTGTCAAACCTACTAAAGAAAAATCCAGCCTACTTTGATCTGTGTTTATTTTCAATTCTTAGTCCATAAGAAATTGTTTGTTACTTCCTTTATTAGGAGGCTGCTTCTCAAGCTTGTTTGGAGAACCACTTTTGGTGTCCACAGGAGATCTGATTTAGCTTGCTCTCAGGCAAACAGAAGGCACTTCCGGGCACTGACTAGAAGACCCAGAACTGAGAGGATGTCGTCTTATGTTGTGCCTGATATAAACTTGCTCTTATGAATAGGAAAACTAAAGTTAAACTTGAGACTTGCAAGTAAATATACTCTAAGCTGCTTTGGAAAATCATTAATTCAATCATACAAAGACCGCACAAACACCAAATTTGGGGGAACATATTATTGCTAATGAGTGGTTATGTCATTTTAAATACATTTATACTTATGCTGACTGTCAGACTGTGGCTGTCAGTGGATGCTGTCCTAATTTCCCCCTTGAGGAAAACCAATTCTGTCAACATCTCCTTGTTCAACCTTTGAGTAGTCCACAATATTTTTGGCATGAGGAGCTGGGATAAATCTAATTGAGTAGCTTATCAAACTGCCCCCCCCCTGTTGCTTTGGGTCCTGACATGGCCTAATCCCAAAGCTATCTTGAACACAAAATAATCAAATATTGCCTAAATTGCTCCAGGGGTTAAACCAATAGAGCAAAACTGGTGCAGAGGAACTGGGCAGACCATATGTATTTTCCAATCCTACTGCCATTCATAAAACCAACAAACTCTGGGTCTAGCAGACGTTTTTGGAGTTTAGGTGTAACTCGAGAGAGGCAACTGAATTTATCAAGCCCTTGTTGAGACAGTAGGCTATAGTACAGACCTCATGAGATGGTGAGGTGCACCTTTTACCCATCACATGATTTTGGGAAAGGGCTCTCTTAACAAGGTTTAGATTACGCTTGATATGTGGTTACCTTTCTTTTCCACTGGGTCAGTTTAGTAATTAATCGTTATGTATCTGTCCATGTGCTGAGACGTCAATCCAGACACTAGCGCACTCTGCCTTATTTTGTAAGTTTTACCAACGGTTCACACAAAACATATTTGATCCAGTTTCTAAAAAAGGTATAGTTCTTATAAATTCAGATCTGTGCTGCATTTTTTACAAATGTTATTACGGAATGAAGTTTGTTTCGCTGTGAGCATGTTCTTGAAATTTGCAGTCCGTTTTTACAATTTTATGTTTTTTTAAATTTGTTGTAAGTGATTTATAGTTATAGTTAAATTGATCACATTTTAATTATACATACCTTGTATTTGAATGTAAATGCATAATCAAATAAGGTATTTATTGATTGATTTAACATAGATTGTAAAATCTTTGCAAAAATATTTAAATATTTTCCCTTTGGAGTCGATAATTCTGAAACTAATAAGAATTGAACAATCTTTACATATATTTTGTACAAAGTCTAAGTGCACTGATTTTAATATTGTTTGGAAAACATTTAATATTACATTTCTGGGCTTATGGTTTACTAATTCTATTAAGGAAAAAGTTAAACTGAACTTGAGCTCTATTAAGGTTATCATTTCTAATTTATCGAAGAATCGGGTTACTCTGAATTTATCATGGTGGAATAGATTAAACACTATGGCCCTCATAACGAGTTTGGTGGTATTCGGGCAAGACTGGCGTGCGAACTAGCACCACCATATTGGCAGTGGTGGCGGTATAGCGACGGGCGGATTGCGAGTCACAACACACAAACCGTCAAAATACAGACACAAAACCAACACCGCTAGGTCAACCTACGGCGAATGAGTGACTGATCAATCGCCAGGCCCGCCACGCTGACACCATTCTAACCGTCATATTATGAATCAACCACCAACACAGCAGAACATGCACGGCGGGCACCGTAGGTGGCTCACACCGCAGCAGAACAACAAGACACCGTGGAAAGTAGCTAACACCACATTGGCTAGTTCAAATATCCCACAACTGAAAACCATACACACAGCACGCCCACCTGACCACGCAACCACATAACCCCCCCAACAAGCCATTGCGACAAATACGAGCAGCCACACCCGAGACTAAGCACACCCCAAACATAGCAAACAAATATCACACTGCACACATCAACACCGCAGCTCGCCAGCACACACAGCAAAAGACCCCGACATCTCCACCCAGCCCGTACTTCACCCGACACGGACAACACATACCCACCCCACAACATGTCACGCCAGAAGCACCCACGGTTCACGACAATGAGTTACAGGTCATGGTTGACGAGATCATCAGAGTCGAGCCCCAGATTATGGTAGTCCAGGTACAACAAACATCAATAGCCAAAAAGACGGAATTATGGCAGAGGATCGTCGACAGGGCCATTGCAGTCGGCACATACCCACGCATGTCGAGTGTCGAGGACGCATCAGAAAGAGGTGAAACTACCTCAGGGGGAGAGGAAGATCTGTTCCATGACCCCAGGCAGAGGATAGCCAGTAATAAGAACGGCAGTGGTCCCCACCTCCTACCCTCCAGCTGACAACCTGGGAGGAGAAGGTCCTAGACATCATGTATTTAGAGGGCCTGATTGGCATCAGCGGAGGGTTAGCCACTGGTAAGTCAGCAATACCCTCCCCAAGCACCAACCACCCATGCTCAGCATGCCTCCCCACCATTCTCCAACCCACTGCAACCCAACCCACTGACTCCGTCCCAAACCCCTCTACACCACTCTTCTGCATGCCACACCACCCCACTCCCACCATCCCTACTCACAAACCCCGAATGCACAGATGTCAGCCACAATGTGAAGAACCACAGCTCCCACAATCCAATCCAAACCAATGTCTGCAGTGCAGCAGTTGTCATTGCTATCACTGGGAAGCAAGTCACTGCATGCATCACAACAGGAACACAACACCAACAGTCACACAACTAACATCTACCATGTCCAACGACAGGTACCCCTGCCACTGACACCCTGCAGAGGATTCCAGGCTCAGACAGCCCTCTCTAGGATGAAGGCCCCACTGGATGTCTGGATGAAGACGGCTTGCCTGGGCCATCAGAGGCCACTGAGCAGTCCACCAACGTCACAACCACCCTGGACACACCGGAAGACCCTACCCATGTGGCAACAACACCACAGCCAGACCCTGAACCCCAAACCTGTGCCCAAGGACCCATCAATCAGAGGTGTGCCCCGTAATACAGCAGCCAGAGTCAAGGGCACCCACCCCAGACAATGACAGCCCTGCTGCTACCAGGAGTGAGCACACTGTGCCAGGGGCATAGGTACAGGGGGGCAGGGGTAGTGGGAGTGGAACTATGACCCAAGGGTTGGGACAGCCACACCAACTGACTGCCCAGGAGGGGCTCAACCCCAGCACACCGAGGCCACAGTGGCCCAGATCCTTGCCACCGTGCAGGAGACCCAGTGGCTGCAGGGGCAATACTATCAGGAGGCCATGCAACAGTGGCAGGCCCACAATACCACCATGGCATCCATAGTAGGGGTGCTCAAGAGCCTGACCACTGTCATGCGTGAGTCCACCATCCACCAGCAGGCCCCTACCATTGGCCAACACCCATCACAGTTCTCCACGTCAGCAGCAGCCAATGACATGGAGGCCCCGCCACAGGTCTCGCAGGACACCAGCACCCCTACCCCTGTAGCTGAGGAACGACACGCAACCGAGGACATCCAAGTAGACATCCAGCTGGACATGTTGCCCAGACCACGACCACCGACAGGAAGTGACCCTCTCTTGAATAATTTCCCTTGTATGTGACACCCTGTCGACTGTCCACTCCCATATCTCCATCTACCCATGGCTAGCAGACTGTACCTGGACTACCTACAGGTGGCCTTCCCATTCTGATGATCTCCGCCACCATGACCTCACTCATCACCCATAACACTTGTACATCACAAATAAACGACATCTGAGCACAGTCCATGTCTACGTGTTTATCTGCCATGAGTATGTATGGAACTGCCAATACATGTACAAGTGACAATCCATCACCCAGCACATTCATGGGAGGATGACTGCAGGGGAAGCAAAATGCCAGGAGGCCAATCGTGGAGCAGGCAGTGGCTGGACATATGTGTCAATGGAGGCAACAGCCCAGGCAGGGAGCACAGAACAACACAACACTGTCCTGAAAGGAGAGCAAAACAGGGACAACAATCACTATAGGAGTCACAGATGCCAACTCCACACAAATGCACTGTAGGAACAGGTATCCAGGGCAGATATGTCAGGCAGGTCCACAAACGTATGGCCAGTACCAACACACATGCACAACACACACACACACCACTCTATGTCCGTTCAGGCTCTATGCCAGATATCTGATCGGTATTTTTATGTTATGAGGATATGTATGGCGCGCTGATCACCCAGAAGGTTATAGAGGCGCACTGGAATGTGTGCACCGAGTTGTCCGAGATACGCCCAGTTGAAGAGCCAAGTTTTCAGTTTCCTTTCGAATTTGAGGATGGAGCTATATAACCTGCTAGGGTGGGGGAACTCGTTCCAGGTCTTTGGGGCACTGTGAGAGAAGAGGAGTCCTCCTGCTTTTGCACTCTAGGTGCAGGGGATGTAGGGGAGGAGAAGGACAGTAGAACAGAGGTGCCTTGGTGGGAAGTAGATGCAGATGCGGACGTGGCGGCAATCTGGGCTCGCCGATCCACCCCTTCCAAGACGGCAGCCTGATCAGATAGGGCCAGGCCCTCAGCGCGAGGTGTCTGTCCTGGATGGGACAGTCTGCAGGAGTTGCAACAGGAGGTTCCAGGGGTGGACAGGTGAGCAGAGACTGGCTGTTGCCGGCGCTGAGTGTGGCGCCTGGTTGGCCTCAGGCAGGCGAGGCAACACCTGCATTAGCCTGGGATGCCGGCCCTCCAGCACCTGGGCATGGCATCGTGCGGTGCTGGGGCCTGGGCGAAGCTGGGACCGAATGCCTGATA
Organism: Pleurodeles waltl; assembly: GCF_031143425.1. Lineage (NCBI taxonomy): Eukaryota > Metazoa > Chordata > Amphibia > Caudata > Salamandridae > Pleurodeles > Pleurodeles waltl. The sequence continues at coordinate 322,822,919 of NC_090445.1, read as the reverse complement.
GGGCTGCAAGCTGTGAACCAGAAGAGAGCAGTGATTGAAGAACGGGGCATTTTGTACCGCCTTGGGGCCCAGTCTGGAATGCAAGGTGCAGGTCTTGGTGCCTGTGAAGGCCTCTGAAGTGAAGTGCTTGCTGGAGGGGTGGCTACAGTCCTGGGCTCCAGATGATATGATTGCATAGAAACGTAACCACTGCGAGAGAGACACTATCCTTCGAGAGGCCAGGAAGTATAAGGATCTCCACTTTCAAACTTTGGGTATTATGACTTTCCCGAGAAAACGAGAAGTTCAGCACTGTAGGTGCTCTTTTGAGGAGGTTAAAAAGAAGCTTTGTTCCCTCAACCTGCAGTACATGATCATTTTTCCAGGACATTTGGAAGTGATCTTAACTCCAAAACCTATTTCTTTTAAACCTGGAACAGGCTTTGGAGTGGCAGTGGAGAGGAGGGAGCTCAGTCGGGCTGATGGACCTGTGGAGCCCAGGCAAAAAGCGGTAGAGAGCTTTACTTGTCTTGCCCCAAGCCACCTAGCAGGTAGCGAGCATGTTTGCAGAAAAAACGCTCACATCCCCGTGGATGCTGGGACTCCTCTGGCTCAAACAGGGAGAGCATGGTAGAAGAAGGGGTCGGCGGTAGGGCAGTTGGTCAAGGGCTTTATTGTAATCACATTACGACCAATTTTGGGGTGACAGATGCTTTCGGAGTAGAACTATGGGATTGGGAGACGCTGGGGAGATAGGGTGTTTTATTTGTTACAGGTTGTTGGACCATACATCTCATGGACCACGACAGTCACTCTCAAGTGCACTCCTCCAAAGATTGCAGATTTCCCACACAAATGAGTTACTACTGTAACGCATTCTCACCACCTGACCCAGGGCTGCCTGATTTTTTAACCCTTATGGTAGCAGTTAAACTAATGTCTTGGAATGTGGTTGGCTTGCTGGATAGAATTAAAAGATCCGCCATCCTTCAGTATGTTACCTTGGATCGTCTGGCACTGCGAAGACCATCCACTGAACTGGACTGTCGAGAGATCACTGTTGCAACAAATCTTGCTGAAGAAGGCCCGGAAGTGCTGGAGGGTGTCGACCCAGCAGGTTTAACACGACAAAAAGTCAGGGAAGCTCCTCTATTGGCTAGCCACTAGAGAGAGAGCCTCCAGGTTGATCCCCCAGATTAGAGACACTGAAGGGCACTTGTATGTTAGTTACCACTGACATCGCACAAGTCTTTGCAGACTACTACTAAACTTAATATAAGTGTAAACTCAGGCCCTCCAGCAAAGTAGCACACCTGGTGTTGAGGGACATCCCATTTTCCTCAATCCCTCCATCGCTGGCCAAGGACCTTGATCAGCGGCTCACAGTCAAAGAATTTGGGGAAGCATTATTGAATATGTCCCCAGGAAAAACACCAGCCCCACACATGCACCCTGTTGAATACTATCGTAAATTCTGATATCTTCTGCTCCCTCACCTGAAGCAGTGTAATTTGGGGCCTTCCCTTTGAGCTAGACAAGCTAAAATCGTGGTGATCCCTAAGCCGGGCCAGCTGCTGGATAGGCCTATTTTTCATTAATTCCGAAATCAAGGTGTTTGCAAAGGTCCTGACTAATCAGCTGTACCAAACACTGTTCTATATGATCCACTCAGACCAACGCAGCTTTATGTCCAACTCAACTACTTACACATTACCTACACAACCCCTCTGCGGCTTCGCCGAGTTGGCAGAATTTCTCAGGCCACCTCCTTCAAATGCTCTTTGCCGGATGCAGAATTTTTCCACGTGGCTTGGTCCTGCCCAATGCTGGTCCCTTACTGGCAGAGTGTGGGTAAGAAGCTCTCATCAATCTTGGATAGGCTGCTGGACCTGACTTTCAGGGTTGCCCTGCTGGGTTTGCTGGAGGATGTGGGAGGGCAGAAAATGGAGCGTATCTTTATTGGAGTTGCAACTTCATACTGCATGCAAATTGAGGTTCTGGTTGCCCTTTCACTTCCCCAACCCACAAGTGTGATGGAATGGCAGCGTGGGTAGGCTGGTGTGCTCAATAGAAGTGGCCCATCTACGCAGCTTGGGACATCATGGGCTGGATGTGAGGAATGACTATGTTTTGAATATGTTTTGTGGCTTACTGGGACATGACATGGTGGGTTGTAGTCATGTTTGTGCTTGATAGTGCAAGCAATAATCAATAAAATATGTTTATGAAAAAAAGTGATTAAAAACAGTCAAAAGCTGGAATAATACATATTTGTGACCATGTACCATGCGGGCACGGTCAGGACCATGTAGGGGATCTAGTATTTCACAAATGCAAAGGCTACCTTCTTTGAAGATGGTAACGAGTGATTCTTTCTTGTCAAAGCCATACAAAATACAGGACGGAATCTCCATAGTTCTTTTCAATGCGATGGAGCTAAACCAAAACAAGAAAAAAGTGGACTTCTCTGGGCCACTCACCAGTATAAACAGGAAAAGAAAACTAAAACATCTTCTGGCTAATTTACTTAGCCAGCACCTTTGCTGCTCTGAACATATACAGGTCTGAGCCACCAAGTCAACAAGAATAATGAATGACTCCGTGCAAGATGTTCAGTAGCTACCCAGGAACACTGAATGAGCATGCCGAAAATGGGCAAATCAGAGATGATCTTTAAATTTTCTGTTACCCTAATGTTTGCCAGAAAATAACAAGGAGAGGATCCAAGAAAAGATGGTGGCACTTAGAGAAGTAGCGGACTCCCATTGCCTACATCCTGTCCAGTAGTAATCCCCAAAAAATTTGAATCAAGAGCCTAAGACACTCTTGGATGTCAGAAAACAGGATACTATCTGGTTGTCAAGCTGGTTTCAGGCAAAAGGTCAGCACCGTGGCCCAAGTCTTCCGATCCACCCTCATCACTGGGAAGTACATAACCATCTGACAGGAACATCTCTATGTTGCCTTTACTGACCTGAGGGCGGCATTCGACCTGGTGCCAAAGGAAAGTTTATGTAAAGAGTCTTGGACTCTTACGGCATCCCCACAGATCTTTTATGAATTCTCCGTTTTTTACATACCAATACCTATGCCCAAGTAAGGTGGAATAATGGGGGGTGGGAGGGAGATCTAACCCCCAGGATTCAAATCAACTGGGGGGGGTTTGCAAAGGCTGCGTATTAACTCCTACACTCTTTAGCTTATGCATAAATGGTACGGTGGACTGTTAGCCCAATGTAGACATGATGCTTTGAGAGTTGCGGGCAAAGTCTGCCAATACTTATGTTTGCCGATGACACCCTTCTCATATCTCGGACACCATCAGGCCTGCAAGCACTGCTGGACAGCATCAAAAATTTTTGTTCCACTAGAGGCCTCGAGGTGAATCCCTCACAGTCTAGGTTTATGACCCTGAACACCCATAAATCCTTGAGCGGCAGGATGTGTCTGGACAGAGTGCCGTTGGAACAAGTCAGATGCTTTGATTAGATGGGCATCAGACTTGCTGCCAACTTATCTTGGGTCCCCAAGTTGAGAAGAGAAGCTTGGCTCTTCATAAAAGAGCCTCAGCAACAGTAAGGAAGCACAAGGCCAATTTAGGGGAGCCATTTCACCTGCGCTTGAAGTGTACAGGGCGACAGCCATAGCTGGTGCCCGTTACGGGGCTGAACTGTGGGGTTCGGCGGATGCCTCAGTCTTGGTTGCAACTGAAAATAAATTTTTAAGCTCACTGGTTAGCCTCCCACAAAGTACAACCCGAATCTCTTTCCGTATGGATTTTTCCTTACAAAGAATCAATCATGTAATTCACTTAAAATTGTTGTCTTATTGCGTGCGTCTGTTGACTACAGATGAATTGGACCCGTAAAGGGAAGTTATGACAGAGTATACTGGAAATTATAAAATATACCCAGTCCCCTTGGCTGAAACAAATCAAACTTAACTGAGGAAATCGGGATGCCAGAAGTATGGGAATCACCAGTTTATTTTTAAAAGAAGTTTCCTCACTAAAGTGAAACAAGCATTTTGGGACCATAAGATGCGTGCAATATGGCATAAGTTAGAAGGGGCAAACTAAGTGAAATTTTTTTGTAGATAAATAGTATAATGGATTTGAAGTATACTTGGACAGGATAACTCCCCCCATAATGAGAACACTGTACATGAAGCTTAGATTTGGAATGCTGCCATTGAACTCTTTAACCAAAAAATTGGGTTGAGCAAGGAGCTGCGGCCCCCGATTGCCCATTTTGTTTGTTTAGTATGGTACTCAAACAAACGATTTATGACAGACCAGATAGGAGGTGGATCATCCTAGCTTGTAAATCAGCGGGAATAGCTCAACTACGGATAGCAAGTCGAATTTTTAAATAGGATACAACAGAACACATTGTATTCGCTGTTGTCAGGTTTTTAATGTGGGCTTGGAGCATTTGAACTAACAAGTTGGCAGGGAAAACACTAGGAGAGCATTGATTTTAAAACTGGGTTTCAGGTGAATTTTTTGACGCACACCTTCCTTTTTTAGTGTTGTTTGTACAATCATAACATACAGTAAGACTGCTTCAAGAGAGGGGCTTCTAAGTTGACTAGATCCAGTGTACTTCCAATTACACGAAGAACTGAGCCAGATCAATTTAAGTACTTGCATTGTCACCCGTGTACGCCCTTTGGCACAGAGAAATTGAATTGAATAGCAACATTATTACTAGCACTTTACTGTTTATTATTTTAAACAGGTTGTAATTCACCTCCCTGGAAGGTGCCAAGCTTTAACTTGCAAGTGAAGCATGGCAAACCTGACAACCAATAGATTGGCAGGAGCACAAGGTGGACCCAGTCAGGAGGTTTTTGTCTTCCCGTCTACTTTATTGTGAACTTCACTTGCTTGGTTTGGGTTCTCATGGTTGAGCTGGCCCTGGTGCTGTAAATAGCATTGGCTTTTCTTTCTCTTAACTTAATCCAATGTGGGAACTGGTGCACTATGATTTTAGTTCACCAAAGCTAGCAAGCTTCCTAGTGCCATCAGGATCTTTGAGATTAATTATATAATGGCACTCAATCACGGTCTCTATGATGTATTGTTATCATGTTATGTGTTCCTAAACAAATCGTAATAAGGTTATGATCCCACATGTATGTATTTAAGCATTTGGTTGTTCTGTGTCAACACTTGATTACAGCTCCTTCCAATTTGATTGCTCCCACCTTAACTAGCGGCACTATATTGTATACTGGTCACCACATGGAGGCCTGTCTTTTTTAGTTATCTGTATGTATGTTTTTAAAGAGGTCTACTTGTGTCTGCCCAAACCCTTTTTGTAGATAATTCTTAAAATCCTTTTATAGTGTAATGCATTTATTTTGACTTTTATGGCCTTCAGCCAAAACAAAGTTTCTACTGATTGATTGATTGAATCAACTATCTGTTCACATAACCAATGGCTCAAAATTCAGCTTTCCCATAATGGATCAATTGTTGGACTAGTTGGTGCAGATATTTCTCCCCGGTGCATCTAAATTATGGGTACTGCCACTGACCACAAGAACTTAAGTGAGGTGAGCAGCTGTCTGCAAAAATGGGTTGCACAAGTTTACCGTTGTGCCCTTCAGACTGACAGCACATTTCGGTGTCTGATTAACCAAGTGCTTATGTTGAATGAAGTCCACTGCATGGACTTACAGAGCAAAAACACAATGGACACAATTTCCTAAGTAAGTGTAATTTTGAAATTGCCAATTTCTCAGAATTCTCCATGCAGAATGACGCATGTAGAAAACATTATATTACTGGTGTGTTTTGAAGACATATGTATGTACATGTTATTTCTAAATTCGAATCTAGTAAAAAAGCAGCGAAGCTCTGACATGTATAAGTCACCACACTACTTGCAGTCAGGTCATGCTTTTATGTCCGAGAGGCTGTCTAACCTAGCTCCCAAAACATTAAAATGGCAAGAAACGAAATACTTGACCAATGTTTCAGAGCCTATTTGAATGGAAGACCTGTAGACGTTAAAACGGGGATTAACCCCCAAACACAAATGTGGGTAGTTCTCCGAACATCTGAGTATTTATGCAAACTTGGCCAGTAATAAAGCTAAACTGACAGATCCCCTAACAAGCCACTTAGTAGCAAGCTTAAAACGTATATATATTATCTAGACTAACACCGTGAGGCTTACACAAAGTGCCATAGTCTTAAGACATAAAACATGTAACCTAACAAGGAACATACACAGATGGCATAAACTGAGGAGAAAATGCTCTTCTATGGATGTGGGAAATGTTTAAATTAACTTGGATCATGGAACATTTAGATTAGCCAACTGATTTTGAAAGACTGTCTTCTTTGAGACAAGTGTCTCCCATCTCACATTAGTGATGTTGACAACATCCTGCAGCAAAGCAGAAATCTCACAGCAAATGGAGAAGACCTTTCTGGGTCCCGGAACATGGAGTGTGCTGCCTGAAAGGAGTCAGAAATTAAACATGTCCAGAGAAGGAACCATGATCCTGAAATGAACAAATGAATGAATAATAAGATTTATAAAGCGCAACAGCTACCCAACTATAGTGTTCTCGTGCTTAAAGCATTACTAAAGCCAAAAAAGAGACGCATCAGAGTAGCCTAGTGTAGTTTGTTCCAGAGGAACATCAGAACAGTCACGTCTTAATTTGCTTACGAAAGGAAAGGTTTTCAGATTCCAGTCTGATAATGAGAGAGAAAGCATTCTGGCATTTCACTGCAATGTGTGAGAAGGAGTGATCTCCGATTCACGATCTCTGGAGATGCAAACCCCAAACTCTGCAAAGTAGAAAATAACAAGCGGCTTGGACAGTTGAGGTAGATTGGAATAGCGGATGGTAATAGGTCCCAAGCCAGAGAAAGTCTTGTGAAAAATAAGGTGTTTCTATACTGGGAGCTAGTGTAGATTATGGACATGGTGAGAAAGAGAATGGTTTGCTGGGACTTCTAGCAAAAACCTGGCTGTAGTATTCTTTGTAAGCTGAACTCTGTTACGAAGCTTATTGTAAAGTCCAATACACTGCGAGTTAGACTAATCCTGTAAAGATACTACCACTGCCCATATTACTGATTTACAATGCTCCATTGGAATGAAAGGCATGACTTTACTCATTAAGTATAGATGGTAAAAACAAGTAAAGCTTAATGTGCGAAGTAAAAGAGAGAGCGCAGTATCAAAAGTAAAATTTACATGTTTTGCAGATACCAAGGGTGAAGGTGGCGGGCCCACAACAGCCTAAGCTTGATAAGATAGAAAGGATCGCCACGCTAAACATTGTCTTTGAAATTTAAGAGCACTTGATGTAAAGCCCCTAAGGTCCGAATCATATGACTATTTTAGATAGGCCCTGTCACCATTTTAGATCATGGAGATCGCCATCTGTCTCCATTTGTCATGTCTGCCATTTGACGCAGATGTTGTCTGACCTACCTTACTGTGAAAGTATTAGGTCTTCTGACTTATGATGTAGATAGAACACTTGATGTGACAAAAGTCTGGGTCAATTGTCTACTTATCAGCAAGTCTAGATCAAACAAGGACAAAGTCCAGGCATTTAGTCAAAATAATGTAGTGTAAATTGACATCCTTTTATGTCAGAAATGCCAATCTCTGATAAGATTTGGTATATAAGAACTGCCATTTGCCCACCTCATAGAGAGAAATACTTCACCCAGCTTATCGCCCGAGATTCTGCCAATAAACAGTTCCACCTACCGCAGACGCACTTCGAAGATGCAACATCTTGCTCAGTGCTGATAAAGCTAAGTCGCAGAAGAAGGCTGCTACCGCAGCGTGTGTGTGCCCGCAGAAGGGAACACTGCCTTTATGGCTCTGCTGATAACATTAGCTTTTGCTGTCAACAAAGTATCCAGTGAGTCGCTGCTCCGTTTAGGCTACAAGTTGCTCTGCTTTCCATGCTTTCTCAGTACAGTGCACAGAAGTAGTTTTAGGGTGTTAGTTTTGAAATGACATTTTAATCATGTCAGAAATGTTCATTTTATTTTCATTGCTTTCATAATATCCTGTGTAGTTACTTTAGATCTACTGAGAAACAGGTTATTCCTGTCATAATAAATGCTTTTATTTACAGTGTCCATTCTTCTAAGTGAAGTGTGAGTGACATTGTAAATACCAAAATACATTTGATTGAGTTACCACGGTGCCCTTGATCCCTTTATAGGGATTGTTAGTTACCCATAAAGCAATGACTATTTCAACAATGTCTTGGTTGGGTTTGTGGAGGGTTACATTAACCTGTCTTTGACATTTAGGGCTAGTGCACTCAACTGAGTTCACAGGTGCGACCAATTGGTGGAGGGCAAACCTTGTAGGACTACGCCAAAGTTGTAGTTTGCACAATAGGTGGCCCCCAACGTGGGGCTCATATCTTAAGTCTTCAGTCGTTATTTTTTTGTTTTGTTTTTTTTAACTGTTCACACATGTGAACTATTATTACGTCATTACGGAGACATCTGTAATAATCGTGGTTACCCCCTACTCAAGGGCACCTATTTCTCTAGGTTTGACAAGCTTGACTCATAAAAGGTTATGCCCCATTCTGTAGGTTTTCTAATTCTTTGATTCCATTTTCAGTTGAATGCTTTCAATATGGCAGTAACTATTGTGACAGGGGCCAGTTACAGGGAAGCAGTTACTCAACATCTCAAAGCACAAGGTGTCCTTGATGATGGAGGGTTCAGGGAATTTAATTTTGTAATAGCTGCACATGCAGCATAAATGTTTGAGACATTTTGCTCATGGGTGGAGTTCGAGCCCATCAAGGCTGCTCGGTACACCCGCCAGCACATTAGGAGGCTTACCAAGATTTGGAAATCCCTACCAAGAACACCAGAAATGGTTTTCAGATCAATTGCCACACACGCAAAATGTTCGTTTGGGAGCTCTGAGCAATGAAGGGGCTACACAGTTGGTTTTGGCTGCCTACACACTTGTCCCTCATCCCAACAACCTAACGCTTGCTGAGGTAGTTGGAAGAATTGTACAATTTGTACAACGTACTTTGAGCTCCACACCTGCTCACAGCCGGACCTACTGCTCCCACCCAAGTACAACCCATTACTCCCCAGACTATTAACGCTATCAAGGGAAAAGCGCAGACAAACTGGCCTTCTGGATTGCAACCAGTTAGAGGCAGTGTATACGTTCACTACATCCCTAAACAAACACAGAATAGTGACCATGGGCCAAATGTATCAAAGGGTTTTAACCATTCTGTGTCTATGGGAAAATGCGTTGGTACATATGGCCCTATGTGTCTTCCTCTTGGAATGGTATCACCCATAGAGGGATGCAACACCTGCGGAAGCATCTTTGCATGCATTTGCACAAACACTCATGGGACGCCTTCATTGGCAGTCCTCTCTCCATAGGCAGTCCTATGAACACGGGGTGGCACCAGCTCTAGATTTAGGAACAAAGTTTATGGGGAATTTTTCCAGAGTCCCCTCTATCATCCTTTTCAATGTTAAGGGAGAAGCTTCTGGCAATCCGCAAGAGACTAGACGCAGTTTCTATTCAAGATTGTAAACCACCACAAATAATTGCAGAAGCTTATACCGCTGTGGCAAGAGATACCTCAGGTGCCTGATCAGTTAAACCACATTTCAAACCAAAGGTGGACAGTGAGGTTTCTGTTAAGGAGGAAAACCCTTTTTACCCAATACGTTTTACCCACCCCAAATCCCTAAAAAACACCCTTACAACCCAATATCCTTACCCCACCCGAAAAAGTACCCTTACCACCCTATGCCCCTACCCATCCAAACTCTAAAATACATTTAACACCTAATACCCTGACCCACCCCAAACTATAAAAACACCCCTACAACCCAATACCCTTACCCACCACTAAACCCAAAAAATAACCTTACAAACCAATACCCTTACCTGCTCCTAAACCTGAAAATACCACTACAACCCAATCCCTTTCCCTGCCCCTAAACCCCCAAAATATCCTTACAACCCGATTAACGTATCCACCCCTAAACCTAAAAATACCCTTACAGCCCACTATACGTACCCACCCCATCACCTTAAAAATACCCTTAGAGCCCAATACCCCATCCACCCCTAAACTCTAAAAATACCCTTACCACCCAATACCCTTATCTTGCTGTAAACCCTAACAATACCCTTACCAACTATACTCCTACCACCCCTAAACCCTTAAATGTGTTTGTGTGTGTGTGTGTGTATATATATATATATATATATATATATATATATATATATATATATATACACACACACACACACACACACACACACACTTACCTTAACTAGGCTTACCACGCGTGGTAAAAGTATGCATTGTAAAAGCACCACAAAATTCATGTGTGGTAAATGCATGTGTGGTAAAAGCTGCGTGGAAAAGGCATTGAGTGATTCAAACTGCTTGTAAAGGATGTTTCCCATTGGCCTAGAGTAGTTGCTAGTGACAGAGATTAACTTAAGAATTCCACTTATCACTTTTTTGTTTTTCCTCAATGGTTTAAACAGTTGGTGCTCCTGTTGTCAATCCCTTGCTAGCAGCTGCTGAGGTTGTAGCCCCTGCTCACAGGCATTACAACTTGGTGGTAGCTCTTGTCACTGCTATAGTTCTTGTTGTTGTGCTACTTTTGCTGTTTTACTGGCTGTAGTTACAACTGTGGTCAATTTGGTTATCCCTGCTGTGCTGGCAGTAGTTTTCCCTCTTGCACAATGGTAGCAGTGGCAGGTGCTGTGGCCACTACTGTTATAGCACCTGTAGTTGCTGCTGCTGCGACACTTATTATCGCTGTTGTGGTGACAGGCGTGGCTGCTGTTGTGGATATGAATCAGCATCATCAAAAGTGTCAGGGAGAGTATTTATGTCAGCATGTGTGAGGGAAGCTCTGAAGTGTGATCGTGCTGAAGGCTTTGGAAAAAAAAGTAAAGTGGTCTCTAGCTAGATCTACAAATATAAAACGCAGTACATTTTTTAAGGACTACCATTTGTCCTTCGTCTGTCTTGAAATAAGCAATGGACAGAATCTCTTCTTTCATTGTTACTATTAATTGCTCAAAGCAAACTTCCACTCTACTGTGGTCCTTCCACTAAACTCATTTACACAAAAAACGTCAGCTCTTAGTGCCACAGCAGAAATAGCACACCTTACAATTCTACCAACACCTATATCATTTCCAATACTCCACAAACAGTACCCCAGTGATTCCAGATGACATTGTTAGAATACTCCAATAGCCTCCTTTCAAACTCACTACTGCCAACAACAGAAACACTAACACTACCTGGAACTAGGGACAAGTATTTGTCGGTGGTTTCCACCCCTCCCAGTAGCTGTGCTGATATCCATCAGCGTGATGGATCCTGTGCACTCCAGGGGGCCATATGTACAAACACATTTTCCCATAGACACAGAATGTGCCCTTTGATATATCTGGCCCCAGATTCCCTCTTTATTTTCTGCGCAACAGAGTGCATCACAATGCAGTAAACATGCACCGTCTTGCTTCACCCAACATTCCCAGCTCACAGCAAAAAGCTGTGCAGGGCTGTCAGAGCCACAAGTTACTATCAGAGCTCATCCAGCTCTAAAATAGGCACTTGTTTCAAATTCAAATAATGCATACTGCTTTCAATATAGACATCTACCCCTGGCCTTCTAGCACAATTTAAACCAAGAGCTTAGCCATTTACCAGTTAATAAATACAGTGTGTCCTGGGCTCCTGCTGCCTATTGGCAACTTAAAGACAATTGACACTAACTAGTGCTGTTCTGTGACCGCCTTGCCCACCATTCCAATCACCATGTTGCCTGCAATAGAGTGACCAACTCTCTGGAGATCATTACGGAAACTGTTTTCTGTCCTTTACTTTTCTGTCATAACATGACAATTTATGGGTTTTGTAGTCCCGTGATGCTTCCATTTACTAGTTAGATGAACAGACCTGAAAAAAATGATTTGTAAGTGAAATGTGGGCACAGTGTTCATAATGACCTGGATTGAGGTGGTCACCATAGGCCACAAATACAAGCAACAGCCTTCTCAGTCTTAGCCGAGGTTTCTCTTGTGGTTGCGAATTTCGCTGCTCTTCTCACTGGGATTGAAACTGCTGATAAATCAGTAACTCAATATTTGAGACCACACAAACCAAGGATCCATGCTTCTCTAATTAGGAAATAGGAGGAGGAATACCCCTTTAACAACCCTTCTCCTATTTGTTTATTGTTATTTAACAAAGTACACCGTTAACAAGTGCACTGTACAGTATAATGATACATAGGAGTACATCTGGTTGAACGCCCAGTTCATCAAGCAAAATGAACAAAGGTTTACAACTGGAATTGCTTACACCATTATCAGATCATTAGGACGAACCCCATGGGTGGCGGCGGCGGGGGTGTTCACGATGGGAAATTTGTATGAGGACGGCGCACTTTTAGCATACAATGCACTAGCAGCGGCAACGGGCCTACTCCCAGGCAATTTTTACTACACATGTGGGTTAAAGGCGCATTGCGGTGGCAGTGGGGCAAGATAACTAGCGAATCGCCTATGCATCTAAACATACAATACCTCCATGTCATGGGCACATCGACGCTTAGTGCGCTGGCTCGCCAGTTCGCTGCGCACGCACACAGTGCCATCATTCGCGTCCCTGTGCGAAAGATGGGAGCTAAATCTTGCCCGCTCTTGTTCAGATAAAGAATGGTCCCACAAAATGCTCAGTTTCGGTTAATACAGTTGTCTACTGTGCATAGGGTGTAACTCGCTCCCTTCAACAATAACAAGTACTTCAACAGGTACTTCAACACCTCAAACGCCGCCTGTCCACGCTGTGACTTGATCGATGAGGATATAGTACATATGCGATGGGTCGGTTCGCACCCCATATTGGGATGGAGTACTGGGTCGACTAATGCACTGCACAGACAGAACCATACCTAACACATGGGAGTTATGCATATAAGATCTGTACAGCAGAAGCAAGAAACATCTAGATTCATTGACTTGGGACCCCTACTAGCTAAGCGTTTGATCACACACAGGTGGAAGCCACCTGATCCTCCACATTTGACAGCCTGGCTTTGCTAACTCATGAATTAAGCAAAGGCCGAAAGTGTGTCAGTGCAGCACGAGGACACAATGGGACGATGCAGACAAGCTATGGCCGGCGGGTGGGATGCTATAGTAGGAGGCCTTCACACAGACTCCCCAGAAGTATCGACACAACATGACTCGTGGCCATCCCCAGACATCACAGATTGAAGAGGGGGCACTAATCTAAAATCTTTATGCACCTGCGATGCTCTCTGACACACACTGGCGTACCCTTCATTACACCTGGGTGTTTTTGTCATGTATCATTCAGATGACATAAATCTATTTCTAAACTACAATAGGGGATAGACATGTAAAGTAGCATGTGTAGGCATGTTTGTTATTGTTAGGCTCCTATCTATTCGCATTGTTTGTAATCTGCTCGTTATATGCATAAAATACTGTGTATTGCTGATGACACTAGACACTACATACCAATCCCTGTACTGGCGCATCTGTTTGGAACCTTTGTATAATTACATCACTGTCCTGCAGAATTACCAGCTGCCTAATGAATGCAGTTGGGCAGGTACAGATGTTGCAAAACTTATATGTGCGTGAAACTGTTATCATATGATCTACAATTCATAACACAATTTTCCTACTCACTAATGCGCAAAATGTGCCTACCAATCTCATATTGTTACTATGTGCTCTGTAAAGCATAAATGAAGTAGGATCTGATACATTTACTTAAAACAGATTTGAATGTATAGTGCCCATTTGCCATGTCTTTAGAAAGTAAATGGCATATTACATTCCAAATTTAAAACATAAATGTCCAATTTGAGAAATCAAATAGCATCTCAAGGGGTCTCAAAAATCTATAGGATGAGAAGGATGTGTGTGTGGGGGTGGGGGAAGGACGGAGTAGCGGGGGGGATAGTTATTATGCATATAATTCAAGCTGTTCAATGAAGTATATGAGGTCCGTGAGCCAGAGTTAATGGGTGGGAAGCTGTGCGCTACCACTTGTCTTTTTGCAAGTAACAATAATAGGGTAATGAGTTTTCTAATACTCACTGGAATATTTATGCTAGGCTCTAGTTCAACAGGATAATCCATCACTTTTGTTAAAACAGTAGTAATCTAATTCCAGTAGTGACTGATCTGAGGACACAGTGACACCAAGTATAGAAAGTGGAGTATATGTAGGTTTAGTGTAAAGCAGTTCTAACCACTTGACAAAAGGATTAAGGGACGCACATCCACCCAAATACAGGGAACATAAACCTCCATTTGGAGAGCTGAAACATTGGCTGCTTCTAAGAGCATGACTGCAGCCTCCAGCTCTGGGTTCAGCTGGTGAATCAAAGCAAACATTGTCCAGAAACTATATGAGGTGGTTATAGCTGAATTACTAACCCAGGGAGAAGAACGTATATTCTGTTAGCTATCTTAGTATCTATAATAATGATAAGGGGCAGCGGCCTATAGGATTCACAGAGATGTGGTGCTTTATGTAGCTTAAGTAGCTAAATGAGGATGGGCTCTCACAGATGGGAGGGTGAGTGTGTTTCTCACAAAACATTATGAAATGCGGGCCAGGATAGAAGCACATTCTTTGTGAAATGTACCCAGTAATCCATCAAACCTTTACTACCCAGGAGACTTTTAATAATTGCTACAGAAGGGATAGTAGCAATCAGCTGTATTGCAAGCCCATCCCCTAACCATGCAACCAAGATGCTAAGTGTACATGTGTGATTAAACGTTAGTGACATTTTGAAAAATAGTGTCTGCATTCTAATAGGGTTGACCACGATCTGTGTTTATTTAACATTAAAAGTCCAGGGTTGCTTAATCATTGAGGCTATTGTCCTACTATTTATTTCTTCCTTTACAAATGAGTGAGCTGGTTTAATTTGGCTAGATCTTGGATTTCTCCTCAGCTATATCGTTAGTCAGTTATCCTTGATTGGATTGCAGCACGTTTAGAGGAGCTGGGGGCCAACGTCTATATATATATTTTTTTTAATAATCTCCAGCCGACGGATTTTGTGTGCTTGTGCATGTGTTTTCTAGGTGCCTTAATGATTCAATTCTCCTTCAAACACATGCTCATATTATCAACAGAACCAATCAAAATACTTAAATATTCAAGAATCTTTTTTCTTTGATTTCAGTCCAGAATGTTGCATCAGTTAATGCATCAGGTTGTAGTCTCACTTCGAATGGTAAGTGATGCCTGTCTCAGAGCTGCAGGCACAATAGGACTGGCGAGTGATTAAACAATATTTAGTTCTTAAATTGTATAGACTGTGTCCCTGTTGATGTCCTTATTGAACAACCAGAAGTCCAGCCGTGATCATGAGTTATGCACAGAGGATGACGTGCCCCAATGCACCTCTGACTGCGTGACCTTTCAGGTGTCAACCAAGTTATGAGGCACCATGAGGTCATAAGTACCTTTGCTTTCCCATATCTAACTGTGACATGAACATCAACACCATGATTTGGCATGATGTTCAAATCACCCCTAGCCCTCATATCGTTGATCCTGAGAACTTAATCACTTTGTCCCACACCCCTTTATGTAAGTCCGGGTCATCAACATTTCAGTCATGAGTGTTTAATAGAGCTATGTGTTCCCTGTACAAGGCACCCTGCACTGCTACGAATCTATCCTTGTCATCCATCACTGAAGCTGTGTGATTGAAGAAAATGGCTTTCTTAAAGAGTATGACCACTCCCCAACAATAGAAGAAGTGGGAGGACTTGAGCGTGTAAAGCCCATCTATCAGCTACTGCTGCTAGGGATGTTGGAGACACACAAGTTTTCTTCAGTAGGGTCACCTCATTGCCATGTCTGTCAAGGTATGCCAGCACCTGGACAATCCTGCGAGGATTGTCCAGGCCCCTACCATTCCAAGTGAGCAAACAAATTTACTTAGGATACGGCCTGGCAGGATGAAATAGCATTGCAACCAGATAGATAAGCCATACGGCTGTCAGAGTACCCCTGTGACGTGATTGTAGGCAAAGAACATTGTGTCTGTGAACACCAAACAATAGAAATCCAGTTTGCTTTCCCCCTCCCACAATGACAACCCAAATATTCTAGAGAATTACGAAGACATGCCCCTGCCATAAGCACAGCAGTTTCACATCTTAGGGTAAACAGACCAAAATAACCATTACCAACACAAATAGGAGTAAGAGGGGTCTACCCAGGGGTGGTTCCTCAATAGGGACACTGGGGCGTTTTGCTTCCTTTATCCATTGCCCCGCAGCACCTGTATTCAAATATAATTTATAAATATTAAATGATGGTAGTATTTGAAAGCACTTTTTTTATTTATTTTTCCGGGTGTGGATCGAGTCATTGTGGGCACTACAGGCAGGCCATGGGTGCAGAATCATTATGAGTGTGTGATCAGGGGTGGGGCCTAATAGCTGACAGCAGAGCAGGCTGGCTCTACTGTGCATTTAAGTGAAGTGTGCATGTCGTTTTGAACGGGTGTTTGTCTCTGACCAACCCGCCATGTGCACTGGAGGCTTTTCTTATTCTCATACCTCAGTGAGGTGGGGATCACAGTTGTAGCTTTCCCGGTCTCCTATGGAGCGCTAGTTGTGCCTGCTCCAACCAATACAGCAGCCGTTTTCATGCTATTTGCAAATATAAACAGCAAGGAAGCAGCCTCTGGATTGGCTCAAGGACGCGAGCATGCCTAGTACTAGTAGTCTCTTCAAAGCGTGGGGCGGGAGGTTTGGGTTCACACAAAGTGGCCAATCACTGTATAGCTTTATCTGAAACCTTGCAGTGATTGGCCTCTTTCGGTATTTTGCTGTAGTCTTTAACCCCTTCTGTGCCCAGGACGTAATGTTTACGTCCTGAGGCACAGTGCTGCTGTGCCCAGGACGTAACCATTACGTCCTGTGCACAGAGCCCGGAGGGAGCGCTAGCGCTCCCTCTGTGGGGTTCCCCCCCACCCCCCC
This sequence comes from Pleurodeles waltl, assembly GCF_031143425.1. Lineage (NCBI taxonomy): Eukaryota > Metazoa > Chordata > Amphibia > Caudata > Salamandridae > Pleurodeles > Pleurodeles waltl. The sequence continues at coordinate 322,805,865 of NC_090445.1, read as the reverse complement.
AAGTCAGGGATGGAAGGGGAAGCCCTTCCCCTTCCACCCCCGACACCCCTAACCCCCCCCCGTGACGTCAGCGCGCGAGCGAGCGCTGATTAGTCACAGGGTCTCCCCCATCGCGCTGGAAGCAGAGCTTCCAGCGCGATTGAAAAAGAAATGCTTTTGCATTTCTTTTTCAATCCCATGGGGGAGGCCCCGAGAGGCTTCAAAGGGAAGGAAATGTATTTCCTTCCCTTTGAAGTCTCTCACAGGTTTCAAAAGCCGGATTGCTTGCAATCCGGCTTTTGAAACCCCACTAGACACCAGGGATTTTTTTTTTTTTCAGTGAAATTGGCAAAAGGGAGCGACCCCTTGGGCAAGGGTCGCTCCCAGGGGGGGCATTTTTTTAGGAAGGCCTTTTCTGCCCCCCCTGGGGGCAGATTGGCCTATTAGGCCGATCTGCCCCCAGGGGGGGCAGAAACCTCTAGGCACCAGGGACCTTTTTTTTTTGTGATGATTTCTTTTTTTTTTAGGTGGGGAGCGATCCCTTAGGCAAGGGTCGCTCCCCTAAGGGGCAATATATATTTAGGCCATTTCTGCCCCCCTTGGGGGCAGATTGGCCTATTTTGATGAGGCCAATCTGCCCCCAAGGGGGGCAGAAACCATTAGACACCAGGGAGTTTGTTTTTGCGCGCGAATTTCACGCAACGGGAGCGACCCCTTTGGCAAGGGTCGCTCCCAGGGGGGGCATTTTTTTGGGAAGGCCTTTTCTGCCCCCCCTGGGGACAGATCGGCCTATTATTAGGCCGATCTGCCCCCAGGGGGCAGAAACCTCTAGGCACCAGGGATCTTTTTTTTTTTTTTTCTTGTTATGTTTTCTTTTTTTTTAGGTGGGGAGCGACCCCTTAGGCAAGGGTCGCTCCCCCAGGGGGCAAATTATATTTAGGCCATTTCTGCCCCCCTTGGGGGCAGATTGCCTATTTTGATGAGGCCAATCTGCCCCCAAGGGGGGCAGAAACTATTAGACACCAGGGAGTTTTTTTTTTGCGTGAATTTCACGCAAGGGGAGCGACCCCTTAGGCAAGGGTCGCTCCCTGGGGGGGGGGGGGGGATTATTTTAGGCCATTTCTGCCCCCATGGGGGGGGTAGATCAGCCTATTTTGATTCGGCTGATCTGCCCCCAAGGGGGGCAGAAACCACTAGGCACCAGGGATTTTTTTGTTTTTCTGTTTTACAGATGGGGAGCGACCCCCTTGGACAAGGGTCGCTCCCCTGGAGGGGCAAAATGTATTTAGGCCATTTCTGCCCGCTTTGGGGGCAGATCGGCCGATTTTAGGTCAATCTGGGGGGCAGAAACCACTAGGCACCAGGGATCTTTTTTTTGCGCCGTCACACAAGGGGAGCGACCTTGTAGTCAAGGGTCGCTCCCTGGGGGGGGTGGGGGGTGAGGGGAGCAAAATTATTTTAGGCCATCTCTGCCCCCCCTGGGGCAGATCGGCCTATTGGTATTAGGGCAGAAACCTCTAGGCGCCAGGGCAAACAATTTTTTTTGTGGTTTTTTGGGGTTTTGTTTTTTTTTTTTAGAGATGGGCAGCGACCCATCAGGCAAGGGTCGCTCCCCTGGGGGGCAAATTGTATCTAGACCATTTCTGCCCCCCTTGGGGGCAGATTGGTCGATTTTAGGTCAATCTGCCCCAAGGGGGCAGAAACCACTAGGCACCGGGGATTTGTTTTTTGGCGCCAATGTCACGCAAGGGGAGCGACCCCGTAGGCAAGGGTCGCTCCGGGGGGTGGGGCGGTGGGTGTTCGGGGGGCAAATTTATTTTAGGCCATTTCTGCCCCCCCTGGGGGCAGATCGGCCTATTATTAGGCCGATCTGCCACCAGGGGGGGCAGAAACCTCTTGTTGCCAGGGCAATTGTTTTTTTTTTTTTTTTTTTTTTTTTTTTTAGAGATGGGGAGCAACCCATCAGGCAAGGGTCGCTCCCCTGGGGGGCAAATTGTGTTTAGACCATTTCTGCCCCCCTTGGGGGCAGATTGGTCGATTTTAGGTCAATCTGCCCCAAGGGGGCAGAAACCACTAGGCACCGATGATTTGTTTTTTGGCGCCAATGTCACGCAGGGGGAGCGACCCCGTAGGCAAGGGTCGCTCGGGGGGGGGGACAGGGGGGGTGTTCGGGGGGCAAATTTATTTTAGGCCATTTCTGCCCCCCCTGGGGGCAGATCGGCCTATTATTAGGCCGATCTGCCCCCAGGGGGGGCAGAAACCTCTTGTTGCCAGGGCAAAATTTTTTTTAGTGTTTTTTTTTTAGTTTGTTTGTTTTTTTAGAGATGGGGAGCGACCCATCAGACAAGGGTCGCTCCCCTGGGGGGCAAACTGTGTTTAGACCATTGGGGCAGATTGGTCGATTTTAGGTCAATCTGCAACCATTAGGCACCGGGGATTCGTTTTTTGGCGCCAATGTCACGCAGGGGGAGCGACCCAGTAGGCAAGGGTCGCTCCGAGGTGGGGGGGGTGGGGGGGGGTGGGGGGGGGTACATTTATTTTAGGCCATTTCTGCCCCCCCGTGGGGGCAGATCGGCCTATTATTAGGCCGATCTGCCCCCAGGGGGGGCAGAAACCTCTAGGCGCCAGGGCAAATGTTTTTTTTTTCTTTGTTTGTTTTTTGTTTGTTTGTTTTTTTAGAGATGGGGAGCGACTCATCAGACAAGGGTCGCTTCCCTGGGGGGGCAAACTGTATTTAGAGCATTTCTGCCCCCTTGGTCGATTTTAGGTCAATCTGCCCCCAAGGGGGCAGAAACCACTAGGCACCGGGAATTTGTTTTTTGGCGCCAAAGTCACGCAGGGGTAGCGACCCCGTAGGCAAGGGTCGCACCTGGGCAGGGGGGGTTTGGGGGGGTGGGGGGGTCAAATATATTTTAGGGCATTTTTCCCCCCCCCCTGGGGCCGGCTGAGCTAGAGGCCAAAATCCACATGTAGGCACTTTGCAAAAAACACCTCTGTTTTCTGTGAAAAAATATGTTGTGTCCACGTTGTGTTTTGGGCCATTTCCTTTCGTGGGCGCTAGGCCTACCCACACAAGTGAGGTATCATTTTTATCGGGAGACGTGGGGGAACGCTGGGTGGAAGGAAATTTGTGGCTCCTCTCAGATTCCAGAACTTTCTGCCACAGAAATGTGAGGAACATGTGTTTTTTTAGCCACATTTTGAGGTTTGCAAAGGATTCTGGGTAACAGAACCTGGTCCCAGCCACACAAGTCACCCCATCTTGGATTCCCCTAGGTCTCTAGTTTTCAGAAATGCACAGGTTTGGTAGGTTTCCCTAGGTGGCGGCTGAGCTACAGGCCAAAATCTACAGGTAGGCACTTTGCAAAAAAACACCTCTGTTTTCCTTCAAAAATTTGGCTGTGTCCACGTTGCACTTTGGGGCGTTTCCTGTCGCGGGCGCTAGGCCTACCCACACAAGTGAGGTATAATTTTTATCAGGAGACGTGGGGGAACGCTGGGTGGAAGGAAATTTGTGGCTCCTCTTAGATTCCAGAACTTTCTGCCACAGAAATGTGAGGAACATGTGTTTTTTTAGCCAAATTTTGAGGTTTGCAAAGGATTCTGGGTAACAGAACCTGGTCCCAGCCACACAAGTCACCCCATCTTGGATTCCCCCAGGTCTCTAGTTTTCAGAAATGCACAGGTTTGGTAGGTTTCCCTAGGTGGCGGCTGAGCTACAGGCCAAAATCTACAGGTAGGCACTTTGCAAAAAACACCTCTGTTTTCCTTAAAAAATGTGGCTGTGTCCACGTTGCGCTTTGGGGCGTTTCCTGTCGCGGGCGCTAGGCCTACCCACACAAGTGAGGTATCATTTTTATCGGGAGACGTGGGGGAACGCTGGGTGGAAGGAAATGTGTGGCTCCTCTCAGATTCCAGAACTTTCTGCCACAGAAATGTGAGGAACATGTGTTTTTTTAGCCAAATGTTGAGGTTTGCAAAGGATTCTGGGTAACAGAACCTGGTCCCAGCCACACAAGTCACCCCATCTTGGATTCCCCTAGGTCTCTAGTTTTCAGAAATGCACAGGTTTGGTAGGTTTCCTAGGTGGCGGCTGAGCTACAGGCCAAAATCTACAGGTAGGCACTTTGCTAAAAACAGGTCTGTTTTCTGTGATGTGTCCACGTTGCGCTTTGGGGCGTTTCCTGTCGCGGGCGCTAGGCCTACCCACACAAGTGAGGTATCATTTTTATCGGGAGATGTGGGGGAACGCTGGGTGGAAGGAAATTTGTGGCTCCTCTCAGATTCTAGAACTTTCTGCCACAGAAATGTGAGGAACATGTGTTTTTTTAGCCAAATTTTGAGGTTTGCAAAGGATTCTGGGTAACAGAACCTGGTCCGAGCCACACAAGTCACCCCATCTTGGATTCCCCTAGGTCTCTAGTTTTCAGAAATGCACAGGTTTGGTAGGTTTCCCTAGGTGGCGGCTGAGCTACAGGCCAAAATCTACAGGTAGGCACTTTGCTAAAAACAGGTCTGTTTTCTGTGATGTGTCCACGTTGCGCTTTGGGGCGTTTCCTGTCGCGGGCGCTAGGCCTACCCACACAAGTGAGGTATCATTTTTATCGGGAGACGTGGGGGAACGCTGGGTGGAAGGAAATGTGTGGCTCCTCTCAGATTCCAGAACTTTCTGCCACAGAAATGTGAGGAACATGTGTTTTTTTAGCCAAATTTTGAGGTTTGCAAAGGATTCTGGGTAACAGAACCTGGTCCCAGCCACACAAGTCACCCCATCTTGGATTCCCCTAGGTCTCTAGTTTTCAGAAATGCACAGGTTTGGTAGGTTTTCCTAGGTGGCGGCTGAGCTACAGGCCAAAATCTACAGGTAGGCACTTTGCTAAAAACAGGTCTGTTTTCTGTGATGTGTCCACGTTGCGCTTTGGGGCGTTTCCTGTCGCGGGCGCTAGGCCTACCCACACAAGTGAGGTATCATTTTTATCGGGAGACGTGGGGGAACGCTGGGTGGAAGGAAATGTGTGGCTCCTCTCAGATTCCAGAACTTTCTGCCACAGAAATGTGAGGAACATGTGTTTTTTTAGCCAAATTTTGAGGTTTGCAAAGGATTCTGGGTAACAGAACCTGGTCCCAGCCACACAAGTCACCCCATCTTGGATTCCCCTAGGTCTCTAGTTTTCAGAAATGCACAGGTTTGGTAGGTTTCCCTAGGTGGCGGCTGAGCTAGAGGCCAAAATCTACAGGTAGGCACTTTGCTAAAAACAGGTCTGTTTTCTGTGATGTGTCCACGTTGTGTTTTGGGGCATATCCTGTCGCGGGCGCTAGGCCTACCCACACAAGTGAGGTATCATTTTTATCGGGAGACTTGGGGGAACATAGAATAGCAAAACAAGTGTTATTGCCCCTTGTCTTTCTCTACATTTTTCCCTTCCAAATGTAAGACAGTGTGTAAAAAAGACGTCTATTTGAGAAATGCCCTGTAATTCACATGCTAGTATGGGCACCCCGGAATTCAGAGATGTGCAAATAACCACTGCTTCTCAACACCTTATCTTGTGCCCATTTTGGAAATACAAAGGTTTTCTTGATAGCTATTTTTTACTCTTTATATTTCAGCAAATGAATTGCTGTATACCCGGCATAGAATGAAAACCCACTGCAGGGTGCAGGTCATTTATTGGCTCTGGGTACCTAGAGTTCTTGATGAACCTACAAGCCCTATATATCCCCGCAACCAGAAGAGTCCAGCAGACGTAACAGTATATTGCTTTCGAAAATCTGACATTGCAGGAAAAAATTACAGAGTAAAACTTAGAGAAAAATTGATGTTTTTTTCACCTCAATTTCAATATTTTTCTTTTTCAGTTGTTATTTTCTGTAGGAAACCCTTGTAGGATCTACACAAATTACCCCTTGCTGAATTCAGAATTTTGTCTACTTTTCAGAAATGTTGCGGTTTCTGGGATCCAGCATTGGTTTCATGCCCATTTCTGTCACTGACTGGAAGGAGGCTGAAAGCACAAAAAATCGTAAAAATGGGGTATGTCCCAGTAAAATGCCAAAATTGTGTTGAAAAATTGGGTTTTCTGATTCAAGTCTGCCTGTTCCTGAAAGCTGGGAAGCTGGTGATTTTATCACCGCAAACTCTTTGTTGATGCGTGTTGTAATTTAGTTGTAATATTTTAAGGTAGAAACATGTAATTACATGTAGGCAGATTTTGTTAGATTAGAGGTTATGACATATTTAAATATAAGTGGTACGTTCCCCCCCCACCTTCCCTTTAGAATGGAATGTTCTGACTGTTAGGTAGAGGAGTTCACAATAGAATGTTGGGAGAGAGAGCTGAGAGAAGAGGAGATGTGAAGAGCTGATGAGAAGTGGAGATGAAAATAAAGCGTGATTCTAAAGAACCATTGATCTTTTTTCATTATAACACTGGCGACGATTGGAGTGCGAAAGGGGGCACTTTCATCTCTACCCCTTGTGCTGCATCCTCATCAAAGTGACCACCATTTACTTAAGGTACTGTTATTCTTAATTAAATGACTGGATAATCTAGGAGTCATAAGGATCATCCCGTTTATTCAACAAGTACTTTACTACAAAATGCAGCTATGCAGATAGCACTATTACTGATTTTTCAAGTCTTGAAATATTAAGCATAGTGTTGACAAAACAAAACGAAACCTGATATTGGCAAAGTTAATTTAGAAAGAAGAGCTAAACCGGCAAGAAGAGTTCATAAGGTTAGCCTTTCAATTCAACAATAATTTTACAAGGAAAAAAATATAAAGCACACATTATGAACCTTTTCTGAGAGGAAAGGTCAAGAAGACACAATCATTCACATGACAGATATTCCTGGAAGGAAAGGAAAATAAATGTGTCTTTTACTAGCATTATTTCATGAGAGGCAAGCACAGGTTATGAACAGTGACCTTTTCTGCGAGGGAAGGTCAAGAAAATCAATCTATCACACACAAGTATTTCATCTATGAGGATCTATTTTTAAATAACACAAGTTAATCATCTATACTGACAATAATGCAAAATGAATGCACAAGAAAATAAACGGGTCTTTTTCTGATGACATTTTATCTGAAACGGAACATTCTTATTATATTTAACTGTGTGGAAGCGCGCACAATTACATGAGGAGCATATCTCATTAACTTTTAATCCACAAGAGGTTGTACTTTGCGAATTACCTCAGCTTTAGTGGAGTTTTTGAAACGGTTGAGGATCATCTGTATTTCGGTTTCAAATGCAGTTTCACTGAATAGTCTTACTCCAGCATTTGGACCTGCATATTGTTGTAACGCTGACAGGCACAGCATGAACGTTTAAGAAGCATTGGTAATGATATTAGCCTGTTGGTGGTAACGCTGACAGGCACAGCTCTTTCCTGCTTGTGGCATTGTGGGAAATTTACTGTTCTCAGGGCTTTTCCTCTAAATCGGCCTACTGTTCTCAGGGCTTTTCCTCTAAATCGGCCTACTGTTCTCAGGGCTTTTCCTCTAAATCGTCTGCAACACTAGACTGTGCATTTTCTTTAATCTCTTCATAAATATGCATTCAACTGTTACTATTTAGATTTAATAACATGTGATGATTGCTATATTTATTTTCTAACTTTTTAATGTTTATAGTTGCACTTTGAGAATACACTTGATAGTATATAGTAATTGCTATATTTTATACATACATAACTATTTAAATCACACTATCCTTTAGAAATGGCTGCAGCGGGCATGTCCCAGCCAATTCCATTTTTAAATGAAACTGGAGAACCTAACATCCCATGGAAAGAATGGTTCAAAATTTTTGAATCATATTTAATTGCCATTGGTGGAGATAAATTCAACCCACCCAGGAACCAACACATATTGTTACACAATTTAGGGACGCACGGCAGAAAAATTTATGATACGTTACCTGAACCTGATTTTCCAGATGGACAAGTACAGGATGAGTATGTCACCACATATATGAAATTGGAAAAACAGTTTGGAGACAGAGTAAATGTGGTCTTAGAACGTCATAAATTTTTCTGTCGTTCCCAAGGCAAACAAGAGAGTGTGACTAATTACGTTGCTGCTCTAAGGGGATTGAGTACATTATGTAACTTTGGGAATCTTAATGACTCACTATTTCGAGACCAAATAGTCCGTTGTACTAGTAATGTAAAAATTCAGGAAAAATTACTACAAAAACAACCTGATCTGCAGGAAGCAGTGGAAATAGCAAAATCCATTGAGCACACACAGCTATGTTTACAAGAAATCAGATCTCCTTCTGCTTCTTCTGATCAAGTTGCAGAGATTAAGGTAAATGCAGAAGAAGAAAAAGTTATGAAAATTAAAACTGGAGGTAAACAACCTATAAAAACCACTAATCCTACAACAGGATTAAAATGTTACCGCTGTGGGAGCAGCACTCATTTGGCGAACTCTACCTTTTGTCAAGCCAGGACAGCCATATGTAGAAAATGTAATAAAAAAGGTCATTTTGCCAGAGTGTGTAGGGAGGTGTCTAAATTTGATAAACAATATGAGCATAAAAAGGTAGATGATTCTCAAGAAGTTAAAAAGATAATACTGCAGGTTAAAAAGGAACAGGAAAATTCTTTTCAATATCCTCAGTGTAATATTTCCCTTGATGGCAGTCCAGTAACAGTTTTCGCTGACTCTTGCTCACCCTTTACAATCATAAATGAACTGGATTTTAAAGGTATTGGTAAAGAAATGTCCGCCAGATTGTCAAAACCAGACATTAATCCCAAGGGTTATAACAAAGACCCCATCCCTCTTAAAGGGATGTTCAAGGCTTTAATATCATTTAAGGGTCGTACCACTGTAGGGAAAGTTTATGTAGTTGAAAAAGGATCCAGTTTACTGGGTTGGCAGCATCAGAAGGAGTTGGGAATCAAACTGGACCATAATAATCCGGAACAAGTGCTGCTAATGGACAAAAATAACTCTAATGAGTTGATTTTCCAGGAATTTCCTGAGATTTTTACTGAAAAGTTAGGTCTACTGGCAGGCTTCCAACATAAAATTAAATTAAAACCTAAGGCTAAACCTATAGTACATAAAACTAGACAAATTCCACACTTACTTAGAGACCCTCTTAAAAAGGAACTTAAGAGACTAGAATCTCTAGGAATTATTCAACCAATTGAGAGTTCAGAATGGTTATCTCCCATCGTAATTGCCAAGAAACATAATTGTGACGACATTAGGGTGTGCATTGATTTGAGAGATTTGAACAGAAACATTTGGGTGGAAAGACATCCACTTCCTGTTATTCATGAAATATTAAGCACCATGGGGGAGGCAGCATGTTTTTCCGTGCTGGATCTCTCCAGCGCATACCACCAGGTTGAACTTCACCCAGATTCCAAATGGCTCACAGCTTTCACTACACCCCTAGGATCGTATATGTTCAATAGAATGCCATTCGGGCTTGCATCAGCTGCGGCCGTATTTCAAAAAATCATGCAACGTGTTTTGGAAGATACCCCTAAGACTCTATATTTTCAGGATGACATTTTAATATATGGAGCAAATGTAGAGGAACATGATACAAACTTAAAAAAGGTACTTAGTAAACTAAAAATGGCGGGTTTGACATTGAGAAAGGATAAGTGTCAAATTAGAGTAGATTCAGTTGATTATTTAGGGCACACTATTTCTAAAGATGGGTTCAAACCTAAAACTTCACTAGTGGAAGCTGTTAAGAAGGCAGAGGCACCAAAAAACAAGGAAGAATTAAAATCTTTTCTAGGCCTTGCTGAGTATATGACAAAATATGTCAAGGGATTCTCAGAGATATCATATGACCTAAGAGAGTTACTAAAAAACCACACACCTTACAAATGGATAGAATGTCATGAATCTGCATTTCAAAGGATTAAACAAGCCATTGTAACAGCACCATTCCTGGGTACTTTCAATCATGAAAGGAAGACTATACTTACTACTGACGCGAGCAAAAAAGGTTTGGGAGCCACTTTATCCCAAGTGGTTGATGGTAAAGAGAGAATTGTAGCATTTGCTTCTAGGGCTTTAAATAAGGCAGAATCCAATTACTCAGTAATTGAAAGAGAAGCTCTGGCTTGTTTCTGGGCTATAAAACATTTTAAATTCTTCCTTTGGGGTACACAATTTACTTTACGTACAGACCACAAACCAATAGTTTATGTTTTCTCTACAAAAAGTTTCTACAACTGTACACCTAGAATTGCTAGATGGATTTTAGGCCTGGAGAGCTTTTGTTTTAAGATTGAGTACCTACCGGGTAATAATAATTGTGCTGCGGATTTTCTATCTAGAGTACCGTTGACTATAAATGAAGACTATGAGACCCCGGAATACCCAGTAATGGTTGTTTGTACTCTGGCTATCAGTGAAGAAGAATGGAAGTTGGCTGACCATAAGGATGAATCACTATCCTTATTGAGAACATTAGCGAAGGAGGGATGGCCGGAATTTAGGAGGGATCTGGACGAAACACTAAAAAACTATTGGGAGGTTAGACATGAAATAAATGAAAACGGAAATTTTGTTTTAAGAAATGATAAGATAATACCACCGGCAGGATTGATACACAAAATTATCAATCTGGCTCATGAAGGTCATTTAGGCAGGAGCCTCACAAAAGCTTGTGTTAGAGAAAGATATTGGTTTCCTAATATGGACTCTATGATAGAAAATGAAGTTAAAAATTGCATTAAATGTGCGTGCAGTGACAAAACTAAAATTATTCGTAAAAATCCTATATATCCTGTGGCTGTACCAGACAAGCCTTGGACAAAATTGGCATTAGACATCATAGGGCCTATCAACATGAAAGGTGTTGTGAAACGTTTTGCTTTAGTACTGATTGATTATTACTCGCATTGGATTAATGTAAAAATGGTAAGCCAAATCACCACTGAATCAGTTATAAATTTCCTTAAAGATGCTTTTGCTATGGAAGGAATACCCGCCACCTTGATCACTGACAATGGAGTTCAATTAACTTCATCAAAAATGAAAGATTTTCTTAACTCTTTAAACATACACCACCTCACTACAGCGCTATATTGTCCCAGGGCAAACGGTTTAGTCGAAAGGACCAACCGCATGATTAAAGAGTGCATCCAGTTAGCTAGTGTAAACCAAATAATCATTGAAAATGCTATTCGAGACATGTTATGGGCGTACCATTCTACTCCAAATTCAGTTACAAAAATTTCTCCATTTTCTGCTCTAAAGGGCAGGAAACCAAGTACCAAATTCTTCCCTTCATGGTTAGGTGGAGGAGGAAAAAGTGATGCCATAACTCCACAATTCAGAATTAGAAGAGAAAATCCTCAAAACAATTACAAAAAAAGATACAATACTAAACATGGTACTAAACAACAACAGTGGAAAGTGGGGGATAAGGTTTATGTTAAAAATCCTGTAAAGGGTTTTTGTCCGAATATGCGAGGCACTAAATTTTCCGGTCCTTTTGATATTGCCAAAGTGAAAAACAATGTGGTTACGTTAACAAATGGTCAGTGTTGGAGTATGGACAGGATTGTCCAACAGCCATCAGCCCTCGTGAGGAGTGAAGGAAATTCCATGGAGAATGGCGAGAGTGAGGAGATTCAGCAGAGACGTGACGTCGGTACAGAGAGTACCAATAGAACTTCTTTTAAAACATTGATGTAGTGTATGTCCAATTATCTATTGAATGTATATATTTAAGACATCAATGTAGGTATGTCAAATTATTATTGAATGTATATATTTTTGATCACTTTGTATATATTGTGTGTGGAAGGGAAGATGTGTTGTAATTTAGTTGTAATATTTTAAGGTAGCAACATGTAATTACATGTAGGCAGATTTTGTTAGATTAGAGGTTATGACATATTTAAATATAAGTGGTACGTTCCCCCCCCACCTTCCCTTTAGAATGGAATGTTCTGACTGTTAGGTAGAGGAGTTCACAATAGAATGTTGGGAGAGAGAGCTGAGAGAAGAGGAGATGTGAAGAGCTGATAAGGAGAAGTGGAGATGAAAATAAAGCGTGATTCTAAAGAACCATTGATCTTTTTTCATTATAACAATGCCCTTTTCAGGGAAAAAACCACAAGCCTTCTTCTGCAGCCCATTTTTCCAATTTTTTTAAAAAAAACGAAATTTTCACTCTTTTTTGGCTAATTTCTTGGCCTCCTTCTGGGGAACCCACAAAGTCTGGGTACCTCTAGAATCCCTAGGATGTTGGAAAAAAAGGACGCAAATTTGGCTTGGGTAGCTTACGTGAACAAAAAGTTATGAGGGCCTAAGCGCGAACTGCTCCAAATAGCCAAAAAAAGGCTTGGCACCTGAGGGGGAAAAGGCCTGGCAGCGAAGGGGTTAATGTATTATTCTTCATGTCCAGGGCATTGCTCATGAGGCAAGCAAGAATGTAAAATACAAAAGCGAGGCCTGATAGACTTAATAAAAGTTACGAGCCCGATGTTTGATGACTGTTTAAAAGAAAATGTCTCCGGTGAAACATTTTCTTTTAAACCAGTCTCCTGCGAACTGTGAGCAAACGTATGCGCCTCCAACATTTAATGCATCATAAATTATATAGAGGTTACTGACAAAAACACCCAGCCCTGCACAAAACAGATGTTTCCTATAAAGCCATGTATTTAAAACTGTCCTTGTTTTCATTTTTATTGCGGTTTTGCACCACTCTCCAAATATTCGATTTTCTTCAAACTTGATAAATAAACAGGACATGTTCCATTATCTCAGGGGGCTCTGCTCATAGCTTTGGAGTATAAAGTAACTAAAACCAAAAAAGAGCCTACTACAATGACTTTTTGCATTTTCAAAACAAAGATATCATGCATACTGGTCAACCCTGCATGTGCCACAATACGGAGAAGAATTCCCTTACACTGTACCGTTTAAGCAGTATGACAGTTCTGATTGTTGTTGAGCCATGGTGAAGCCTTCACGGCAGGCTGAGATTCCCTTCCAATTGCACAGTAGAGGCAGGGTGCCATGCTGCTCAGACGATCCTGTCAAATCCATGCCCTACAGTTTAATTCCAATACAACTGACGGTGCTCTTCTCTTGTTCGTCTCACCCAGCACTTGTGCTATAGCATGCCAACACACACAGCATCAGTCAGGCGCTGACATATAGGCCTCATGCTACTTCGAGCTGGCAAGTATGTGATGTCATACAGAGATATAAATGTTAGAGGATGGCGAGCCACGGAGACTGTGCTACATTTAAAAACCGCCGGAAAATGAACTAAGAGGTAAAAACAAAGCCCCGACAAAAGGAAAGACAAATATTTATTTCCTGGCTAATCTGTACAAAGTGAAACCAGAAAAACTTGATAAATCGGGCTGCCCCGTTTAAATTGTGTGATATTGGGCAAATATTTTATTTTCCCAAAACTCTTTTTCTTCATTATCGCATATGGTAGCACTTTCAAATATGTGAATTCAGGCTACCGGTTGTATAAAACTATTCATTTTAATAACTACTTCTCAGTGCAGTGTCTTACTAAAGTCAAAGGTTCTACATATTAAAGAAATACACTTTTTCAATTTTGCAGAAACTTCCATATTTTACATCATGTCTGCTGTGTGATTTACATAGCAAATATTTTCAGGGTTCGGCTCGTGCACGGGCTGTAAGATCCAAGCCAGACTCTTTGCTCAGTTCTTACTCTTAATTTGTTACCTCGTCCACCTGTAATAAATGTCCTGTATTCTGGCTACAGACACTCATGTTCTGGGGATTAGTGCATCATGTGCCTCTCTCGTGTTACTTATCACACAGATGCATCTGCCTGCATGCACTCTTTTTACGATGACCATGCTTGTTATGAGATCATCACTATGGCATGAAGATCTTTCAGTTTTACCAGTCAGATGTAGTGCAAAGAGAATGTCATGTGTTCAGGTACAATAATTAAAAACCTTACTGTACAATTTTCAGACTACAGTAACTGTTGACCATATTTAATGCAGTAATTTATTGTGTTTGAATAGTATAAGACTACATGCTCACAACTGCTTTATAAACGATCTCTAATGTTCTTTACAATGCTCTATTTGCTGCACTTTTTTTCCAAATCTTCTTGGGGGAAACACCTTTTTGTCCGTCTGTCTTGTTCGCTTCACTCGCAACATAATACACATTCACACCTTTTACACCACACCACTTTCAAATGTCACCAGCTGCCACTGGGTCTACCAGTAGTAAAGATCCACTTCCTCCACCCGTAGGAGGTGGTGGTTGGAAGGAAACTTATACTGCAGCATGTTTACAGCTATTGTTACTATGATTAACACTGAACAATTGTCTAGTGGCATATTTTTTGTTCTGTTGTTTACCTAATAGAATGCACCAGTTGAGAGCAAATTTCGAAGTACAGCAACAAAGTTTATGGGGGCTCATGTAGAGAAACTGACCAGGGGAGAACTAGGCTAGTATGTTTCTCCATCTGCGAGTGTTGACAACTGAGAAAAATGACAAGTAGCCAAGTACTTGGCATGTATTTTACGGTGGACAGGACACTAGCGATTCATCAATGTGAAGGAAATGAGCAGATCTAGAAGATGTGCTTGTGTTTGGCGGCTGTTTGCAATTTTAGAAGCCCCTCTTTTTTCACGATGCTTCATGTTATGGTCTGGAAAATATGTGGTGCTTGTCTTGAACAGCAAGCCTGATCTAGGCAGAATAGAGCATGCCATACATGATGTCTGCAACCCCCTATTGTCATCATGAGATACTGATGTTTTGCCTTCTGGATTGTGATTGTAAAATTCAGAAAGATGGAGATGGAGTTGCCATCATCTTGCAGGTCTTTTTTCTCACGCCAGAGACAGCACTATGGGCCAGATGTACCAAAGGATTTTACCCATTCTGTGTCTATGGGAAAAAGCTTTCTTACATATGGCCCTATGTCTCTTGCCCCGAAATTTACGAGACAAGCAATTATAGGATGTGTAGGTGCACGTGGTGAAGATCTCTGAGCGAGGAAGCGGCGAGCTCACTCCACAGCAGAAAGGCAAGAGAAACTATCAGCTCCAAACAGTAGTAAAAAAAAAGTCCACATCAATTTTGAGTTGGCCAATGTTTGCGGTTTCTGCTACACCAAAAATGTGAAGAATATTGCACCAAGATCTAGTTTCTAAATCTCCTTTATATGCTTCTATTGGATGTAGGTTTTTTTTCCACAAGCAGGAGCTTCTAATTTTGCCTGGATGTCATCCTCTGCTGTTTTGCATCTTTTAGGAAATGATCATATTTATTCATTTTGGAGTTCATAATGTACATCCTGGAGGTGAGGGAGTAAATTATGTTATAAGTCAAAGAGAGAATTTCTTGCATCAATCTGAGTAGCAATTATATGTACTGACTTTCATCTTGCTCTGAGGAATCTTCAGTGCTATGTCGGCCCGTCTGTGATAAGCCATTTTCTGTTAGCGGCGAGTCTTGTAGGTTACCTTGGCTTGCTTATGTTCAGCTGTATCCATCAGTTTCCTGATGCAAGGAACCTTGTAACAGTCTAAAACACTTCCAGTAGGCTAGGGGAAGTTATTCTGAACAGCAAAGCCCGTAATAAAATCCCAAAGCCAGGCTCCATTTTGAGCATTGTAATTAGCCTGTCTGCCTTTGGTTAACATTCAGCTTTTCACTATCTTTTGCAAAACTTGTGAAAGTGTCATTTTACCTAAATAATGACTTTGGTGTCATATAAGGCAACACAAGTCTGCTACGAGCTACACGACATCTGTGTTTCAATGTTTAACAGCAGATGTGCAAGATAAACATAAAATCAGAGTTAACATATTTTCATCCTGTTAGTTTAGATTGGTTAGAACTAGGATTAGTGGAAAGTTCTCCAATGTAAGCTAAATGTCAGAGGTCAGACCCATATAAACCCTTTGGTTTGACTACTGAATTTGAGAGGCCTCACAAGAGAACCCAACTGATCATGTGTTTTCCTTCTGAGGGAACACTCTCTCCTGGTTGAAGTCCAACAACCAAAGGTGATCCACTGTGAACTGGTATGCAGTGCGCTGGGCCCCAAGAAACTCTAGAGGCAAGTTAGCTGCTCCGTACTTTTATAGTGTAGTGTACAGAAGTAATTTTACGGTGATAGGCTGTTATGAACATTTCAATTACATTAGAACTGTTAATTATATTTTCCCTGCTAGCAATATGATTAACTGCTGTTTTAATTATATTCTGTGTGGTTATTACTGATGTACTAAGCAACAGGATGAGACTGCTGACAAAAACACTTGTAAATGTATATAGTGTATTTTCTTAGTACAGGGCTTGGGTGTGCTATTCTAAAGAACAAAGTTAGGTTTGAATTAGAACTGCATCCCTCAACACGTTATGGGACTGTTACCAACAGGTATGCTCAGTGGGTTTTATGGGCTACAATAACCTGGGCTCCTCTCCTAAAGAGACGGAGACCTAAACTCGGTCCCTGCACCCATGGGTAGGGAAGCCAAAACTTGTAGCCCTGTGTCAGAGTTCCAGGTTACGCAACAAGCCAAAGATTAAGGGTTACTCCTAAGGTGGGTTGTAGGAAAAGGCTCATTGCTACCATCAAAGGGGGTATGTCAGTTTCACTTGCACTCCAGTAAGTAACTGGTACAAAGGTACCAATGCCGATATGCATAGCAGAAAGTCCAATTGCTGTTGCAATTAGGTGCACCATAGTGAGGAATCTTCAATAGGGGCACTGTCACCACAACTGATGGCTCTTACAATCCTGTTCTGTAGGGCAATGCAGGCTAAGGCCACAAATAACATGGAGACAGCTGATGAAGTATGTGAGGAGCTGCATCAATAGGTCCAGAAATAACTTTAAGAGTTACTGGCATGGCCATTTCAGAGGGGGTAGCCTAGAGGCCCCACCCACATGCCCCTTCTATTTGACATTCAGAAAGGGTAGCAAAAGCCCTTTTGTAAGTTGGAAAGATGAGTAAAAGGCGTTTTATATTCTAAAAAAGCCCTTTTGTGGCCTGAAACCCTGTGAGTTTGTTTATCATAGGGCTCACAACCACAAAAAGGATTTGTACATCTGGCCCTCATTTCTCATTCAGCTCATTACATCAACATTCCAGGCATCATCATATTCTCTTTTTCTTCCATACGCAGCATTTTACAGCATCTCACACATAGTGCATGCACAACCACCAGCCGAGGCACTACACCTTTCCCCATCTACTTTACCCTGGGGACTTTATTATTAGTGTTTACATTATGTGAAAATGACCCTCTTATTCTGCTTTCAAGCTAAAACATCTATTTTTCAGAGCCCTCCTCCTTATAAATGTTGTCTACAAACTAAAGAAGCCACTCTCTCTAGAAAAGACTGTGTAGATATGTGTTCAGTGTTTCAAATAAGACAAGAACCACTATTTAAATGTGCTCTAGAGAACAATGTCAATGCAAAACGAATTACAAAGGTACAATCAGAAAGAAGCAGATGGATACTCCACATAGTGAGTGCAAGGAAAGTATTTAAATAGTCCCCAAAAAGCTGAAGCATCAGCCTGGATATACTAATGCTGAATGAAAGCAATATGTATGAGTTAGTGCTACAACCGCTCTACTACACCCCCAATATGTGTGTGTTAGTTTCCTGACTGAAGCATCTTTGTTAAATAAGAAAAAAGGACAAGAAGCCTACCAGGGGAAGGTGTACAGCTTCCAGTGACCACTTCCCTAATAGCTCATGCTAATGTGCACAAATCCCAAAGGCTACTACAAAACTACTAAGGTGAGCGCAAAACCCAATGTGTCACAAAATATCAAATGAATCCATAGATATAGGGAGTCACAGACAGGACAGAATAGGTTGAAAAGTGACAATTACTCACGTCTGTTTCTCTAGATGCAGGAATACTTCACGTCGCAAGTTCCAAAGGGAAGCAAAGTCTGGATTAGCCCCAAGAATCTGATTCGACAGGTCCAGAACCTCTTTGTCGAGCTCTCCATTTTTCCTCTATAATTAAGAAGATCTAGGTGGGTTCTCTAGAATTAGACTCTTCATTACTCTTGCAAAGTAAACATCCTTTTCTGGTACACAGCTTACCACCTCCACAAGTATTAATGTGTGCTTTTATAAGAATATATTACCTTCTCAAAGATGGCATTTGTTTTGGTCATGAAGATCTGAAGCTTCTTTTCACGTTCTTTGCGTTTTGCTTCCTGCTGCTCTTCGCTTGTTTTCACTTTCACTCGTCCATGCTACGATTATAGAAGAGACATCAGAAACAGCGAAGGAATGACATGGTGACTTGGCCTCACCATAAGAAAGGTGCTGCTGTGATCATATAGACCAATCATATTAGAGGATCATTATAATTGCTAGAGAGAAAACATGCCAGACACCCCTCATCTTTACAAGATGAAACATATATAATAATGGATGGCATACAATGTGAGCGTAGAGAATATAAATGAGGCACCGCTGGGGTCTCTTAAACAGGTCAATCCCAACAACATTTAACACGTTACTTGTAATGTATTCTTATATTAAATGTTTATTTTGGTGCAATTATCATGAAAAATGCTAACAGGAAAGTGTCTATTGAAAGCAGCAAATGAAACACTTGACCATACTTTTTAATTGTCTGTAGTAAAATAAGACAACACTATTTATTATGGTTAATACTGAGGTATATTGAAAACAAACACTCCAGTGTTAAAAATTACATCTTGAATGGGAAGTCAGGAATGTTTTTTGAAGCTGCAGTTATAGCTAACAATGGGCTCTGATTGCAATTACAGAGATAAGCTGTTGTGAACAGACTGCTGACTGAACAATAAGAAGTAGTTAAGCACAGAGATTTCTCAAGCTACTCCTGCAATGTTCAGCCTAAAACTGACCCTGATTGCTATTAGAGTGTTCTGTTTTTGATTGGCTTTCACAAAGAGGTTTTACAACTGTCACTGCCTCCAGGGATGTGCTGTCACCATGGAGACTAATTAGCTAGTTAGGGGAGAAAATCTAGGCCTAACATTGAATGAAATCATTATTTCTCTTGTATAGGTGAAATAAATATTTGTCATACCTACTCAATTGAGTGCAATAAAAAATACCCAGACATATAACGTATACCTTGATTATATATATATATATATATATATATATATATATACATACACACACACACACACAAACATTTCCTAGTGGCAGTTATCACTAGGTAGTTATAGTTAGGACCATGTTTTCTTACAAAAAGCGTTTTTTTGACTTGCCTATATCTTTGGCGCCATCTGATGAATCTTCACAAACTTTTCCCAATAAAAGTGTGCCAGTGATTCTTGTTGCGCACTGAAAGTTTTGGGGTGATCCATCAAGAGGGGGCAAAGAAAAAAGGGAGTGGGGGGGGCTAAAAAAAAAGTTGTGTTTCCCCATGTTAATTCCCATGGGACCTTTAGATAAGACTACAGCCCAAACCACTAAATGGAATTACACCAAATATGGCAGAAAGCTAGTTTTTGGTACGCAGATTGTGCTTTTTCTTATTTGTTCAGTAGTTTTTTAAATATTAAAGGGGAAAATAAATTTGTATATCTCTGGCCACGACGACTTCGCCAAAAAAGATGACCTCATGAAGGGAAATGCACGGCTCTGATGGGCTGCCAACAATTCGAACCAGGAAGTGTTGACAGCCATTCTGGGACTCGGCTTCAACCCCCTAGCTCTGGTGCTGGGGTCCCAGAGGGACACCAACAGTGCTAAAAAGCGTTTTTTTTGTTTGTTTTGTTTTTATCCTAATTTTTGCTGTGACTTGTGGAGGATCCAGTGAAAATAAAAAATAAAAACCTCAAGCACAGGCTCCCGTGCATCTTTATTCGGTAGCCCCAGGGTGCACCAAGTCCTGGGGGCAATGTTAATTGCTGCCTCCCCATTCCCCCGCAGCCCCAGGGACCACCACCTCCCCTGGGCTTTACTGAATTATGATGCGGGCGCGCAGTCCCCCCAGCAGCTCCGGGGACTTCCACCTAACCCGGGGCTATAATAAAAAAAGAATGAAAGTTGTCCGTTTCGGACTCCCAACCCTGAGGACCACCACCTGCTGAGGGCTGTGTAACGTTGGAGGGGGGCCACATGACCTCCCCCTCGAGGAGCCAATGATGGTCCTGAGGACAGCTACCCCCCGGGGGAGGCTCCTGCTATGTCCCTGGGTGCCCACCCCGGGGACATAGCTGTTTGCTTTTTCTTGGAGGGAGCGGACATCCCCCACCAAGCAAATGCAAACAAAGTCCGCTTTCTGACAGCAGGAGTTGTCAAACAGCTCCTGCTGTCAGAAAGCAGAGTTTTCATCTGTCTTCCCTGCACGAACATTGCTCCCACAAACAGGAAACAGATATTAAAAGCAGCTCCCTGCTTCTGGGAGAAATACCGGCTCCTGTCGGAAGCGGGGAGCAGGCTATGACCGTGGGTGCCTTGAGGCTCCCCCATGGTCCTATCTCTCTCTCTCTTCCATCCCATAATGGGATGGGAGAGAGAGAGAGACAGATTGTCTTTGATTGTTTTCTCAATGCAATGACTTCAAAGAGTTAGACTGGCAAGATTTGTGGTTTGAATCATAGTTAAATTTTGATGCAAAGCAGAACAGAGTCTCTTCTGACCTACTGGTAAAGCTCTTGGAATGACATCAGTAGGTTGATGGTTGAAAGCATAGTATCTCAAGGCAGTGGGTCTGTTTATTTACTGGTGCTTATACTGTTAAATCTTCCTAGTAATGAAGCATTCATGTCTCCTTCTCTCGAAGTGTGTGGGCTGACTGTTATAGTTATGTCTAGACAAAGCACTGCGGCCAGGGTCTCGCTGCAGGCCAGACCTTGCGGGCAACCCCTGCCGCTCATGGGGGAAGGCTGTTCATACTGCAAGGTTGCGTGCTTATAGGGTTTTTGACTCAGGGCCTTACCACAGGCCAGGCCGTGTGGCCTACCGTCGCTGTGCACGGGCGAAGGCTGTATGCAGCAGTGGTTCAATTGACGGATAGTAATGAAAATTAATATATTTGTTATTTTTTTTATTGATTTTCCAATACAGATCTGCTTACCATAACATTGTATTTACATTAACAGGATTTGGTTAATCTTATACAGAATATGCATTCAAAACAAACAGTAAAAACGTAACTTAGGTCTAACTATGATTCTCAGAAATTGTTTGACTGCTGTGTTCGGGTGGTAGGCTTGGTTATGCTCTTCCCTACTAATGTGTGTCTTGTTGGTGGTGGTGTGGGGTACTGGTCTAATGTCTGTTTGTGGCAGATGGGGTGGTACTACTTATTGTTCCTATTCTGGTTAATAGCTCCTCTCTTGTTGGCCGCTGTGTATTGTGTCAAATTGAGGTTGTGAAGGTGGGAGCTCTCTTGCCTCTTATAATATATCTTGCCTAACATATTTGGTTGTATTACAAGTGGGCGGGTGTATTCCCATTAATCTCGAAGCTGTCGCTCAATCGAGTTCATGGCGGCCTCTCACCATTCTTGGCCTCTAATCTGCTCACTAGTGTTTCCCAGGCTTCGCATCCTGTGTGTTGTTGGCCCTCTTTTGCTAATTTTCGTAGTACCAGAGATTCTGTACGGGCCCATCGCAATGTTGTGTTGTGCCAGGTTTTAAAATCTGGTGCTGTGGATGCTTTTCAATTCATAGCTATCAATCTCTTGTACATCACATATGCTAGGTCTGCGAACTTATGTAGGTGCCTGTGTTTCCTTTCTCTTAGTCTCAGCCCTAGCAGGCAGGATTTAGGATCAATCGTGAGCTCCAGGCCCGTCAATTCTGAAACTTCCTCTACTACTCCCCGCCATCCCCCCATTCACCTGGGCGCATTCCCAGACCATATGATAAAAATGTGCCTGTGGGGCCTTACATCTAGGGCAGGCAGGGTCTGAGCCGGGGAACATGTGTTTAATCCTAGCTGGTGAAAGGTACGTTTGGTGAGTGAAGTTGAATTGTGTGTAGCGAAATCTGGGATTTCTCGATACCCCCTGTGTGTGTTGTAAAACTTTCAGCCAGTCCTTTTGCGGTATCGGGTTTGGCAGGACTGTATTCCATCTTTCTCTTACATTCTCCAGGTTAGGTTCGGAGAGTTTATTCAGGGTTTTATATAAGTTCGACACTACCTTTATTTGACTGTCACATTGCAGCATGTGGTGGAGTGCAGGGCAGATCGCTGGTTCATGGTCTCCGGACCCCCATGCCTTCTTGATTGCGTGACAAATAGCATAGTATGTTAGAAATTGCCCAGGATTAACTGATGTGAGGGATTGTATGGATTCAAATGACATCAGTTTCCCCTCTTCAAAGCAGTCTCCTGCTGTCAATATGCCCGCCTCTGCCCAAGGCGTTAGCGAGTGTATCCTCGCCGTATTGGTCCATCCAGGAATCAGCCCCAGAGGGATAAGCGGCGAATAGGGAAGCGTTCCTTGACCGTTTTGAATATATCTATTCCAACATGATCGTGCCCCTAGCATTAACGGATTATCGGAAGTCCTTTTCGGTAATTTATTTGTTAGCCATGCGATCAGAGATTCTCCGCGTAGTCTATCCAGCACCCAAGCGGATTCTGCCTGTGTGGGTCTATGTAGCCAGTGCAGTATCCACTGTAACTGTGCGGCTGCGTAATAAAGTTCAAAGTTGGGGGCTCCCAGGCCGCACGCACCTACCGGGCGCTGCAGTGTGGCAAGTGCGACGCGTGCTCTGCCCCCACTCCATATAAGTTGCAACAGGAGTGCATTCAAGTCACGAAAGAAACTCTTGGGGACTAGAAGTGGCAATGCCGCAAGGTAATATAACAGCCGGGGCAATAACAGCATGTTTGCTACCGCCACTCTACCCAGGGGTGACAATGGTAGTTTACTCCAGAATCGCAGCGATCCCTTCACAGCAGTCAGTGCCCTCCCCAGGTTTCCAACTCTGAGGTCTTCTGTTCTGTGATATATATGGACCCCCAAATATTTGAACGTATCAAAACACCATTTCAGGCGCCCTACTGGGGCATTTTCTTTTCTAGCCGAAGACCATATAGTTAGTGGGAACACACAAGATTTCTCCCAATTTACCACCAAGCCTGATATCTCCCCATATTCAGTCAAGAGTGAGAATACTAAGGGTATCATCTTGCTTCCTTTCCGCACATATATTAGGGCGTCGTCTACATATAATGATATAACATGATGTAGCCCATTCCTAATTATTCCCCAACTATCTTCCATGGCCCGTATTCGAGTTCCTAAAGGTTCCATCGCTATAGCAAACAGCAAGGGTGATAGGGGGCAGCCCTGCCTGGTGCCTCTGGCGATCGGAAAGCTATCAGATATGACCCCACCTGTTTTCACCCGAGCTTGTGGATTGGCGTACAGTGTCTGCACCCACCGTATGTAGTTAGGGCCGATTCCCATTTTCCGTATGGTAGCGAACAGAAAATCCCACCCCAGTGTATCAAATGCTTTCTCAATATCTAGCTAAAGTACCATTTCATCATATGCTTCGGGGGGGGGGTGGGGGGGGGGGATTGATGGGGGGATCTCCCATTACGCTCAACAATCTACGGATTTTAAAAACGTATTTCGTTTTGGTATGAATCCATTTTGGTTGTCATGTATCAAAGTGTGTACAATGGGAGCTAATCTATTAGCCAATATTTTGCCTAGGATTTTACAATCGAGATTTAAGAGTGAGAGTGGTCTATAGGATTTAACGTCTGTAGGATCGCACCCTTGCTTAGGAAGAACCACTATCATTGCCTCTCTCTGTGTGAGGGGGGAAATATCTTGCGGCACCATGCCTACTCGAACATTCTCAGCAGTGTTTTGAATACATGACGTAGTATTCTATAGGAAGGCCATCTATTCCTGGCGCTTTGTTCCTGGACATCTGCGCTAGCGCTGAATCCAGTTCCTCCATACCCAGTGGGGCCTCCAGCATCTCCCCGTCCGCCTGTGTCAGATGTGCCAAGGATGATCCTGCCAGAAAGGATTCAAGGTGTTCAGCCATGAATACTGTACGTTTAGTGTAAAGGTTCATGTAGTATTCCCTAAACGCCCCATTTATCTCTTCTTGCGTGATGGCCATTTTGCCATTGTCTAGTTTTATAGCCCCTATGGGAGACTGCTGGCGGTTCTCACGGAGGAGCCACGCCAGCAGCCTACCCGATCTGTCCCCCTCCGATTGTAAGCACATCAAATGGTACTTGTGGTCTTGTCGACGAAGACAAGAGTCGACTTCATTATATTTTGTACGCGCCTCTTTTAGCACTGTGTATGGTGATTCCCTACGCGCCACCGCTGTTTCCATTGTTCTCAGTACATTTTCCAATTTACTAATCTCTGCGTGCAGGGCACGTCTTACCCCCCAGGTGGATGAGATGCAATGACCCCTGACCACCGCCTTGTGTGCTTCCCACTCTACTGCTCTTGTGTCTGTGGAGTCTTTATTAATTTCCCAGTACTGTCTCAATGTCGTGTTCAAACCCTCTGCAAATGCTTAGTCTTGCAGAGCTTCCACCTGCAATCGCCAAGTAGGGACTACTAAGCGTCTCCTGCCCCAATTCAGTGTCAATCTCAGCGGTGAATGGTCCGATAGTGTCTTGGCCAGATATTCTGTCCCGTTGGTCAGTGCACATATGTCTATGGTCCCCCATATTATATCTATTCTAGTGTGCACCTTATGGGGTAAGGGGTAAAATGAATATTCCCTCTGTTGGGGGTGTTTCATGCGCCATATGTCGTAGTGTCTCATGTCTCCCGCCCAAGTCGACAAGGAACACCTGACAGTTCTACCTGTTGAGCCCTTCGGGGGGGTGTTTGATCTGTCTAACTCTACATTCGGTATGCTATTGAAGTCGCCCCCCCAGATGGCTGGGGCTGCAGGGTTTACCAATATCGCAGGGGTAAGCATGCCCAGAAATTCCACTAACGCATTACTGGGGGCATAAATCCCTATTATTTATAATTGTCTCCCATCTAGTTGCCCCTCTATTGCCACATATCTGCCCCCCTGATCTACCTTTTGTGAGGTTTGGACAAATCGGACGCCACCTGCTATCCATATCAATACTCCTCTAGCGAAGGCCGAATACGTTGTACCTATTATCTGCCTGCCCCATTTTCCGTGGATCTCCTGTAGGTCAGACTCCAGTAGATGTGTTTCCTGTAGAATAACGGTATGTATTCTCTGGCGTCTGAGACGTGCATATACCCGGGCTCTTTTACCTAGTGCACCCAGCCCTCTCACGTTCCACGTGACTATATCATATTGGTGTGTTGAGATTTGTGTGCTGAGTCATGTAATATTGTATGATGTACCTATATGCAACCGTTCCGGGTTGCAATGCCAGTCCGGGCCCCCACTCTCCTCACCAAGTATATGAGTAAGGCTGATAACCGCAGCAGTATTCTCTGTGTTCTGATTTGACCTATTATTATATACATCTTAACTGTCTCCCCCCCCATCCCATCCCTACTAATTCCCACACATAGCTACAAACATGTAATAAACGACATATCACACTACTACTTAAGAAAACCTGTATCCGTGCGAATACCTGTAGGGGAGCTATTTTGGCAACCGGATGTGGCTCTTATACGGGGCTCACATCCTCCCACAGACATAATCTGCGCATATGTGTGGGCGCTCCCAGAGTGTTAGCCCCCCCCAAATCGCATGCACAATTATATTAGATAATGTTCACAATAAAGAGGAATAAATTGTTCAAAAGAAACTCGGGGTAGCAGCGGCCTCCTCCGAGTTGCCTCCCATGCCAAACACCTTTGCCTTCCATCAACTTGTCTGCGTTTCAGGTGGAGATGCAGTTCAGTTTGTATTCACAGTTCATCCGCAGATCTGGGGATGAGCCTGGGGCCCCCAAGTACTCCTATTACCGTGGATTCAGAGCTAGCCGAGTCAGAGTCCAAGTTGGTCATGGGGACCGTCCGGTGTGCTTCGAAGGAGTTTTGCGTATGCAAGGGAGTTTCTTTCAATACTTTTGCCCTTCCTTTTGCTGCCTGTTTTTCCGTGGGTTGACCCTTGGGGCGTTTCCTGGTGCGCTTTCGTGATGAGGGGATAAGCCATTCCTCCCCCTCCTTATGAAAATTAATATATGTTAAAAAATGTTAGTTTTTTTAAACTAGAAATTCACTGAAAAAAAAAAAAAAAAACGTTGCAGGGACGCTATAGTTAAGAAATAGAATAAAGAAAAATAAAGAAATTCACTGAAAAAAACAAAGGTTACAGGGACTTTATAGTCAGGCTCACATTTTAAACGTACAAAACCATAGAAATTCACCTGCTATAGTTCGAGTTATAGCAAGTAACTAACTCGTACCCTTGCCATGCACTGCTAATTACCCCACAAATTACAGCACTCGTGACATCTTTGGTAACATCATTGATAATATCAATGTAATATTTTTGACAAAAAAATAAACTGCATGGTGAGGTTTATAGTTACCTTAGGGCACGAGTTATAGTTACTTGAGATAACTAACTATGGGGGTCATTATGACCCTGGCGGAAGGCGGAGAACCGGCGGTAAGACCGCCAACAGGCTGGCGGTCTTACTTTGCGGAGTTATGACCATGGCGGTTACCGCCATGGTCATCCGCCAGTTCTCCGTTCCGCCCGCTGGGCTGGAGACCTGAGTCTCCAGCCCGGCTGCCGTCACTAGACCGCCGGCGGTTTTTGGACCCGGCTTACCGCCGTGGATTTCCAGCGGTTTGAACCGCCATGAAATCCATGGTGGTAAGCACTATCAGTGCCAGGGAATTCCTTCGGAGAGCTGCCAACGTCATAATAGGCTGAGCGGCAAACCGCCACCACTGGCGGTCTTCCGCACGGCGGTCTTTAAAAAAGACCGCCAAGGTCAAAATGACCCCCTAGAACAGGTGAATTTCTATGGTTTTGTATGTTTAAAATGTGAGCCTAACTATATGTGTGTGTGTGTGTGTGTGTGTAATAAATATAAATAAATAAATCAACACAAGGCAGGGTAAACCAAGGAAAACACCCAGTGCTACTTTTTTCTATTCTAATTAGTTAGATCAGAAAAAATGTCTTCAGCACAAGAGATATAACATTATAATTAAGAGATACTTAAACAATCCCTTTTGGCAAACAATACAGTTGAGAAAAAAATAGGCACCAGTTGAATTGGTCACCTGTAGAACCGCTATATCAGCTATGTTATTGAACACACAATGATAATCCCAGTAAATAAATACATAGAAACCATGCAACCGTTTTTCTTCTCATATGAATGAATGAGTGAATGAATGAATGAATGAAGTGGTGTTGTGTAGCGCATGACTACTCAACAGAGTGACCCGGTGCTCAGATACTTCAAGGATGGGTAGTTGGAAGCAGGGAACCGCAGGGGTCCTAACACCAGCTAACCTTGAAATAAGAATGTTTTCAGCTCTTTTTGTAATTTGACTTTGTCCGTGATGGACCTTAAGTGTCCAGGTAACTGATTGCACGCGATGGCTGGTTTTACAGTAAAAGAAGCATCACCTCTGCGTTGTTTTTTAAAACTGGGAAATTATAATTAGAATGGCATTGCTAGAGCACAAGGGCCTTCCTTGATAATAACTCTTAATCCTCTCATTTAGATACCAAGGGCCTTTACTATAAAAAGCTTGATACATCAATGGCAATGCCTTATACATTCAAAGTTGTTAAACAGGCAGCTAGTGTACTCTCTTACGCAGTAACTAGACTGATGAGGACTTAAAACTTTAAAACAACATATTTTGCATAACTTGTAACCACTGGATCATATAGTCAGGGAGGCCCAAGTAAAGCGCACTGGTATAATCAAGCCTAGAGAGAATCAAGGCTCTAAATGCTATAACTTGTGCCCGGTGCGGGAGAAGATTAAGAAATGTCCTCAGCATGCGACAAATCCTAAAGCATGACTTCACCACAGCAGCCACCTGTGAACAAAATGAGAGTTGGGAGTCAAACAACATGCCCAGATTTCTGGCCACCGCTGTTGGAAGGGTTTCGGAGGGGACCTTGTTAGGCCAGGCTACTTCACAGCCTTGGAGGGGATTTTGCTCAAACAGTAGAATTTCCATTTTATCAGGGTTGCACTGAAATTTGTTGGCTCTCAACCAGTCAAGCAGCACAACCATGCAGCGTGCAAAATCATTAGCCTTTGCAGAATCCCCATCATAAGCAAGCAAAAGCTGTATATCATCCGCGCACGAGATCACTTTAATTTCAAATGATTCCAACAAATAAGCCAATGGAGTCATATAAATATTGAAGAGCAAGGGACTTAGGTAAGAGCCCTGTGGCACTAACCACTTCAACATTTTAGCTCCAGAGGCAAATAGCTTAATCCAGACTAACTGCTTTCATCTCTCAAGAAAGAAACCCAGCTAACTCAAGGCTGAATCTATAACTCCCAGATGTTGCTGCCCGTGTCGCAGGATACTATGATCTACCGTATCAAATGCAGCAGACAGGCCCAAAAGCACCAGGGCAACATTAAGGCCAGAGTCCAAACTAAACTTTATAGATTCTGAAACCTCTAATAATGTTGTTTCTCTGCTGTGACGAGGTCTGAACTCCGACTGGGAAGGATGAAGCAGGTTGTTCTCTGACAAGAAAGTTGTTAGTTGTATATTCACCTTTTTAAAGAATTTAGAGGCCATTGCAAGCAAAGAGACTGTTCTAAAGTTGGATATTAACTCAGGGTTGCATTAGCATAATTGAGCAGAGGAATCACATTAGCTCTCTTCCACTCATCAGGCAGTGTGCCAGAGAGGAGAGATCAGGCAAATAGCTCCTGGTATAACAGTACAATGATGTAAGAGATGGACCTCAAGATATGAGGATCATATGTAGACCCTGATTTACAATTTGCAAAAGCAGCTGTCACCTCCTCCAAAGATGGAGCACGAAAAAACAGCAGTTTGGCGTCTGCTGCTGGACCTACAAAATCTTGCTACCCCATCCTCAATGCTGGTCTATTCCACCCAAATAGATTGGCCTGGATTTTGAGGATTTTATTCTCAAAGAGGTCACTGAGTTGAGAACAAAGTGACTGCCTAGGCTCCAGTGGGGCAGGGGGAGCACTACAGTTTTAGGGTCTGTGAAGCTAGCAACACTTTTAAACATTTCCTTCCCATCGTTATCCGCCTCCTTGACACAAAGGCAATAAAAAGCATAACGATCGCTCTTAAGGTTCTTGTGATAGTTGTTCAAGGCTAGTTTATAACAAACCTTGACAACTTCTAGAAATTGACGCTGTAGGAAGCTGGCTCTGTATATATTATATCAAAATGAGATTCCACACAGAGTACAGGGGTCCCCCAGAGGCTTAACAAAGGTTAAAGTAGATAATACTAATGCTCTCTTTTGTGTTAGTGTGGTCGAGCAGTTAGGACTATCAGAGGGTAGTGCAAAGTATTTGTTGTACACACAGGCAATAAATGAAGCACACACTCTATAACTAACTCCAGGCCAATTGTTTTTATATAGAAAAAATCTATTTTGTTACTTTATTTCTAGAACCACAAGATTAATTTTGCAGGTAAGTACATTCGTGAGTAAGTATCAAACATATGTATCAACACTACTTTTTTTCTATTTGGCAAGTTAAACGTTTTTGGAGAAAATAGCAAATATCCGTTTTAAAAGTTGACAGTGCAATTTTCAAAGACAGTTCTGGGGGAAGAAAAGTTAGTACAGTTTTTGAGGTAAGCACCAGACTTACAGTTCCAGTCTCCAGGGGTTAGGAAGTCCACAGGTTGGGGTTCAAGTTAACTCCACACACCCACCACCAGCAACACGGGGCCGGCCAGCTGCAGAGGTCAAAGCTGATGTAGATTTAGAGCAGGCTCCTATGGAGCCTGGGACACTCAGAATTAGATCTGCCAGCAGGTAAGTACCTGCGTCTTCGGAGGGCAGACCTAGGGATTTAGGAGATTTTGGGGGGGGGGGGAATGAGGGTTGGTGGAGGGGGGGAACCACAGGTCAGCACCAAACACAAACCCTCAGGGGCGGCCGGGTGCAGGGTGTGAACTTACGAGTCGGACTCCCAATGCTTTTCAATAGGGGGGGGGGACCATAAGAGTCACAACGATACTGCAGGCTAGGTGCAGGGGGTCGGCTCTGGAAAACCACAGGTTGGACAAGGAGGAGGGCCGCCTTCTGAACGTTGCATGCCTGGTGGTCGGATTCCTCAAGCTCAGAGGGCTGCGGGTGCAGGGGTACCTTTAGGCGTCTGGGATCGTAGACCAGTTTTCTTGCGGTCAGGGGGATCATCCAGATTTAGCCTGCAGGCATCGTAGTGTTGGACAGGAGGGTCAACCCAGGGTGGACACTAGGTCAGAATTGCCTGGGGACCAGCTCTAGTCAGTTGAGCCGCATGGGCAGTGGGCGTCGGGTGCATAGTGGGCAGGACTCACAGATCTGGGGTGGATCTGGGGTCCTTTGCTGGAATTTCTTCCTGGTCGGGGCCGTTGTCCACAGGAGATATTGGTCCTCTAGGGTGCAGGCAGTCCTCTTTAGGCTTTTAAGAGGTCACTGGTCCTGCAGGATGTATTGCCTTTTTGTAGCAGGGCTTCAGAACCTGGAGGCAGGCCTGTAGGGCTGGGGCCATGTCAATTTGTGTCTTCAGTCTTCTCTGCTGGGGGTCAGTTTAGCTTTCTTTCTTATTGTCGTCTTCTTGAGGTCGCCAGGAATCTGACGAGCTAGGTTCAGGCTTGCCATTACATCCTGTATATAGGGGTGTCACAGGGGTCAGAGAGCAGTAGTCAATGGCTACTGTCACTGAGAGTCACTACACCCTTCTGGTGTTCAGGCTTGCCCTTATATCCTGGATTTAGGGATGTTACAGGGGTCAGAGGGCAGTAGTCAATGGCTACTGTACCAGAGAGTCACTACACCCTTCTGGTGTTCAGGCTTGCCCTTAAATCCTGGATTTAGGGGTGTTACAGGGGTCAGAGGGCAGTAGTCAATGGCTACTGTACCAGAGAGTCACTACACCCTTCTGGTGTTCAGGCTTGCCCTTAAATCCTGGATTTAGGGGTGTTACAGGGGTCAGAGGGCAGTAGTCAATGGCTACTATCCCTGGGAGTCAAAACACCCTTCCGGTGTCCACTGCCTTTGGGGAGGGGGACACAAACCTAACCCGGTTGGTTCCTGTCCTCCAAACCAAGATGGAGGATTTTGCAAGGAGGGGGGGTCATTTCAGCTCTGGACACCTTAGGGCTAGTCCTAGCTGAAGTGGTCACTCCTCCTTGTTTTTACTAATTCTCCCACTTGACTTAATGCCAAAAGTGGGGGGCATCTCCACTAGCCTTTGAGGCTCATCGCCAGGTGCTACAGTTCCTGCAAGGGGGAGGTGTGAAGCACATCTACCCAGTGCAGGCTTTGTTTCTGGCCATAGAAAGAACAAAGGCTCTCACCCCATGTGGACAGAAACTTGTCTGTAAGTGGCAGGCTGGCACAGACCGGGCAGTCCTGACTAAAATACTAGGGGACTCTCTAAGATGCCCTCTGGGTGCATTTTTCAATAAAACCCACACTGGAATCAGTGTGGGTTTATTGCGCCGAGATGTTTGATACCAAACTTCCCAGACTTCAGTGGAGCCATCGTGGAGCTGTGGAGTTCGTAATGACAAACTCCCAGCCCATGTATTTTATACGGTCACACTACACTTACAATGTCTAACAATGGACTTAGACACTGTAGTGGCATATTGCTCCTGCAGCTATGCCCTAAACTGTGGCATAGTGCACCTTGCCTTAGGGCTGTAAGGCCTGCTAGAGGGGTGACTTACCTATGCCATAGGCAGTGGTTTGTAGGCATGGCACCCTGAGAGGGGTGCCATGTCGACTGTCTTTTCCCCCCTACCAACACACACAAGCTGCAATGGCAGTGTGCATGGGGTTGGTGAGGGGTCCCCCAGGGTGGCATAATACATGCTGCAGCCCTTGGGGACCTTCCCTGGCCATAGAGCCTTTGGTAACATGGGTACCTTTTACAAGGGACTTAACTGTGTGCCAGGGCTGTGCCAATTGTGGGAGCAATGGTACAGTTTTTAGGAAAGAACACTGGTGCTGAGGCCTAGTTAGCAGGATCCCAGCACACTCTCAGTCACATTAGAATCAATATCAGGCAAAAAGTGTTGGGGGTAACCATGCCAAAAGGGGCACTTTCCTACAGACGCCGCCAGGCTTTTTCCAGTTTTTACATGCAGCTCTTTCCTGCTCCAGCTCCTGCGTGTACCATCGTGCTGAGTGACTCGTTTTAGTATTATTAGATGGTTTAAGAAGGGCTACGGCATCAGCTGCTCTAAGCCAAAACCTAATAGCTGATTACCCCTCAACAACTGAATCTGGAATTACAGGTTTAGAATCAGTCAAGGCTTTCCTAAGGTAAACGGCCGAGACAGTATCCCCACACCTGATCTCATTCAGAGGAGAAAACAGTCTCAGTTCCTTCCGACTATCCAACTGCCAAGAAAATGGGAGCAAAAAATAGTCTGACCATGACACAGGACAGGGAGTCTCCCCTTTTATCATTAAGTAAGAAAAGATGTAATTGATGGCAAGTCCTGTTTTATGTGTTGAGCCTGTGTTGGTTTTGCTTAAATTAAAAAAGAGGCCATAGTATCCACTAGCCAAGCCATCCAGGAGTCCTCCTCCTCATCCAAATGGATATTGAAGTCTCCAAGAATTGTAAAATTCACATAGGCAATGCATTTAAGAGCAAAAGCCTGGTCAAGTAAGGTTACAAAGTCTCCCAGATAACCTGGTGGCAGATACACCAGTGTCACCTGCAAGAGGGTGCTCTCCATCGAATGACAACACAAAGCCTATGACCTCTGCTTCTGGCAGTTCATCTAGGTTGAATGCTTTACATTTATAAACCCTTCAATGAATGATGGCGACTCCACCCCCTCTTTTTTACCCACTCTGTCTAGATGGACCCCCCACATACTTCTCCGGTATGGAGAACTGCAAGTCTGGACATGACTCTTCATTCAGCTATGTTTCCGCCATGAAGAGTTCATCTAAACTGTCATCCTTTAATAAATCTTAACCACCCAGACCATGTTTATGCAGGGATCGAACATTGATCATGGCAGCCTCATGGTTCAGGGGGAGAAAACTGTATTTACACTTCCCGCACATCGCAGACTGGCAAAAAGCAATAACAATCCTCTGGAACCACCCCATCTCATGCCTTTTAAATCCAAATCAGTATAGGCCTTCCTTATCAGGCTCTCAGCTGTAGAACCAGAATAGAGGCTGGCCACGGTCGGGACATGGGCACAGACCGGCTTACCTTAGGCACCCAAGCGGCGCATCCGTGCTGCACCCATTGTTATATAGAAGAGAAGACTTCTCCTGCCACTTCTTTAGGACCACTAGAACGCGTCCAATACAAGATGGCATTACTCTGTGTCCTATTTCAAGCCCACGCCTCCCACACTGTACATCCGCTCTTCCCCTGCATCCTCCTCGCCCAGCAAGAACTGCACGAATGGCGGGGCTACCGCTAAAAAGGTAGTGCCAAATCAAAAACATTTAAATTAAATTCAAGTATGCCCAGTAAAAACGTTTTATGTGCAAAATAGCAGTCACATCCTTTTGCTTACATTAGCAGCAACAGAATTCATTTACCTTTTATGTGCAAAAACAGCAATTGTTTCACTTTTCTAAAATTTGCAGCATCGGATTCTGTAAATTCGGAAATTTATATTAGAGATTACTTGTGTTCTCTTTGAAAATTCCCAGGCAAAATTAACTTTCAAAACCCCAGCAGATTTAGCAATATTACACCACACGACCTCACCCCAATTTCCCTTCAAATACCTATTTAAGTGCAC
The DNA here is from genome assembly GCF_031143425.1 of Pleurodeles waltl. Taxonomy (NCBI): domain Eukaryota; kingdom Metazoa; phylum Chordata; class Amphibia; order Caudata; family Salamandridae; genus Pleurodeles; species Pleurodeles waltl. The sequence continues at coordinate 322,772,002 of NC_090445.1, read as the reverse complement.
GTCCAAGCTGTTGCCATTCTAATATAGGAGGGAAGACTCCTCCTGCCACTTCCTTAGGAACACTAGAACGCATCCAATACAAGATGGCATCGCTCAGTGTCCTGTTTTAAGCCCACATCTCCCCCACTGTACATTCGCTCTTCCCCTGCATCCTTCTAGCTCAGCAAAAAGTGCATCAAGGGTGGACCTACTGCTAGAAGGGTAGAGCGGAATTAAAACATTAAAATTAGATTCAAGCATGCCCAGTAAAAATGTTTTATGTACAATACAATACAATATAGCAGTCACATCCTTTCGCTTACATTAGCAGCGACAGAACTCATAACATTTATGTGCAAAAACAGCAATCATTTAACTTTGCTAAACAGAATCCAATGCTGCTAGTTTTAGAAGAGTACATTTATATTCAAGAATACTCATGTCCCCTTGAAAAGTTTCAAGCAATCCGAACTTTCAACCCCCAACAGAATTAACAGTATAACACTTGCAACTCGCTCCAATTTCCCTTCCAATACCTATTTAAGTGCGCGTCTGTGCTGCAGCCATTGTTATATAAGAGGGAAGCCTCCTCTTGCCCCTTCTTAAGGACCAATAGAAAGAGCCCAAAACAAAATGGTGTTGCCCCATGTTCTGTTTCAAGCCCACGCATCTCCCTGACTGTATGTCCGCTCTTCCCCAGCGCCGTCCTACCTAGCGCAGCAAAAAGTGCATGAAGGGCAGGGCTGCCGCTAAAAAAACATACTGAGGAATAAAAAATTTTAACATTAAATTCAAGCATGCCCAGTAAAAACAATTAATGTGCAAAATAGCAGTTACATTCTTTTGCTTATATCAGCATCCTTCTCACCCAATCACATCATTTCGCTCATATCAGCTTCCCTTAGAAAAGCAGAGAACCGCGAAACGCATGTTGGCTGAGAAGATTGCAAGTCTACAAGTAGAAAGATTTTTCAATGGATACACTAGTGTTGGGATGGAAAGGTCCGCTGCATGGTAAGAGATGTTGCACCTCTGCCCCGAGTGCTCAACTGTATCGTTGTCTGATCCCTAATGCTGTTTTTTTTGTTATAGGCTAATACAGATCACATGTGTGCACCATAACATAGGCCTGTCTGATGGATTGCGGTCTTGTTTGACTGGGAGAGGTGCCCAAAACGCTACCCTCATTGAGGTGGAAGGCTACCGTCTTCACCAGGAGTTAAGCAGCACAAGTGCAGTGGTGGCAGCAAACCATGTAGCGAGGAGGAGCTTTTTACCCTGTGTCACTGAAGTGAGGTCTACAGGCTCATTCACCTTTGTAAAAGTTACACTGCCCTACGTAAGGTATAGTGACTCTGCGTTAGTTGTATGTGTCTGGGAAGGGTACAGTACAAGGATAATGCAGTACATGTGTGGTTAGTACATGTGATGCATGTATGTATGCCTGAGAGAAATACATTACATGAGAGATCTACTGCTGTTCATTGCATGCATGTGGTGGGTGTATGTGTGCTGCATGAAGTGCAATACATAAAGGGTGAAGAGGTATGCGGCACACATAGTGAGTTTGTGTGCTGGCAGTGTGTGCGTTTCAAACTAACACACCCTGGTTAAAGATAGGAAAGCTTCAGTACTGAACCATCAACGCAGATTGAACGTGTGTGCTTTAAGTATGGGTACATGTGAGAGTACAAGGGTATTAGTGCTAAATAGAAAGTGTTTCTATGAGTATACATGTAGTGCATGAGCTTGCAATAGTACATTAAGTGAAAGACCCTGGGTTCCATTTTTGGAAGCTGGGGCCTGACTATGTATGCTGAATGCTTGTGTAACTGTAGTGGCACAATGCATGGAGGTAACAGTGCTGAAGAGTAAGCTTCCTGTGAATGTATGCCGAGTACAAATGTGCCCGCAATGGTGCATTACATAGAGAACCTTGGGATCCATTTTGGGAAGCTTGGTAAAGACATGAAGAGGAGCGGATTCCCCACCCCCGACAAATTTGTGGATTGCTACATGTCTGAGAGCTGGGTGGGGACGCACTGGAGGTAAGATACTCGCTTTGAATTTCAAAGACTTCGCTTTGATTCAGTGATAGATCACAAAAAAGGGGCCTGGACACATATGAGGAAGGGAGGTGGGGCTGATAATAGAACCATAAAGATTAGGGCTGGGATTAACTCATTGATGCACATATCACTGTGGCTGACATCCAGGCGTAAACTATGGTCACTCCCGTGAATTATGTTGTAGACAATCAGCTTTGGTGTTGTGCCTACTGTGACAGACCTCTTTCATGAAAGACGACGAAAAGGAGAAGTGTGCACTTCAAATGAAGCAGAACCCCAACATAAAGCTGACTTGTGATAGAAACATATGCCAAACATCTTTCTGGAACAAGAAATAAAAAATATATGAAAGGCTTTGGTATGCTCAAAGAAGAAAATATATAGCTCCAGTCGCCCCAACAGAGAGTTCCTTCTGTTTCAATCAACAGAGAGCAGAAAGTCTCTTTTCCATTCATTATTCCCACACTGAGACCTTACTGAGAGAACTCCTCAGTACTGAGCTTAGCCAGACCTTCGCCTACTCAATCAGTGATACTACTACTCGAACCAATATCATCCACTGAGCACAATTTCTCTAAACTGCTTCTACTCTAAGCAAGTCTCAAGGCCAATACACCACTGTCAGATCTAGCTATAGTCTTGCTGTTGCCCCTCACATCTCCTAACCAACCAGCTCCTGCTCCATGGAGCTGCTGTTTTAGATTAATGCCGTGATGCCACCAGTCCTCATCCCATGTACTCTGCAAGTTAGAGAAAAACACAAAAGAATTTTTTGCAGAGAAAAAAATAAATAATAACTCACCATGTTGGCAATAGGTAGCAGCCGTAATCCACAATGCGGCACCTAAAACAGGCAGGGAACATGTTATGTCATTGTTAACATGGGCAAAAAAAGATACAATACAATCTCACGGTCTGTATTCACATGTTTTCTAGTAGAGGATAATATATTTTCAACAGGTAGGGAAACAGGTCGGAAGCCTCCATAAGGCTATGTGAGTTTAGCGAGCTGCTGGGGTTGGGTGGCTAAATCTTCTTTCAAACACTGTACTCAATTTTAGTACTTCCCCCCAAACATCTGCCACTCACTTTTTCTTTGCCCTCACTTAAAGCTCGCCCCAGAACCCTGCCTTCTCTCCTTACCCGGTCCTTTTCACTTTCTCCAGAATACTCCCAGTACGTCCTCCCAAACAGCACAAGTTGTCTTGTCTCTTATTGTACCCCACATGCCCTCTGCAGCTGCACCCTTAGAGCCATTTCCACTTTCTGCTTTGATCTCTCTCCCTCACTCTTTAGCTTTTCATAGTCTGGCTGACAACCCCCCCACCCCACTTATTCTCCTCTCTCAACCATTTCCTGACACCCTTCATCACCATTTCCTTTGCTTCTCTTCCTTGTTTTCCCTCTCCCTCAACCCCTTGGACTCTCTTTCTTTTGGCCTCATTGACCATGTCACCATTTGGCTACTTTTCTTTAGCACTTGGCCTCTCTCCACATCTATGCATTTGCCATGGTGCTGCATCCCCTTCTAACCATTCACATCCTGCCACTTGCTTTTAACATCCCCTTCTGAGGTCTTAAATGTTCTGTCCTCTTACTCCTACCCTTGGCAACGACTCTTTTTATGGACCCTTCTCGAAGTAACATAGGACTCCTCTCCATTTAATAAAAGTCACAGCAGATTTAGTAGGCAGCACTAATTAATAGAGCAGCCATTACGCCACTTCTGAGACATTCACAATATACTAACAAATAACCTCTTACCTACTCACAGTGTATGCTGGAATCTCCATATTGAGATATACACAAAATTCTGAAACATTCAGGTGCAATAAATCCCATTAAAGAGCCAAAGAAAGCCCCATCTTTCTGGCAAGACACCCTCATTGGGCACCTTCAGCTCCCTTGGACTCCTAAAGAAAGCCTTGGTTTGACTAACTTCCATTCTGACAGGACACAGGCAGTTGGCCTCCCTCCTTTCTGTATCACCCCTGAAAACCGCTTGTGTGGGAATTACCCCAAGTTTATTGCTGTGTGCTCTTTTATTCAATTTATATATGAAACATCAGGTGGATCTTACCCACGCAAGCAAACAAAATCATCATCTCTTAGGCAATGATTTGGGTATGTTCACAGAACAAAAATATTCCGGTACCTTAGTGCTGTTCCTTATGGATATAAATGGCGGCTCACTAAAACTCAACAGTGACACAAATTAAATATTAATTTTCAGAGACTCTTATTCTTTACAACCTTCCAATTGGTAGCTACCTGAACTAGAACCCCATCCAATCCCCGTGAAACCTGCTAAAATCTGGGATTTACATTTGATTGCAATCTACCTTTTAATGAGTTTCATATTCTTGTTTCTACAATGCTAGGTTGTTGCAGAAAGTCATTCCACTTTTGACTACCGGTTGCCATGAAACAGTGGCCCATTCTGTTATTCACATTTCCATAAATGAAACGTCTTGGTACTTGGGACTACCAAAATACCTGACAGACAGATTCCAACTCATTCAAAACATGGCTGCTAAATTACTACTGAGCTTGACCTTCTATATGTTACAATTACAAGGACTGCAACTGGTGTTTTTAAATCATGTTTTCCTGAGCCATTGTTCTCTTTACAACAAAGGACCTCACTTTATACAAGAGAATATTGTGCCTCAAATATGTCCGAATGTACTCTCCACTTCTCCACAACCTATTTTATTTGAGTTCCTACCATCATGATAGCATGTCTGGGTTGCAGGTTGTTTCCTACTTGGTTGCCAAGAATTGGAATGTTTTTTGTCTAACTACCACCTGAAAGTCTAAGCATCTTTCCTTTCTGAAAACAAACAAAAGATCTAGATGTTTAAGTTGTTTATTGTCTTCCTGTCAGTCAAAGGTTGACTCAGCAGCACCAGTACATCCTGCTTGAATAACAGTGTGCTTAGCAGGCTTATTTCATTATTGTATTCATTCAAGTGTGACTGGTATGTCTAGATGTTGGTACCATGCTTATTACCCAACAGGACTAAAGCTGTTCTTTACTGTTGATGCCTAGCAAGGCCAAAAGTAGTTTGAGACTGCTTATGTTCCCATCTCTAGGGGACCCAACCTGGCAGTTTGGGCTGGACTGTAGCTATTAAAGCAGGTCAAAGCCTGACTTGCAGTTTCTGCAGTGGTACAATGAGCACAATTTGGGGTGGACTACAGCCCAGAGTAAATATCTGTGGCTGGGATGAACTCGGCATTCCACTCATCTTTAGTTTTTTCACAAGTGAAAAAAAAAACAGCACAGACATTGCAACACCAGACTGTCAACCAGAGAATGCACATCCAAGAGGTGTGAAACTTCTCCTGTCTCACCAAGACACACACTTTTAATGGTTTTCATACCTATTGCTAGGTCGATCTACCTTAAGATCATTTTTCTCCCTCATGTGGCTATCGCCTTGCCTGCAGCTCTCACACTTCCAAGGATTTTCTCTTATCCCAATGTGTCTTAACTACTCTAATCCATGCTAACATATCTTTTGTGACTCATTTGGCAACCGTAATTCATTAATTCCTTATTTCACCTTAAATTAGACCCTAAAAAATATTTTCCTACTCTAATGCATTTCAATTGAAAGTTCATTTTAGATCAGTTTCCACTCCAAACATCCACAAGCACCGTGTTGATAGGCAGACTAATACATCACTATTCTGTTGCTTCTTTTCCCCCAGGACTTTGTCAATGCCTTGGATCTGGCAACCAACAGCAAATTCACCATTGCTGCTGCATATGCATTGGCACTGAGTTCAACCACAATGCCCCAGTTACAACGGACCTTTACTACTAAATCAAAGAGGGAGCTCACTTTCCTTGCTTGCATTATGGCCCGTGACATATTTGCTATATCGTTAATGACACTGCTGATTCTCTTGTCTGGTATCAATAATTTTCTTTTATTGTCTTTCCCTCTCCCACTCTTGCATATCTTAAGTGGACCAGTGCCATTTGTGACACCTTGGGCCAGTCCTACTTTCACCCAATAACACGCTATCATTGCTGGGACATTTAGTTCAATTTTAAGGTCTGGCATTGAGACCAGACTATTGTCTTGTCCCAAAAATCATATATACTATAGATACACAGAGTGCAATTTGATTACCCTGCTTTACCCATTGGTCGTTTAAAATGCTATTCACATTGTGCTTCTGCCCACCACAAGATACAGCATGGGGCAGTGAGTCAACCAACTTTACTTATTGCTCCCTACACTTTGAGTTAGTGAACAAAGCTTATGTTCTTTGTTCCTGTTGGTACAGAAAAGTCCTCAGCATGGTAAGAGACGTGTACCCCTGCGTGAGTGCCCAACTGTACTGTTGTCTGGATCCTAAGGCTGATTTTTTTGTCATAGGCAAACAAGGATCATGTCTGTGTGCTATAACATAGGTCAGTCTCACGAAGTGAGGTCTTGCTGGATTGGGATGAGCACCCAAAGTGCTACCCTCATAGTGGTGGAAAGCTACTGCTTTCACCAGGAGTTGAGCAGCACATGTGCAGTGGTGGCAGCATACCATTTAGTGAACAGGTCCTTTTTACCCTGGGCCAGTGGAGTGAGGCCTACCAAAGTCCCACATGGCCTACATCAGGTAGATGTGGAGTGCTGCACCACGCAGAGTAGTGACTCTCTAGGTTGTATGTGTCCATGGGAAGGGCACAATACAGGGATAAAACAATACTGTGCAATAGGTATATGTATGGTTAGTGCATATACTAACTGTATGCATGCCTGTTGGTAATATATTAGATGAGAAATGCATAGTGTGTTTGTAATGGAAGCATGTGCTGGGATTATGTGTGCTTGTGTGAAGTACAATAAATGAAGGATGAAAAGTTGTGCAGCACACACATGGGAGTGTGTGTGCTGGCAATGTGTTTGTAAACAGCACACCCAAGAACAAAAACAGAAAGCCTACAATACTGAGCAGCGAGCAGAGATTATATATGCTAAATGCATGTGTGACTGTAGTAGCACAATGCATGAGGTAACAATGCTGGACAGTATATCTGCTGTGAATATACACAGAGTAAAAGTATGCCTATAATGGTACACTAAATGGAGGTACTTGGATTCCATTTTGGGAAGCCCGGTTTGCCTGGTAAAGGCGTGATAAGTGGAGGAATCCACCCCCCAGACAGATCTGTGTATTGCTGCATTCCTGCAAGTTGGGAGGAATCACACTGGAGGGAAGGATCCTATCTTTACACTTCAAAAGATGACTCTTTGATTCGGTGACAGATCACTAGGAAGGTGCCTTGACACATGTCAGGAAAGGAGACGGGGCTGACAAGAGAATCATACAGAGTATGGCTAAGAGACTAGGGGCCAGATGTAGGAAACGTTTAGCGACTCGCAAACGGCAAAAATTGCCGTTTGCGAGTCGCTAAACGCGTTTCCCAATGCAGAAATGCATATTGCGAGTCGGTACCGACTCGCAATATGCATTTCGGAATCGCAAATAGGAAGGGGTGTTCCCTTCCTATTTGCGAGTCTGAGTGGTATGCAATACCATTTGCGACCGCGTACGTGGTCGCAAATGGTGTCGCAGTTACCATCCACTTCAAGTGGATGGTAACCCACTCGCAAATTGGAAGGGGTCCCTATGGGACCCCTTCCACTTTGTGAATGGACCCAAAAATATTTTTTCAGGGCAGGGAGTGGTCCCAGGGACCACTCCCTGCCCTGAAAAAATACCGAAACTAAAGGTTTCGTTTTTTTTTTAAGTGCAGCTCGTTTTCCTTTAAGGAAAACGGGCTACACTTAAAAAAAAAAAAAAACTGCTTTATTGAAAGCAGTCACGAACATGGAGGTCTGCTGACGACAGCAGGCCTCCATGTTTGCGAGTGCATATACTCGCTATGGGGCCGCAATTTGCGACCCACCTCATGAATATTCATGAGGTGGGTCATTGCGAGCCCATAGCGAGTTGCAGTCGGTGTCTGAGACACCGTACTGCATACCAATTTGCGAGGTGCAAATTGCGAGTCGCATGGACTCGCACTTTGCACCTCGCAAATTTTTAAGTTGCTACATCTGGCCCTAGGATTCATCTTTTGATGCACACATCACTGTGACCGATATTAAGGTCAGTCAGCTTCAGAGTCTTGCCTGCTATGACAGACAGTCTTTCATGAAAAAAGAAGGAAAAGATAAGTGTCCACTTTAAAAGAGGAAGAACCCAAACATAAAACTTCAAAAGACTCAGACTTTAAATTACATTTTGGGATCTGAAATGTAACTATAAGAAGAGGATGTTGAGACCTCAAACTTTGTCATCTCCCAAGCTTGTGTGAGGAGGGGAAGCTCTGCAAGACTTCTGCCTCTGGCCAGGATTAGGACTAAAGACTTGCTAGTCTCTCTGCTAGGTGAGTGGACACCACCGAGGAAACCGAGATCATCTGCCCTGGGGACTGGAGCAGAGGAGAGCACTGAAGAAAGTAGCCCTGCCGAGAGGACTGTCAGCAAGGTGTGAGGGAACAGCTGTGTATTGATCAGGTTGTTGCCTGTGTGCAGTGTCACCTCAGGGCCACCATATGCTAGAAGAGGATTGCCGTGGACTGAGCCGTGAGTTGATCACAGTGCAGTACTGGAGAAGCCCTTACTGCTGCGCTGCAGTGACTCCATATACCAGAGAGGGCAACTGGTAAAGTTACTACTGTGAGAAGTGCTGCCACTCGTAGTAGTCTTATTGGGGGCACTTGTAAAAGAGGAGCCTAAGCCTGTACTGTTAGTACCATGGCAACCCAGGGTGCCAGGAGGGACTGTAAATACCAATGTTTCCAAAGGATTTGGTCCTCCTCCCGAAGAAGAGGCTGGGGCTATGTTCAGCAGGCTGGACCTGCACTGCGAGGTAACTGCCACCGACTGATCACTAAGGCCTGCCAAGGACAACATTGCACCCTCGCAGTGCTCCAGTTGGGAGCTGAAGAAAGGAGTCCCCTTCTCACCAGTCCCAAATCCACCCTTACCCCCTCTGCCTCTGCTGGGAGAAGCCAACTTACTGCATCTTCGCTACCTGGGAGCTGCTCCGACAACTGAGAGAACTTCAGCAGCACAGATCAGGAAAGAGTCTGTGCTGCTGGGTGTTGCCGCAAGGGTCGCAGGCATTATGACTTCTCCAAGCAGAGAGCCGGCTGGACCTGAAAAGACCGGCTGCAAAACTGTGCTGCAGCACCATAGTCACTTTTGACTATATCCTTAAGACTCAAAGGGGAAATCGAGTATGGCCTAATATCGAGCATTCCCTGGACGTGTCCACCAGTGAATGGAGAATAACCTGAACATTTACACTAAGGAGGATGGGGCAGGGATTTGCCTGACAACTAGTAGAGCCCCGACCTCAAGGGGATTGTGCTGTTGCTTCCAAAATGTCGTATTGCACATGTAGAACTAGAAATAAAATACTTATTTTTCTTATAAAAGCAAGTATTTGACTGGGTATTCATTTATTGTTTATCGTACTGTTTGACTTTGAGCTGTGAATCATGTTCACTGACCTGTACCTACACTTTCCCATGAGGGAACCTTGACTGCTCAATCATAGCTACCACTGAAATTCAAGTGCAGAAGGGGTACCTGGCCCAGATGGGCGTGATCCATAGTAGTGGGGCCCAGTACATCAGGAGTAAAAGGCCTCAACCACCACAGTTGGGCCTAGTAGCCCCTGCATGTTCCATGGCCTTCTGAAAGGTGTTCTGTCAGTTCCCACCTGCCTAAAAATAGTTCCTTTCGTGACAAAGATGGTTCAAAGTGTATTTTATTTTTTATATATTAATTATCATTATGGGCTATTTACTTTATCGGAATTTAGGGAGCCCAGATAGATGATTTATCATATTTCTCCTTTTTCAAGTTGCTGTAAGTAAGTGTTTAAGCAGAAGTGTGCCACTGTACCTGCCTGGAATTTGGTTGCTCGGTTTCGTAGGGATTTATTCTTGTTACTGTCACAAATAATAAAACGGAAGTTCATGCTGACTGCAATGGAGCACAAGACAAAGACAGTCCCAAATTAGTCCTGCTGAAGTTTTACCTTCTCAGGTTTTGTGCCAGAAATCCCACTAGTGCTAGAAAGGATTGCAGGAAGCAAGGAAAGCGATGTAGGCGGCGAGGTGCGAAAAGCAGGCTGGTCATTGCAGACAGGCAGGCCAGATCTTTGTGGTGCCTAAAGAAACCTTTGGAGGCATGCCTTTGAAATGCACAGATGCATTTCCTGGCTCTGGCTCCAGACTAATTACAGGGGGTATGCAGCCCTTCGTGTAGAGGCAGGGCGGAGTCTAGTCAAGTGGAATATGGGCTGTGCCTAGCTCTCCCTTCCCATATTGCCAGTAATGGCCCACCCAGCCACACCTTAGCTCCCATTGTGAATGGCTTTCTATGAGCAATTCAGAAAGTCTAACTGTCGCTCACACCCAGTCGTGTGACCCATAGACTGGTTGCAGGCACAAAATGGCTGAGGCGAGAGAAGGCCAACTTTCTAAAAGTGGCATTTTCAGAATTGTAGTTTAAAATCCAACATCACCATGAGTTACAATTTTAAATTAGGATTCCAAAGACACCAAAAAATGAACTGGTCATCTCTTCCATTTGGAAATGACAGTTATAAAATGTAGCAAGGCAACTCCAATGTTATCCCATGGGAGAGACAGGCCTAGCAGTAGTGAAAAACAAATATAAGGGTTTTTCCCCAACACAATATGTAAAACTTAAAGGTACATAAGTAAAGGGCAGGGTTGTGGAATTGATATAGCCCAACACGCTGGACATATTGTTTGGGGTCATGTACAACATGTTTTCATTTTGTCCTTGGGACAAGTAGGCCCAACACTCTGCAGCTCATTGGCTGCCAGTTTACATCACCACATTATGGAGCAGGGAAGGGAATTGCCTGCAGTTGATGTAATATTTGTATACATATGTTAAAGCTGTCCCAACTTCTATTTATGGTTCATTAATCCAAAGCCTTTATTATTAGGGTGAGCGGTCTAAATAAATGTTGTAAGCAGGGACTGTACTACTGACAGTAGTTCCAGTAAAAACTATGTGTATATATGTTTGCAAAGTTTAACAATATGAAGCTACCTATAAAGCTCCCATAATGCTCTCTGATTAGATGCAAATACTTGCAGAAGCTTCAAAGCAAGATTGCTTTCAAGATGAAAGTCATAAAAAAATGCAACAAGGAGAAAAATGTTTTGCTAAATTACTGTGATACTTAAGATACCATTTCTTTGAAGCATCATTTATTTAGTATAATAATGTGTTGATGCATGCTAGTATTTCCAAAGTATGTTCATAATGGAAAACCAATGCAAGCTGTTTCAATATGATTATGGGAAACATGAAAATAGAAAAAAGCATTGGCAAAGCCAATAGATATGATACTGGTTGGAAGTCTTTTGGTTTTGTTAATATATATCTTATTTTGCCATGGCTTTAATAAAACGTTATTGTTGTGGGAGCTGTTGGGCCCTCACCATTGTAACAAACATTGGCAAACAATAGAAATACTTGTTTTGGTCTCGAAAACCAGACATTGCCACAATAGTTCCTGGCACTGATCAAAACTACTTTGTGTGCCGATATGCTCATTGTGAAAGAGTAGATTATCACTCACAGTGAACACAGCCGACAGATGGATGGAGAGAGATAGAATATTAATAAAAACAAAAACGTCTTGGTTAACACCAGACCTAATTAGGGACCCAATTCTTAAAGAAAGTCACAAAAGTGTACCCAGGGCAGATGTCTTGGCATTAGTGCAGATTTACATATTTCATGAATTCACAAGAACTTACACAAGTAAGTAGACTAGGAAATTGTAGATGTAGAAAATATTTGTGAACTGTATTTTAGCACAAGCAAATATGCATGTGTAGATTTGCTAATGTGAAAATATGTGCAATATTTACAAGTTCACTTTCCCTCCAACCACTTTTTTCCCCCAACCCTGGAATAAGTTTTACTTCTGCCCTTGTCAGAAGTAAATTTCCAACCTTTCTCAGTGTGGGAAAAGATTAGCAAAGAGCTGGCGAAAGCCCTTAAAACATGAAAGTTAGTAGTTTTGCACAGACACAAAAGGGCATTCCAACCCTAGAGCTATTGCTTACTGCTACCTCCAGCCCTAGTACATAATTCTGAGGAAAGGTGACAAAATAAACAAATTGCTAATATTCAAGTCCTATTGTAGTATTAGCCCAACATAATAACAGAGGCTATTATTAGAGTGCTTATTTAATGAGACTGCTGCCATAATTTGTTGCCACACTACAAGGTACCAAAGGAACAAGTAGATTTCTTTTACAGGAGGAGTAGATTTATGAAGCAACTTGTCACATGGACAAGTAGAAAATGTATTAAATTCCACACCCCTATAAGGGGTCATCAGGCTTCCTTTTGTTGGAGTATCCTGGCTGAGAGCTATGGGGACAGTCACACCTAAATGAAATGGAGCAGAAACAAAGGCACACAGAGTATCACTTTACAGGTACTTAGACGCATGTTTTTGATTGTGTTCAGTTCCTGTATATAAGAGGTATGTATGCACTATAAGAAAGTCAGATGTGTTCTGTCCCAGTATTTATAGAAATAACAATTTAAATAGCACTATTTTGTTTTCTTTCTATTATAGCGCAATAGTGCTACTCATCCCACGGAAGGGTGTCTGAGCACTTTGCATCACACTTACACATCGTCAATAAATCATATGTGTGTAAGTCAGTGTACAGGATGTGTTACATATGACAGTGAGGGTTAGAGGGTATAGTAGTTACATGTCCTTCTGGCTTACTGTACTATAGTACAAAGAATACAATTTATGAACTGCAAGTAACAAGAGGATCTCTTTGTTGCAAGCAATAGCCTACTCGCCCATTTACATCAATTAACAAGTATTGCCGAAGCCAAAATGTTTCGCCTTTGTTCTAACTGGGTTCTAAAACATTTTTTAAAAATTATAATAATGTGAGTTTTAAATTTCATAAACTGTTAATGGTTTATCAAATTTAAAACATAAAACAAACATTATTATAACATTTTTCTAATATTTGTAATCCAGTTAGAAAGAAGAAACAAAGGCGAAACCTATTGGCCTAACGGCATGTGGTGAAGAAGAAAGAAGACAGCAGTGAAGAAAGCAGGCAGGAGACTGAATGCAGTGAAGAAGAAGAAGAAGAAGAAGAAGAAGAAGAAGAAGAAGAAGAAGAAGAAGAAGACGGTAGTGAAGAAAGCAGGCAGGAGACTGAATGCAGTGAAGAAGAAGAAGAAGAAGAAGAAGACGGTAGTGAAGAAAGCAGGCAGGAGACTGAATGCAGTGAAGAAGAAGAAGAAGAAGAAGAAGAAGAAGAAGAAGACGGTAGTGAAGAAAGCAGGCAGGAGACTGAATGCAGTGAAGAAGAAGAAGAAGAAGAAGAAGAAGAAGAAGAAGAAGGTAGTGAAGAAAGCAGGCAGGAGACTGAATGCAGTGAAGAAGAAGAAGAAGAAGAAGAAGAAGAAGAAGGTAGTGAAGAAAGCAGGCAGGAGAAAGAAGAAGAAGAAGAAGAAGAAGAAGAAGAAGAAGACGGTAGTGAAGAAAGCAGGCAGGAGAAAGAAGAAGAAGAAGAAGAAGAAGAAGACGGTAGTGAAGAAAGCAGGCAGGAGAAAGAAGAAGAAGAAGAAGAAGAAGAAGAAGAAGAAGAAGAAGAAGAAGAAGAAGGTAGTGAAGAAAGCAGGCAGGAGGAGGAAGAAGAAGAAGAAGAAGAAGAAGAAGAAGAAGAAGGTAGTGAAGAAAGCAGGCAGGAGGAGGAAGAAGAAGAAGAAGAAGAAGAAGAAGAAGAAGAAGAAGAAGAAGAAGAAGAAGGTAGTGAAGAAAGCAGGCAGGAGGAGGAAGAAGAAGAAGAAGAAGAAGAAGAAGAAGAAGAAGAAGAAGAAGGTAGTGAAGAAAGCAGGCAGGAGGAGGAGGAGGAAGAAGAAGAAGAAGAAGAAGAAGAAGAAGAAGAAGAAGGTAGTGAAGAAAGCAGGCAGGAGGAAGAAGAAGAAGAAGAAGAAGAAGAAGAAGAAGAAGAAGAAGAAGAAGAAGAAGAAGAAGACAGGCAGGAGACTGAATGCAGTGAAGAAGAAGACGGTAGAGAAGAAAGCAGGCAGGAGACTGAATGCAGTGAAGAAGAAGAAGAAGAAGAAGAAGACGGTAGAGAAGAAAGCAGGCAGGAGACTGAATGCAGTGAAGAAGAAGAAGAAGAAGACGGCAGTGAAGAAAGCAGGCAGGAGACTGAATGCAGTGAAGAAGAAGAAGAAGAAGAAGAAGAAGAAGACGGCAGTGAAGAAAGCAGGCAGGAGACTGAATGCAGTGAAGAAGAAGAAGACGGCAGTGAAGAAAGCAGGCAGGAGACTGAATGCAGTGAAGAAGAAGAAGAAGAAGAAGAAGAAGAAGACGGCAGTGAAGAAAGCAGGCAGGAGACTGAATGCAGTGAAGAAGAAGAAGAAGAAGAAGAAGAAGAAGAAGAAGACGGTAGTGAAGAAAGCAGGTAGAAGACTGAATGCAGTGAAGAAGAAGAAGGTAGTGAAGAAAGCAGGCAGGAGACTGAATGCAGTGAAGAAGAAGGTAGTGAAGAAAGCAGGCAGGAGACTGAATGCAGTGAAGAAGAAGAGGAAGAAGAAGAAGAAGAAGAAGACGGTAGTGAAGAAAGCAGGCAGGAGACTGAATGCAGTGAAGAAGAAGAAGAAGAAGACGGTAGTGAAGAAAGCAGGCAGGAGACTGAATGCAGTGAAGAAGAAGAAGAAGAAGACGGTAGTGAAGAAAGCAGGCAGGAGACTGAATGCAGTGAAGAAGAAGAAGAAGACGGTAGAGAAGAAAGCAGGCAGGAGACTGAATGCAGTGAAGAAGAAGAAGAAGAAGAGGACGGCAGTGAAGAAAGCAGGCAGGAGACTGAATGCAGTGAAGAAGAAGAAGAAGACGGCAGTGAAGAAAGCAGGCAGGAGACTGAATGCAGTGAAGAAGAAGAAGAAGAAGAAGAAGAAGAAGACGGCAGTGAAGAAAGCAGGCAGGAGACTGAATGCAGTGAAGAAGAAGAAGAAGAAGACGGCAGTGAAGAAAGCAGGCAGGAGACTGAATGCAGTGAAGAAGAAGAAGAAGAAGGTAGTGAAGAAAGCAGGCAGAAGACTGAATGCAGTGAAGAAGAAGAAGGTAGTGAAGAAAGCAGGCAGAAGACGGAATGCAGTGAAGAAGAAGAAGAAGTAGGTAGTGAAGAAAGCAGGCAGAAGACTGAATGCAGTGAAGAAGAAGAAGAAGAAGAAGGTAGTGAAGAAAGCAGGCAGAAGACTGAATGCAGTGAAGAAGAAGGTAGTGAAGAAAGCAGGCAGAAGACTGAATGCAGTGAAGAAGAAGAAGACGGTAGTGAAGAAAGCAGGCAGAAGACTGAATGCAGTGAAGAAGAAGAAGACGGTAGTGAAGAAAGCAGGCAGAAGACTGAATGCAGTGAAGAAGAAGAAGAAGAAGAAGAAGACGGTAGTGAAGAAAGCAGGCAGAAGACAGCATGCGGATTAAGAAAGGAGACAGCAATGAAGAAAGAAGACACACAGAGGACCGCATGCAGTAAAGAAGAAAGAAGACGGCAGTGAAGGAAGAAGACCCAAGGCGGCATGCGGTGAAGAAGAAAGAAGACGGCAGTAAAGAAAGAAGTCAGCATGCAGTGAAAAAGAAAGAAGATAGCAGTAAAGAATGAGACAGCATGCAGTGAAGAAGAAAGAAGACAGCCTGCTGTAAAGAAGGAAAAAGACAGCAGTAAAGAAAGAAGACAGAAGACAACATGGGGGAAAGAAGAAAGAATATGGCAGTGAAGAAAGAAGACAACATGGGGTGAAGGAGAAAAAAAGATGGCAGTGAAGAAAGAAGACGAAAGACTGCATGCAGTGAAGAAGAAATCAGACCGCAGCGAAGAAAGAAGACAGCGTACAGAAAGAAAAAAAGAAGTACCGTCAGCTGGCCCTGACCTCTAGTATCTCTACCCTGACTTCTCAATCAGCCTGTCTCAAATACTCCCCGTTGGATATTCCTTTGGCCTTTTCGTCATCATTTCCATTTGCATTCTTCATCCGGCTTCTAGCTATCTCTGAATTAGGCAGTTGCTTCCTCATTGAACATCCACACCCTCAGATGGTCTTTATTAGTCTGTAAAGTGTTCTGACACGTTTCGCCTCTTTAACAGTTCCCATGTCCTGCATTATCAATCCCCTTGACCCATTTCATCCGCTTGGTCCCCTCCCATATATTCTCGCAGTCACAGGACTCCCAGGCCTATCCGCCAGCAACGCGGCTTCACACAACACTTTGCCTGATCCCACTTTAATAGTCCTCATGCTATCTTCTTTTCCCCATCTCCTCAGCCTGCGAAATTGACTCTCACCTTCTTCCTTCGGGTTCTATCTCAGCAGCTGCACCGGCAGATATACACTCCCATTAGAGGAATGATCCTTAGCTGACACAAGACCACGTGACCGGCACGCCAAGGCACGTTCTGGAGAAGTAGCGTCAGAGAGAACCTGTTGGGTAGTGGCTGGTTCTCACTAAAAGGCCCCGCCCAGACATCCGCCCGATGTCGTGCGACAGACTGTCTGTGCAAGGCTCACGCCTTCGGGGTCGGAGATTTGACGCTGATGGGACTGCGAAAAAGATAAAAATTCTCCGAGCTAACGCGTCAAGAATTTTACATTCTATTAAGGGCATGGAGAGGATTATGCTTTCTCTTTTCTTTATTGTCAAAACAGCAGCCAATAAAATGAAACAAAACTTTAAACTACATATCAAATGAGTCATAGCCTCATCCAATCATAACATTTCCCCAAGGCTATATAAGTTCCACAGAACTCCTGAACTGCAGCAATCCTTCACTTGCAGTGCCCCCCACCCTCAAAAAGCTCAGTTAAAGGTATTGATTACCCCTGGCAGAGATAACAAAATAAAAGCTAATATCCACACACATATAGGAATGGGTAATTTCACAATCAATTTACACATCTGGCAATAAACATTCACATGAAATTACATGTAGAACACACAGTTCACTATGGAGGGAGAATCCTTGCTTCCATGTCCTTAATAGAATCTAAAATTCTTGCCGCTATTGCTATAAAAAATGTAATTCTATGGCACGCTTCGGATTCTGCTAGTTTAAATTTGATTCACCACCCCATTCACCACATCTACAATTGGCTTATGATAGAACACCTTAAAAGTAGAATCAGAGGACCAATCCCCCGTGGCCATGATACCTTCCAATATTGCTCCATTTGAATTTGCTTTAGAGGCCATAGCTCCTCTAACAGAATGAGCCCCAAACAGAGTCACACCTATACCAGCTTCAGCCAATAACCAATTAACCCTGTGCGCCAGTCACTGAAGTACCCTGGCGGAAAGGTTTCTGTAAAGAAAGGAGCAATTACCCAGAGGCATTCTGCCTGAATAAAAAATTTTCTAGCTTACGCGTCAAGAATTTTCAATTCTATTAAGGACACGGAGGCGAAGATTATGCTATCTCTTTCTTTACTGACCCAAACAGCAGCCAATCAAAATACAGTTAAAAAACTACACATCCCATGATGCCTCACATATAGTCACATGGTCCAATCACCAACATCGATCTTAGCCCATAAATATCTTGACCCTCGATTCAGATAAAGTTCAAATTGAAATTGAAACTTGTTACATAGACTTGAAATCAGGAGTCAGGAACAGACACTCCAACCGAACATCAATAACTCAAAAGAGCCCAAACTCGAAGGGAAAACCAGTCCCAGGAAGAATAACACAAGAAGGAATCCTCATCACGAAGCAGAGAAAATTCAGGAATTCTTCTGATCAGAACCTATAAGTAATAAAACAGGTAGGTAATATCCAAATAATTGAACGATTTTCAATAAAACTGATATTCATATAAGTATACTTTAAAATGGGTGGGTAATATATAGCAATATGACAATCATATTCAACAGGTACTTTTAGTCAATAAACAACTGTTTCTATGGGCGGGATAATCCTTGCTTCCGTGTCCTTAATAGAATTGAAAATTCTTGACGCGTAAGCTAGAATTTCTTTTATTCTATGTCAGGACCAGAGGCTCCGATTATGCTAGTTTAAAGCTGCTCCATTACCACAGTGGCTACATCCAACACAGGCTTGTGATAAAACTTACGAAAAGTACTTTCTGAAGGCCAATCAGCAGCCTTCATAATGTCTTCCAGACGGGATCCCAGAGCATATGATTTGGAAGCCATAGCTCCTCTAGCAGAATGAGCTCCAAAATGTTTAGTTTCTATACCCGCTTCATTCATTAACCATCTCATCCATCTAGCTATAGTAGCTGACGTAACTGGTTTAAAAGGCTTTTGCAAAGAAATCAACAATTAACCTTTAACATCTTGTTTAAATTCTTCTGTAACGGCTTCATGCTCCTATAAACATTGAACCACACATAACTTAGAATTGTCTGGATACAATGGATATGATACTGACCTGTAATTCGTTTTAGTCCTTCTTGTCACCGTAAAGGTAACCCCATCAGGGGAATACACTCTACCAGCTAAGTCTAGAGCTCTAACATCTGACACTCTTACAAGAAATCAGACATAATAACATGGTTAGTTTAGCTGAAATCTGTTTGCGAGACAAATATCTATTGGCAGGCCAGGAATCCAAGAATTTTAAAATAATGTTAACATCCCATAACACTGAATATTTTGCTTGAGGAGGTTTAGATAAACTGATACCCCTCAACAGTTTACAGATTAAAGGGTGTTCTACAACAGGTTTACCCTCAATATGAAGGTGTCCCGCTGAAATGGCTGATCTGAAATTATTGATCATCCGATATGCTAAACCTGAACTTGATAATTCCGCTAGGAAATTAACAATCAACTCAATATGTGCTTCCACTGGATTGGCACTTCTTTCATCACACCAACTACTCCATTTATGCCAGACTGAGGAATATCTTTTATGGGTACTACCGGCCCAAGCCTGTTTAATGTAGTCCGCAGCTTGTTGCAAAATTCCTGGGGTACTCCAGCTTGACCTGAAATCAACCAAGCTAACAGAGTCAACTTCTCTGACGAGATCATTGGATGTTGAAGGACCTCCAGATTCAATAGAAGATTCTGACAGGGAGGAATGAGAAGAGGAGGGGCACAAGCTAATTGCAGAGCTATATGGAACCAAGGTTGAGCTCTCCGGAAGGGTGTCACCAGAACAATCTCTGCCTTCTGTCTCCGTACCTGAGACAGCACCCTGGCAATCATCAGAAACTGAGGAAATGCACATCCCCGAAACTGAGACCAATCTTGGAGAAATGCATCTGTCTTCATTGCACAAGGATCTGGGCGGCAACTGTAAAATTTTGGAATCTGGAAATTGAGCCGAGAGGCAAACAGATCCACCTCGCAAATGCCCCTGTGGTAGGCCAAGGGACAATAATAACACGGAGTTCTGGCATCAAGCAGGTAAGTGATGTTTATTGAGAATTATTTTGAATTGCAACTTTGGTTTTCTCTTTGCTCTTCTTGTCTTTCTCTGATGGGTTGATACTCAGTTCCTTTGATCTTATACTTCTTTGTGGTTCTTTCCTTCTCTTAGGTCTCCCGGGAAGCACATGTGGATAGAAGAAAAAATATCGGTAAGTGATTGGTTTCACTAGCTGGGTTTTTCTCCTTATCTATCTGTCTCTTGGTTTCACTCTTCTTACTGCTTTTCTGTCTTTCTTGGTCTCTGTCCTTTCTTTCTCTTCTTGCCCGTGGCTTTCCTTATTTTCCTCCTGTCTTTCTCTTTCTTCCTGCTACTGTGCTTCTCTGGCCCTTTAGTCTGCCGTTATATTTGCTTTTCTTTGTTTATTGTCTGTAGGTCTGTGACGCTGGGACTTCTCCTGTGTGTTTTTCTCTACAAAGGCCCTTTTCCCCACCAGTGATATCTTAAATCAAAACAAAACCCAGTGCTCGCCTCCTGTTTCCCATTCCTTTACCACCCTCCGCCCACAACCCCCTTGTTTCCCCGTATCCACTCCTCCCGTCCTCCCTTCCTTCAATATGGTATGGTCACGCACTGGCAGGATTCTGCATTCCGCTTCCCAGGGTCACAGCGCTTTGCAGACCTCCGTCTGCCCCTTCGTCGTCCTCTTCTCCCCGGCTGGGAAGAAGCCACTCTCCAGGCTCCAAGTTATTATGGCCTTGTTTCTCCTCCTCGTCTCCCTCTCGTTCCTCTTCGCTGCCTTCTCATCGTTCCTCGTCTCCGTCACACTCCTCGTCGTCGTCCTCCCCCTCTCGCTCTGCCGATGCCGAACTTTTTGTCCCTCCTCCTTCCCGCGTCGTGCCTGAACCTCGTCCATCATTGGTGCCCACCCCGTGGTGTTCCTGAACACCACAGGCAGCATCAGCACAAGTCGGCCTTGTGTGCGGGCTGGTTCCGGCCGGCCCGTCACATACACTCCCCCTAGGGAGCAGCTGATAGAGACGCTCGGCTGATGGATATCGGGATAGAAAGTCAGTGTTCGCCATTTGGGTACCCGGGGAGTGGTGTATCTGAAAGGAGAAAGGCTGGAGTGAGAGGAACCACCGCAGAATACGGGAATTAATATCCTTGTTGTGAGCGAGCCAGGTGAGGGGAGCATGATCTGTGACCGGGGTAAAAGTCCTGCCTGCTAGATAGCATCTTAGAGAATCCACTGCCCATTTAATTGCCAAGCATTCTTTCTCTATTGTGGGGTAATGTTTTTCCCTCTGGAGGAGCTTCCGGCTGATGTACACAATGGGGTGCTGGGTCCCATCAATTTGTGTCTGGGAAAGTACTGCCCCAAGACCCACATCTGAGGCGTCGGTTTGCAAAATAAAGGGCTTCTGAAAATCCAGACAACACAACACTGGACCAGATGTCAATGTTGCTTTCAGTTGTTCAAAGCTCTGATGTTCTGACTTAGAGAGAGGTGGGACATGATTTCCGTAGAAGGTTAGTAAGTGGTTCTGCTAACGTGGAAAATCGTGGAATGAAACATCTATAATAACCTACCAGACCCTAGGAAGGCTCTTATATCTTTTTTTGTACGTGGAAAGGATATTTTCCTGATGGCCTCTATTTTCTCTACTTGTGGTCTGACCTGACCTTCCCCCAAGACATAGCCTAAATATTTGATTCTGGTGTGTCCCAACCTGCATTTCTCTGGATTTGCAGTTAGATTAGCCGTTCTCAACGCTTGTAAAATGTCACCTAAATGTTTCATGTTGTCCTCCCAGGTCATACTGTAGATTACAATATCATCAAGGTATGCAGCTGCATATTGATGATATGGACGTAGGATCCTGTCTATGAGCCTCTGAAAAGTGGCTGGTGCCCCATGAAGCCCAAACGGAAGGACCGTGAATTGATAGAGTCTGGATGGTGTTGCAAAGGCAGTCTTTTCTTTGTCCTCTGTTCTCAAGGGTATTTGCCAGCATCCTTTTGTCAGATCTAATGTGGACATGTATTGGGCTTGGCCTAGTCTATCAAGGAGTTCATCGAAACGTGGCATGGGGTACGCATCAAACTGTTTCAGGTCGTTGACCCACATGTAATCCACGCAGAAACGGGTACTTCCGTCAGGTTTGGGTACGAGTACGACAGGGGAACACCAGGGACTGGCTGACGGTTCAATAATGCCAGCTTCTAACATGGACTGTACTTCCTGTTCTATTATTTTCTTTTTAGCTTCTGGGATACAGTATGGTCGCTGCCGGGATACATTATCCATTTTTATCCGAATGGGATGCTGCACTAAGGTCATTCGACCTGGAATCTTGGAGAAGACGTCTTGGTTCTCCTCTATCAATTGGGTGAGTTGCCTGCGATAGGGTTCTTTGAGTGCAGAATTTATCTGAGGGGAATGATTCCCATAGGGGGGGTCTTGAGGGAAAGGAAGGGTAGGGGATCTCCTCACTTGTGTCCTGTGTGATATACCTGGCGGGCTGCTCACACGAGGGCTCCTGCCATTTCTTAAGTAGATTTATATGGTATATTTGCTCTCTTCCTGACCCTTGTGGTATGGCCAGTTTATAGGTGGTGGGATTGATTTGTTCAATAACCTCATACGGTCCCTGCCACTGGGCCAATAGTTTGTTTTCACAACTAGGTAGCAAGACTAACGCCTTGTCTCCTACCTTCAAACTACGATGAACACTTTTAGCGTCATACAGTTGTTTCTGTTTCATCTGGGCATCTCGTAGGGTGGTGTGGGCCTCTTCCCACACCATATTGAGATTTTCTCTCAATTCACGTGTATACGTCAAGAGGTCTTTTACTTCTTCCTCTGTTTCTTCCCATTGTTCAGCCAACATTTCTAGCAGGGTACGGGGTTGTCTGCCGGACAACAACTCAAAGGGGCTATGTCCGGTGGAGGTCTGAACATGGGTGCGTATGGCGAATAGTACTAGAGGTAGTTTCTTCTCCCAATCTTTTCCCGCATCAGAAATGCTTTTTCTGAGTAGGGATTTAATTGTCCTATTGTATCTCTCTACTAATCTATCTGTTTGTGGATGATAAACAGATGTCCTAATTTGTTTTACCCCAAGTGATCGGCTCACCTCTGTCATGAGTCTAGACATGAATGGGGTCCCTTGGTCGGTGAGTATTTCTTTAGGAAATCCCACCCTGGAAAATAATTCTATCATTGCTTGTGCAATGGCTTTTGTGTGCATGCTGGGAATGGGGATTGCTCCAGGATAACGGGTGGCATAGTCGACCAATACCAAAACGTATTGTCGTCATCTTATCGATGGTGGGAGGGGTCCGATAAAAATCCATCCCTACTCTGGAAAATGGGGTGTCTATGATAGGGAGGGGTTGGAGAGGAGCTGGTCGGTGTGGAGAGGGGTTAAAGATTTGGCATTTGGGCATTCCGAGCAATGCTTACATATCTCCCCAAACACTCCAGGCCAATAGAAGCGCCGCAGTACTGCTTCCTCCGTTTTCTCCCTTCCTAGGTTACCTTCCCCATTATCCCCATGAGCTAGGTGTAAGACCTGCTGTCTATGACTCATGAGGACGACTAATTGTAAGCCTTTCCCTCCCGCTGTGGTGGGTCTTCTATACAGTAGGTTATTTTGTATTATGAACCTGGGACCTACCACATGATCTTCCGGATTCAAGGTTTGCTGCCATGCATGTTTCTGGATGGTGTCATCATGTTGACTCTGCTGGAAATCCCCCGTAATGGTACAAACGATACTGGCAGCTTCTGGGATGTCGGGTTTCGGGGCCTTCTGAGGCTGTGTATATTTTTGCTGCTGTTCCCTTTTTTGCTTCCTACTTAGGATAACTCGGGGTCTTCGGCTCTCCTCCTCACCTACTCCAATAGGTACCTCCTCTCACCATGTCCTAAGGATGTGTTCCTGTCCTGCTTTGGTTAGGAGGGAGGGGAAATCCTCATAGTCAGTCCCAAGGATGATATCCTCGCCCAGATGGGGGAGTACTCCCACCCTTATTGCCTCCTCTTTTCCTCTCCAATTCAGGCGTACGGTCGCCACTGGATAATAACGTTAATCCCCATGTGATTAATACCTGTGCCTGTGGATCCCCTTGACATGGCGATACTAACTTCTGTCTGATTACGCTCTAACTACACCCTGAGTCTACTATAGCTGTTCTTTCAATGTCATTGATGAGGACCGTTAGGGTATAGGTTGGTCTTTCCCCTCCAGACCAGAATACCCGCCCTCTCGTTAACCCGATCTCCATGGGTTCCTCAGGATCTTTTTTTAGTTGGCAATGTCTAGCGATATGGCCCCATTCGGAGCAGTGGTAGCACTGGGGTCCTGTGGACGGATAACTTGGAGACGCCATCGCTGCAGGCATTGAACGCTCAGGACCATGTATCATCACTGGACGTTGGGTGGTACTTTTTTACTATGGTTGGGCAGACAGGGGAAGGGAGAGGATGTCTGCTGGAGGTAGCCCGGAAGTCTGGGCCCGGTGGTACGCACACAATAGGTTTACTGCGGTCTGATTAGTCAGTCCCAGGTGTTGTCTGACCCAGGTGAGTGTGTTAGAGGATAAAGCATCCAGATACTGTTCAAGAACTATAGTGTCAAACATCTCTTCCCTGTTGTTCTCTGTTGGATGTAACCATCTTCCTGCTGCATGCTGAACTCTATAATATAAGGTGCAGGGGTTCTCTTGATGCTGCCATTTGATTTGTCAGAACCTTGTGCGATAGCTTTCGCTATCCAGCCCGACGCGTTCTAAGATAGTTTTCTTTATTTCGCTATACGGAAGAGTGCCACCGGGGTTAATAGCTTGGTAGGTGGCTTGCAAATGTCCTGTGAGTAATGGCGCTATATACTGGCCCCACTTTTCCTCCGGTCAATTTGCCGTGCTGGCTACTCTTTCAAAATTCGTAAAGAGGGAGTCCGGATCTCCTTGTTCTTGATACCTCTGCAGCACACTACTCGGTACATTTGGATGGACCTTTGTATGGGCAATCGTGTCCGTAAGTTTACCCAGGGCTGTTTCGTGCACCAGCTGGTTGTTTGCTATGATTGTCGCCTGACTCTTGAGAGCCGTTTGCAAGGCCTCGCGTTCTTCCTTGGCCTCCTTCATCTGTTGTTCCCATAAGATTTGTAAGTGTTGTTGCCCCTCAGCCAACTGGGCGATCATGTCTGCCATTGTTGGTTTCTCTTCCATATTGGCGTGTTTCTCTATATCCCACTTCTGACACCACTTGTGGTAGGCCAAGGGACAATAATAACACGGAGTTCTGGCATCAAGCAGGTAAGTGATGTTTATTGAGAATTATTTTGAATTGTGACTTTGGTTTTCTCTTTGCTCTTCTTGTCTTTCTCTGATGGGTTGATACTCAGTTCCCTTGACCTTATACTTCTTTGTGGTTCTTTCCTTCTATTAGGACTCCCGGGAAGCGCATGTGGATAGAAGAAAAAATATCGGTAAGTGATTGGTTTCACTAGCTGGGTTTTTCTCCTTATCTATCTGTCTCTTGGTTTCACTCTTCTTAGTGCTTTTCTGTCTTTCTTGGTCTCTGTCCTTTCTTTCCCTTCCTGCCCGTGGCTTTCCTTATTTTCCTCATGTCTTTCTCTTTCGTCCTGCTACCGTGCTTCTGTGGCCCTTTAGTCTGCCGTTATATTTGCTTTTCTTTGTTTATTGTCTGTGGGTCTATGACGCTGGGACTTCTTGGGACTTCTCATATGTGTTTTTCTCGACAAAGGCCCTTTTCCCCACCAGTGATATCTTAAATCAAAACAAAACCCAGTGCTCGCCTCCTGTTTCCCATTCCTTAACCACCCTCTGCCCACAACCCCCTTGTTTCCCCGTATCCACTCCTCCCGTCCTCCCTTCCTTCAATATTGTATGGTCACGCACCTGGCTATGACACGCTTCTCCAGAAGCGTGGCAGGATTCTGCATTCCGCCTCCCAGGGTCAATGCGGTTTGCAGACCTCTGTCTGCCGCTTCGTCGTCCTCTTCTCCCCGACTGGGAAGAAGCCACTCTCCAGGCTCCGAGTTACTTTGGCCTCGTTTCTCCTCCTCGTCTCCCTCTCGTTCCTCTCCGCTGCCTTCTCGTCGTTCCTCGTCTCCGTCACACTCCTCGTTGTCCTCCTCCCCTTCTCGCTCTGCCGACGCTGACTTTTTTGTCCCTCCTCCTTCCCGTGTCGTGCCTGAACCTCGTTCCTCATTGGTGCCCGTCCCGTGGTGTTCCTGAACACCACAGGCAGCGTCAGCACAAGTCGGCCTTGTGTGCGGGCTTGTTCCGGACGGCCCGTCACAGCCCCATTCCTTGATTATCTGAAAAAAAATCACTGGATCCAGCTTCCAGTCGCTGGGATCTGTCAGTTACCTGGAATTCCAGTCTGCTATTATGTTCTGGTCTCCCGGAAGATATTCCGCTATAACCACCAGACGCTGAGTCAGACTATCATGCCAAAAATCCTTGGTAATCTCTGCCAAAATTCTGGATTTCGTCTCCCCCAATTTGTTGACCTACCTCACTGCTGAGACATTGTCCATCCGCAATAGAATGCAACAATCTGTCTTCTGTGGGAAAAGACTCTTTATGGCAAAGGAACCCGCTAGAAGTTCCAGGCAATTGATATGCAGGGTTTGTTCCCATTCCGACCATCTGCCTCCTGTCACTAGAGAATTGCAAAGGGCTCCCCACCCCCAGTGGCTGGCATCGGATTCGATCACGACCTGTGGGTGAGACCCGAAAATCGCTCTGCCGTTCCAGGCTTCCATGTGATGAAGCCACCATTGAATCTCCGATTTCACCTCGATAGTCAATGGAATCTGTTCCGAGTAACACAGACCCTGTTGAAGATGTCTGATTTTGAGTCTCTGTAGAGCACGGTAATGTAAAGGGGCTGGGAAGATTGCCTGAATAGACCAGGCTAACAATCCCACTACCCTGGCTATGTTCCTTAAAGAAACAGTCGGGCTGGCCAGAACAGATCTCAATTCCCTCTTTATGTTGCAAATTTTTTGAGAGGGAAGAATTAGTTGACATAGGACTGAGTCTGTCCGGAAACCCAGGAATTCTATCACCTGAGTCGGTTTCAATAATGACTTCTGCACATTGATAAGGAAACCTAAATCTTGCAGAAGACTGATGGTCCATTTCAAATGAGACAGAAGGGATTGGGAAGACTGAGCCATCAGTAAAATATCGTCCAGGTATATGTTCAATCGGACTCCCTTGGCTCTTAACCATTCCATCACAGGTCTCAGTAGCTTTGTGAAGCACTAAGGGGCTGATGAAAGGCCAAACGGGAGAGCAAGAAACTCCAGACACTGACCTTTCCACAGGAATTGAAGAAATCTCCTGTGAGGAGGAAAGATTGGAATCGACAGATAAGCATCTTTTAGGTCCAGGCGGACCATCCAATCTCCTTCTAATAGAATATCTCTCAACATGTGAATTCCCTCCATCTTGAAATGTCTGTACAGAATCCAATGATTGAAGTCCTTTAAGTTCAAGTCTAGGCGGTGGAAAACTGTACGGCACCCTTGTCTAGTAAGGCCTGAACCTCTTTGTCTATAAAAACTTGATTTGCTAGGGAAAAACACATCTGGGGAGGAGGGTTGTGTTGCTTGGGTGTACTGATAAACTCTAGGTGAAAACCCAAAATAGTTTGGAGAACCCAAGCGTCTCCAGCGATCTTTCTCCAATTTTTTAAAAACAATGCCACTCTGCCCCCAAGAGTCACCTGAGAGAAATGAATAATGCTCACCTGCGTAACTTGTGTCCTGTATAGCTCCTTGTTGTCCCCTGCGGGAACCTCTGCGGAAACGAGGACGCTCTCCTCTGGAACGTGTGGGGTAGAAGGTGGAATCTTGTTCACCATACCAACCTCCTCTGCCTCTGGGATAATAGTTCTGAGGACCATTGATTGTTCCTCGGCCTGGCATGCGTCCTCCGTAACGACCGGCCTGACAAAAAGGCCTCGTCTAAAAACCTTTTTCAGAGACATCTGGGCTTTGTCTAATGATGAGAAAGTGGAACAGAACTTGGCCAGTTCCTTCATAAAGGAAGACCCAAATAGAAGTCCATAGAAGGACCCGCTTTAGAAGTAGCTAAATCCGACAGATTAGGGTTGATGCGCATCAGTATAGAGTTCCTGCGCTCTGAAGATATGGCGCAATTAGTGTTACTGAGTTGACAAATGGCTCTTTGGGCCCATCCAATAAGAACATCTGTGTCTACGGGAGATTCTGATTCTTTCGCCAGAAAGGCCATCTCCAGAATCTCAGTCAAAAAATTTGTCTTGACAATTACGCCATGATCTATCTAAACCCTTTTTAGGATATTTTGCAAACTTTCTCATAAACGTAACCATAGTGGGGTAAATTTCTGGGGTATCAGAGACTTTACCTTCTAAATCTGGTCTGGGGCACTCAGCTCTTAGACGAGACCGGACCTCCTTGTCAAAGCTTTTCCTAATGTTAGACTGAACATATTGGGCCACCTCAGGAGGAGGAACCCAATTGGAAGCTCTGGGATGAATAATTTCCGTACGATAAAAATCCAAAACATGACAAGGCAAAACCGCCTTTTTTGCTTTTTTGCTGGGGACCGGAGCATCCGAGTCGTCCGAATCATCGGAAGATGAATCCTTATCAGAGGAGGAAGGGGAAAAGGAGACATCCTTTTTAGAACAATAGTTGTGTTCTCCACTATGTTTCTTGCAACGTTTATCAAAGGCGTCGGCATGAACCTCGCTAGCATCTGTGCGTGTCTCTTCCAGATATTTTGCTTTCACTTTTGCCTTTGTTTCTGTGGGTTGTGGGTGTTGACTTTGAATCCAACCCTGGGAACGTGCGTAATCAAAAAGCTAACCTGAAAAAGGTCCCACGGCTCTCACCAGGGCATCATTCACAGATTGCTGAACCGTAGTATCAAGGGCTTCTACCAAGTTAACTTCTAGTTGGTTACCCAACTCATCAGTGTAATATTCTGCCTCTTGATCATTCCACTGAGCCGTTATATAAATGTATAAAATGGTAAAATATATTCAATAATATAAAGGACCAAAATGTCCTCAAGTGACAGGGGGAGTGCAAAAACCCCAAAACAGGCAAAAGACAAGGCCCAATATAGAGTGTGGAGGGAGCTGCCTGATAGCACTCTAGGCTGGAGCCTCTTTAATTTTTTACAACCCACACTATTTTCCTTATAGCTGGGCGTCAGGGAGCAAGAGTATCAAATTAAAGCCAGGTTCTGGCCCACGTGCGCAGAAAAGGTGAGCCAATCTCCCAGAAACAGAAACAGAGGACTGGCTTGTCTCCGACGCGCGAGGGCGCGAGAACAAAGCAAGAGAAAAAAAAGACTACGTGAAGCACACATAGTCAAGCTCCAGCTCCCACTCCACAAATAGAAGGGCAAAAAATCGGCAAAAACGCTGATAAATATACAGCGCGAGAAGCGCTTAAACATTCAAAGCAAAGCGCGCTAAATCGCGACGCTAAGTCGAAAAAAAGAAAAACACAGTAATACAATATAAAACGATCTAGATACATAGAAAAGGGAAATATGAAGTACTTATCTACTGCGAAGCAGGGTCTCCCGCCAGGAACAGGATGGCGGTAGGGGGTGCCGCGGGGCCCCTGGGGGCCCCTGCAGTGCCCATGCCCATGGCATGGGCTCTGCAGGGGCCCCCGTAAGAGGGCCCCGCAAAGTATTTCAGTGTCTGCAAAGCAGACACTGAAATACGCGACGGGTGCAACTGCACCCGTCGCACCCCTGCAACTACGCCGGCTCAATTCTGAGCCGGCGTCCTCGTTGCAGGGGCATTTCCTCTGGGCCGGCAGGCGCTCTTTTGGAGAGCGCCCGCCGGCCCAGAGGAAATGTCTGAATGGCCGCCACGGTCTTCTGACCGTGGTGCGGTCATTTGGCGGCGGTACCTTGGCGGACGGCCTCCGCCGTCCGCCAAGGTCATAATCAGGGCCTATATGTGTGGCATCATGGGATGTGTAGTTTTTTGTTTAACTGTATTTTGATTGGCTGCTGTTTGGGTCAGTAAAGAAAGAGATAGCATAATCGGAGCCTCCGGTCCTGACATATAATTCACAAGTACAATCTTCATAAACTTTGATATATTGAACTACAAACAACTTCTTATCATGAGGAAACAACGGGTATGCAATACAACATGAAGCAGTTTTAAGGCGTCTTGAAATAGAAAACATCACCCCGGAGGGAGTAAATACTCTACCTGCTATATCCAAGGCTTGGACATCCAATACTCGAGTACAGGAGAGTAAGCATAACAACATCTTCCGCATTCGCTGTGAGTTGCTTATGTGAAAGATCTTCATTACAAGGCCAACTCTTAAGAAATCGGAGAGCCACATTGACATCCCATCATGTGGAATATTTTGGTTGAGGAGGCTTAACCATATGAATGCCTTGAAGGAGCTTACAAATTAATGGATGCTCCCCAACCTGTTTTCCTTAAATATGGGGAAGACCTGCAGAAGGCCTGAGCTCGCCCCCCATGACCGCAGCACCAACCTGCTGCCTCCTGCCTCTGTCCCCCGACCACGCTGCTGTTTGCGTGTTCGAGGCCCTCCTCCACCCGCAGGCATCCTCCTGCGCCTCATCCCTGGGGTCTAGTGGGCTCTGACTAGCTTCACTTGACCCGTGTGCCTCTTTCCGCCGTCCTGTAAGTTGTTTTTCTCATTTTTCTGCGCCTCGCCTCCGGCACTTCTGCCCCCGTTGTGCCCCTCTGATTGCTGTTTCCCCGATCGTGTACTGTGCCATTACTGTATTTCATACTGTGTGTTTTCATATTGTGACTGCCTTTAATTTCGCTCGTTTTTTGTGCCTTTTGCCCCTTGTGCGCTCCCCCTGCTCTCCGATCCCTGCCGCTGCCTCCCTGCGGCCCGCCCCCCTCGCGCCCCCATTCACCACTCCCTCCCGCCTCCCAGCTGCTCCTCCCTCCACCCTCCCTTCTTAATGGCTGGCGCTGCGCGTCGCGAGTGAGCGACCTCTGACCTGTTCCAGGTCCTGAGCTCGCCCCCCACGACCGCAGCACCAACCTGCTGCCTCCTGCCTCTGTCCCCCGACCACGCTGCTGTTTGCGTGTTCGAGGCCCTCCTCCACCCGCAGGCATCCTCCTGCACCTCATCCCTGGGGTCTAGTGGGCTCTGACTAGCTTCACTTGACCCGTGTGCCGCTTTCCGCCGTCCTGTAAGTTGTTTTTCTCATATTTCTGCGCCTCGCCTCCGGCGCTTCTGCCCCCGTTGTGCCCCTCTGATTGCTGTTTCCCCGATCGTGTACTGTGCCATTACTGTATTTCATACTGTGTGTTTTCATATTGTGACTGCCTTTAATTTCGCTTGTTTTTTGTGCCTTTTGCCCCTTGTGCGCTCCCCCTGCTCTCCGATCCCTGCCGCTGCCTCCCTGCGGCCCGCCCCCCTCGCGCCCCCATTCGCCGCTCCCTCCCGCCTCCCAGCTGCTCCTCCCTCCCCCCTCCCTTCTTAATGGCTGGCGCTGCGTGTCGCGAGTGAGCGACCTCTGACCTGTTTCAGGTCCTGAGCTCGCCCCCCACGACCGCAGCACCAACCTGCTGCCTCCTGCCTCTGTCCCCCGACCACGCTGCTGTTTGCGTGTTCGAGGCCCTCCTCCACCCGCAGGCATCCTCCTGCGCCTCATCCCTGGGGTCTAGTGGGCTCTGACTAGCTTCACTTGACCCGTGTGCCGCTTTCCGCCGTCCTGTAAGTTGTTTTTCTCATTTTTCTGCGCCTCGCCTCCGGCGCTTCTGCCCCCGTTGTGCCCCTCTGATTGCTGTTTCCCCGATCGTGTACTGTGCCATTACTGTATTTCATACTGTGTGTTTTCATATTGTGACTGCCTTTAATTTCGCTCTTTTTTTGTGCCTTTTGCCCCTTGTGCGCTCCCCCTGCTCTCCGATCCCTGCCGCTGCCTCCCTGCGGCCCGCCCCCCTCGCGCCCCCATTCGCCGCTCCCTCCCGCCTCCCAGCTGCTCCTCCCTCCCCCCTCCCTTCTTAATGGCTGGCGCTGCGTGTCGCGAGTGAGCGACCTCTGACCTGTTTCAGGTCCTGAGCTCGCCCCCCACGACCGCAGCACCAACCTGCTGCCTCCTGCCTCTGTCCCCCGACCACGCTGCTGTTTGCGTGTTCGAGGCCCTCCTCCACCCGCAGGCATCCTCCTGCGCCTCATCCCTGGGGTCTAGTGGGCTCTGACTAGCTTCACTTGACCCGTGTGCCGCTTTCCGCCGTCCTGTAAGTTGTTTTTCTCATTTTTCTGCGCCTCGCCTCCGGCGCTTCTGCCCCCGTTGTGCCCCTCTGATTGCTGTTTCCCCGATCGTGTACTGTGCCATTACTGTATTTCATACTGTGTGTTTTCATATTGTGACTGCCTTTAATTTCGCTCTTTTTTTGTGCCTTTTGCCCCTTGTGCGCTCCCCCTGCTCTCCGATCCCTGCCGCTGCCTCCCTGCGGCCCCGCCCCCCTCGCACCCCCATTCGCCGCTCCCTCCCGCCTCCCAGCTGCTCCTCCCTCCCCCCTCCCTTCTTAATGGCTGGCGCTGCGCGTCCGCGCAGGGGGCGCGCCACTGGTGCGCCAGAGGCAAGCCCGTCTGCGCCCGTCCGCGCCTGGACCACGCCCAGCGCCACCCCCCCTGGTCCCCGCGCCCCCCGCAGCCCCTGCGTCCGCTACTCAACCAACGAACTCCGCGCACTCAACCCCGGCCCCTCCGCAGAGTGCTTCCTTGCAACCCCGAAGCACACAAAAGGACCCTTCTCCTGCCGCACCTGCAACTTCTCCTGCGACAGAACGGCGAAGCCAACAACAAGAACTTCCAACACCAACCACCTGAACTGCATCCTCATCAACACACGCTCCGCACGAAAACACGGCATCGAACTCTGGGACTTACTCGACACCACCGCCCCTGACGTTGCCTTCCTGACCGAAACCTGGTGGAACGACTCCTCGGCCCCGGACATCGCAATCGCCATACCGGAGGGATACAAAATCACCAGAAGAGATCGAACCAACGGAATCGGCGGCGGAATAGCCATCGCCCACAAATCTACCCTCAAAATCCACACCCACACGGACGACACCCTCAAGACAGCCGAACACCTCCACTTCCAGATCCACACGGACCCCAACACGACCCTCAGAGGAACTCTCATATACCGCCCTCCAGGACCAAGAGCCCCCTTCAGCGACACCATCGCCGACCTCGCGAGCACCCACGCCCTCGCTTCCCCAGACTACATCCTCCTGGGAGATCTAAACTACCATCTGGAAAATAACAACGACGTCAACACCGCATCACTGACCTCCAACCTCCTCAACCTCGGACTCCGTCAACTGGTCAACACTCCCACCCACATCGCCGGACACACTCTTGACCCCCTCTTCACCTCAAGCAACCACATCTCTTTCAGCCACACCTCCGAACTCCACTGGACCGACCATCACTGCGTCCACTTTTCCTATACGAAAATCACCGAACACCACCGCATCCCCCTACCTCCTCACCGCCGCTGGGGAAAAATCACCCAAGACCAACTAACCAGCACCCTCGTCAAAAACCCACCACCCGACTCAACCGACCCGAGCACTGCCGCCATCAACCTCCATCAATGGATCCTCGACTGCGCCAACACCTTAGCCCCACTCAAGAAACCCACCGCCAACCAAGGAAAGAAAAAACCAGCCTGGTTCACAGACGAACTGACCGCCTCCAAAAGCCGCTGCCAGAAGCTCAAGAAGAAGTGGATCTTAGAGCGCACACCCGACAACCTCGCCTCCCTCAAAGACGCCAACCGTGAACACCACCAACGGATCCGAGTCGCCAAGCGCACCCACTTCACTGAACGCATCAACAACAACGCCCACGACTGCAAAGAACTCTTCGGCATCGTAAAGGAACTCTCAAACCCCAACGCCAACTCCAACGACATCCCGCCCTCCCAGAAACTCTGCGACGACCTCTCCACCTTCTTCCACCAGAAAATCACAACCATCCACAACAGCTTCAACACCACTCCGCCGCCAGACCCCACCCCTGACATCTCCACAGACGCCTGCCGCCTCACCGCCTGGACCCACGTGGACGACACCGAAACAATGACAACCATGAACACCATCCACTCAGGCTCCCCCACTGACCCATGCCCTCATCACGTGTTCAACAAAGCCAACGCCATCATCGCCCCCAAACTCCACAAGATCATCAACCTCTCCTTCGACTCCGGCACCTTCCCAGACAGCTGGAAACACGCAGAAATCCAACCCCTTCTCAAGAAACCCAAGGCTGACCCCAACGACCTCAAAAACTTCCGACCGATCTCTCTCCTCCCTTTTCCAGCAAAAGTCATCGAGAAGATCGTCAACACCCAGCTCGCCCTCTTCCTCGAAGACAACTCCATCCTAGACCCCTCTCAATCCGGTTTCAGACGAAACCACAGCACCTAGACTGCACTCCTCGCCGCCACAGATGACATCAGAACTCAAATGGACAACGGCGAAACCTCGGCCCTCATCCTCCTCGACCTATCTGCCGCTTTTGACACAGTATGCCACCGCACCCTACTGACCCGCCTCCATGAAGCCGGCATCCAAGATAAAGCCCTCAACTGGATCTCATCCTTCCTCTCCGACAGAACCCAGAGAGTACGACTCTCCCCTTTCCGCTCCAAAGCCACCAACCTCATCTGCGGCGTCCCCCAAGGCTCCTCCCTCAGCCCTACGTTGTACAACGTCTACATGGCCCCCCTCGCTAAACTGGCCCGCCAACATCACCTCAGCATCATCTCCTACGCCGACGACACCCAGCTCGTCCTCTCCCTGACCAAAGACCCACTCACCGCCAAAACCAACCTCCACGAGGGACTAAAAGCCATCGCCGAGTGGATGAACGACAGCCGCCTGAAGCTCAACTCCGACAAGAAGGAAGTCCTCATCTTCGGGCGCACCCCTTCGGCCTGGAACGACTCCTGGTGGCCCACCGACTTCGGTCCCCCACCCACCCCAGCCAGCCATGCAAGAAACCTCGGCTTCATCCTGGACTCCGCCCTCACCATGTCCAAACAGGTCAGCGCCATCTCCTCTTCCTGCTTCAACACCCTTCGAATGCTCCGCAGAATTTTCAAGTGGATCCCAACAGGAACCATAAAGACGGTGACCCAAGCCCTCGTCAGTAGCAGACTTGACTACGGCAACGCACTCTACACAGGCATCCCAACAAAAGACATCAAACGACTCCAGCGTATCCAAAATGCATCCGCCCGCCTGATCCTCGACATACCCCGCCGATGTCACATCTCCCCTCACCTGAAGGACCTCCACTGGCTCCCCGTGGACAAGAGGATCACCTTTAAACTCCTCACCCACGCTCACAAGGCTCTACACAACACCGGACCTACCTACCTCAACTCCAGACTCAACTTTTACACCCCCACTCGTCAACTCCGCTCTGTCAATCTCGCCCTCGCCATCGTCCCCAGGATCCAGCGCAAGACCTCCGGCGGCAGATCCTTCTCCTTCCTCGCCGCCAAGACCTGGAACTCTCTCCCCACCTCACTACGCCAGACCCAGGACCTCCTCACCTTCAGGAGACTCCTCAAGACCTGGCTTTTTGACCGCTAACAGCTCACCCCCCCCCCCCCAGCGCCTCGAAACCCTGACGGGTACATAGTGCGCTTTATAAATGTAATGATTGATTGATTGATTGATATAGAAGTAGCCAACCGAAAATTATGAATCATTCTCTAAGCTAAGCCTTGAGAGGCTAAGTCAGAAAGAAAATTTGCTATGACATGAATTTCTGATCCTAAGGGATCCGAACTCCATTCACCGCACCAACATACCCACTTTTGCCAGGCTTACTCATACCTTTTATGAGTAGAGGGGGCCCAGGATTGTGATAAGTAAAACAGTGCTGATTCTGAAACTCCTGGCACTTGCCAGCTTCTCCTGTAAGCCTCCACACCATCAGTGGCAATTGACCCTGCAGAATCAGAGGATGCAGAAGTCCCAAAGGTTCCATTAAAAGATCCAAGTAACATCGCCAGTGGATCGCATGATAGAGCCATCGCTGACGGGAACCAAGGCTGTGGCTTCCAATATGGTGTCACGAAGATTACTTCCGCTGCCTGTCGATATATGTGTGAAATAACCCGCGGAATCATGGCGAATGGAGGAAAGGCATACAGAAGACTCTCTGACCAGGATTGAAGAAATGCATCCATCCTGACTGCATGAGGGTCCAGCCTCCAAGTAAAGTAGCTCAGAAGTTGGGTGTTCAGCATGGAGGCAAATAAATCTAACAGACCTGCCGCTGTTGTAATGCTTGGAAAACTTTTGGCTTGAGCTTTCCAATCACTGGAATCCTGAAGGAAGTGTGATTTCCAATCATCAAAATCTGATGTTGCAGGCAATAATGCCAAAATTCCTTTGCAATCTCCGCTAACAGGCGAGACCTGGTACCCCCCAGGCGATTCATATGCCTGACTGCAGACACAATGTCCATTCGGAGAATAATACAACATTGAACTTTGCTTGGGGAAAGAGATCTGATCGCAAACGCTCCCGCCAAAAGTTCCAGGTAATTGATTCAGTTTGCCCGGGGAACAATGACACCCCGTCTCCACAGAACCGCAACGACCTCCCCAGCCCCACCGGCTGGTATCTGACTCTATTACTGCGGTAAACATTGCCGTTCCACGCACCTATGTGGGAGAGTCACCAGGAGATCTCGGTCTTGGCTTCCTCTGACAGCAATACCTGTTCCGAGTATTGCAGGCCCTTCCGTAGATGTAAGATCTTCAATCGCTGATGGGCTCTGTAATGTGGCGGTCCCAGAAATATAGCTTGAATCAAGGACGCAAGCAGGCTCACTAGCAGGGCCAGTGTCCTCAATGATATATTGGGAGAGGCAAGGGCTCTCCTCAACTTTTTTTTGATTGAAGCATGTTTGGATATAGGGAGTAACAACTGCGCCTTTATCGAGTCTATCTGAAAACATAAGAACTCGATAGCGTGGAAAGGCGGCATAACAGACTTCTCAATGTTGATGATAAATCCAAGGTCCTGTAGCAATTGAACAATCCAGTTGAGATGACAGAGGACTGTTTCCTTCTCCTGCACCATGATTAGGATATCATTGAGGTAAATGATAAGTCTCACACCTTCCTCTCACAGAAGCTTGGTGAAGCACCAAGGTGCCGAGGACAGACCGAAGGGCAGGGTGGTGAACTTTGGAAATGCATCCACAACCACCTATGTAGTGGGATGGGTAGAAGTTGGATGAATTATGGGTACCACCTCTGGCTCCTTGAGTGGCAGTTCTTGAAGCCTTGTAACAACAGCCTGGTTCCAGCCCATGCAATTAGAGCGTTGCAGATGACCTTTGTTATGGAAGTTTGCCCCTTATCGATAACTGTGAAGGTGGCCATGTACTCGCCTAAATCTTTGACAAACTTGTCGCCAAATAGCAAGATGTTGGCCAGAGTTCTGGCTTTATTAGAGGTCAAATCTGCCAGCTTCGGGTCCAGACGCATGAGGAATGAGTGGAAACTCTCTGTAGACAAGGCGCAGTTCACATTGCCCAAAAGGCATATACTTTTTTGCGCCCACTCCAAAATGACTTCGGGGTTCAGGGTCGAATTTGTTTCTTTGGCCTGGACTGCCAAATCTAAAATTTTTGTTAAAGGCCCTGAGAGATCCAAGAGTTTATCTTGGCAGCCGTGCCATGCATGGTCCAGACTCTTTGGGGTCCTTCTCAAACTTCTTCAAGAATGATGCCACACTGGGGTCCAAATGAGGGGTATCTGCTTCTCTGCCTATCAGAGATGGACACGGGCACTCCGATCTAAGTGTGTTGCGGACTTCTTTGTCAAAGCTCTTATGCAATCTGTCCTGCACATAGTGTGCCACTTATGCACACAGGACCCACCCCATGGAGTGGGGATGAATGATGTCTTCCGGAGCAAAGAGGAGATTCCGACAACCAGGGACAGGTAGATCGGAAGATAAATTTGCACTTTTCTTTACGGGGGGAGAGTCTTTTTGTGAGTCCTCTGAAGTGCGCTCATGCTATTCAACTTGAGGCTGTGATTGCATGGCGAAAGGGTCTGCTGCCTCATGAGGGTTAATTCCTCCATTTTCATGGTTGCGCAGCACAGAGGAATCTCAGTGGATGATGAACTCCCCAAGCGTTGCAATTGGAGGTTGGGGACCACCATGGGAGTGTACTGCTGAGAACACACTGACTGACTGGCTTTGCCCAGCAGTTCTCTCTTGCCAAAACTGGTCAAAGGTTGAGTGAATGGCTTTAAGGCCTTTATCAAGGCCCAATTCACAGAATCTTGCACATGGTGACCAAGTGCCTCCACTAATCTCTCCTCCATTTGGTGCTCCGGTGGCACTTCTGAAATAACCTGAAATTGATCCTCCTCAATGGCGTAGTATGCCATAGCTGCTCAGCTAGGAGGCGTGGATGAGGTTCAAGGGGTGAAAAACCCTGCAGCAGGTGATAAAACACCAATTCAGGTGCAGTAAGGAACAATTAAGGTACAACTTCCTGGCCAGGAAAGAGCGGTTGTGGAGGGAGCCACCTGCCAATATAAATACAGACAGTATTTTAATTTAATTTCCCCTGGGCCAGGCCCTCATTCGGTTATTGCAGCCCCGTTGAGCGTTCTTCGAGTCCAAAAACACTTAGTGGTGAGCTGCGAGTACGATGAGCCGATCGGAAAATGAAAGTGTTCTGATCGGGCTCGATGCGCACACGCATCAAGAGCAATGGAAAGAGGCTTGAGTCCTCAACTGAACATATGTGGAGAATGCTCCACCAGCCTGGCTCCCAGTCCACTCTAGGCCCCGCGCTCAGGATCAGTGATCCCAGTGAAAGCCCTGCAAGCGCGAAGCACATGCAACGACAAAAAACAATTAAGCTTTGAAATCTATATAAATTCTTGTAAGCACTTAACTGTCTGCTGCAGCAGCAAAGAAAGAGAATGGACTTTTGTGTATTGAGCTTATATAGCCTTGGGAAGAGGTTATGACTGGATGAGGTTACGTCTCATGGGATGTGTAGTTTAAAGTTTTGTTTCATTTTATTGGCTCCCGTTTTGACAGTAAAGAAAAGAGAAAGCATAATCCGAAGCCTCCGGTCCTGCCATAGAATCCAAACTCAAAGAACGTACTTGGCCATGCCTCCATAGTGCCTCTACCCTTCTGTCTGTTGATGGCGTTATGGGTCCTTAGGTTAAAAGGTGATTGACTTTTGGGAGCCAGGTGTGGTGATCAGAACAGGACCTGGCCACTATTTTGTTGATACCATTTTCACTCATTGAAGTGGACATTGAGGCTGCCAAACATTTCCATGTTCCTGAGTGGTGTGCTCAGGGGCGCACCTAGACTTTAAGATGTGGGGGAGGGGTGGAAGTATAACACTTCAAACAATGGGGCGGAGCTATCCCTAGACCCAGTACAAGAAACTACATTGATAAAGTATGCATTTTAAACATACTGTTCAAACGTAGTAAAATGGCAACATGTTTCAGTAGGTTTGGCAATGTTTATAGGCTACTGACGACACTTTAAACAAGCATTTGCAATGCAATGGGTCTCGCATTTGCTTGAGTTAGAACTATTGGCATTGTAAATTCATAACTGGACTTTAATTGCCACATAAATTGGTCAACCTTGCTTCATAATTTGGTCTTTTCCTGCCACATAATTCCAGTGGCCCTGCAGATAACTAAAGTACTTCCATTTACCTTCTTCCTCTATCTGCAGCCAAAATTAAAATGTTGTCATTGAGTATCCTAATTTAAATCTGCCGTACTAATTACAATAGAACTTTTACCACCCCACCATAAGAGTTGCTGGCTGGCTAACACAATTCCCAAAAAAAGACAGCCACAGAGGAGTAACTGGAGAAATAAACTAGAAGGGTCACCCAACCATATCAAACAGTCATAGTGTAATAAGGATGTTACGTTGGCCTGAATCATGGTCATAACTGCAATAAGGAGAGATTAATCAAACATATACAGCTATCAGATAAACCCAATATAAACCTTTATCAGAAATAAAGGTTTGGCATTAGACTGTAATG
Source organism: Pleurodeles waltl (assembly GCF_031143425.1). Lineage (NCBI taxonomy): Eukaryota > Metazoa > Chordata > Amphibia > Caudata > Salamandridae > Pleurodeles > Pleurodeles waltl. The sequence goes on along the minus strand of NC_090445.1, from coordinate 322,732,323 downwards.
TTCAGAACAGACCCTAGAGAACACCACAATGAAAATAGCATTTGTAAGAAACACAGTTATGTTACCATATAGTTAGCCCCTAAAGGGAATAACCACATGAAAAGAAAATGACAGGGAGGGGTTATTATTTTGGTGTCCCCACTAACTTAGTGTGGGGACCCAGAGATGATCTAGACAAAAAGAGTAGGTTGTGGTGAACTTTTTGAAGGTGTCCGATTGTCCTAGGACCACTACAGGTTGAGTTATGAGCAAAAATGTTTTGTAAAAGAATGTCCTACAAAGTATTATGGGACGAATGAGTGAAGCAAATATTGTAGTATGTTGATTGTAATGCTCAGAAGACACCCAAGAGGACACCAAAATAAGAATAGCATTTGTAAGAAACATGATCAACTAACCATAAAGTAGCCCCTAGAGAGCATAACCACATGAAAATAAATTGGCACAAAGTAATGTAATGCAATTATATATTTAGACCCTAGAGAGCATAGTGCCTTATGCATTCTCAGACCTAGCAGGCCTATTGCAATACTAAGGCCTTTAGAACACAAACAACTCCAAGCTGTAAAAACAAAGTTCCAACTACAGGAGATCCTAAAAAGGGAGTGGCTGGTGAGAGGGATTATTAATTTGGGGTCCCCACCAACCTATTGTGGGGACCCAGAGATGACCTAAACAGAAATAGTGTGTCATGCTGAACGTTTATGTGGTGGTGCCATTGCCCTGGGATCACCACAAGCTAAGTTATGGGCGAAAATGTTTTGAAAAAGAATGCTTGCAAAGCCTAGGGGGTGATTTTTCCCTGGAGTGCAGTGAATATTGTAGTATTGGCTCTCCTGCTGTGCCGGAGAGAGCCACGTTGTCGATTTCTGTTTTTTTTAGTAAAGCATTTATCAATTATAAATGTTTTTGGGAAAGCTATGGAGCGCGAAGGGGAGAGCCAAAAGGAATGACTCTGATTAGGTAACAGTGTGAACAATGTGACCAGCGCTCCAATACCCCCGATGGAGTTTGCACTGTGAGCACTGTAAGGGCCATGGCTGCCATGGTGCACAAAAGGGAGAGCCAAAAGAAAAATATAGTTCACCCACACTGAAGTATACCGGCATTCGTGCAATTATCCATGCCACATGGTCAGTTTGCAAGATGGTAACAAAACCGTCCAAAGGTGGGACAAAAGTAAAGCAATTACCAATGACAGCAAGGGATTTTTGAAAGACAAGCCCATGAACGAGTGAAAGTGATGGGCGTGAGCTGGGCGTGGTTAAATGCCCACAATACTTACAACAGGTCAGAGTGCTTGTACGCTCAACCTAAAAAGGGGAATGAGAAATTTTATGTCCAAAAAGCATTTGTTCAGATTTCAATGCAAAGCACTCAGAACCAGTATTTGCAAAGCCATTTTAAGACACACCTTTTTCTGATTCGTTCTGGGAAATTACAGTGTGCTCATTGGGTATTTTTAATTCCTACTTCAGAAGGAAGCTCCTGCCTTTACCAAAGGTAAGTTTTCAGTCCGTTAATCAGGACCTTGCAGCATATTCTTGTTTGAGGCTCAATACAGGTTTCAGACTATTGAGTTTAGAGGGTTAACACACCTAGGGGCATATTTATAATCCCCTAGCGCCACCTTGCGTCACATTAACATAATTATTTTTTACATTAATGTGGTCCAACGAGGCCGAAATCCCAGCACCATATTTACAGAGTGCCACAATGCATGCATTGCGCCACTCTTTAACCCTTTGCGCTATATTATACCTGTGCCCAGCCTAATGTATGCAAAGGGGAAGTTCCCCCATTAGGGGGGTCAAACAAATGGCACAAGGAAATCTCTTAGATTTCCTTGCGCCATTTTTATGGCACTTTTAACGCTTGTTCAGAGCAAGCGTTAAAAGGAGGCTTTCATTATCCAAAATGGGCCCCTATGCACTCTGCAGAAGTCACGCCAATATTTACACCACACCCACAACTTTGAATCTGATTCTGAGTAAGGTCTGTATGTTTATAGAAAGCAGGGATAGGTTAAGTCATTGAAGATTTGCCTAACTCTGTATTGGCATTATTATGGCCTCACAGTGTGGTAGGGTTTAAGTATGGTGATTTGTATTGTGGTTGTATTTATACAGAGTTTCCTACTCCTAATAACATAAAAAAACAAAGTGATGGATGGGATGCCTGAATTAATCTCAGCCACTTGTGATTGCTTAGGGCCGCTTCACTATGCCCCCTGAGTTTGAACCTAACCATATACAAATCATCCTTGGCCCTGCTCCAAGCCAATCTATCAAGCCAGGTCCTCCCTGAACCGAAACACAAGCAACCCAGGGCCAGCTTTTTCCTCATTATGGGCTCAACAGCCAGGTATAGCTTGGTTCCAGTGGCACAGTAAGCACAGGACACATGTCTGGACATACCCGTCACACTTAGGGCATCAAAAAATACAGTAAGAGATGGAATGCTTGGGCTCGACCCCGCAGACTAGACCACCTTCAAAGATGTTCTGAACAAATATCATTGCCACCTCAAAAAAAGCAAAAAAGATGGCCTTACTCAGCCGCATCGGGAAAAGCACTAACCACCCAAAGGAAACCTTCAAGATCGTCAAAGAGTTCTCCTGTCCTGCAGCCACCAAAAAAACAACCCAACTCACCCAGGCCCTCTGCGACTCAGTAGCCGACTACTTCCATGACAAAATTACAGCCATCTACAGGAACTTTCAACCCCAACCCACAGCATAAAAAACCTACTGACCCCGTCAGAGAACACCCCCAGCTACCACATCACAGACTGGAAGCCACTATCCATCCAGGAAACAGCCACTCTCATGAACTCAACCTACTCCAGCTCACTCAGTGACCCCTACCCACATTACGTCTTCAACCTGAGCCAGAAGGAAATCAGCAGCATCCTCTCCTCCATCTTCAACACCTCCATCAGGACAGCCACCATCCCTGGAGCATGGAAACAAGCCTCTACCGACCCCAGTGAACTCAAAAGGTACCCCCTCCCCCACCTCTCTGCTCCCTTTTCTAGCCATCAACAAACAGCTCTCCGAACACCTGGAAAAACACAACCTACTTGACTCCTCACAATGCGGTTTCTGCTCCAACCACACCACCGAGGCCACCCTAATCACTGCAACGGATGACATCAGGTACCTCCTCGACCATGGATCATCAGTGGCCCTGATCCTCTTAGACCTCTCCGCCGCGTGTGACACCATCTCACACTTCACCCTCACCACCAGACTCCACCAGGGATCCGATGCAGTGCCTCAAATGGATCCACGCCTTCATCACAGGCCACACTCAGAGGGTCTACCTCCCAACCTTCAACTCCTAAGAGCAACATATCCGGAATCCCCCAGGAATCCTCTCTCAGCCCCACTTTCTCCAAAGTTTACGTGCTGCTGCTAGCCAAGATTGTTCGTTCCCATGGACTCAAAATTATCTCTTACGCTGATGACACCCAATTAATACTCTCCCTTGCCGAAGACCACACCAACCACAGAGACAGCTTAAGCAACGCCATGACATGTCGCCAATTGGATGAAATCCTACTGCCTGAAACTGAACATGGACAAGGCAGAAGTGATCATCTTGGGAAGCAACTCCTCCCCGTGGGATGACTTCTGGTGGCCATCCACACTTGAACAACCAACAGACCACGCCCGTAAACTCGGCATCATCATCAGCAGCAGCAGCAAACTCACCTTCAAACAGCAGATAAACACAATGGACTCTGCAAGCTTCCACAACCTATGCATGCTAGTAAAGATCTTCAAATGGATCACCCTTGAACCCAGAAAGACGGTCACTCAAGTCATCACCAGCAGAATTGACCATGGAAACGCTCTCTACACCAGACTCCTTGTCCAGTTCATTCAACGCCTCTAGTCCATCCAGAATGCAGCAGCAAGACTTGTCCTAGACCTTCCCAGAAGAACCCACATCACCCCCAACTCTCCCTTTCAAAGGTCTACACTGGCTGGGGGGACCAAGAGATGCAAATTTGAAGTTCTCACCATCGTCTACAAAGCTCTCCACAACATCATATCCAAGCTAATCAACTGTAGACTTTCCTTACAGCAACTCGCCCTCACCCATGTCCCAAGCATCCGTTGCAGCTGCTGAGGAGGACAATTCTTCTCCCACCTAGCTGCCAAGAACTAGAAGACACGGCTAGTAGCATGGACACACAGCAACAACCTTAAGCACCTGGATACTCCCCGGCGTGATAAGCCACACTTTACAAATACAATGATTGATTGATTGATTTCACCCATAACTTTTTGTATACTTTAGTATTTGCCCTAAGTGGGACAGGTATTCCCCGATGTGGATACTGTGCACACTGTGTTACCTGAACCTTGCTATATGTGGATGATGAGCTCATAAAAAAGGGGAAACCGGTCCTGGGTTGCTTGTGTTTTGGTTCAGAGAGGACCTGAATTGCCTTGACAGTTTGGGCTGGACTGTTACATTGGAACAGGGTCAAGACTGGTTTGCATATACCTGGGTCTAATTCAGGTGGCATGGTGGGCAAAATACTGAGGGACTGGGATGTGGCTGGAGTAATTACCAGTGGCTGAGATTAATTCAAGCATTTCATCCATCACTTTTTTTTTATACTTTCCTACTCCCATTAAGGTACCAAAGTTAATTTATGAAGAAGTTGCATGCTACTCTATAAAGTGTCATAGATGAACAGTGCATGTTTGTTATGAGGCCTCTATGGGCATTATTTTGATTTCATGCATCAGGACCAGAGTTATGTTTTGTTGGAAGTGTGTGAGTGCAGTCTTGCCGAATTTGTGGGTACCCATACTAGCATGTGAATTAGAGGGCATTTCTCAAAATGTCTTCTTTCTTAAACACTGGCTTACGTTTGGAAGGTGTGTGGATATGGCTAAAACTGCCAAAACTGTCATAAACACGTGTGTAGCTGGTCTTACTTTTGGGTGTTGGAGAGATGATCTATACAGCTGCACAAGCCAATAGCTGGCAACTATGGAGTGGACTGTGTATATACAACTTGAACCACATAGGATAGGGGGCTTAGAAAGTGCCCAGAGAAGAAGGGACGTACTCTTGTGGGGTGCAAGGTCAGAGATTCAGGCAGTTACAAGGCACAATGGTGCATCCAATCAACCCCAAAACAGACTATGTGTAAAGTAAAATCTGTATGAACTTCACAGTGCAGTGGGGCCTATAACACCGACACTGCACATTGCTTCAAGGCAACATCTGGGGCATTAATTATAATCAGTGATGAAAGATGATTACGGAATAAATACGTTTTTGTTCAGTTTCTCTTTAAATAGTGCCTGATGTTTTGAATGGGTTCAAAGCATTAAGAAATAAAACAAACCAATGTTTCTGCCTAATCTGTGCTTTGGGCGGCTCGGGGGTTAGGAATGTGCTACACAAAACAATATCACTGCCTCTGTCTATAACATCCTGATAGATTCTTGCATTCTCAGAAGTTTGTTGAAGTTAAAATTGTGGTGAAGTAACCCTGCTGTGTATTTGTAGCTGTAGTGGGATCTGGTCACTGGTCCTTTCATTCCTGTTTCTATTTCCAGGCCCTGTACGTAGCCTACCATGGCCAGATTACAAGTTGAAAACTATTAGAGGGGTACAAGCACCAGTAATTAGATGGTACTGTGAAGAACAACCCACCAGTAACATGCAATTACGTGTTAAATGCCCACACAATAGGGAATTACATGCAGACCCAGATTTATCAAGTGAGATTGTGCATGGTATTCCCTTTTCCATGAGGTTTAACACACACAATTACCACCTGCTCTGAGCAACTGTTAAGAGTGTGAAGGGGGCTGTTGTGAGGCAGGGGTGAAGATGTTGAAGAAAGGAGTGGAGAATGTTGCCATGCCATGGGAGCATATAATGTTCTCATGTGCCGTGTCTAATGTTCAGGTAGAGGTTATGGAAGGGGTCCTGGCTAGAATGCAGCTTTTTCCCACAGTGATTTTACTTGCTGGACTTTCCAGCCTATAAAATTGTGTTTGTTTTTCCTGCAACAAGTAAATTTGATTGCAGGACACCGGACCTCTTAAATTTGCATGGGATGGAAGTCTACTCTGGAATTCCTCTCTGCATAGTTCCCAAACAGGGCTATGGCTTTTGTAGGCACCGGGTAAGTCCACTGATTAGGCTGAGAGTACAAAACCATGAGGCACAAAGAGCAATGAAAAAACAAGTACCCTCTAGCTGTGAATGGCCTTTAGATTACTTCAGTGGTTGAAGTGGGCTGTATCTCTTGGAAATGATGTTCCCAGTCTTTTTTAATTTTACAATACCAGTTTCCATACTTTTTGTTTAAAACAGCTGAATGGATAATGTCGACCTTAACGTGCCTCTTACTGAAAGGGAAGAGAGGGGGTCTCCTGTTCTAAGAGGTGGGTGAGTCACTGAAAGCTCAAGCCTGGCAGGAGGGTTGGGCATGAATTTTCCAAGTTCATGTTTACATACTATGGGCATGATTTAAATCTTAGGGTGCAGATTACTCCATCAGAACGGTGACAGATATCCTGTCCGCAGAAATCCAAATCCCCTTATATGCAATGGGACTTATATTTTGGCATTGTGATGGAGTAACCCGTCCGCCAAGATCTGAATCAGGCCCTATCTCATTTAATAAGTGCCTCACCATGATATAATTTGTTGTAATAAGGTGAAACGCATCTGCATGTTAAAGAAGTACACAATATCTGTCACTTGATTTACATGCAAAATATTTTCAAGGCTCAGTTGGTGCAAGGACTCTTAGAACCACCCAGAACCTTGAATCGACTCTTCTGTTAACTTGTTGGGTTGCCCACCGCTACCTGTTCGGTGAACCTAAGGGAGAAGCAGAGAGTGAAATACACTAAGGCCCTAATTAAAACATTGGCGGTAAATGTCGCTTACCGCCGTGCAGAAGACGGCCAACAGACCACTGCGGCCGCGGAATTCCGCCACAGCTATTATGACCCATAGCTCGGAATCTGCCAAAATTTAGACACCCACACAAGTCTGCCACACCAAAGGTCAGTGATAAACTGGCGATAACAAAACCTCCACCGTCACGCCAACAGGAATACGCCCACACTATCACGACCCACGAATCCAAGTGGCGGTCTTTTAACCGCAGTATTCCATTGGCCGTACACACCGCAGCGCTCAAAATACACACACATTTACAAAACACAACCACATTGGACAATTCCAAATAAACACACCAGATACACATACACACGCCACTGCCACACATCCAATACAATATAAAACACACACCCACATCACCCACAAACCCTTACAACCACAATTGCGACTGAAGGGCAGAGAGAGACACCACCATCTACAAACTAGCATCCACAGGCACTCAACACCATCACTCACACAACATCCACGGACAAAACACCACACACCCCTAAACATCACCCCACACATCACAACACACACCACCCCACACATCACCCACACCACCCCATAGCACCGCAAAGACACCCCAGGTTCTCTGAGGAGGAGCTCAGGGTCATGGTGGAGGAAATCATCCGGGTAGAGCCACAGCTATTCAGATCACAGGTGCAACACACCACCATAGCTAGGAAGATGGTGCTGTGGCGCAGAATCGTGGACAGGGTTAACGCAGTGGGACAGCACCCAAGAACACAGGATGACATCAGGAAGAGGTGGAATGACCTATGGGGGAAGGTACGTTCCGTGGTATCCAGACACAACATTGCAGTTCAGAGGACTGGCAGCGGACCCCCACCTCCCCCCCCACAACTAACAACATGGGAGGAGCAGGTCTTGGCTGTACTGCATCCTGAGGGCCTCGCAGGAGTAGCTGGAGGAATGGACTCTGGTAAGTCAAATCTTAACTATTACATCCCCCACCCTACCTGCATGCTATCACATACCCCCATCCTCGCCCTCACCCCCATCACTCCAACTCCTCACATATGTCCCACTGTCACAAACCACCCATCCCAACACCAAGCCCTGCATGCAACACCAAAGCATGGACACCCATCACCAATGCATGGCCACTGCACATACCCACACACACCCCTAAACAATTATCACACAAGGCCCCACACAAGAATGCACACACTGGGGTACAGGGTCACCCACCCATTGCACACCATGCCACACACAGATGCAATAATCATGCCTTTATACCCCTGCAGGACCCCTACCCAACGTCACCGGACAGGAGGGTCCAGGCATGTCCACTCCACCCACAGAAGAGGCCCACAGTGATGACAGCAGCTCTGTCCAACTGGATCTAGATGACCAGCCCGGCCCATCTGGGACCTCTGGACAGTCGGTTCCCCTCACACTTGCATAAGCCACAACAGAGCCTCCCCCCTCTGGAAACACCAGCACAGCACCCACCCAGCGTGCCCATACCTCTGTCCCCAGGACACGTCAAGCAGCAGTGTGTCCACCACTACAGGGAACCCAGGCTAACCCACCACCCCAACAACACCAGGGACCTGGGGGCAGTGGTAGTGGGCACACGGTTCAGGGGACAGAGGCCCAGGAACACAGGGGAACTGGGAGGGCTGCTGTGCGACAGGGGGAGGACAGGCCCAGGGAACCCACTCTCCACGAGGCCCTCTCCAACATCATGGGATCCTACCACCATTCCCAGGAGACAATGGCAACGGTACTGGCCAAGTTTCAGGAGACCCAGCGGCTGCAGGAGGAACAGTATTTGGGGTTCAGGGAGGAACTCAAATCCATCAACACCACCCTGGGCACCATTGTAGGGGTGCTGAAGGAACGCGTCAACACCAGGAGGGACACTGTGGCACAACAAGGGGCCCCTGACACTAGCCTGGATGATGAACTACCCCCCACCTCCGCCGGTGCTAGTGGACAGGAGGCACTGCCACAGGACCACGACACCTGCACCCCACCCCCTACAGATGGAGAACCACCCCGCAAGCGGTCCCTGAGATCCAGGACAAAGACAGAGAACAATGCCAAGACCCCCGCCAAGAAATGAGACCACCTTGACTGTCACCCTTCTGTCCCACTTTGTCACCCTGTCCATCCTTAAACTGCCCTAGCTCCACTTCCTATGCCCCTTTAGACAGTGCACCTGTGAGACTAATAGACTGGACTCTGCCATGGACATTCCTCCACCACCACAACATCACCCCTGACCATTTTACAACACCCTCCGATATTTAGCACTTAAATAAACACCCTTAAAGCACAAAACAATCTGGAGTCAGTCTGTGCTTTCGAAAATGTGTATTTGCAATAACTGTGTAAAAATTATATATTCATTGTATTGTCAACATACCTATGTCACACAGCTCGAGTCCATGAGGAAACAAAGCAGATGTCACACAGTGGGACCCACATCTGTGAAATTGAAAGGGAAAGTGACAACTCAGGGTCCATACACTGGGCGAAGGTGTCAGACAGATGAGAGGTCGAACAATTATATCAGATGTAGCAGGCAGTGATGTCTTCTTACCTGTGTCTCCTTGGAAGTATTGTTGGATCACTGTGTTTCTGTTGTGGATGTCCTCTTCTTCTGCTTCCTCTTCTTCACTGTCCACAGGCTCAACAGCTGCCATAACACCTCCATCTAGACCATCCTCCTGCAGGAAAGGCACCTGTCGCCGCAAAGCCAAGTTGTGAAGCATACAGCAGGCCACAATGATCTGGCACACCTTCTTTGGTGAGTAGAATAGGGAACCACCTGTCAGATGGAGGCACCCGAACCTGGTCTTCAGGAGGCCGAAAGTCCTCTCTATAACCCTCCTAGTTCGCCCATGGGCCTCACTGTAGCGTTCCTCTGCCCTTGTCCTGGGATTCCTCACTGGGGTCAGTAGCCATGACAGGTTGGGGTAGCCAGAGTCATCTGCAAATGTCGAGGGAAATCTGTTAGACACACACTAACTCTTAAGGACATCCCCAGACCCAGACACCTAGTCACACTGTATAGGCTCCATGTCCTCACCTAATAGCCACACACGGTGCCTCTGGAGTTGCCCCGTCACATAAAGGATGCTGCTATTCCTCAAAATGTAAGCGTCATGCACTGATCCAGGAAACTTGGCATTTACATGGGAGATGTACTGGTCGGCCAAACACACCATCTGCACATTCATTGAATGGTAACTTTTACCGGTTTCTGTACACCTGTTCACTCCTGCGGGGGGACCAAGGCCACATGTGTCCCATCAATGGCACCTATGATGTTGGGGATATGTCCCAGGGCATAGAAGTCACCTTTCACTGTAGGCAAATCCTCCACCTGAGGGAAAACTATGTAGCTTCTCATGTGTTTCAGCAGGGCAGACAACACTCTGGACAACACGTTGGAAACATAGGCTGGGACATCCCTGATGCTATGGCCACTGTAGTTTGAAAAGACCCACTTGCCAGGAAATGCCAGGACCTACACTAGAGGGGGGATTCCTGTGGGATGGCGGATAGCTGACATCAGGTCTGGCTCCAACTGGGCACACAGTTCCAGGATTGTGGCACAATCAAGTCTGTAGGTGACAATTTCATGTCGCTCCTTCATTGTCGACAGGTCCACCAGCGGTCTGTACACCGGAGGATGCCGCCACCTCCCCATCTGCCCCAGCGGACGTGCTCTATGGAGGAGAACAGCGAGCAGAGAGTCAACCAACACTGAGGTACGTTAACACAACTTTATTCCTCAATTTTTTAAAACCGCTATGTGCCTGTATTAGTGTGTATGCAGGGCCTAGATATGTGTGACGCATTTAAAATTCATGCCATGTGGCCCCCTGAAATGGCGGCTGCCTGACCTGTAATGTGGGACAAGGGGATATGAGGTAACTGCACTGGTGTTGTACACTGTCGCGGTTGGCAGTCGTAGACCGCGGCGCAATCCTGCATTGGTTAACATTGGGCCCTATGGGTCTGAGGAGCCAATGACGATGTACGCCGGCGGTGACGGTACACAGCGCCGCGGACGTGACTGCCATTTTCTTTCTGTTCAATCACTTGATACCTGATCTTTGACAGGAGAAGACCTACACTGCAAGTGCTGTGTGACCTCAGTCTGGAAGAGACAATGGCTCATGTGTCTGGGGAAAGGGCTCCTGCCTGCAGCATGAAGGAGTTGGAGAAACTAGTGGATGGGGTCCTCCCCCAGTACACGCTACTCTACGGTCCTCCAGACAAACAGGTAAGTACACTGTGAGCATGCCGAATGGGCAATGACTGTGTGGAGTGGTGTGGATGGAAGATAGGGGGAGGGAGAATGAGGCGTGGATGAAACGACAGTGAGTGGATGTGCGTCATGGCAAGGGTAGGGATGCGGGCCAATGACTGTGACGGTGCGGACGTTTATATCTTCTCCTTTTCCCCTGCACTATTCCTTTAGGTCGGCGCCCACCAGAAGAAGGATATTTGGCGTGCCATCGCCAAGGAAGTCCGGGCCCTGGGGGTCCACCACAGGCGGAGCACCCACTGCCGTAAAAGATGGGAGGACATTCGCTGCTGGAGCAAGAAGACGGCGGAGGCCCAGCTGGGGATGGCCTCCCAACATGGGAGGGGTGCCCGTTGCACCATGACCCCCCTGATGTTCCGGATCCTGGCGGTGGCATATCCGGAGTTGGATGGGCGCTTGAGGGCATCACAGCAGCCACAAGGGGTTGAGTACAGTCACATTCAGCTGATTCTGCACGCAGTGGAGGTGTCTGGGTGGGGGAGGTGGGCTGTGAGTTCCCCTAGGCCAGGGCGAGTTTAGTAGTAGGCAAGGTCCCGTCATAAGGCAGGCCATGTGGCACCCCACCCCTCCTGAATTCAGAGCCAACTACACCTAGTCAGGCTCCTGTGACTTCCATGTGTGCAGCAATCGGGCATAGGCCTTGTAACCCATATCCCTGTGATTAATTAGGGAACTCAAAGTGCACGGCGTAGTGCAGGGGGCTTCAGTGTCAGTAGTGCCCGCCAACGGTAGCGGTATTGCATGCACTCAACATGTCTTTCTTCTGTCTCCCCCCCCTTTTTATGGTCTCCTTGTTCTTGTGTGCATTAGCATCATCAGGCGGAGGAGCAGTGGCACCGGAGCAGGAGGGAGCTGCATCCCACATGGCCCTGGAGGGCGAGACAATGGAGTCTGAAGCTACCAGTGGGGCGGAGGGCAAGGGGAGCTCCACGGTGGGGACAGGAGCTGAGACCAGCGACACGGACTCCTCCTCTGATGGGAGCTCCCTTGCGGTGGCAGGCCCCTCTGTGCCCACCGCATCTACAGGTACAGCCGCCACCCCCCCCACCAGCACCGCCCTCCCAGCAGCCCCTCAGTGTGTGCCCCGTGGGTGCTCACCCAGGAGGGTGGGCATCTCCTTCGCCCCAGGCACCTCAGCCCCTGCCCCAGTCAGCCCTGCTGCCCTCAGTGAGGAGGCCATTGACCTCCTCAGGTCCCTCACTGTTGGGCAGTCTACCATTTTGAATGCCATCCAAGGTGTAGAGAGGCAGTTGCAACAGACCAATGCATACCTGGAGGGCATTCATTCTGGTCAGGCAGCCCAACAGCGAGCTTTTCAGACTCTGGCCTCAGCACTGATGGCAGCCATTGTCCCGGTGTCCAGCGTCCCCCCTCCAACTTCCTCTACCCAGACCCAAACCCCTGTACCTCAGCCTATCCCAAGCACACCATCAGACCAGCATACACACACCTCAACACACAAGGGAAGCACTGGCAAACATAAGCACCACACATCCCACAGGCACTCACACAAGCATAATGTCCATGCACACATACCAACATCCACTGCCTCCACTGTGTCCCCCTCCTCCACGTCTCCCTCCTCTCTCCCAGTCTTGTCTCAACTCACACCTGCATGCACTACATCTTCATCCACAACGTCCATCACCAGCACACCCATCACCACACCCCGCTTACTTGCACTCACCACCCCCACTACCATTCACACATCCCCTGTGTCCTTTCCCAGTGTGTCTGTGAGCCCACCTCCCAAGGTACACAAACGCAGCCACACACCCACCCAATAGCCATCCACCTCATGACAGCCTCCAGCCCATGCACCTTCAGCAAACGTACACCTCCTACAACCACTACCTCTTCCTCCACTCCCAAACCCCCTCCATCTACCCGTCCCAGTGTGTCCAGAAAACTTTTCCTGTCCAACCTTGACCTCTTCCCCTCACCTCCCCCACCCCTTCAGTCCCCTAGGGCCCGCCTTTCCAGGTACCAACCCAGCACCTCAGCCACCACATCACCGGGCACAGTGGTGCCAGCAGTAACCGGCTTCTGGAGTGCGCCAAGCAGCAGGGCAGCCAGTGTGCCAAGGAGCCAGACCACGGACAGTCCCCCACCTCAAAAGCATAACAAATTGGCCAGTGCCCGGTGGGAGAAAGGCAAGACCACCAAAGCCTCTCCCAGGAGTACAGTTGGGAGTGGGAAGATAGCTGCGCCACCATCCAAGGTGGGGAAGGGGCACAGAAAGACAAGCAAGTCGCAGAAAACCTGCACGGCGGACAAGACCGCCACCAGCACCGCTGCCAAGGACACCGCCGCCACAAGCACCGCAGGCCAATTAGCACCAAAATCTCCGACGCTACTGGGGCCGCCACGATTAGGATGAAGCACTCTGGGCACAAAGCCCCCTCCAGAACCAGTGGAGTATCCCATCCACCACCTCACTCCTTGGCAGGATGAAGCACTCTGGGCACAAAGCCCCCTCCAGAACCAGTGGAGTATCCCATCCACCACCTCAGTCCTTGGCAGGATGAAGCACTCTGGGCACAAAGCCCCCTCCAGAAGCAGTGGAGTATCCCATCCACTACCTCAGTCCTTGACAGGATGAAGCACTCTGGGCACAAAGCCCCCTCCAGAACCAGTGGAGACTGTTATCCACTTTAGAGACTGTGGCTTTGCGCTCCCCAGGATAAATCGGTGGGCAAACCACCCACTTGAGAGACTTGTGAGACTGTGGCTTTGCACTCCCCAGGATAAAGCAGTGGGAAAACCACCCACTTGAGAGACTTGTGAGACTATGTGGGCAAACCACCCACTTGAGAGACTTGTGAGACTATGGCTTTGCACTCCCCAGGATAAAGCAGTGGGCAAACCACCCACTTGAGAGACTTGTGAGACTGTGGCTTTGCCCTCCCCAAGATACATCAATGGGCATGGAGCCCCCTCGTGGATCTGGCGTTGTGCACTTATCCGGCTGAGGTCCCCCCCCTTCCTTCCCCCTGAGGTGCCTGTTGTATTTCGAACTGATGCCCCAGCAGTGTTCTCTCCGTTTTGATCGGGTATCTTGTGTGGGCCTCGCCCATGCATTTTGGGCCCAGTGGTCCACGGACTTTAATGGTTGAATACCTTGTACTTGTATTATTGGTGTATATATTTGTTAATAGTGTATATATATTTTTTGAATACTGAATTTTAATAGATTACAGTGTAACTGTAATGTATCAATATGTATTAGTGTGTGTGTTGTCGTGGGTGAGGGTGGGGGTGTTGCGTGTGTGTGTCACTCTCTTTTCACTCCCCCCTCCCCTGTGTCGTAGGTACAGTACTCACTGTGGTCTTCGCCGCCGCGTTCGTGCTCCTGGTAGAGGAGCAGGAAGACAAAGGCAGGGAGTATGTAGAGTTTCAGTTCCATGGCGTCCTGGTTCCTCGTGGAGTGTGTAGAGGTGAGCGTTTTCCCTTCCAAGTCCTGTTTCCGCTGTGTTTTTGTTCGCGGTAAATCCGCCCCCAGAAAAAGGTGGCGGATTGGACTGTTGTAATACTGTGGGCGGTACTTTGTCCTCCGCCTGTCTGTTGGCGGTACCTCCGCGGTGTTTGTTTGTACCGCCGTGGCGGTCGGAGTGTTAAAGTGGCTGTCTGTGTTGGCAGTTTCCACCACGGTCGTGATTCCATTTTCTTTACCGCCAGCCTGTTGGCGGTTTTACCGCCGCTTTAACACCGACCGCCAGGGTTGTAATGACCACCTAAAGGCCTAATTTAGATCTTTGCATAACGTCCCATAGTTGATTTTTCAACTGAAAACCCATCCGTCTACTAGGCTCTCCCAATTTAGATGTTGGTGGGCCCATAGCCAATAACCTGCCCGAGTCCTGCTGACTCCGCCAGAACTTCCCAACCATGTTGACGGTGCCGTTGGAAAAAGCGGCTGACAGTGGGACTCAAGTTAGTATTCCCACCGTGCAGATTTGGAGGTGCCTACTTTTTCCCTATTTCCACTTCCATTTCCAACTGGACAAGACCCGCGGTTGCTTCTGCCACTGGACTACAGAGGACACACAACCGCGCTGTGGCCGGACTCAAAGGTAAGCACTGCATATTACTTGTGAACGTTGTGTTAGTACTTGACATTATCTCGAAACCAGTGCAGTCCTATACATGTCACAGTATTTTTTCTTCACAACTCGTGACATGTATGTGTCTGCAAAAAAATCATTGGAGACACACCTATATTTCAAATATCTGCTGCATTACACAAATAATATTTTGGTGTAAGTATTTATTAACGTGTGAACGCTTGCACCAAAATACACTGAACATCACAATTGTAAAATGTCTCCATGTGTGCACTTCACAGTGGGACCTGTACGTGTAATGTGGTACTTCCAGTTGTGAATGCGAGCCAGTATATGTCTATCACTGTGTTGTGCTGCTGTGTGCACCATTCAGGTGACTGTTGTAGTTTTGTTGTGGTCATTGTGATATGTACAGTTGAGCTTTATTGTGAGCATGTTTGTGTAATTGAGTGTGTAATGGTGTTGGTTGTTGCTGTGTTGTATGTGGGTGTGATGTCAATAGTGTGTGTATGTTGTGTTATGAATATACGGCAAAGTGTGTTTTCGGCATGTACATGTAGAGTTGTTCTGAAATGGCTAGGTATAATAATAGTGTGTATGTCGTTTTTTGTGTAGGTGGCCACATATGGCTAAGGTACAGTGTTTGTATGTGTGTGTGTGTGTAACTTACCTCTCTTCCATAGCCACTGCCATCAGTAATCCACCACAGGTACACCGCCTGCAGAATTGTAACATCTAAATATGGTCGTTGGCTAGAAAGAGCACTCCATTGAGGTGGTTGGCGGCTCGGCCGCAATTTATCTAAATACGGCATTGGAACACCGTCGACTTGACAGAGAACTCTGGTCCCCGCCATGGCAGGATGGCGGTATTACCGTGTTTAAATAATTTTTTTAAAAAAATTAGTAGGAAAAAAGGGCCATTTCTAACAATGTTTTAATTTGTAACTTCTTGTCACGATGCCTGATTTACAAAAGCAATATACCAATACACCTGTTAGACCTTTCTAGTTGCAGAGATACAGGGAGTGCAGAATTATTAGGCAAATGAGTATTTTGACCACATCATCCTCTTTATGCATGTTGTCTTACTCCAAGCTGTATAGGCTCGAAAGCCTACTACCAATTAAGCATATTAGGTGATGTGCATCTCTGTAATGAGAAGGGGTGTGGTCTAATGACATCAACACCCTATATCAGGTGTGCATAATTATTAGGCAACTTCCTTTCCTTTGGCAAAATGGGTCAAAAGAAGGACTTGACAGGCTCAGAAAAGTCAAAAATAGTGAGATATCATGCAGAGGGATGCAGCACTCTTAAAATTGCAAAGCTTCTGAAGCGTGATCATCGAACAATCAAGCGTTTCATTCAAAATAGTCAACAGGGTCGCAAGAAGCGTGTGGAAAAACCAAGGCGCAAAATAACTGCCCATGAACTGAGAAAAGTCAAGCGTGCAGCTGCCATGATGCCACTTGTCACCAGTTTGGCCATATTTCAGAGCTGCAACATCACTGGAGTGCCCAAAAGCACAAGGTGTGCAATACTCAGAGACATGGCCAAGGTAAGAAAGGCTGAAAGACGACCACCACTGAACAAGACACACAAGCTGAAACGTCAAGACTGGGCCAAGAAATATCTCAAGACTGATTTTTCTAAGGTTTTATGGACTGATGAAATGAGAGTGAGTCTTGATGGGCCAGATGGATGGGCCCGTGGCTGGATTGGTAAAGGGCAGAGAGCTCCAGTCCGACTCAGACGCCAGCAAGGTGGAGGTGTAGTACTGGTTTGGGCTGGTATCATCAAAGATGAGCTTGTGGGGCCTTTTCGGGTTGAGGATGGAGTCAAGCTCAACTCCCAGTCCTACTGCCAGTTCCTGGAAGACACCTTCTTCAAGCAGTGGTACAGGAAGAAGTCTGCATCCTTCAAGAAAAACATGATTTTCATGCAGGACAATGCTCCATCACACGCGTCCAAGTACTCCACAGCGTGGCTGGCAAGAAAGGGTACAAAAGAAGGAAATCTAATGACATGGCCTCCTTGTTCACCTGATCTGAACCCCATTGAGAACCTGTGGTCCATCATCAAATGTGAGATTTACAAGGAGGGAAAACAGTACACCTCTCTGAACAGTGTCTGGGAGGCTGTGGTTGCTGCTGCACGCAATGTTGATGGTGAACAGATCAAAACACTGACAGAATCCATGGATGGCAGGCTTTTGAGTGTCCTTGCAAAGAAAGGTGGCTATATTGGTCACTGATTTGTTTTTGTTTTGTTTTTGAATGTCAGAAATGTATATTTGTGAATGTTGAGATGTTATATTGGTTTCACTGGTAATAATAAATAATTTAAATGGGTATATATTTTTTTTTGTTAAGTTGCCTAATAATTATGCACAGTAATAGTCACCTGCACACACAGATATCCCCCTAACATAGCTAAAACTAAAAACAAACTAAAAACGACTTCCAAAAATATTCAGCTTTGATATTAATGAGTTTTATGAGTTCATTGAGAACATGGTTGTTGTTCAATAATAAAATTAATCCTCAAAAATACAACTTGCCTAATAATTCTGCACTCCCTGTATATAGGGTTTATGGGTTTTCCAAGAAATCAAGGTACCTAAAGCCAATAAGTGAGCTTCACCCTTGCATTGGTTTTTCATTGTGTACCTGGTATAGAGCAATTCATATGGTAAAATATAAACAACGAAAAATAGATCTTAAGAAAACGTATATATCTCCAAAATGGTCACAAGATATGGAGTTTAGAAGCAGTGGTTATTTGCACATCTCCAAATGTGTGGGTTCCCATACTAGCATGTGAATTAGAGGGCATATCTCAAAATGTCTTCTTTCTTAAACACTGGCTTACATTTTGAAGGCACACATGCAGAGAAATACAATTAGTAATAAAACGTGTTTTACTAATCTGTGTTCCACTAAGTCTCTGGATAAAAATGGTACTACATCCTAGGGCTACTACTTGCAACAGGAAAGGAACCAAAACGCAACATGGACACATCAACTTTTTCTACTCAAAATTGACCCTTTTTTTTGCAAAATGTCTAGCTGTGGATTTTGGGCCCTAACTCAGCCGACATCTAGGGAAACCTAGCAAACCTGTACATTTTTAAAAATAGACACCCAGGGGAATCCAGGATGGGTGTCTCACCAGGTAGTTTTACCCAGAATCTCTGGCAAACCTCACACTTAGACTAAAAAAACAAATTTCTATCATTTTCGTGATGGAAAGCTCTGGAATCTTTTAAATGGCGGGTCAGGGTGGCAGTGAGACTGTACACACAGGCTCGACAGTGGCAGGCCTGTGACATGTTTACAGGGCTACGTAAGTGGGTGGCACAATCAGTGCTGCAGGCCCACTAGTAGCATTCAATTTACAGGCCCTAGGTATATGGTATACCATTTTACAAGGGACTTACATGTAAATTAAATGTGCCAATAATAGATACACCAATGTTACCATGATTTAGGGGAGAAACACATTCACTTTAGCTATGGTTAGCAGTGGTGTTCAGAGTCTTAAGGCCAACAAAAAGATGGTCAGATAAATAGGAGGAACAAGGCATAACAATCTGGGGTAAGACCACCCTAAGGATGCCATGTCTAACATGTGCCCCCCAGCTGAAAATGGGGAGAACTGCCCAATCTCTAGTGAGTTCTCATCACTAAGGTGGAAAAAGTGGATAGACTGTCAGCATTGGTGTGGTCCACCCCAGGTCTGTGTTCCACCCTGAAGTCTATAAGCTGTAGGGAGATGGACCACCTCAACAATTTTGGATTTTCACCCCTCATTTGCATTAGCCCCCTGAGGGGCCAGTGGTCGGTCTTAAGCAGGAAGTGAGTACCAAACAGATATACCTCAAAATTTTCAGGAAATATTACAGCAAAAGCTTCCCTCCCTATAGCACTTCACCTCTGTTTCCGGGGTAGTAGCCTACAAGAGATGAAGGCCATAGGTTGGTGCAAGCCTTCCTCATTGAGTTGTGACAATACTGCCCTTACACCATGCTCTGAGGCATCAGTCTGTACATCAAACTCTTTGGAGAAGTCTGGGACCTTGAGCACAGGAGCTGTGCACATGGGTTGCTTCAGGAGGTAGGCCCTGTAGCATTGGGGGACCACCAGGGCCCTTGTTGTCCTATGCACAGGAGCCTTGGGCTCACTATATAAGAGGAATATAGGAACACTCACCTGCTGCTTGGGCTTCAACCGGTCGCCTCATACCGTCAAGGGTTGGACAGTCCCTCTCTGCCCTACAGAACTCCTTCTTGGTGGGTCATCTTTTCACCTGCCAGTCTGTAGGTGTAGGCAGGCTGCCTAGGGAAGCAGTACTCTCCTCAGTGGACTCCAGGGTGACCTCCATTGGCACCCCTTCCATTTTACTAGGGGTATACTCAGGGGCTGGTTTACCACACCCTCTGCCTCTCCCCTTTTTAGCAGCTGGCATTGTTCCAGGCTCCAGCCTTTCCTGGCTCCCCTCCCTTGCAGCCATGGATCTTGTGGTAGCACAGATCCAGTCAGGTAACCTCAACATCCCCACATGAGCCTTAAGTTCTATCTCCTTCCAGGCAGAGGACTGTAGGTCCTTAACTAACAAACAGTTCACAGACATGGCAGGGCTTACAGCAACTCTCAGAGGACCTGAACCCCCCCCCCATACACATTCAAATGGAAACAGGGCCACTGGATTGTGACCCTGTCTGTTGTCAACCACCACAACTTGGTGGAATGCATTGGGAATCACCTGCTCTGGGGACACCAGTTGAATCCCTACCATAGTTATACTGGTGCCTGTGTCCCTTATAGCCTCAACCCCTTGCCCATTGATGGTGACCCATTGCCTATACTTGGTAATATTTAAGGGCACATGGATCTTAAGAACCATTTCAATGTCACCCAGGGACACTAGGGTAACCCCCTGAATTAACTGGGGTAAACACCTCCTTTGCACTATGCTAGCCACCCCTGGGTTCTTACCTCCAGTAGGGTGTGCTCTTTATGGTTACTTGGGGTCCCCCATTGTGGTGTCCATACTCACCGCACTCATAGTTCTTTGATATTTTGGCCTGCTGACCTTTTTGAGGGTAGTTTGGTTTCTGATGGCCAGATTGGGGATGTAAACCAAACCCTTTCCCTTGTGAGTTGTTTTGGGGGCCTTTAGAGAACTGCTTCTTTTTATCCCCCCTCTTTCCTCTGGTCGGAACCCTGAGCAGCCTTTTGGGAGTCCCCCAGATGCTATTGAGGACACTCTGGTGCTGACCGAGATGTCTGCCTCCTCAGCAATCTTCCTGGGTTCAGTTAGCTTGCTATCCGCCACATACTGGCGAGGCTCTGTAAAGCAACTATCAAGCATGTGCTCCTTCAAAAACAAGTTGTACAGCCCATTAAAATCATTCACATTGCTGCATGTCACTCATCCCTTCAGTGTCTTACAAGCATAGTCTAGAAAATCTAACCAGGTTTGTGTGTGGAGTTTGTGACTGGCCCTGAACTTTTGCCTTTACCTTTCAGGTGTAAGACCAAACTTCTTGACTAAAATGGCTTTCATAGCAGGGTACTTGGTCTCGTCCCCCACCTCTAAAGTGACAAGGGTGTCCCTCCCCATTGGGGGCATGTACCACCAAAGACTATCTCCCCAGAACTCCTTTGGGACCTTGTGCACTCTTAAAGCTACGTCATAGGGTGCTAGCCACTTATCCACATCATCCCCCACACTGCAACCGGGCACCACATCTTTTGGTTTGTGGATTTTAGGCTCACTCGAAGACACTGCAGGTATGCTGCCACCATTTCCATTGCTTGACCCTATTTTGTGGGCTCTTATGTCTAGCTTTCTCAAACTGTGCTTGTGGGCCAATTCCTTCTCTAGAGACAGTTTTCTCTCTTCTCCAGCCTGTTCCAATCTGGTAAGCTCCAATCTGAGTTTACTCTCCTCCCTCCTGTCTGCCATCTCCACTGGTGACTGCTCTCTGGTCTGGAAACCACTCTTGGTCCTGGCAAACTGTTCCACAGCCCTTTCCACAGTTAGTTCCCCTTCTTCATGGGAATCCAAGATCGGGTCATCCTCCTCCTCAGGGGTGTCTTCCCTTGCAATATTGGCCTCTGCCCAGGCCTCCAAAGCCTTCTGTAGTTCTACCTTCCTGGTGAAACCCCTCGTAGACACTTGAAAGCCCTTGTAGAAATCCTTCAGCTGTTGCACAGGGTAAGATTTAAACCTGGTCAGCTCAAAGTCAATTACTGTAGGTGCAGGTACGGCTTCTCCAGAGTGAGACATAATTTAGCAGAAAAATTCAACAGAACCAATTAAGGAGAATTGAAAAAAATCAAAAAATGAAAAATGACAATTGGTACAGGTCAGGGAAAAATAGTAGAATACATATGGAGTCGTAGTGTGCACTGAATCACTATCTTGTATTGCACAAAGTCCTATCCTCACTGCTGATCACCAATGTTAGACATTGAGCCTCTCTGGGGCGTGGCCTGGCTGGCGTCCAAAAAGGCTGCCTGGCCTTGAAGCTCAGGCAGCATCTGACCGACCATTTGGCTTTGACGCACGACATCCTCACCAATCAGCCCGATGCCTCGCAACACTTAACCCTGACAACTGCTGCCCTGTACTTGTGCCGGTATCGGGACCCGGAGATGTCCAAATCCGCCCCAGTGTTGCGAGGTGTGGCACAGCCCACCCGAACTTTACAGCCTGGGCTTCCTGTTGTGACCGCTCCGTTTGCCGACATCTTAGCCAGGCTCTGGCACTGTTGACTCTCTAGCTGCAGCCCATGTACCGTGCCCCCCATGAGAGCAGACCAGGGGTGTGCATTGGAGACGCAGCTCGGATAGTTGCGTGGCATGGGGTTGCTGCGGCCTGGGAGAGAGTCTCCTGGCCGGCCCGCACCTGAGGCCTTCAGAACAGCAATGGCGACGGAGATATTATGCGTCCCTTGCAGCCATGACAGACTGGTGAAGGGCGCAAGAGAAGGTGAGAGCACTGGGCGAGACACATGGGGGGCCCATAATTAGTGCTGTGCAGCTTGTGGATACTGACCACTAGCTTACATAGCTGTGTCTTTGCTGTCGGCTTTCTGGGGCTGGATCATACACTACACACTCCTGGTCCCCGCGAACAGCCTTGACCCCCTCTGTGACTACCACATTACCAACTTTTTCAAACTATGCCTTACCGTGCTGCCATGGGAATAGGAGATACAAAGCAAAGTAAACTCCCCTTCGAGAGGGCAGAGCGGCTTGGCAATTCCTTGGAGCTGTCTGAAACTGGGGCTGGGTAACGGAGTATGCGATGAATGAGGCTCCCACTGGGACCAACGCCATAATTTGCTGAACTAGGAGCTGGATTTCGATCTATCGAGCATGTATCAGGTTTGGAAAATGGCAAAACATCACCTTTCTAAATGCATGCACAAAATGGAGCACCTTCTAAAATCCATGGCACTTGACACCGAGGACTTAGAATCCAGATCTCGCAGAAATAACATCCGCATAACAGGCATAGCGGAATCCACAAACATGGGGCGTCGGATCAATTTGATGAGCATTTATTGATTGATCTATTTGACTTCCAAAGCTTCACAGACACATTTGTTGTGAAGAGGGCTCACTGTTTCCTGGGCCCGCAGCCCCCACCTGGCACACCACTGCAACCGCTAATCACCCGGTTACTCAACTTTAGGGACAGACACACAGCGCTTAAGCTGGCTCGCGAGCGCAGCCCTCTGAATTACCAGGAAACCACTATTTCTATCTACCCAGATTTCACACTGATGGTGCAAAAGGCCTGCCGTAAAATTCAGGATGTCAAAATACTTCTCTGTACCAAGGGATTAATATGCTTTACCCTGCCAGGCTCCACATTGACATTGGGGGGGAAGCCTGCATTTTTTATATCCGCGCTGAGGCTCACAGGCTATGCAAATCCTACACTGGCAAAACTGCCCATTCTCCAGAACATACACCTAATTGTGCTGTGAACAACTCAAGATCGTCTTCCAGGGAAGATCTATTTGGCAGTGGGAGTGCGCCTAGTCGGGACTCAACTGGACCGCCCAGTGCGCCTAGCTACCCTTACCACCCGAGGCACTGTGACTATTATTCATCTGGGGCTATCTGCAAATAGCTATTGATCTGACTGCTTGAAGCCACCTTGTACACTGTTACATCTCACATACGACATGTGGGCATCGCTGGCAAAGGTGCTGCCGCTTCTCTGGTGTAAACCAAGTTTTGATGTTTTACGAAATGTATGTTTTTCTGTTTATCATACTGGGATTCACTGAGCTGATTTTGCTCTGTGTGGGTGGGGGAGGTAGAATGTTACCTGTTTTACTTTGTGTTTATTTTTTTTGTTTTCACACTGCCCTTAACTCTAGGGAGACTGCCCTCACGCTAAGACTAAATCCTACTATACAACTCACTTACAGCAAATCCCATAGCCAAAGCCCACATAAGCTGTGATAAACCTAACATTATTCCATGCATTACTTGGAATGTATGGGGATTGAATAATCCTCATAAAGGGAAGCAGGTACTGGCCTACTTGAACAGACACGGGACCAAGATCACCTTTCTCCAGGAGGCTCACCTCAGGCCGGGTAATTCATCTGTTTTTGTAAAGACATGGGGGCACACCGTTACTTTTCCAGCTAAAGTACATACTCCAGAGGGGTCTGCACACTCATATATAAATCCATTTCTTTTAGCCTCATCAATAGCTTCATGGATAGGGAAGGTCGTTATGTTATATTATTCGTCCGCCTCCTGAAGCATGAAGTGCTCTTAGTCAACATCTATGCACCGACTACAGACTCTCTTATTGGTCATAAACAGGTTCAATGCCACTCTGACGATGATCGGGGTGACTTTAATATGGTACAGAACCCATCGCTTGACTCCACTGGTTCGCACCCCTCCACTAAGGCTAAGTCTGTGAGAGTCCTCCATGATATAAAAAATGCGTTCCACCTCCAGGATGACTGGCACCACTTACATCCACTTACATCAAGTAGTTTAAGGCTTGGCAAGAGGTTTCAAATACCAAGTCAGGGTGGCGGTGAGACTGCACACACAGGCTCTGCAGTGGCAGGCCTGAGACATGTTCACAGGGCTACTTAAGTGGGTGGCACAATCAGTGCTGCAGGCCCACTAGTAGCATTCAATTTACAGGCCCTGGGTATATGGTATACGACTTTACAAGGGACTTACATATAAATGAAATATGCCAATTGTGGATACACCAATTCTACCATGTTTTAGAGGAGAAGCACATGCACTTTAGCAGTGGTTAGCAGTCCTAAGGCCATCAAAAAGATCTTCAGAAAAATAGGAGGAAAAAGGCAAATAACCTGGGGTAAGACCACTCTAAGGATGTCAGGTCTAACAGGAAACCTAGGAAACGTGTAAATTTTTAAAAACTAGACATCTAAGGGAATCCAGAATGGGGTGATTTGTGTGTATCCTATGATTCTTTTTGTACCCACAATGCCCTGCAATCCTCAAACTTTGCCTGAAATCAATTTCTGTGATGGAAACATTGCAACATGAACGAATCAAACCAAGGACAATGATTGACCTTGGTTGGATCTGTTCCTGTTGCTGGTACTAGGCCCAACCACACAAGTGGTGCAGCGTTTTTTATCGGCACAAGTGAGGCAATGCTGTGTGATAGGAATTTTGTGGATTCCAGAAGCTTCAACTACAGAAATGTAGGGAAAATGTGTGATTTCAGGCAAAGTTTGAGGTTTGCAGGGCACTGTGGGTGAGAATACCTCACAGGATTCACACGAAGCACACCATCCTGGAATTGTCTGGTCTTCTTAAAAAATAGTTCAGTGGTTGGCATATTTCCATGGGTGGCAGCTGAGCATGGAACCAAATCCTGCATCTACCCCTATTGCTGACCTATCATCTCACTTTAGGGCCTTTCGTGTCAAGGTCTCCTGGCCCACCCACACAAGCCAGGTGCCGTTTTTATTAGGAGACTTAGAGGAATGCTGTGTGTTAGGAAATTTGAGGCTCCCCACAGATTTCAGAAGTTTTCCTCACAGTGATCTGAGGAATATGTGCTATTTTAATCAACGTTTGCAATTAGCAGGGTATTGTGGGTGAGTAAATGATGTGGGATTCATGTGAATCACACCACTGTGGACTCCCCTAGATGTCTAGTTTTCAGAACTGTCTAGATCTGGTAAGTTTTTACAGGTAGCATCCTACCGAAGCTCAAAAAGTGCAGCTATTCACCTTTTCAAGTGGGATGATACTGGGAGTTAGCCAAACTCTCCTATCTAATTTGTGAAACCAACACCCAAAAGAATCAGATGTCTTCTTGCTTGCCATTGGGATGTGATGCTTTAGTCTGCAGGAAAGCAGGAATACTGTTGAGGTTTTATGAATGAGAGTGAACCCTGATCTTAGACTGGGAAAGACCCATCCCAGTATTTTATTAAAAAATTATATTGCTAACATACAGTGGAGTGTCTGCCCCAGGAGGGGCAGCTCAGGGGTAATTACCTTATCTGCCCTCAAGGGTGAGGCAGAAAGACTGTTGCCCAATTTACTTTGAGTTGGGGCATAGCCATACCCATGCTGGGCAGCCTCCACTCCTATTTTTTGTTTTAACCTCCCTGGCATCTAGTAGACTTTCTGCCTCCTGGGGGTGGGTGGCAGATCAAGGGTAAATACCCCAATATGCCCCCCAGGTGGGGAGAAAGTCTGTTTCTCCATTTTTATGGGGTTGGGGGTATGGCCATGCCCATGCTGGGCAGCCCCCACTGCTCACAAAGTAATACAAGCATGTAATCCCTGATGTCTAGTGGCCGTTCTGCCTCCTCTGCCCCACCGCCCTCCCCGGGGGAGGCAGAAATACTGTTTTTTTTTATTTTTATGGGGTTTAGAGGGGGGTGGCAGAGGGACTATTTGACCATTTTTTGGGGGGTTGGGCATAGTCATGCCTATGCTGGGCAGCCCCATCCCTACAAATATATATAAAAAAGTACTCCCAAGTATCCAGGCAGCTGCCCCTGTGATGGCTGGCAGCCCTGCTCATACAAATAAATATGAAGAAAACAATTCCTGGTGTCTAGTGGGATTTCTTCCCCTGCAAGGGGGGGCAGAAGCGGGTAATTTCCCCCATCTGCCCCCTCAGCGAGCCAGAAAGACTGCAAAAATAAAACAGCAAGTGGGAGTGCAGGCCTTGCCCAAAGGACTGCTCCCCCTCTCCGTGGAATCTAGTGGGTGGATCCTGCTTGGGGAATCACTTTTCTGCAGTAATCCCCATGCAGGGATCCACTGGGGAATGGTATCATTGGAAGGGTAGATTCTCTTCCCTTTCTGCAGCAATCCCCAAGCAGGGATCCACTTTGGGAATGGTATCATTGGAAAGGGTAGATTCTCTTCTTTCCAATTACACCTCTGTCATCTGAATCGGTGCTCAGGGTGCTGATTTATACCCCTTACCACTGACTCAGTGAAAATGAAATGAGACGATGGGCTAATTTCATTTTGAATGTTATGCTGTCAGCGTGCCATGCGCGCCGATCATCATTACACTGCAAAAACAAAAAAATGCCTTAGGCTGCTGGAAAGATTTTTCCGAGCTCCTGAGGCTAAAATAAAAAAAGGAAATCCCCCTGGTGTCAATACCAGCACACATTTCCTGCTTTGTGTGTGAGGGCGGCCTAGAGCCATACTCAGCACATGAGGATCAGTGCGGAGTACGGCTTGGCGACTCGCAATTTGCAGATGAAAAAAGCTGATGTACTACAACAGTCTTCTCCAGTGACATCAAGTTAGGCCATGGGTAAAAAAAGCCCCCTGGGACAATCAAAAGAGCCTATATTTTAAAACTGGGTTCGAGGGATTGTCGCATGTACAAATATTTTTGGAGCTTAATATCTCAAAAACTACTGAATGGGTTTACACCAAATCATACAATAAACCCTTTCTGGACCAAGATATAACTTCCTGCTGAATTGGGTGTAGTTTTTGTAGAAGTGCTGCCTAAAAATGCGTGTAGAAAATATATGAAGCCGATGCCATTTGGACCCTCACCCCTTCTTTTTCCTCAGACTCTGCCCAACGGATTACACACTTTCCATGCACAAACTATGCAAAAAAGAGAAACCTTTTTAGAAAGTTTTGTGGAGATTTGTCAAACAGCACCATATATATCAGCAAAAGATAAAAGGCACACAGACCTAACTACCTAACTATAACTATCCAGTGGCAAAGTTATGTTTATATGTATACTGTATATATATATATATATATATATATATATATATATATATATATATATATATATATATATATAGTATTGAATTAAACTGCTTTGCGATGAATCATAGTACTAAACTAGCACTAAATTGCATGTGCCCCTTCCTTTATTTTTATGTGAAACCGCAGTATTTGCTACTATATTGTTGCTACCAAGTAACAATAATGATTACGAGTTTGACCAGTAAAGCGTTATATGGAACCATTTGATTTGAATATATCACATAAGCATTGTAAGAATACGTCAATGAACCATAATTGTAACACTGACAGGACTGTTAGTTATTTAGTTATCCAATGTGATTGCTTTGTTTGTTTCTTTTTTTAAATTGTTGATATTACTGCTATTTTTAAGTTTGCACTACAGGTTCCATAATGCCTATAATGGGTAATTTGGAATGTTAGTCTAAATAGAAAACAGTTAGGGGACTTGCTAACTGCGAAAAAGAAGGTATGGTAGAATAGTGTTGGTGCAGTTGCTATTTTTTCATCCCAATAAAGGAATTACAGGAGTTGACAGGGTGAGATGCAATTCTTTTCTTGGATTACCATTGTTTTGGGCCTGGCTCGCTGGGTGTGAGACTAGGTCTAAGAGGGTGTCTCGGGGTGTGAGAGTGGCTGTGAGAGTGTCTGGGTGGGAGAGTGGGTGTGAGAGGCTCTATGTGGGTGTGAGAGTGTGTGATTGTGCTTCAATAGATGAAAGATGAATTCACCTCTATGAAAGATTTCGTATTGTTTTTTAAGATGGAATTGCGTAATAAACACACTTGCTTTGCCTTTGCCAAGCCAAGGAGTTAGGATCATTTGTCCTTTCCAGAAGTGGAGCTTCCACTGGGGCAGCTCCTTCATTTATATTTGTAAGTTCTTCCTGCTGATGTTTTTTTCTGTGAAATGAGCATCATGGCCAGAACCTGAAGCTCACCTGCTCGTTTATCCAACAAGAGTCTAGAGTTTTGTACAAAATGTCTATCCAACTAGAGCACTTTCTACTGGTTAGTTGGTAAGTGCAACCTAGTTAGTTGAATGTCCAGTGTGGGGGAGGGATGGCCACGCAGCCCGCCTCGCCGGGCTGATCTCGCCTCCGGGGACCCCATCCCCTGGGGCCCAGCCTTCATTAGATGAAGGAGTGGGGCCACATGGCCCCCCTCCACTGGACAATTTCAGCCCCGGGGACCCCATCTTCCTGGACACGGCCATGTCACCTTGGTGCCCCCAGGGCATTCAGTCAGCATCGTTGGGGACCACAAGGGTAGCTGGCATTTCTGTCACAGACAGGGAGCTGCTAAACATGGCTCTCCCTGTCTGTGAGAGCAATTGTTTACTCTTTCTGAGGCAGGAAAACAGAGGAAACCTCCGCTTGCAGCAAGTGAGCACTGTTTGACAGCTCTCGCCTGATGGAACCAGAGTGTTGGCTGTGACTTGGCAGGACATAGTCAAAGCAAGCAGCTATATCCTGGGGGTGGGGACCCTACGACATAGCAGTAGTTGGCCCTTGGGAGTGGCAGTGGCGGTACACAAGATATAGGCAAGTCCCAAAATGCTTTTTCTATGGAAACATGGTCCTAACTATAACTACCTACTGGCGACTGCTAGTAGGATATGGATTTTTGTTTTCACTAAAAAAACAAATGTTAAAGTAATGATTATAGTTAGGTGAAATGTTCAGTAACAACTTAACATTTTGACCTCTAAAAACCACTGAAATTCACCATTTATAGTTATCTCAAGTAACTATAACTTGAGCTCTTGCCATGCACAGTTTTCCCATCAATAATTTCCCTGCAAATATTGCACTTTTATCAATAATGTCATAGAAGATGCCATGAGGGATGTAATATGTGGCGTAATTAGCAGTGCATGGCGAGGGCGTGAGTTATAGTTACCTTAGGGCATGAGTTATGGCACAAGTTACGTATGCTGCTCCCTCTGGGCCTGGAGCAATATTTTGATCTGTTCCCCTGCCCGCATCACTGCGAGCAGGGAAAAAGATCAAAAGTCTGCTTCAGCCAGTGCACTTTCCCCCACACGACAAAGTTTTGAAAATGCTCCTGTCAAGCGGGAGAAAACAGAGGTTTCCCTGCCAACTCCTGTGCAGGCAGGGAAACTGCTATGTCACCGAAGTGGGCTCCTCAGTACATAGCTAGTGAGCCGGCCCCATGGGATGGGGTCCCTGAGACCTTTTAAGGCACAGAAGAGGGGCTGTGCGGCACCCCTCCTTTTTCAAAAATACAGTGGGCCCTGAAAGACCGGGTCCACAGAGTTGAAAACACCGTGTGCTTCCACCCCCTACATTACCCCTCCCCCCCACAAAAAACTAAAGCTGTGTCATCTTCCTAGGCCCCAGCCCACACCAGAGCTCTCATTACAACATTGGCGGTAAATGCCGATTACCGCCGTGCCAACACACCGCCGCAGCCCCGGAATTCCGCTACAGCTATTACGACCTACAGCTCAAAAAACGCCAAAATCTAGACACCCACACAAGTCCGCCACACCAAAGGTCAGTGATAAACTGGGGATAACAAAACCTCCACCGTCACGCCAACAGGAATACGCCCACACTATCACGACCCACGAATCCACGCAGCGGTCTTTCAACCGCGGTATTCCATTGGAGGTACACACCACCGCACTCAAAATACACACACATTTACAAAACACTACCACATTGGAAAAATCGAAATACACACACCTGATACACATACACACACCACTCCCACACACCATTACAATATAAAACACACACCCACATTACCCACAAACCATTACTACCCAAACATTTGAAGAAGGCCAGAGAGACAGCAAAGCAAAGACAACAGCAGCATGCTGAGGCACACAACACCATCACACATCCACGCACAAAACACCACACACCCCTAAACATCCCCCTACACATCACAACCCACACCACCCCACACATCACCCACACCACCCCATGGCACTGCAAAGACACCCCAGGTTTTCTGAGGAGGAGGTCAGGGTCATGGTGGAGGAAATCATCTGGGTAGAGCCACAGCTATTCGGATCACAGGTGCAGCACACCACCATAGCTAGGAAGATGGAGCTATGTCGCAGAATCGTGGACAGGGTCAACGCAGTGGGACAGCACCCAAGAACACGGGATGACATCAGAAAGAGGCGGAACGACCTACGGGGGAAAGTGCGTTCCATGGTCTCAAGACACCACATTGCGGTTCAGAGGACTGGCGGCGGACCCCCATCTCCTCCCCCACAACTAACAACATGGGAGGAGCAGGTCTTGGCTATACTGCATCCTGAGGGCCTCGCAGGAGTAGCTGGAGGAATGGACTCTGGTAAGTTAAATCTTTAACTACTTCATTACCCACCCTACCTGCATGCTATCACATACTCCCACCCTTACCCTCACACCCATCACCCCAACACCTCACATATGTCCCACTATCACAAACCACACATCCCAACACCAAGCCCTGCATGCAACAACAAAGCATGGACACCCATCACCAATGCATGTCCACTACACATACCCACACAGACCCCTAAACAATTATCACACCAGGTCCTACACAGGAATGGAAGCACTGAGGTACAGAGTCACCCACCCATTGCGCACCATGGCACACACAGATGCAATAATCATGCCTTTACACCCCTGCAGGACCCCTACCCAACATCACCGGACAGGAGGTTCCAGACATGTCCACTCCACCCACAGAAGAGGCCCACAGTGATGACAGCAGCTCTGTCCAACTGGATCTAGATGACCAGCCCGGCCCATCTGGGACCTCGGGACAGTCGGTTCCCCTCACACAGTCACACAGTCACAGGCCACCACAGAGCCTCCCCCCTCTGGAAACACCAGCACAGCAACCACCCAGTGGGCCCATACCTCTGTCCCCAGGACACGTCAAGCAGCAGTGTGTCCACCACGACAGGGAACCCAGGCTAACCCACCACCCCAAGAACAGCAAGGACCTGGGGGCAGTGGCAATGGGCACACGGTTCAGGGGACAGAGGCCCAGGAAAACCGGGGAACTGGGAGGGCTGCTGTGCAACAGGGGGAGGACAGGCCCAGGGAACCCACTCTCCACGAGGCCCTCTCCAACATCATGGGAGCCTACCATCATTCCCAGGAGACGATGGCAACGGTACTGGCCAAGTTTCAGGAGACCCAGCGGCTGCAGGAGGAACAGTATTTGGGGTTCAGGAAGGAATTCAAATCCATCAATACCACCCTGGGCACCATTGTAGGGGTGCTGAAGGACCTCGTGAACACCAGGAGGGACACTGTGGCACAACAAGGGGCCCCTGACACTAGCCATGAACTGCCCACCACCTTCGCCGGCGCTAGTGGACAGGAGGCAATGCCACAGGACTACGACACCAGCACCCCACCCCCTGCAGATGGAGAACCACCCTGCAAGCGGTCCCTAAGATCCAGGACAAAGACAGAGAACAATGCCAAGACCCCCGCCAAGAAATGAGACCTCCCTGATTGTCATCCTCTGTCCCACTTTGTCACCCTGTCCATCCTTAAACTGCCCTAGCTCCACTTCCTATGCCCCTTTGGACAATGCACCTGTGAGACAAATAGACTGTACTTAAATAAACACCCTTGAATCACAAAACAATCTGGAGTCAGTCTGTGCTTTCACAAATGTGTATTTGCTATAACTAAGGAAAATACCAATGTCCATTGTATTGTCAACATACCTATGTCACACAGCTCTAGTCCATGAGGTAACATAGCAGAGGACACACAGTGGGGCCCACATCTGTGAAATCGGACGGGAAAGTGACAAATCAGGGTCCATACACAGGGTGAAAGTGACAGACAGATGAGAGGTCGAACAATTTTATCAGATGTAGAAGGCAGTGATGTTTTCTTACCTGTGTCTCAATGGAAGTATTGATGGATCACGGAGTTTCTGTTGTCTATGTTCTCTTCTTCTGCCTCCTCTTCTTCACTGTCCCCAGGCTCCACAGCTGCCACAACACCTCCTTCAGGACATCCTCCTGCAGAAAAGGCACCTGTCGTCGCAAAGCCAAGTTGTGCAGCCTACAGCAAGCCACGATGATCTGGCACACCTTCTTTGGTGAGTAGTATAGGGAACCACCTGTCATATGGAGGCACCTGAACCTGGTCTTCAGGAGGCCAAAGGTCCTCTCTATAACCCTCCTAGTTTGCCCATGTGCCTCATTGTAGCGTTCCTCTGCCCTTGTCCTGGGATTCCTCACTGGGGTCAGTAGCCATGACAGGTTGGGGTAGCCAGAGTCACTTGCAAATGTCGAGGGACAACTGTTAGACACACACTAACCCTTAGGGACAACCCCAGACCCAGACAACTATTCACACTGTATAGCGTCCTTGTCCTCACCTAATAGCCACACATGGTGCCTCTGGAGTTGCCCCATCACATAAGGGATGCTGCTATTCCTCAGAATGTAAGCGTCATGCACTGAGCCAGGAAACTTGGCGTTCACATGGGAGATGTACTGGTCAGCCAAACACACCATCTGCACATGTATTGAATGGTAACTCAACCGGTTTCTGTACACCTGTTCACTCCTGCGGGGGTACCAAGGCCACATGTGTCCCATCAATGGCACCTATGTTGGGGATATGTCCCAGGGCATAGAAGTCACCTTTCACTGTAGGCAAATCCTCCACCAGAGCGAAAACTATGTAGCTGCACATGTGTTTGAGCAGGGCAGAAAACACTCTGGACAACACATTAGAGAACATTGTCTGGGACATGCCTGATGCTATGGCCACTGTTGTTTGAAAGGACCCACTTGCCAGGAAATGGAGTACTGACAGGACCTGCACTAGAGGGGGTTTCCTGTGGGATGGCGGATAGCTGACATCAGGTCTACCTCCAACTGGACACACAGTTCCTGGATTGTGGCACGATCAAGTCTGTAGGTGACTAATACATATCGCTCTTCCATTGTCGACAGGTCCACCAGCGGTCTGTACACCGGAGGATGCCGCCATCTCCTCACCTGCCCCAGCGGACGTGCCCTATGGATGAGAACAGCGATCAGAGGGTCAGCCAACACTGAGGTACGAAATAAACAACTTTATTGCACACATTTGTCAATCCGCTATGTGCCTGTCTTAATGTGTATGTAAGGCCTAGATATGTGTGACGCATTTAAAATTAATGCCATGTGGCCCCCTGAAATGGCGGCTGCCTGACCTGTAATGTGGGACAAGGAGATATGAGGTAACTGCACTGGCGTTGTACACTGTCACGGTAGGCGGTCGAAGACCGCGGCGCAATCCTGCATTGTTTAACATTGGACCCTATGGGTCCCAGGAGCCAATGATGATGTACGCCGGTGGTGACGGTACGCACTGCTGCGGACCTGACTGCCATTTTCTCTCTGTTCACTCACTCGATACCTGATGTTCGACAGGAGAGGACCTACACTGCAAGTGCTGCTGTCACCTCAGTCTGGAAGCAACAATGGCTCAATTGTCTGGGGAAAGGGCCCCTGCCTTCACATCGGAGGAGTTGGACAAACTAGTGGATGGGGTCCTCCCCCAGTACATGCTACTCTACGGTCCTCCAGACAAACAGGTGAGTACACTGTGAGCATGCTGTATGGGCAATGCCTGTTTGGAGGGGTGTGGATGGGACGTAGGGGTGGGGGGAATGAGGCGTGCATGAAACAACGGTGAGTGGATGTGCGTCAGGGCAAGGGTGGGAACGTGGGCCAATGACTTTGATGGTCCGGGCGGTTATAGTTTTTCCTTTTCCCCTGTACTATTCCTGTAGGTCAGCGCCCACCAGAAAAAGGATATTTGGCGTGTCATCGCCAAGGACGTCCGGGCCCTGATGGTCCACCACAGACGGAGCATCCACTGCCGTAAAAGGTGGGAGGACATTCGCCGCTGGAGCAAGAAGACGGCGGAGGCCCAGCTGGGGATGGCCTCCCAACGCGGGAGGGGTGCCTGTCACACCATGACCCCCCAGATGTTCGGGATCCTGGCAGTGGCGTATCCAGAGTTGGATGGGTGCTTGAGAGCATCACAGCAGCCACAAGGGGGTGAGTACCGTCACATCCATCTGATTCAGCACGCATTGGAGGTGTCTGGGTGGGGGAGGTGGGCTGTGGGTTCCCCTAGGCCAGGGCGAATTATGTAGGCAAGGTCACTTCGTGAGGCAGGCTATGTGGCACCCCACCCCACCAGTGTTAAGAGCCATCTACCCCTAGTCAGGCTCCTGTGACTTCCATGTGTGCAGCAATCGGGCATAGGCCTTGTACCCCATGTCCCTGGGATTAATTAGGGAACTCTAAGTGCATGGCGTAGTGCAGAGGGCTGCTGTGTTTGTAGTGTCCGCCAACGGTAGCGGTATTGCATGCACTGAACATGTCTTTCTACTTTCTTTCCCCCCCTTTTTGTGGTCTCCCTGTGCTTGTGTGCATTAGCATCACCAGGCGGAGGAGCTGTGCCACTGAAGCAGGAGGGCGCTGCATGACCCTGGAGGGCGGACTCAGAATTCACCAGTAGGACGGAGGGCGAGCGGAGCTCCACGGCGGGGACAGGAGCTGAGACCAGCGACACCGACTCCTCCTCTGATGGGAGCTCCCTTGCGGTGGCGGGCCCCTCTGTGCCCACCACATCTACAGATACAGCCGCCACCCACCTACCAGCACCACCCTCCCAGCAGCCCCCCAGCGTGTGTCCCATGGCCGCTCACACAGGAGTGTGGGCATCTCCTTCACCCCAGGCACCTCAGCCCCTGCCCCAGACAGCCCTGCTGCCCTCAGTGAGGAGGCCATTGATCACCTCAGAACCCTCACTGTTGGGCAGTCTACCATTCTGAATGCCATCCAGGGTGTAGAGAGGCAGTTGCAACAGACAAATACATACCTGGAGGGCATTCATTCTGGTCAAGCAGCCCAACAGCAAGCTTTTCAGACTCTGGCCTCAGCACTAATGGCAGCCATTGTCCCTGTGTCCAGCCTCCCCCTCCAACTTCCTCTACCCAGACCCAATCCCCAGTTCCTCAGCCTATCCCAAGCACACCATCAGACCAGCATGCACACACCTCAACACACAAAGGTAGCTCTGGCAAACATAAGCACCACACATCCCACAGGCACTCACACAAGCATCATACCCATGCAGACATATCAATAGCCACTGCCTCCACTGTGTCCCCCTCCTCCACATCTCCCTCCTCCCTCCCTGTCACGTCTTCACTCACACCTGCATGCACTACATCTTCAGCCACTACGTCCATCACCACTCACCACCCCCACTACCATTCACACATCCCTTGTGTCCTCTCCAAGTGTGTCTGTGAGCCCTCCTCCCAAACTACACAAACGCAGCCACACACCCACCCAACAGCCATCCACCTCACAACAGCCTCCAGCCCATGCACCTTCACCCAAAGTCAGCAAATGAACACCTCCTACAACCACTACCTCTTCCTCCACTCCCAAACCCCCCCTATCTACCCGTCCCAGTGTGTCTAAAAAACTTTTCCTGTCAAACCTTGACCTCTTGCCTTCAACTCCCCCACCCCTTCTGTCCCCTAGGGCCCGCCTCTCCAGGTCCCAACCCAGCACCTCAGCCACCACATCACCGGGAACATTGGTGCCAGCAGTAACCGGCTTCTGGAGTGTGCCAAGCAGTAGGGCAGCCAGTGTCCCAAGGAACCAGGCCAAGGACATTCCCCCACCTCCAAAACAAAAGAAGTTGCCCACAGCCCGGAGGGAAAAGGCCAAAACACCTGCCACCAAGGGCTCAGCCAGGACAACAGTTGGGAGTGGCAAGACAGCTGCGCCACCATCCAAGGTGGGGAAGGGGCAGAGAAAGAAAGGGAAGTCGCCGCCAACCTGCACGGCGGACAAGACCGCCACCGGCACCACCACATGCACCGCCGCCACAGGCACGGCTGCCCAGGACACAGCCGCCAGCAGCACGCTCAGTGAGCCCCCCACTAGTACCGCAACCCAGGACACCGCCACCAGCAGCACACTCAGTGAGCCCCGCACTAGCACCGCCGCCCAGGACAGCGCCGCCAGCAGCACGCTCAGTGAGCCCCCCACTAGCACCGCCGCCCAGGACACGGCCGCCAGCAGCACGCTCAGTGAGACACCCACCAGCATCGCCACCCAGGACACCGCCGCCAGCAGCACGCTCAGTGAGCCCCCCACCAGCACCGCTGCCCAATGAGTGCCGCAAGCACCGCCGTTACTGAGGCCACCGCCAGCACCGCCAGCGGCCACACCACATCCTGTGCGAGTGGCACCACCGCAGACATGGCTGCCATCCCCAGTGGTCAGTCGTACGAGGCTGGTGGTCTGTTCCAGGGGCCTGGACAGCTTCCATGTTGCCCCACCGTCAGTGGAGTGTCAGATCCACTACCTCAGTCCTTGGCAGGATGAAGCACTCTGGACACAAAGCCCCCTCCAGAACCAGTGGAGAATGACATCCACTACCTCAGTCCTTGGCAGGATGAAGCACTCTGGGCACAAAGACCTCTCCAGAACCATTGGAGAAAGGCATCCACTACCTCTGTCCTTGGCAGGATGAAGCACTCTGGGCGCAAAGCCCCCTCCAGAACCAGTGGAGTATCACATCCACTACCTCTGTCCTTGGCAGGATGAAGCACCCTGGGCACAAAGCCCCCTCCAGAACCAGTGGAGTGTCAGATCCACTACCTCTGTCCTTGGCAGGAGGAAGCACTCTGGGCACAAAGCCCCCTCCAGAACCAGTGGAGAAAGACATCCACTACCTCAGTCCTTGGCAGGATGAAGTATTCTGGGCACAAAGCCCCCTCCAGAACCAGTAGAGAAAGACATCCACTACCTCTGTCCTTGGCAGGATGAAGCACTCTGGGCACAAAGCCCCCTCTAGAACCAGTGGAGTATCACATCCACTACCTCAGTCCTTGGCAGGATGAAGCATTCTGGGCACAAAGTCCCCTCCAGAACCAGTGGAGAAAGACATCCACTACCTCAGTCCTTGGCAGAATGAAGCACTCTGGGCAAAAAGCCCCCTCCAGAACCAATGGAGTATCACATCCACTACCTCAGTCCTTGGCAGGATGAAACACTCTGAGCACAAAGCCCCCTCCATAACCAGTGAAGACTGTTATCCACTTGAGAGACTGTGGCTTTGCACTCCCCAGGATAAAGCAGTGGGCAAACCACCCACTTGAAAGACTTGAGAGACTGTGACTTTGCACTCCCCAGGATAAAGCAGTGGGCAAACCACCCACTGGAGAGACTTGAGAGACTGTGGCATTGCACTCCCCAGGATAAAGCAGTGGGCAAACCACCCAATGGAGAGACTTGAGAGACTGTGGCTTTGCACTCCCCAGGATAAAGCAGTGGGCAAACCACCCACTGGAGAGACTTGAGAGACTGTGGCATTGCACTCCCCAGGATAAATGAGTGGGCAAACCACCCACTGGAGAGATTTGAGAGACTGTGGCATTGCACTCCCCAGGATAAAGCAGTGGGCAAACCACCCACTGGAGAGACTTGAGAGACTGTGGCTTTGCACTCCCCAGGATACATCAATGGGCATGGAGCCCCCTTGTGGAGCTGGCCTCGTGCACTCATCCGGCTGAGGTGCCCCCCTTCCCTTTCCCCTGAGGTGCCTGTTTTATTTAGATCTGATGCCTCTGCAGTGTTCTCTCTGTTTGGATTGGGTATTGAGTGTGGGCCTCGCCCATGCATTTTGGGCCCAGTGGTCTACAGACTATTTAGGTGCAGTACATGGACTTTAATTCTTGGTGTACATATTTAATAGTGTATATATATTTTTGATTAATGGATTTTTCCTGATTACAATCGTTCACCTCATTTCCTTTTGTACTTGCGTTCTTCCGGGTGGGGTTGGGGTGGTGTAAATGTAATGTTTCAGCATGTATTGTTGTGTGTGTTGTTGTGTATGAGAGTGGGGGTGTTGGGTGTTGCGTGTGTGTGTCACTCTCTTTTCCCTCCCCCCTCCCCTGTGTCGTAGGTGCAGTACTCACGGTGGTCATCGCCTCCGTCGGTCATGCTCCTGGTAGAGGAGCAGGAAGACAATCTCAGGTAGAATATGGAGTTCGGGCTCCATGGCGTCCTGGTTCCTCGTGGGGTGTGTAGAGGTGAGAGTTTTCCCATCCAAGTCCAGTTTCCGCCGTGTTTTTGTTTGCGTTGAATCTGCCCAAGAAAAGGTGGCGGATTGGCCTCTCATAATGGTGTGGGCGGTACATTGTCTTCCGCCTGTCTGTTGGCGGTGACCGCCATGCTGTTTGATTGTACCACCGTGGCAGTCGGAGTGTTAAAGTGGCTTTCTAAGTTGGAGGTTTCCGCCACAGTCATAATTCCATTTTTTTTTACTGCCGGCCTGTTGGCGGTCTTACTGATGCTTTACCACCGACGGCAAGGGTTGTAATGAGGGCCCAAGTGTTTTTTAATAAAACAAGTACAGGAGCCCGCACTTTTTTTGTTTTAATTTTGCCAAGGGTGCGCAGATCCTCTGCAAATTTGCAGCAACATTTTTGAAAAACAATTGTTGGCTGTAGGAGGGATCCCTCTGGGACCTAACCACCTGCCCTAAGGAGTCAGAGTATCCCTACCCTGCATTCTTATTTTAACCTTTTCTTAGGACTCTGGACTGAGTCACAAGTTCTAAGATGGCTGCAACCACTTCTTGGTTGACCCGGTGGCAGCCAATCAGATCTCAGCAGGAGATCTGTCTGGATCTGCTGAGGCCCTGCGTCCCTAACAAATTTGGTGAAAATCTGTTCAGACGTTTAGGCTGTAGCTGTGTATTAAGTTTCCGTGGAAAAATGAATGGGGAAAATGAGCTTTGAGGCCCCATTTTTTTCTGATCAACCTGCAATTTTCCATGCACAAACTTGTCAAAAAGTAGCAAATTTTGGGAAAGTTTTGTTGAGATTTGTCAAACGAGGTCAAAGTTATTGGCAACACAAAAAACGCTTTTCCTATGGAACAGCTGACCTCAATATAACCAGTGGTGACTGCCACTAGGTGCAATATATATATATATATATATATATATATATTCACTGGAAAAAACAAAGATTACAGAGACATTATAGTTAGGAAATAGAATTAAAATAACCCAAAAAATTCACTTAAAAAGACCAAAGGTAACAGGGACACTTTAGTTAGGCTCACATTTTAAACATACAAAACCATATGAATTCACCTGTTAGAGTTATCTGAAGTATCTATACCTTGCACCCTAAGGTAACTATAACTTGCACCCTCGCCATGCACATGCTAATTATTACCAGACGAATTACAGCACTCATGACATCTCTGATAACATCATTGATAAATTCAATGTAATATTGCAGTAAACTTTTTCACGAAATGTGCATGGCGAGGGCGAGAGTTATAGTTACCTTGTTTCTGAGTAGGTATGGTTCACCAAAGAGCTGAAAGAGTTCAGCTGCCTCTGCAGCCCTAGTTAAAACATAGCACAAACTGTGGGCATGGACACATTAGGCGTGAGAAATAAAAAGTGGTATCTTGTATAACTGGGTAACACATAATTTTACTGCAAAACAGTGCGTAAAGCTTTTTGTGCGAGTGGAGTCGAACATGGGGGCATGTGTTTTCAAGATAACCTTCAGGTCTATTTGACTTACTGAACATTCCATTCTAAAGGCATCAAATTCCTCATTAGTTTATTAACAACACTCACACGGAAAGGAACAAGTCGTCTTGTGTCAATCGCTACACGTCCTGCTTTAGCGCGCAGACACACATCCATCCTTCAGACAGATAGCTTGTGCCAGACCTGGCTTATTCAAATACATAATTGCAGCACGTGCATTCGCTCATTGTGCGTTTCTGTTGTGTGCAGTGAATGCTAGTCCGCTCTCTTTTTTGGTGCACCTGTCTATACTGAAGGCATGCACTGCACGCAGGAGGTGAGCGGTACAGCCCGCCCCTTCCGTCCAGTGCAGCGCCTGTTCACCTCTGCTCGCGGTGCACCGTGAAACCAGTATTTATGCTCAAGGCCTGTTCTGATGCTTGAAGTGGGATGAAAAAAGTGAGGGGTCTCTAAAAGAGTGTGTCCTATGAGGCATAATTGAAGAACATTTATTATAGGCGTTGGTAACTTACAGGCAGCCGGGAATCAGTAAATATGAATGAATGCGTAATGCACTGTTAAATAACCAGATCACAGCACGCATTTTGAGACTCACTAATAATGTTTCACAGGAGTACATGCCAGTTTGCCTTATAGCTACTTGATCCTTTCTTACAACTGAAGTCTTTTAAGGCATGTGACAAGCAAACCAAAGAATGACCCTCCTACTTTATATATTTTTCCTTGTCTAACTTTTACCAGACTTAGCACTGGGTTCTGTCCCAGCAGTACACTCAGATTTCTTGCTTTTCTGATCACCCAGTTTTTGGACTTTTTACTGTGGGGGAGTCTCACTACCGGTGTCACAGTAATCGCACTGTAAACGGACTGTGCATGTTTACCACCAATGTCCGCCTTTAAGATAAGGTGACTGTGACGCAGCAAGGATAAGGAACACATGTCTAGTTATACCTGAACATGTGTGCATGTGTGCGGGCTGCATGGGTGAGACTATTGTGTGCAGCCTTGTAACAGTGCACAGGTAACTTGGCGCAATGTGTACTCTGCAGGGATAGTTATTCACCTCGGATAGGCCTTATGAGGGTAGTGTACACTATTAAGGAAAGTCAGTATGCTTTACTGTTTTAACTATAGTGACACTCAATTATACACATAGGGAG
The DNA here is from genome assembly GCF_031143425.1 of Pleurodeles waltl. Lineage (NCBI taxonomy): Eukaryota > Metazoa > Chordata > Amphibia > Caudata > Salamandridae > Pleurodeles > Pleurodeles waltl. The sequence goes on along the minus strand of NC_090445.1, from coordinate 322,690,962 downwards.
GAAACTGCCTCAGGATGTATTGTCCCTCCCCCTCGGCCTGCAGAGACCATTGACATCTTGACCTAGAGTGTAACCTGTGTGAGAAAATCACATTTGCAACTTCCAAAATGATAGCTGTACATCTTGTGGGTCATTCAGAGTTTCCATGTTTTCCTGGCTCAGCTTAGGATCAGAGTCCAGGTCTTTTGTCACCCTGCTGTGTCCAGTAATAACTTTTTCTCCAGCACCACGAACAAAGGCAGCATCCACACAAAAACAGCAATTAGCACTACTTCTCCTAGCTCCTGAGAAGGGAAGGGGTGGGGCGGAATGATCTGTATCAATCTCCCAGATGTCACACTGCTCCGTGGATGGGTCTGCCCAAGCCTGCTGAACAAAGGAGAGTGCCCAGACAACTGTACCCAAGGCAATCCACCGGGGGACTGCCTTTGAAATTCTAGTGTGCAAGTCCCTGGCAGTAATGCAACAAGGGGTGGAGCTGATGTGACCAGTGGCTCCTTGATGATGCTATTTTGGATTGTCCCAGCATGCTGTGCAGGGGTAGAGAGGTGATGAGGCACCCCAGCTTTGGTTAGAGGTGCTTGTCTTCTGGAACCTTCCTCTTCCCATTATAAATTGCGCCAGGGAAAGACTCTCCCTTGCCTGCGGATTTTATACCTACTGCACTGCTGGATCCTGGGACTGCCATGAAGAACTGGAAGGAACCCCCACTCAGGACCCAGGACTATGCCCAGTTGACCCCAGGACCAGTGGGTCTCCCCAAGGACCAGTGAGGCTGGCCCCCCTACTCACCCTGAGGACCAGTTAGGAGAAGCCCTGGACTTTTCTGTTCCCACTAACAAAGCAACAAAGGGGAATAGGCGCAGGGAGCCAGGAGGACCAGCGTTTGGAGGACTGTACCGCTTTGGAGGTGAGAATGGTTGTTGCAACTGCCCCTGGTGGATAGATCACCAGGAGTAAAATGAGTCCAGGCTCCTCCAAATCAGCCCAACGGGGCCAGAGGTATGGCATTCTAAAGTTTGGCGATGCTAGACCTAATTTCCTCCCTTGGAGCACGTGGGGCTTCGCTGCCATTTCATCAATTCACCCCAGGGTGGACCAGGGCCTGGGGGAAGGCGCAAGGAAGCTGACCGCGATCTGTTGGGAGAAAGGGAATGTGTTGGGCCCCCGTCCCATTCCTCTACCTCACCGGGGGACCTGGGCAAATTCCAATTCCAGGGACCATGAACAATCCCGGGACCTCTGAGTGCTGGAGGATATGGGTAAGTGCTGTTGTGCTTCCCCGGAGTATTGGCAATGGGGGGAGTGCCTTTGCGCTCCCCCTTGAAGAGTCAGAGGGGGCCAAGGACTCCATCCCTGGCCCCCGTTATACCACTGGGCATAGAGAGGCAACCCCCAACAACACCTGTCTGCCCACTGGAGCAGGCAAGCACAAAGGAGAACTGCTGACTCCCACAGCAGCACGCGGTCATGCTGCTGGTGTGGGGAGCCGACAAGGGCAGCTGGGGGTAGGCTAACCGAGCTGCCCTCCAACAATGGCAAGCTCTGGGGGGCCCGGGTGGGACCAGGCACACCCTCTGAAAGAGAGAAACGCAGCGCAAGGCTGCACCCCAAGAAGAAAATCCATAATAAAATTATATTGGCTCTCCCTGGCTCAGCGGGAGAGACAATACTATAATACACTGCAGTGTTTTTCACCATGCTGTTTTCATGTAGTTACGCCCTCTAGGGGCTTATTATATGGTCACACTACAATGTTTTTTCACCACCCATTTTTATTGAAATGCCCTCTAGGGGCTTTTCTGACCATTACAGTCTAATGCCAAGTATATGAAAGAATGCACAAGCACAAATGTTATTTCTTATAAATGATTTTATTGGGTTTTCATGGTGATTGCATAAGTTTGTTGATCTACCAGTATCGAAATTATGACAATGATTCATGCCAAAGTAATATAATTATTACTCAATGACTGTTACAAATCACTTGATATGTTTGGTTACACAATGTCATCTATTGTATGTTCTATCTGCCAATGTATATTTGTAAATTTCTACGTAGGATTTAGTAGTGTGTGTAATAAATGTACTTCTCCTTTTCTAACAAAAAAGTACTGGCTGGACAATAAATTTCTGAGTTTTATTATTGTGTGCCAGTGGTTGGTAATTACTAGCCCACACCACCTCCCATGAGTAGGCCTTAGACTGCTCTGCCTTGCTATCCTGTGAGAGTCAAGCGCAACAATTGGGTTTTTGGTTCCCACTGAGGTCAATTGAGGAACTATTACTTGTGCTGGCCACACAACTAATAACCCAATTTCCAACACCAGCGCTTTCAAATCACCCAGTTCAATGTGAGAGTGGCTCATCCAATCCAGGTATTACTCAATGCATGTTGAGATTTGTGGTCCTTTTTAACCCATTATAAAATTAGGACTACTGGTCCCAGAAATCATAGAAAATTTCTTAGATGCTGGACTACTCACAGATGGAACTCAAGACTAGGAAGATTTTTAAAAGGACGTATTTGATTTTTTGGGTAATATCCCATCTCAAGGTGCCTTTGAAAGTGTTAATTCTATTGCAATGGCTCATTTTCATTATCTGTGACTTTGGGTAGACATAAAAAATGCAGCAGATGTCCCAGAAACAAATATTTACAAAGATACACTGTACATCACAGGCTGAAATCGAAATGAAACAGAGCATTTAAGAAACAAGAGGAAGCTCTGAGAAATTAAAAATAATTATTGCCATTTTGGGTTTTTTTTATTTTATTTTTTCATTGGAACAAGCTTGCTTTTCTGTGAGTTCTATTAAATGTCTTTCTAAATAAGGTTGGTTCTTAGCTCTTTAAAAACACTGCCCTGTCCAGGTCCGTACTATTTAGTTTCGAAGCACAGTTTCCTTCTTGTCGCAGCTAGCGAGATGAATGGCTCAGTGTGGGTTTTACAGGATCTGTTATATGCCGCTTGTCATTAGGGGAGATGTCCTTAGCAGAATCCTTTAGTGGGCACTTCTAATTAGTAGCAATGAAGATAACTCCAAAACAAAAGAGCCTGAAAGGTACCCTTCTGGAGTACTAAAGACGTAAGTGCAGTCACCACTCACACACAGTACCCCCAAAGCAAGTCTTCTGAAAACATGTCCAAGTGTTACATTGCATAACATGTCATCATTATTATAGTGTACTTATAAAAATGTACTTACCTTGAAGCACTAAATCAAAGGTCCCTGCCCCCAATCTTTTTGGCCTGCAAGTGCTCCCATTGGTACGGGTTACGCTCCAGTACATGCCAATGTCTGGGGCTACTAGGGACAGACTGTGCTGCAGAAAGGGCAAAGCTGTTGCTTTTGATGTGAGATACCAGACAATTTTAAGAACTGGGCACATTTCCTCAAAATATATAAGTACCATGGAACGGCAAGCCTTTCTAACCGAGAAGGACGACGTTTTGTGTCCCCTGAGTCCTACAGGATCACAGGAAAAGCATTTTTTTTTTATTTTGTCCCAGGGAGTGAGAGGGTACCCTCTAGGGGTCCCAGATGGGGTCACATATATATATATATATATATATATATATATATATATATATATATATATTGCAAAACGATTGGTCTGAAAAGCGGCGCGCTCGCTGACTGCCGGTGACAGCATAGGGTTCAGACCATGACCATTGCAATTAATTCAGAAGTGGCAGCGCCCGGTTTTGTGGAATGGAATCATCATGAAATGATACAGGTGGCGAGGAAATACTATGTTCCTGCGTGTGTACTATACACTTGGACACGGATAAATAGGAAAATTCAAATGCACCTTGCGTCATCCTGAAATCAGTGGGGCATCCTTATCAAGATGTTTGGTGAGTTGAAGTCCTACAATTATGCTCCGATGCAGCCCTAACTGAATAACTATTCAGGGGAAAAGGGCCAGAGGCAATGCAGCAAATCACAATTTTAATTATCACAGAGACAGAGGTCAAAGGAGCTGGCAAAGAATTATTCTGGAATGACTTATTTTGAACAGTATGCCTGCAGAGAACGCTTTACTGAAATGTTCAAACACAGGTTCTGCTAATGAATTAACTCTATGTGAATGTTGTCTTTATTAATGGAAGTACAAGTATAAAAGCACTGAACATAAACTACACAGAGACTATTATGACTTCTCATAGTTTGTTTATTTGTGAAATAAGCAGAACGCAAATATTGATTAGCTACATTTAAAGAAGGACTCTGAAAGTGGCACTTTGAACTACTACTCCCAGAATGCCCCTGTGTTTATATAAGGCAGGTAAATGAGAACCATGTGTGACTACAAACCAAAACCACCTGAGGAAGACAAAATGTTGAAATGCGTGGTGGTGTTTGAAGTGCTGCTCTGTGAATAAATGAAATCTGCTCATCTTTACTTCTGGGAGTGCAGCAATTCTTGTTGGTACATATATATATTTTTATATATATATATATATATATATATATATATATATACATATATATATATATATATATATATATTTTTTTTTTAAATTCAGGACACAGAACTAAGTCCCCGAGTCCTGTAATGGCTGCCAGCAATATTTTTTAGGTCTTGATTAGACAGCCTATGGACTGTCTTGAAGAGACAGTTGTATTCAATATGTGGGGTTCAGCCCACCCATAGGCTTCCCATTTGCTGGCTCCATTGTTACTCTCATATTCTTTCTCTACATTTGTTCATGGCATGTATATGTCATGCCTCTCCCTGTGTTTAGACCTTCCTGAGAGCATGGACTAATTACTACTATCCATCCACTGCTCCCATTTTAGAAACTATTTTAGGAACTATTTTTTTCTTTGTTAAGAGCACTTCACACAGGCGCTCATGTTTTCACTTGCTCCCATTCTGTAAACAGGCCTGTAAATCTTGTTCTTATCTTGTTACATTTACTGTGCATTCAAAGACCAATACCAAATGTCAGACACTGTTTTCTGAGGGCGCCTGTTTACTTTTCTTTCTCTGACCTAAATTTTAGAGGATTTTTTAAAGACAATTTACTACCTGTCTTTGGTGTGAGTTCAGCCCTTGTTAGACTCACAAATGTACAGGATAAGTCTTGTTTTCTGTAAACATGTCTGAAAGCCACCACTTCCCCACCTAACAAGGTGGCTTGTCTCACCTGCTGTTTATGTATGTGTATCTTTTGTGCTGCTTGAGTGCGTCATTTATATATTTGTGCCAATTGTTGCCTTAAACTGCTTTACCAAGAGCACACGGAAGTCCCAAAACACACTTCCTTTAATTAATCATCAGACTCAGTTGCACTCCTGAGCTTTGTTAAAAGTGCGGCCTTGTAAGGTTTGACAATTTTTAGGAAGTGACAATGTAAATTAATGTTGGATATTTTTTTTAATTGAGCAACTGCTAGTTACTGAAAGGCAAGCTCTTTTTTAGGATCATTGAGGCATCCTTAGGATTGGGTATTTGATTGGATCTACCTATTGTGTGAAAAGCCAAGACCGGTATAGGAAGACATTAAAGGGTCGAGTAGAGGTTGTTTCACATACTTCGCTGGGAAACCAGCGTGAGCTGGTCCGTGCTGATATTACATGGGCTCACTCAGTCATAGTGGTGGGGTGGTTGGGAGCCCAGGTTGGGTTGATGAACCAACTCTAAACAACATTTGCTGTTTACAGGGAAGTTATATGTGGACATACATGCCTGTTTCATGAGAACTAAGGCCCGAATTGGTACTTTCTGGTGCAAAACTGCGGAAATGCAGTTTTGCACCAAAAAAGTATAGTGCCGGCTTGTGTCATTTTACAACGCCTGCCGACGCCGTATTAATAGAATGGTGCAAGCCCGCACTAAAGTTGGGCTACCGTCTTAGAAAAAGACGCTAGCTGGGTGGGGGTGGAGGAAGGGAAGGAGGGGGGTTGGCGTCAAAAAATTACGCTAGCCTCGTTAGAGGCAAATAAAATGCCTCTAACAAGACTAGCGCCATTTCCTGGCGCACAACCACTAAAAACATGACTCCTGTCTTAGGAAAGACAGGAGTCATGCCCACCACCCCAAAGGGCAGCACAGGGGACAAGTGTCCCCTGGGCATGGCCATTGCACCCTGTGCCATGCAGGGCGCCAAGTTAGGGCCCCTGATGGCAAAAAAAAACTATTTAAAAAATACTTACCTGGACTTACCTGGGATGGGGTCCCCCATCCTCCTGTGTCCCTCTGGTGGGGGTGGGAATGTTCCTGGGGCTTGGGGACGGCACCTGTGTACCCATTCAATGGTGTTTAACCATGGAATGGGTACACAGGTCCCCTAATGCCTGGTGTGACCCAGGCATTAAATGATGGTGTTAAGCAAGCTTAGCACCATCATTTAGCCCCTCCTTCCACCTGTGCGTCATTTTAGCACGGGGATAAATATGGGGCCATGGGGATAGCACAATTTTTTGGATGTGAACACCTACCTTGCATCTCATTGACGCAAGGTAGGTTCACTCATATAAAATTTTTTGCAAACTCCATGTTTTGAGGTTAGACATGTCTAATTCAAAACGAGGCTAGGCTGGTTAGAGGCATTTTTGTTTTTTGCCTCTAACCAGCCTAACGTCATTTTTTTGGTGCAAAACCCCCTTCTCCCATACCGCCACCCCCATCCGGCTCGCGTCATTTTTTTTTACACTAGCCCACCCTTCGCGCCGGCTTGCGGCATTCCATAAATTTAGCACCCGGTTGGCGCTCTGGAATGATGAAAGCCGGCGCTATACTTTTTGACGCAAACTGCATTTGCACTGTTTTGCGTCAAAAGGTATAAATATGGGCCCCACTGCGCTTCTTGGCCGGTCTTGCTGACATTTCCCAGCCCCTTCCACGTTCACAAATCACTGAGCTTGCCGTGTGATGTCACAGAATAACTCGACTCTTAACTATACCCACATATTCCAAAAATGAATGCACCAGATTTGCAGCATTTTACAACTTTTGTGTTTATTTTACTACAGGGTGCAGTGTGTGCTTGACCTTTATAGATTTTAGGCGCATCAAGTAATTTTTACTTTCCATATGCATGATTGCCCTGGTTTGTTGAGATTGCTATTTCAAACGAATAAAACACGGTACTTAGAAGTGCAGTTACATAATTTTTTTTTTTTTTTTTTTTGGCGAGGGTGCCTGCCTTATGACGTACGGCCGTGAACCTTGCACGTGCTTAATGTGTTGAGCTTAGGTCTGCTGGGTAGGTGAAAGCAGTGCTTCAAACCAGTCCTCCGGGGTTCTTCATAGGATCAAAAAATATAACTAACGTTGCCAGTTTTTGGACTTTTTTTTACATTTTTTCTTTCTTGGTTAGCTAGCGATTTATCAAAATGCGGAACAGTCAGCCATGTCCGAAAAGCAGTCTGAGAACTGCCAGGTTGAGAAAAGAACGTTCCTTGGATCGTTTCTCCATCCTATTGAGGTTCTGGTTTAATTAGCTCGAATATCCAAACCTTAATTCATGTTCTCCCTTAATGGAAGTGTAGTTAACTAACGACAGACACTCTCCAGTACCATCAACATATTTACATTGTGCTTTTGGCAGCAGCGAATAATTCCATAGGATGAACGAGGTAAAGAAACGGTTATCGCCCCGTTTAGGTAAAAATGGAGGTAGCTTTGAGTTGCACGCTTTCAACTCTTGACGCTTTCTTTCTTTAATGGTTTAACCGTTGGTCAGATATTACCAATATCAAGGGATGTGTCCTCGTGCTGTCCAAAGGCAGCATGTAGAGTGAGGTTATTTCACAAGATACTGCAAGAAGACAGGTGGCATCCCCAAACCATGTTACCATCACAGTAAACACGTGTTTCAGCCTCTTGGTCAAAAACCAAGGTGACCAGAATGGGTTTCCTGGGGTTTGACAGTTACTAAAAAACATTCTTGATAAACCATTTGCAAGGGAGACACATTTTGATTGTAATGCATTTTAAGATCACAAACATTTGTAGAAGGTAGTACGTGCCTGTGATAGTAAGGCAAACGAATGAGCAGTGTAGTAGGTACTATGTTGATTTCCTTAACTTTACAAAATTGGAGGGTGGGAGCACACTGCCTCACATCCCAGCACTTGGTTCACCCCAATGCATTATGGTAAATGCAGTACGTGCTGATTTATTTGCTGTATTTATAGAGCACAACACTGATCCAATAGGGGATATAACGGCGCTAGAGGGCCCCTTATTCTAACACTTCAGTAACAATGGCTGTGCTTAAAGGTTCACACTTCCTTGATATACCAGCTTCCTTAATATGGTTTTAGTGCAATATCACGTGGTGCCAAGCAATACTACACCCAGCCACTACAGGTGCAAAAGTCCCGGTTGAATAACAACCCAATATCATAACATGATGTATCGCGGCACACCACCAACCAGTCCATAGGTCAGTCCTTTATATCGTTGTACGGAATCGTATAACACCGCAGTATCGTTCATGAATAAGATTTTAATTCATTGGTTTATTGTACATCTCCGATATGGACCACAGGTATTACATGTGCGCATAACATCCTTCAAATTAAAATACAGCTGACACGTGTTTCGTCAAAAAGACTTTTTCAAGGCAATATGATCCATGATAGCGCCCCAGTCAAAATCCTATACAAATGGTTTCCAGTGTCTTCCAAATAATTTATGAAGTCCAAAATATATTACTTGCATAGCATGAAGTGTGCAATAACATGACGACCTTGATAAGTCGTTTGAATGCGAGATACCGCGGACGGATTATGGCAAACGTTACATGCATCCAGCTCTGCGACTACTGCTGGTGTACACTGCTGAATATGAAACACTAGAGATACGGATCTCTCACATGGAATACCTGTGGTCCATATCGGAGATGTGCAATAAACCAATGAATTAAAATCTTCTCATCGAACGATACTGCGGTGTTATACGATTCCTTACAACGATATATAAAGGGCTGACCTATGGACTGGTTGGTGGTGTGCCACGATACATCATGTTATGACTAGTAACAGTGTTTAGTTTTTCACCCATGTCGTTCATGATTTTCACCTATGCTAATAGTCATTGAAAGTTTTAAATTTCTTCAAACGTTCGTTTCCTACTTTCCCCATTCCAAGTAGTTTATCGCACCATCTCCTGATTATGTTTTTCCCTCTCTCACTTTAGCTGGTAAAATCTCTTAATGGGTTTGGAGGCCTGCTGCTTGGGCGATGTGTGTGTCTGTAATGTACTACTCATGGTTTAAACACTTGATTGGCTCAACATTTTTATTGTTTTGAGGGTGTTATATAAAACTCATTGGATACTTCAAAGTTACCATTAGCCACTGTTTCCCTGCACCACCCCAATTCAGAGATCTGACTGCATTTCACTACTTTTCATTGTCCCTTTATTTATTTCTGCTCTGATCACATGACAAAGTTCTGGTAGTTATCTATGAATTTTTTGCAATTATCTTTGCAGTTGGTTAAACATTTCCCTTGATTACTTGGAAGTTATATGAACTATAATACATTTGACACCCCCTGGCTTCCTTTTTAAATCCAGATAGGTTAATATAGAAGAAAGTCACTTCTGTACCATACCAAAAACTTACTTGCTCACATAAATTGTGTGGTCTTGGCTAAAAAACAGTAACACTGACAAAGCCAATAGCTCTTTCATCATAGAGACCTATTGACTTTGTCAATGCTTGTCTCCTGTTGCTGGCAGCTAATCATAGCGATCACTCCCGCAAGAGACTGAGGGGGTCCGCCGCCCGCCAAAGTTACCCCGTCGAAAGACTGCGGGGGTCATTTAGACTTTCCCGCTGGGCCGGCGGGCGACCGCCAAAAGATCACCCGCCGGCCCAGCGGGAAAGGCCCTGCAACAATGAAGCCGGCTCCGGAGTTGCAGGGGTGCGACGGGTGCAGTTGCACCCGTCGCGATTTTCACTGTCTGCAGTGCAGACAGTGAAAATCCTTGTGGGACCCTGTTAAGGGGCCCCTGCACTGCCCATGCCAGTGGCATGGGCAGTGCAGGGGCCCCCAGGGGCCCCACGACACCCGTTCCCGCCATCCTGTTTCTGGCGGTGAAAAACGCCAGAAACAGGCTGGCGGGAAGGGGGTCGGAGGATTCCCCCAGCCGGGGGAAATCCGGCGGAAAACCGCCGGACCCGGCTGGGCGACCGTGGCTTCAAAGCCGCGGTCGGAATACTGAATGAAGCACCGCCAGCCTGTTGGCGGTGCTTCAGCCGGCCTCCACCCTGGTTGGAATGAGGCCCTGAGTCCCATGGGAGCAAGATGGTTCAAGGGAAAAAAGCTGGATGAACCAAATCGCTCTATTTTTAAAAATTGGTTTTGAGGAGGGGATCCCAGGTCGTCGGCCAGGCTCAGAGTGGGTCATAATTTGTCCAATTGCCAAATGTAAGGATTTCAGTTTTGGCACATTCAATTTGAGACGGCTCCATGTTCATCCACTGCTCAATGGCTTTGAGGCAACTGAAGAATTTTGAGTTTCTAATGTCTTTGGGACTTTCCAGTTTAAGAAGTATTTGTGTGTCACCTGTGTAGGCATAGCACCTGCGCTGAAATTCATTGATCGTTATCGTAATGACTTCAGGTAGATGATCAAAACTATGGGTGAGATGATAGAGCCTTGCGGGATCCATACTTTTGTTTGGATGAGAAAGGGGGAATATTGCTGACATTTGTTTTGTTTTGAAAATATTTCTACGTGAACACACATATAATAACATGTTTGTGGCCAGGTATACACATATTTGTGGTGCATAAATATACATACACTGTTAAATACACTGTTAAAGTTTTTTTTTTAATTACTGTATATATCTATATCTTTATACAGAAGCGTAAAATCATACACATAAATTGACAACCTCATCTTTATACCCAGACATATATATTTTGTCAAGTTCAAAATATGTATGCAGTGCCATTTTTTTACCTATCTAAATATATTGTTATATATCTAAATACATCGTTATACCCTTATGAAAAAGCATAAAAACAATTATATTAATATACTCTGACATATATGTATTATCCTACAAATAAGTCTAAAAACCATATACAGCGATTCACATACATACTATGAAACAGATGTATGTAATGCATTAACATACATTAATTTTCATATATACCTAACAAATGGTTTTTGCTTTTATTTGTTTCTGTCTATATAAGTCTTATTTCCCAATACAATGCATTTTCTGATGTGTCGAGACACACGTACATGCACATAGCCATATTTACATACTCAGACATGCATGTCTATGTAATGTATAAACATGCATGCATTGTCTTAATCATATTTTTTAGTCATGAAAGATAAATCTAAATATCTTAAATGCTATTACTGTCCATTGGTAACTGCAGTTTGAAGAAAGCTTTTTTTTAAGATAGTTACCACAAACTAAGCTTGTAATATATCAACAATACATGGCGGGTGACTGCTATCTTGGGGCTGAGGTGCTGTTTACAGCTCGCTGGGGATTGTGGTTTATGATGTAACCAGATCACTTTGATAGTAATATACATGTTTAAGTACAGTGGGATTAAAAAGGTATATTCGGGGTGGGGAGACTCTAACGTAGGTTTGTCGATGTGCAGTAATTTAATACGCCTGCATAAAAGGTGTAGCTAATCTAACTATGAGCATCCCACGACAACTGGATTAGAATGCTGTGCTGCTCAAATTAATGAACGGACCCTTCTTTTCACAAAGATAACTGGAACCTGGAAGGTACGGGCTATTAGTATTCAACCCTTTGGGGGATCATGAATAAAAACGGTGCTAGGGTATTTTGGGGGAAAACCTTGGCATTTTTAAACTATTGTTCCGTCTTCTCCATTACTTACCATAGAGACTGCCCTTATCATGTACTCTGTGTGTGAGAGCCATGGAGCTGTTATTTGGAAGAATGGAGCAGTAATATGCGTTCTTCATCTGAAAGAATAAGCAGATAAAATGATGCCAGATAGCCATATTCTCTACTCGATGCGTCTGCGGTGGGTGTTCTCGGCCATTAATGCAGCAGCTAGGGTGAACGAGAAAGGCTGGTACCACTCAGTGCCGGACCTGAGAGAGAGAGAGGCTAAAACACTCTCCTTGAAGGGGCAGGCAGCGCCCAGAGTACCTGGCAGTCACAGAGTTAAAGAGCAGCCGGCAGGGGGCGAGGGAGGGACTGGGAATATGGAAAACCCCCAAGACTTTGTAATTTGTAAAAACAAAATATCCAAATTTTGAACTCTTGTTAAAACAGTGATTTTTGTTTTTATTTTTACAAAAGCCCCCACCAAATCTAATTTAAAAAAAAATGGTTTAACGCTCTTTTTATTGACTTTGCGCTACTGGAGAGATATTTAAAGGAGGGTGGGCAGGAGTCAGGTTTTTATGGGCGAGCGCAAAGCGCTCCGTCCATAAAGTAATCTCTCTTTGGGCTTCAAACCACGCCCAGGTCACGTCAGTCTATTTCATTGATTCCTGGGCTTGCTCTTTAAAATCTGCTTGCTTTCATTTGTGAAAGGCATGCATACATCATGCCTTTTCCGGTGTTTAGCCCGCCTACACAGCACCAGTAAACTACTAGAAACATACGAGGCTCGATGTTTTGAGCCTAGTTTCTGGACTACTTTTTCTGTTAATTTTCCCCGCAGCGCGATCTCGCTGTGGTTTACATTGCGCACTGTTTTGTTTTCAATGTCAGCGTGATCGCGCTGCATTTTACATAGCAAGATTGCGCTTTGTTTTTTTTCTTTTAATTTGTGTGGCAAGAAAATTTAGGTTAGGAGTTTACAACGCAAATAACTCCAACTCGAGCAAATGCAAGCCCGTTGCATTGAAAATGCTGTTTTTTTCCTCTTCTTTCTGTTGTGATCCCAAGAACATCCTGCGAAGGTGGAGCACGCCTGAGTAAGCCTCATGTCTGCCTGCTTCCAGGAGGAAACAAGCATTGGAAAAGCCAATAGGTCTCGCCTGTGCAAGAGATATTTGCTTTACCAATGTGTTTTAGCCATGCTGTACACCTGTGTGGCTGCTGTTCAACGTGGCTAAAAAGTAGTGACATAGAGAAGAGTGGTGTGTAGTGTGGCAAAGAGTGGAGTATAGCATTGTGCAGTGGCAGAGAGTGTTGTGTATTGAAGTGGACTAGTGTGGAGTCCCGTAGAGTGGCATACACTGGAGTGGATTGGTGTAGAGTACACTGACATAGTGTTGCAGAGTATAGTGGCATAGAGTGCAGTGGCATTGAATTCACCAGCATAGAATGCAGCGTCCTAAATTGCAGTGGCATAGATTAGAGTAGTGCATAGTAAAGTGAAGTGGCGCAAAAAAGAGTGATGCAGTGTGGAGTGCCGCAGAGTAGAGTGGTGAAAAATAGAGTGGCGTAGAGTGAAGTGGCATAGAGTAAGGTAGGTCAAAGCGGAGTGGCACAGAGTTGGGTGATGCAGAGGGCAGTGGCGCAGAGAAGAGTTGAGTGGCATAGAGTGCAGTGACATAGAGTGCAGCGGTGCAGACTGCAGTGGAGTAGTGTAAAGTGGAGTGGTGCAGAGTAGGGTGCAGTGGTGTGGAGTGGTGCAGAGTAGAGTTGAGTGGTGTAGAGTGGAGTATTCATGGTGTGGTAGCACACGTCCATTACAGACAACACATTTTCAATTGAAATGACCATTGCATTTGCACAGACATACAGTTTTATTAAGAAAACTATGAGGTGCACAGAAAATGTGTGAGAATTGCATCATTTAGTGTAATTATTTTTTTTAATCATATTAAAGTATTTGTTTTGAATACACTTCCCAAAAAACAAATAATGTGCTTCATTGTGTTTCTAATTCTGATATATTCTGAAGTACTTCAGTTCATTTAAATGTTGTCGTGTGCTAAAAAAAAACTTTCTTACCCTTAGCATCCAGAAAAATTGTCACTTACACTTTGAAGTCAGAGAAAGAAAAATAAACGAGTGCCATTGGAAGATACATGCCAGACATTTGACTTCGTCTTTGAATGCACAGCAAAAGGGATGAGATAAGAACAGGATTTACAGGCTTGTTTACAGAAAAGGAAGGACTCGGAAGGCTACTGTAAATAAGGTTTTGGCATGGGAATGTACGAACTCAAGCTCGACAGCCTAAAACAAGAAAAGTCAGCAAATGCAAAGCAAGAACATGTAAGTTACAAAGCCAATGGCAAGCTACGGGCAGAATACATTCCTAGGTAAGCTTTCTACATGTTCCTAAGATGTCTTTAGCAAACCAGACAGCTGTCTGGTGTCTGGTAGGCTGCGACGTAGAAACTGCTGATGAGGTCTCATCAGGTCTATGAATGTCTTGTCTCCTTTGGCAGTAATTTTTCTGGAGGTCTGTGCTACCCTTCCTGTTGCTTCTCTCCCCTGTGACAAAGGTCCTTCTGCAACCTTCCTTGTGGCAACTTTTTTCCTCCCTCCTCATCATGCCATCATGCTGTATCACCTGTTATCAGCGTGAAATACCCGGCGCTGAAAGCAAATAATACTTTTGCCCTCTCTACCTTCTAGTCACCTTAAATTAAGGTGGGAGGAAGATGTAGTGGGCTACAGTAACAGCTACCTCTAGTATTACATGCTGGGTAGTGGCATGATGGTGCCAGAGACGGCGCGCCTTTAAATTGTACAGACATCCCTCTTCACAGCTCGCTCCTGCTGCAAGGCTCGGTTCTTGGCCCTGCTTATGAACCCTGGTATTTTTGTGACAGGCACCTCACTGCAAAAATATCACATACTTTTTGGGCCGCTGAATTTGGCAAACAAGAGTACAATATCCTGGGAGTCTGAATGTGCAGTGAGTTCTTACATTGTGCGTGTACGGAAATCTCCGTATAGGGAGACCATCAGCACTTAAAGAGAGCATCACCTTTTAAGTGAACGCTCACCACATCTGTGGCCCTGTAAGGGACAGCTGGCCACTTGGCTCAGAGATACACCCACCGAGGAAACCAGGGCAAGTTAATGCAGTGGAGATTGCTTGAACCCAACCATAGGGCCTACACTGATAGCAGTAAGGGAATCTACATCCCAGCCTCGACAATTAAATGGTTCCTTCCCACCCCCTCCTCTAGAAAAGGTTGAGGGTCACGAACCTTCATTCGTGGCTAAGATCAGAAACCCTCTTTCTTTTCTCAGGTTGTTCAGAGTCTGAAGCACGTAGCTTTTCCAACCCAGATTTTTTTAAATTTTTGCTTGTGCTATTTGTACTTTGCTTTCCTACTAACAAATGCAGGACTTCAAGTTACGGAATACAAAGAAAAATAGGGCTCTGTGAGCCTTCTGTGTGCGACTAACCAGAACCCAGACTATTGGCATTTAATGAGGAAACCTGGTGGTGCTACCTGTGCAACCGGAGGGATTAGAGGAAACACACCCACATTCTTCTCACTCCCTGAGTACATAATGACAGGAGGCCCAGGGCTAGGAACAGAAAGTCTCAGCTTCATGAGAATGCTGTTGCCTTTGGAAGTTGTACTCAGTAAATAAACAACAGAAGAGCGGGTTTTCACTTAATCCTTTCCTCCCTGTACCAAGCCACACCTGCTTTTTTTACTTGGCTTTTATCATTATTTTATATTCTCCAACTTGTCTTGAATACCTGAAATTGTTTACATTTGTTATCTATTCATTGATGACCTGTTTAATGTTCATAAACTATTAATGCTGAAGAGCAATATGGGCCATACAGACGCAAGTTCTCTGTAGCAAGTTCTCTGTGCCCTTAGGAGCTCAGTCCTCGCAGGCACTGTGCACACGTTCATTCGGCCACCACCGGGGTGGATCCTACTGGGTGGACTTTGTGGACTACCGCGTCGTTCTTGATCACGGCCGCATGCATAACACAGCAGTCTTCTCTGAAGCTGCAGCAATGCCTACAGCTGCACTCGTGTGTTTTCATGCTGAAGATGAGGCCAACACACGAAGGAACTAATAAGACCAGTCTTAGCTCCTGGTTTTCGGATTTGCAGGTACTGGGCACTGACAGCACCAGTTGACGTAAAGAGCTGGCCGGCAGTTCCCATATCAGAACCTAGAACAGTAGCTGTTTCAGCCCCCCCTCCACTGACCCTCTCACCACTGTTCTTGTTTGACATTAAACAAGTTTAGGAACTTAGTTGCGCACCCTAGGACAGGAGGAACAGCTTTTGCAAGTTGTGGCTTTTTAGCAGACATAGGGGGTCATTCTGACCCTGGCGGAAGCACCGCCAACATGCTGGCGGTGCTCAGGGGCAATTCTGACCGCGGTAAGAAAAGGGAAACCGGCGGTTTCCTGCCGGTTTTCCCCTGCCCCAGTGAATCCTCCACAGCGGCGCTGCAAGCAGCGCCGCCATGGGGATTCCGACCCCCTTCCCGCCACCCTGTTCCTGGCGGTTTTTACCGCCAGGAACAGGATGACGGGAACGGGTGTCGTGGGGCCCCCTAACAGGGCCCCATTAGGATTTTCAGTGTCTGCAAAGCAGACACTGAAAATCGCGACGGGTGCCACTGCACCCGTCGCACAACAGCAACTCCGCCGGCTCCATTCGGAGCCGGCTTCATCGTTGCTGGGGCTTTCCCGCTGGGCGGTCGGGCGGTCGGGCGGGCGGCCTTTTGGCGGTCGCCCGCCCGCCCAGCGGGAAAGTCATAATGACCGCCGCGGTCATTTGACCGCGGTGCGGTCCTCTGGTGGTCTCCGCCCGGTGGGCGGTGCCCGCCGCCCACCGGGGTCGGAATGAGCCCCATAATATACAAGAAGAAAATTTACAAGTCCTAGAATGCAATCCGTAGTTTTCTAAAAAGCAAGAGGAACATTTTTAAAGCTACATGCAGGGTAGCAGCTTGCAGTTCAGCTTTGTCATTACTTAATGCTACTGGGTGGGTGTAACATGTCCTGACTGGTGGTATGAACGTGCTGTGAATAGCAAATTAAGCTTGACAGGAGAAAAAGGTTTTGGTGTTTGGTGGGAGAGGCACATTAAATAGTTGCCAAGTTGCTGTGTTAGAGATTTTGGCTAGAACTGGCATTTGAGGCAAGAGCACTTGACATTGCAGGGAGGGTATCTGCGCCTTTCCCATGGGAGGACTAGCTATTACCCTTTCTGATGGATACATCTACCTGCAGATTCCTCACGTGCAGTACAATCCCAGGTGTCACACTGGATTTGAAAAACTTCAAAGCTCTCACGTCGCTGGTAGAAGGCCCCAGACTCGGTCGATGCTGGAGGTGACATCAGGCAGCATCACTATAGCTATAAAATGCCCACCCCAGCAAAATGGCTTCAGTTCCCTTTTTTGTGCCTTTGACATGGATCTGAAGGTGTGGTCTCTGAGGAGTTTTTTCACAGAAAAAAATCAAACAGCAGTACTAATGTCACCTCCTAGGAAATCAAGGTTAAAACCCGGTAGGGATTGTGAGGGACAGATGGCTATCATGTACCCCCACTCAGTTTGCCTCTGGTGTCTGGGATCAGATCATGGCACCCAAACCTGCTGTTCTTGCCTCAGCAGCATGCACCTTAGGCCATAAAACAGCAGGAAGACAAGCTCTGCATGTCCAGGGCTAGAAAGGACCATCAGCCCTGTAAATGGTCGAGACATCACTTAGGTCTCCACCCTCCTCCTAAGCAGGCAAGAAATTGAAGAAGCTTAGGAAGCTGAAGAAACACTGAGGATAAATCTCCCTGCTGCTCTCTGTCTCCCACAGCACAGAGCTAGAGTTAGTTGATCCCATCGGCTCCTACACCTTGCAGCCCTGCTCCACCACCAGACTCTGCTCCAGAGCCCACAGCACCGGTGCCTCCACCTCCTGAGATTCCGGCCTTCTTGAAGCTCCTGATGTGAAAAAAGGCCTCTTTTTGACATGGTTTGCCCCCACTTTTTGCCTGATGTTTGATGTAGCCTAGAATTTGTAGTGCCCAAGGCTCCTGCTAACCAAGTTCTCTGGGCCGGAGCTCTTTCCCTAAAACTGTTGTATGTTTGATGTAGCCTAGAGGTTGTAGTGCCCAAGGCTCCTGCTAACCAGGTTCCCTGGGCCAGAGCTCTTTCCCTAAAACTGTTGTGATGCATTGGTACAACTGGGTACACCCTTAAATACCACTATGAGTCCCTAGTAAATGGGTACCTATATGCCCAGGGCATGGGGCACTATGGGTAGGAACCTGACACCATTAGCACTGATTGTGCCACCCTCTAGGGCCATGCATCCAGATGCACCCAGCACTGCCATTGCAGGCTGAGTGTCCTGGTGCAAACCTAAAACACAAACGGACATGGCACACTGCCTGTGTGCCCTGTCCACCACACACTGCATTTACTATGGGCAAGACACCCCTCTGACAGGCATTACATCCCTAGGGCAGGGTGCTCCATATTATATGTGAGGACATAGCTGAATGAGCAATATACACCCTCTGTGTCCTTGCCAAACCCGGGACATAATGATTGAACACAGCATCTATTTTAAAACATGTGCTGGACACTGGTCAACACGAGTTGCCCAGCTACATGATGGCCACTCTGAACCTTGGGTTGTTTGGTATCAAACAACTCAGAATGCTAAATCCAAACTGGTACCAGTATTGGATATATCCCTAAAATGTACCAAGGGGTCACCTTAGAGGTGTCCCCTGCAAAAGCTAACTTCCTTGGCAAGGTTGCTGACTTGTTCTATCCAGCATGCCTCCTCCAAACAGCCTATATACAAACCTTGGGGGAGAGCACCATCTCTCTGGTTTGTAAGACAATGCCCTTCCTGGGTGGAGGAGCAAACAACCCCTCCCCCAGGAATGTGCCCTTCAAAGGGCTTACCTCCCTTGAAACTCGACCCCAGGCCTGCTGCTAGCAGCAGATGGCCTCCCTCTTTGCAAAACCCCACTTTTGGCAGTAGCAAATTTGGGAAACCACACAAAGGGTAGGAGGAGCGGCCCCACCTGGCATGCACCACCCCTTAGGTGTTGCCTGCGAGGTGAACCTTCCATTTCATTTTCCTCCATCTTAGAGGTTTAGGGAAGTGACCCTTCCCACAGGAAGTCGTCACTATGGTGGGTGTAGCCTCTCAAAATTAAGTGTCCCATTGGACATTACCAGGTTCCCCCTAAAACGCCCACTAAATTCAGTATTTAGTGGGCACCCCGGAGGAAGAAATCAGATTTGAACGACACAAAGAAGACCAGCTCCTAGAGGAACCAAGGCATGAGAACTGTGGATCTGTTGGACAACCAAAGGCACCAAACCCTGCCTGCTGCACCCAGGAGTCAACATAACTGCTGCGGACAAGCTGGACACTGGACTGACCTCAAGAAACTCAGAGGACCTCCAGGCTTCACTAATCGCCCAAGAACGCCCTCCAGAGTGAAGGTACCACTCTGCAACAACCCAAGAACCAACAACCCAGTGAAAGTCACTTCATTGTCTGGCGGATATCTCCCGAACTAGAAAACACAGCCGGACCCGACAACACACCGATGACCATGAGGACAAACCCTGCAAGTGTGCCAAGTTTGGGGCCACTGCACCCTCCAGTGGTCATACCGTACCAATATCCTGGGTACTGGGCGGCTGATGTTGGACACCAGGAAAACCAGCTTGCCCAGAGCTGAAAAAGGACCAGGAGGAAGCCCTAGTGGAGGGACTTCCGAAACACCCTGAACTTCCAGCCAGAGTGCCCCGTTGTCCTGCAATTGACCTTCAGAGAGACCTACCTCCAAATCCAAAGGGCTCATTTGCGCAAAGCCTCTGGCTCACCGATTCGCTCTGCACCCAGCCGCCCTGTGTCTTGCAGTGAAGAACCAGCTGTGGCCCAAGGGTCCCTCACCCCTTGCGACCTCGACCCTCCAAGGGGACCCCAAGGCACCGCCTTTAAATCTGCAAGAACAGACCTTTTCCAAGTGGTCCCTCGCAGTGGCTCTGCACAAGCTTCAAGAGACTTTTCACCGCTGCTCCCACCAGAATCGGGAGCCGCCAAAACTCCTCCAGCTGGCACAGTGTGCCCACCGAAGACCTCGACCCACCTGCAAAAGTGGAACTTGGTAAAGCAACCGTGAGATTTTCTGTGTATTTTTAAAGGTGCCTTTCTATTGATTCCCATGGTGCGTAATTACACACAGAAAGACTGCATTTATTAAAACTTCAAAAATTCATATCTTCAAAAGTACATAACCAATTTTGATAATCATAGTCTTAAAATTTATATAAAAGTCTGAAGTATTTTTGTAAATTGGTCTCGAGTTATTCCTTTGAGTGTGGGAGTTGCATGATTGATTCTGTGACTACAACACATCCTTTGCACTTCTCCAAGATTGGCCTAACTGCTTGACCAAGCTACCTTAAAAATTAGAGCATCAGGTGATCTAGTTTTTACCTCTGGAAATCAAAGTGTGGTTGCCTGGACACCCTGTACAGTGTGCCTAGTTTTGCACACAACATAGAGGGCCAGCCTCCTATACCTGACCCCAGGGTCAGATCTGGTGGCGTTCCTTAACACAATGCATTTCATCTTGATACAGACTGTGTATCTTCAGGGCCAGTGCTCCCATATCATCTCCTAAAATGTATGCCCTTAGATCCAACACCCTTTGGCCCACCCTGACACCACATTGTTTTGATGCAGTGCTCAGGTACACGGCACCTCAGCAGCCAACGACGTGAACACTGCCTTTATAAGCACCACCACTGCCACTCCTCAGGACAGGTGTCATAGGGATGCTCAGAGACTTTTGGACAAGGAGCAATACAGAAACTGTCTCCAAGACATCTTTGGGACAGACTCTAACCCTATTGAATTCACCCACTACGGAGACCCGGATAGACCTGGCATCCTTAGAGTGGTCTTACCCTAGACTTTTGGCCTTTACCTCCCGTTTTGTTGCTGTATCTTGTTGGCCTTAGGACTCTGAGCACTTTACAAATGCTAACCAGTGCTAACGTACATGCGCTTCTCTCCTAAAACATGGTAACGTTTGTGTATCTACAAATGGCATATTTAATTTACCTATAAGTCCCTTTTAGAGTGGCAAATCACATACCCAGGGCCGGTAAATTAAACGCCTGCAGCAGATATTGGACCATCAGTTACATTCCGGTCAGAAAGCAACTAAATACAAAGGAAACTACAAGCACACGGTTGTGGGAAGAAGGTGCGATGGGCAGGAGGGCATGGGGAGATTAAGTGAACTCTGGAATAAAATGAAAGCAGTGACGGACGCCATTGGAGCGAGTGAAATCCCTAGCGCTCGTGAACACGCACCCACAGTTTAACATGAGCAGGCAAGAAAAAAAATGTAGTCTCACCAAAGGAACAGATAAACACCTAAAGTGCAAGGATATAGTACTTGGCCAGTGATCCTCAGCTAAGAACGGAAGTGAGGTATTGGCTGCGCGAACCAGTTAAGTGGCAGCAAAGAAGAGCAAAACTGGAATCAACCTATTGTACGTAGCAGGCGGGATCAAAGTCCTTTTCCTCCCTTAACCAACCCACCAAAGAACATTTTTGCCGACTGGCACACCTCATAACCATTGTCCCAACATGGCGAGTGTTTTAACTGATCCTATTTTCAAAAATTTACCAGATGATAAAAATGTTTCATCTGCTCTCTATCCCATAACCAAACTAGATATTTAATCAGGGGCTCTCCAGCCTTCTGCCTGAACATGTGTGTTATTTCAAACAACTCATTCAGTGTATAATCTCTCACCTGGCTGGTATTCTGCACTTGTCCTCTACCCGATCCTTCTGTCTTGTTTTGAGCAAGAGGGCAAGCCTCTTCCTTTTCACTTACATACCCTCTTAATTCTGTCACACACACTTCTACCTTGTTGTCCCAGTCCCACTCATCACTGTCAGAGATGGACCCATTCCATGTACTGGGATTCCAATCATATTTGCGCACCAGTGCCCTCACTTACACCGCTGATGGTGCCCTGGGCTTGCTTTTCTGCTGATTTACCCGCCCTAGTAAAGTGGTGCACCCTGCCTCCATCTGAACCCCTCTGGCAATTGCGCTTTCTACAGTCTCTCTCTTATAAGCTGTATTTTCCTGCAAGGCTGCTACCTCATCCCGCTGCTTCATTATTTTAGCATCTTGGATTAATGTTCGTTTGTACACCATGCTGAGCGCAGACAGGAAAAGCCATCCCACTTGTCCAACTGCTTAAAACTCCTGCTTCCTCCTCTTAGTTTTGTTCTTTCCAGTGTATTTCCACTAAAAGAGGAGTCACTTTTTCACCTAACCCTTCCCATAGAATCGGCACTGCCACAGATTCAGGATTCCAGTAACACCCGAAAATGGGTTTGCCAACAACCACTGGGAATGGATAGATGTATTCCCAGTGCATAAGTGTACAGAACTGAGGACACGTGTAGCAAATCCTTGGGCAGCGGTTATTGAAGGCAAATCTTTATCGCAAATATGGTTGATATCAGTAGCAGAATCGTACATTCTAGTAAGTTAGCATAAATAGAACCACAAACAAAATGTTTCAACGACCCCAATACATTTATGCCTGTCTCCACTACTATGTACAGCAGAGTCATTGTAGCCTGGATATTGTCAATGTGATTTGTAAGTCATGCAAGGAGGGGCATCCAATTGCGACTAATGCTAAATCTCAGTTCATATCCATCCCTTGAGTGTTTAGGGGTGTCACTGTAGTATTGGGGCGATCATGTTCAGCAGGAGTGTGTGAGGATTGCAGCTCCTGTAAGATATTGTCCCAATAGGTGGTTATGGGATATTTCCTCAATCCAAAGATGTCCTCCCTATGCAGAGCTACACTTTCTGCCTGTGCCCAATTGAGCATTTAACACACCCGGGCTATAAACAGTGAAGGCTTTGGTAACTTCCATCTGCAGGTAATGAGACGTTTAGCTACTATGAAGCCTAAATCTAAGAAACAGGAGGACGTCCTGTTCTTTGTCCTGCGGAATATCCCTAGGATATATATTTCCCATTTATGGATGTCTAGATGGTCAGTGCAAGTGGTTAGTCTGGCAGTGACACTGGTCCAGTATTGTCCAAGCGAGGGCAGGACCAAGGCACATGGACCAGGTTAGCATCTACCTGGGTGCAGCGTTGGCAAGCTACGTCTGCTCTATGATAGAACTTGTTTATGTTTGCAGGTGTGAGGTAAGCTCTGTGCACTATGTACAGCTGAATAAGCTGGAACTGGGCATTACCCAGCACATTTCTCTGGCTTTCAAGAAGAGTATCCCACTCCTCTGCAGTGAAAGGACGTGAGAAGTCTGCTTCCAAACGTTGTAAGTTCGGGAGTTGAGGGGTGGTATGGTAGAGTGAATCACCAAACCAGCAGATCAGACGCCTACCCCTGCCCAGTACGTGCAGATATTGAATTGTGAGGTGTGTAGGTGGTTCCGTGGTTATGTCCCCCCAGTAATGCCCCAGTGTGGCTAGTAATGACACATGAAGTAAAAATCGCCTTGGAGGCAGACCATCCTCCAACATCAATGTTTCATACTGTGCAAGAGCTCCTTTTCTGTACAGGTCTTTCAGAGTGTGTATGCCTGCCATATGCCATGTGCATTGTTCGCTCATCGTTAGGGGCCCTGCTGATCTTGGTGTACCCAACAGTGATAATACCAGTACATAAGGCTTCATGTGTTTAGTGACATCTAAGGACTGATGAAAGCAGTGATACGTGACACCCAGCAACAGCGACGTGGAGATACGTGCATTTGTACATGGTTGGAATAAGTGGAAAAGAGCTGGTAGTGTCCAGCTTGCGGAATACATGCTTGTGTCTGATAAGTGTTGTCCCGCCATCCATTTGGCTATCCACTGGATCTGTACGGCAAGATAATACTGCTCAAAGTGTGCTGCAGCTAACCCCCTCTGTCTGTTGGTGCACAAAGTTTCTCTAGTGATAACCTGTATCTTGACTTGCCCCAAATGAATTCACGAACCTGCCTGTTGAATGCACTGAAAATAGATCTATGAGTGTATACTAGGATGTTCGTGAAATAATACAGTAGACGGGGCAGGACCACCATCTTCAACAGCGCCACTCTACCTGCCACCCCCAGCGGCAGCGTGCTCCAAAAGGCCATCTGTGCTCTAACGGATGTCACCGCTTAAGTAATATTTCTGTCATATAGGTAAGACATAGTATGGTATGCCCATACTCCCAGATATCAGAATGCGTAGTGTTGCCAGACCAATCTTATGCCGTCCAGCATGAAACAAGGATCAGCTTTATCTGGCTGAAAGGGAAACAAACAGGATTTTGCCCAATTTAGCTGTAAACCGGAAAGAGTGGCAAATTGAGTTAAAGTGGAGGCAATCGTGTCAGAGATATTGTGTGTATCTTTGATAAAGTGTAGCATATCGTTGGCATACAGAGGGATGGTATTTATTCCATCCCCTAATGGTATGCCCATTGCATCTCCCAGTGTCACAAGGCTAGTGCCAATAGTTTAACGGCCAGTGAAAATAATAATTGTGACAGATGGCAATCCTAACTTATTCCCCTGTGTATGTTGATAGTCTCCGAAACAAGTGGTCCCGTCTTGACCCTAATCAAAGGGCCAGTATAGAGTAGGCACACTAAGCAAAGCAAATGATGGCCCAAGCCAAACCTAGAGAGAGTTGCAAAGCGATACTCCCATAACAGCGAATCAAAGGCTTTTTCGAGATCTAAAACTAGGCACCCAGCACAGGCCATGCTTGACAGGCATTGGTCATGATTCTGAAAAAGCGTCTCAGGTTTAGGTAGGTATTGCATGCGGGGCGAACCCACTTTGATCAGGGTGTACAAAGGCCGGGAAAATAGAGGTCAACCTCTCTGCTAGTATTTTTGCTAGGATTTTGTAGTCAGTGTTAAGCAATGCTAGTGACCTGCAAGAACCGACGAGGAGTGGGTCTCTGTTAGAACTGGGTAAGGATATGACCAGTGCCTCTCTTTGAGAAGCAAAGAGGCTTTCAACTGCTAAGGCTTCATCATACATTGACAGTAATTAAGGAGCTACCTGGTCTGCATAGGCCTTGTATAGTTCTGCTGGTAATCCATTGGGGTCCGGGGATTTGCCAGTAGCTAGTGAAGCAATTGCATCTTTGATTTCCATCAACGTAATTGGACCATCAAGGTCCATCCGCTGAGCCACAGAGATGGAGGGCATCTGTAGAGTGTTGAAGAAAGAGTTGTAGTCTTCTGAGCTTACTGCTGTGTTTGATTGGTAAACCAGAGAGCAATGTTGTGCGAATTCCTTGTGAATGTCTGTTTGTGTGTGGAGGATGGGGCAATGTGTCAGATTTTAAAGGTACTATAGGTTTCTGAGGCTGTTCCTGTCGAATAAGCCACAATAAGAGTCACCCAGCTTTATAGGTTGTGGCATGCGTGTGAGGTGAATGCGTGGCAAAATTAAGGCAGCGTAATATTTCCAGTAATGCAATATAGTTCAATCTTGCCGTCGACAGCTCTGTTGGGGCTTTGGGTTCATGCACTGCTCTGGTCTCCAGTTTTATTAACGTGTTTTCTAGTTTGAGTATGTCCGTGTTAAGAAAGCGCCTCATGTTGCCCGGTATGCCCAGACAGTGTCAACCCAAAGTCACCTTAAAAGCATCTCATTCTATCAAGCTGGAAGATGTGGTGTCAGTGATGTCTTCAAATTATTCCGCAATTTTGTCCTGCAATGAGGCTCTGAAGGGGGGGGTCTTCTAGTAAAGTGGGTTGCAGGCAGGGGACACATGAGGTGTCCATTGAACCTGCAATGTGTGGATTGTATCTGAGTGCATATGTCCCAAATCTTCCATCTAGTTAATAGAGGGTAGTAGTGAGAGTGCACCAGCAAATTTTTGAATGCGAACATGAAGATCGCGGGGCGTGGAGTAGAATGAGTATACCTTTGTGTCTGGGTTCCTGAATCACCATATGTCAACCAGCCTCCAGTGTTGGAGCCAATCTGTTGACATTTGAGCATTAGGAGATGCTTGGGTGGTGTCTAATACACTATTAAAATTAAACCCCCCCCCCCCACCAAGAGCCATGGTAAACTGTTCTAGTTGGCGAGCACCTTCGATATCTTATGGTAAAGGTAGTTTGGTCTGAGTTTGGGGCAGATATAGAGCCCAGGACGATGTGTCTGACATCCAGGCAGGCTGAAACTATGACATACTGCCTTTCTGGGTTTAGTAGCATGGTGTCAGCCACAAATACAGTATCTGGTTGAACCCAGATCAGTGCCTCTTTTGCATATGTGGAGTCATTGGTGGCAAACAACTGTCTTCATCAAAGTCTATGCAGTTTAGTGTTTTTCGATTGTATGAGGTGGGTTTCTTGCACTAGTTCAATGTGTGCAGAGTGTCTTCTCAGGTAGGAATAGACTGAATAACAGAAGAAGGGGGTGTGCATCCCCCTCACATTCCATGTAAGTATGTTAAAATGTGTCATAGATAACACAATATGTTTTCATGAGGTAAAGTTATCCTGATGACTGTCTATGACATATTTGCAATGAAAGTAAAGTATGGAGCTGGTGTGGGGAGAGCCAGCTAGGCAACAATTACAGTACCCCATACAGTTAAGGATCCCTATATAAAAGCCCACACTAGAGGGGCGGTCTGTTCATTTAGATGAATAGCCGTATACGTAATGGCTTGGCCACCTGTGTCTAAGTGTGAGATAACTGTCATATCAGTTACACAATTTCAGTGTCTTGTGAGTGAATGAGGAAGTATGTTGTTTGCAAGGTAATATCAGTTAGATCCATTGAGTAAGTACACCATTCTTAACACTTAAATTCAGCACTTCAGTTAGTTTTAGGTTCTCAAGTATATTGATATACCACAATGTGTTGGGTCTGCACATATTAAATGGTGTCGTCAGATGTCTGTGGTGTAACTACAGGTACAACTGTTGAGTCTGCCAGAAAGTGGCATGTACCAGAGGAGCCGTCATCACTCATAGATTTCTTAGTGTCCTCATCCATGTCATATCCACGGGGTTCGCACTTGGTGATGAAGAATTTTGTAGGGCTTGTCTCCTCTCTTTTATGACCTGCTCCAGATTGGGCACAACTTTCAGTCGAGGGGAGCATCGAGATGAAGTTACCGATCTCTCCCTTGCGGTGATTCTTCATGAGAGTCAGCTCTGTGTTGCATTGACTGTCCTGCTATTTAATATCCTGTGATCTCTAACCAGCCCCATGTATTCTCTGTAGAATTAAAGAAAAATCATTTGCCCTCTGATGTCACCTTCAGCCTTGCTGGGAAAAGGAGGGCATACTAGTTGTCCAGTTCATGAAGACATTGTTTAACCTCAAGGAAGGAGCTGCCTTTCTTCTGCACAGCAATCATATAGTGTGGAAAAAACATTATTTCGACATTGTCTACCGTGAGCTTCTGAAGTTTCTGTGTCTCTCGTAGAATTGCATCTCTATCCTTGTAATGTAGTAAGTAAAAAAACAGTGATCTGGGGCTTGTGCCCAGTGGCAGTGACGTGTCAGAACTTAGTGAGCAGGCTCCACAGAAAAGAATTGTGAGAGTGAGTCTGTTGGAAGCAGGTGTTGCAGCCATGTGATTGCGTCCAATCCTTCCGTTCCTTCCGGGAGTCCTACCACCTGCACGTTGTTTCAGAGGGAGGGACCCTCCACATGGCTTTCCAAGATCTCAACATGAATCATCATGGCTTTCCAAGATATTGCATGCATTGTCACGGATTTCCAAGATATCGACATGCGTTGTCATGAGTTCTCAAGTCTTTGGTTGTAGGTCTGTCATGGTCAATTCAGCAGAGTGCACCTAATCTGCTAATTTACGATGATCTGTGTGTAGTAGCGTTAGATGTGTCGTTACCGCATCTATTTTACTTTCCAAAGATGACCTTGTGGAAGGCAGAACTAATTTTGTTGACTGCTGTGACAACTGCATACAGTTTGTCACTGATCGATAACAAAGATGTAGGATCATTAGAAGGTTTGGAGTTAGGTGCTTACTTGTCAGTGCCAGAAGCAGGTTTGGAAGTTGTAATTTGGGTACCCGTGTGCGGCTGCCCCATCATGGTGAAGCGTGATAGTGCTGAATGATGTCATTGGGTAACCATGGCTAGGGCCTGCTTGTCAACTCGCGGTCAGACAAAGGGTGTGGCAGCACGAGCAGCCATAGAACACCAGCCCTGTGGGAGTGTTTGACCAGAACAATCAGTGGGTGCGACGGTGAAGCCAGTGGCAGGAACTGCAGGGCGGTTTGTGCAGAATTATGGCATCGAGGCAGCTGGTAAAGTCTTTGGCACCAATGAAAAGACTCCCATGCATGTGATCCGCTATTTCCCTAGGCACCACAGCATGAGCAGTCCCATAGTTGCACAGTATGGCAGGTTTTGCAGTCCAAGTGAATTCAGTAGGGCAGATGTATGGTGGCAGATATAGTAAGGGCTGTTACTGAAGTGAACCAATATCTGAGTGCGTCCAGTGTTGTATAAGACGCACAGCGGTGTTGGTCATTCTTATGCTCAACATAGTGACATCAACATCAACACATGGGATATAAGGGGGCAAGGTCTCCACATAAGATGTCAGGGGGGCAATCACAATGTTTATGCATGTTATTTCTGGCCAACAGTTGGAGTTGGGGCACTATGACCCACACGTCTTGCTCCCACTGTATCAGGCCCGTGTCAATGTGACTCAGATGGTAAAGGAGGTGGGCAGATGAGAGTGCGTCCATCATGTTGGCTGAGCAGGCCACACCCTATACTGACCTCAAAGGACTCAAGGGGAGGTCCCTGAGAGAAACCTCATGGGCAGAAATTGCCCCCCTATTTTTTTTGTTGGGCCAAACAGAAGATCCATTGTTGCGCTCAGCAAGACCCCTAGTGTAATATCGCAAAGGATCCGTGGATCCAACAAACAATAAAAAAAATACCTACTCACTCACCAAATCCCCGTCGCACACGCCCAAAGGCTGTGCGCAGCGTGGGGTTGGGTGCATGCGGAGGGGGTTGGCCCCAGGCCAGGTCATGCAGCCAACCACCCCCATGCACTGTTGAAGGCCGTGCGCAGTGGTGGTTTAGTTATTGTACGGTAATTGTATATTACTTTACGTTAAAAAGAATCCGAAATTCACTGAAAAAAAAACAAAGCTTACGTTTACACACCCAAAACCACAGAAATAACTAAAACTATAACTTGTGCTGTTAAGTAACGTTTGGCCACAAGTTATCATTTTTAACATAAGTATAACTATAACTGCTGAACTTCTATAGCTATGTGTGGTAAAACGAGAACCTAACGATAATGGCCCTGTAATCTTAGTTTTTTTCAGTGAAAAAATATACATATAGATAAATATATATTGCAGTGCTGGCTCAACAATAGCGAAACAATCTCCCATCAATTGCAATGCAATAAGTAAAAAGCATACTACTAATGCTGCGAATTAAGATAAAGTAGGAAAAAAGGCCCTACATCTCTGGATGACTTGGCTTTGGTAGCTAGCATCGGAAAGCCTCCTCAAAATGCTTTCTGGAAAGGGTTGCCAAAGGACAGTGGCTAAGGGCGACAGCAAATCTGCACAACTCAGTCTGTAAGCTTCACTGAGTGATCTGCACCCCTCCTTCTTATACACTAAAAGCTGGCTTACACAATATCATGTTCTTTAACTCGGGAGCCTCCTGACTCCTACCAGCTACATCTTTCACCTCTCTCTTATTAGTACCAATTAGTCATCCTCCCAGGACTAATTAGGCATCCGCCCAGGGCCTTCAAGCTAACCTCAGGCTCGTTTGGGTCAGCATAACCTCAACGGTATGTCTCCAATCCACATGCTGTGGCATGGTACAGTACCTACAATACCTTGGCAGAACATCTAGTTTTGTCCATTAGGAATGGCAAAAGAAGCATCATGGAATCATCTGCTATCCAAGCATGGCACGTGTTTTTTTTGCATGCATTTTCAATCATCAGCCCTGCCTAACCTCATAATTCCATCAGCATCAAATTGTCTTCCACACACTATTCCCTATATATTGCACTATTTCTGTGGATTGCTTTAGCCTTTAACCAAGTGACGAGTTTAGTTCAGTGACCTAATATTTCCGACTCCATTTCAAATCACTGCTGTTTTGGAAAGCACCAGCTTGACAATCATGGCTGTCTGTGCCGCAGCAGCTGCCACCCTTTTGAAGGACCAAACTGCAATGTGTTTCACTCCTCGCTGCCCTAGTGTCCATTCCGAAGGACGGGCTTGACATTTTACTGACCCTTCCCCATCCCTACTCGGATTTCAGAGAGCGACTGGATTGATAGACTCAGCCCGAGTCCTAGCAAGCTCTCTGAGAAGCACCATCCTGAGTCGTGGCTATCATAGGCACAGGTGCACTAGTCACCCAGAGGCCACGGCTTGAAGACTGGCTTCTTCGAGTTCTACCCATCTTACAGTCATCATTCTGACTAGCCAGTGATTTCTCCATATCACGAAGGCAGCTGTGCACCAGGTCAGTGATTTTGTCACTGCCCTAATGACCTATTAGCGATGTACTGCACTAGCTTACTTGACTGTGGTCCCTATCTGCTAGCATTAGTTAATGGAACTGTCCTGACCGTACCACTTTGCAGCAGAATTTTCTTTTGTAGGTCTGAGTCTGACATGTTACAGAAACTTTGCTATCCCTCCAAGCATCTCAGAGAACCTCTCCTTCTGCGGTATTGTGGTCTGCCTCAGAGTGTTTACAGGAGATATGAGCTGCCATCTGTTTTGGGAACTGTTAAGCTCTGTAGTGGTTACTTTTGTCAGGGTCTCTTCCTTTCCGCCAATGTACCAAAACGGCAAATCGGGCTCATTTGTTTGGAGAGGAAATCCATGGAGCTGTACTGTGCATACAAACTTAGCTCGCTATCTGAACAGACGTTGTGATCCTCTTGGACACCAGTGTTTCTGTCTGGATATCACTGCCTCTCGCTGGCTGGCATCCATCTCTTGCTGGTTAGCACCCAGGTGAGCCCTAAGTGGCCCTTGTTAGGGCTCGTGGGGCAGTCATCACATCCTTGAGGATTTATCTGTGCTTTCCTGGTCCTCCCTGAGCATCAGCAGATTTCTGTGGACGTATGGCACCAGGCCCCATCACACTCTTGCAGACCTACCCCAATATTTATACTTTTTGCCACAAAACTGCTCAAACGCAGAACCCAGCTCCACTTCCTCCTGTGTAAAGTGTACGTAACAAGAACAGATCAGCATCCCAAGTTTCAATCAGAAGAACCAAAGAAACTTAGGCCCTCATTTTGACCCTGGCGTTAAACCTGCTTACCGCCATGCTGACGGATGCCAATTTACAGCGGCGGCAGGTGGATATGCGTTCACCATATTATGACACACACACCAATCCGACAGAATACAGCCACAGACACAAATCCACCAGCCCAAAGGTCAGTGATAAAGTGGCGGTATCAAATCCCACACCGTTACGCCAACAGAACAATGCCCACCACATTATGACCCACAAATCACCACGGCGGACATTCAACGGTAGTAAACCATTGGCGGTACATACCGCTGCACCCACAATGGACACCCACAGACAAAACAACACCACATTGGACAATTCAAACAACACACACCTGACACCCATACACACACCACACCACTATAAAACACACACCCACACTACCCACAACCCTTTACGATTACAAATCATTGGCACAAAACTGACACCAAGACCACTGCCACAACTACATACACACACCACATACACCCATACATTCCTCACGCACCCCACTTCACACACCCCAACACATCACCAAACACACCCTCATTCACACACATCACATAACGCTCATGGCACCACAAAGGCACCCCCGTTTCACTGAGGAGGAGTTAAGGGTCATGGTGGAGGAAATTGTCAGGAAAGAGACACAGCTATTTGGAGCACAGGTGCAGCAGATATCAATAGCCAGGAAGATGGAGCTATAATGGAGAATCGTGGACAGGATCAACACCGTGGGACAGCACCCCAGAACAAGGGATGACATCAGGAAGAGGAGAAACGACCTACGGGGAAGGTACATTCCATAGCAGCAAGAAACCGAGGGGTTTTGTAGGGCACCGGGGGGGACACAAGTCAGCACAAAAAGTACACCCTCAGCAGCACGGGGGCGGCCGGGTGCAGTGTGCAAACACGTGTCGGGTTTTCAATGGTTTCCAATGAGAGACCAAGGGGTCTCTTCAGCGGTGCAGGCAGGCAAGGGGGGGGCTCCTCGGGGTAGCCACCACCTGGGCAAGGGAGAGGGCCTCCTGGGGGTCACTCCTGCACTGGAGTTCCGATCCTTCAGGTCCTGGGGGCTGCGGGTGCAGGGTCTTTTCCAGGCGTCGGGATTTCAGAGTCAGGCAGTCGCGGTCAGGGGGAGCCTCGGGATTCCCTCTGCAGGCGTCGCTGTGGGGGCTCAGGGGGGACAACTTTGGTTACTCACAGTCTTGGAGTCGCCTGGGGGTCCTCCCTGTAGCGTTGTTTCTCCACCAGTCGAGTCGGGGTCGCAGGGTGCAGTGTTGCAAGTCTCACGCTTCTTGCGGGGATTGCAGGGGTCTTTAAATCTGCTCCTCTGAAACAAAGTTGCAGTCTTTGTGGAACAGGGCCACTGTCCTCTGGAGTTTCTTGGTCTTTTGGAAGCAGGGCAGTCCTCTGAGGATTCAGAGGTCGCTGGTCCTGGGGAAAGCGTTGCTGGAGCAGTTTTCTTCTGAAGGCAGGAGACAGGCGGGTAGGGCTGGGGCCAAAGCAGTTGGTGTCTTCTTCTTCTCTGCAGGGTTTTTCAGCTCAGCAGTCCTCTTCTTCTTTAAGTTGCAGGAATCTAAATTCTTAGGTTCAGGGGAGCCCTTAAATACTAAATTTAAGGGCGTGTTTAGGTCTGGGGGGTTAGTAGCCAATGGCTACTAGCCCTGAGGGTGGGTACACCCTCTTTGTGCCTCCTCCCAAGGGGAGGGGGTCACATTCCTTTCCCTATTGGGGGAATCCTCCATCTGCAAGATGGAGGATTTCTAAAAGTTAGAGTCACTTCAGCTCAGGACTCCTTAGGGGCTGTCCTGACTGGCCAGTGACTCCTTCTTGTTATTCTCATTATTTCCTCCGGCCTTGCCGCCAAAAGTGGGGCCGTGGCCGGAGGGGGCGGGCAACTCCACTAGCTGGAGTGTCCTGCGGTGCTGGCACAAAGGGGGTGAGCCTTTGAGGCTCACCGCCAGGTGTTACAGCTCCTGCCTGGGGGAGGTGATAGCATCTCCACCCAGTGCAGGCTTTGTTACTGGCCACAGAGTGACAAAGGCACTCCCCCCATGTGGCCAGCAACATGTCTCGGGGGTGGCAGGCTGCTGGAACCAGTCAGCCTACACAGATAGTCGGATACAGTTTCAGGGGGCACCTCTAAGGTGCCCTCTGGGGTGTAGTTTACAATAAAATGTACACTGGCATCAGTGTGCATTTATTGTGCTGAGAAGTTTGATACCAAACTTCCCAGTTTTCAGTGTAGCCATTATGGTGCTGTGGAGTTCGTGTTTGACAGACTCCCAGACCATATACTCTTATGGCTACCCTGCACTTACA
This sequence comes from Pleurodeles waltl, assembly GCF_031143425.1. Taxonomy (NCBI): domain Eukaryota; kingdom Metazoa; phylum Chordata; class Amphibia; order Caudata; family Salamandridae; genus Pleurodeles; species Pleurodeles waltl. The sequence continues at coordinate 322,657,435 of NC_090445.1, read as the reverse complement.
ATGTCTAAGGTTTGGCTTAGACACTGTAGGGGCACAGTGCTCATGCACTGGTGCCCTCACCTATGGTATAGTGCACCCTGCCTTAGGGCTGTAAGGCCTGCTAGAGGGGTGACTTATCTATACTGCATAGGCAGTGAGAGGCTGGCATGGCACCCTGAGGGGAGTGCCATGTCGACTTACTCATTTTGTTCTCACCAGCACACACAAGCTGGCAAGCAGTGTGTCTGTGCTGAGTGAGGGGTCCCCAGGGTGGCATAAGATATGCTGCAGCCCTTAGAGACCTTCCTTGGCATCAGGGCCCTTGGTACCAGGGGTACCAGTTACAAGGGACGTATCTGGATGCCAGGGTGTGCCAATTGTGGATACAAAAGTACAGGTTAGGGAAAGAACACTGGTGCTGGGGCCTGGTTAGCAGGCCTCAGCACACTTTCAATTCAAAACATAGCATCAGCAAAGGCAAAAAGTCAGGTGGTAACCATGCCAAGGAGGCATTTCCCTACAGCCACAGACTGTGCCTCTTTAGTTGGGCCATCACATTTGGGATGCTGCTATTCCTCAGGACAAAGGCATCATGCACTGACCCTGGATACTTAGCATTGACGTAAGAGATATACTGGTCCGCCAAGAACACCATCTGCACATTCATGGAGTGGAAACTTTTATGATTCCTGAACACATATTCATTCTGGCGAGGGGGACAAATGCATTATGTGTTCCGTCAATCCCCCCAATTATATTGGGTATATATCCCAATGCATAAAACCCAGCCTTCATAGTGGCCAAATCCTCAACCTGGGGGAATTCAGTTTAGCTGCACACGTGTTTTATCAGGGCAGAATACTCTCTTGTCAGCACCATTGAGAACATTGGATGTGACATTCCTGCTGCCAAGCCCACTGTCCCTTGGAAAGAACCAGTTGCCAAGACATGGAGAACTGATAGCACTTGCACAAGAGGGGGGATCCTAGTGGGCTGACGGATAGCAGATATCAGGTCTGGCTCCAATTGGGCACACAGCTCTGTGACTGTGGCCCTGTCCAGTCTATAGGTGAGTATAATGTGCCTGTCCTTCAGTCTTGCCAAGTCCACCAGGGGTCTGTACAGCGGGGTATGTCTCCATCGCATATTCATCCGCAGCAGTAGGTAGCTAAGGGACAAACGAGTGAGGAGGCTGTCACAAACTGAACAATGGTGCCATAACAGTAGTCCACAATCTGTAAACACATGTAATGGGACAGTGCAATTTGTTAAGTATGTGCCTATTTATACTGTGACGCACCATTATTCCATAGGCCTGCCCCCCTCCATTTGTTTTGCTTTCACTAATGACCGAGCTGACAAAAATCTCTGGAATGCACTTCTTAGTTTAAAGAAGACATTTATTATTACTTCACCATGAGGTTCCTGAGAGAGGAGATTAGTAGGTAGGAGGCACACGTTTAAAAATAGTCACAGCAATGAAAGGAAAATATATCAAAGTGATTCTCAACTGCAATGTACACAGCAAATATATGTGATTATATTATAGCATAACTGCAAAGCAGAGAATAAAGTCAAAATTAATCACCGTAGGGACTATCACTGCTCTTCATCTTTCTCATGCCAGCAAGTTGATGACCCCTGTTCAACTGCGAGAAAGAGTTTTTCCACCCTCACGGGAGGTCAGGCAGTTGACGTCCACTCCTGACTGAAGTCTCGGAAAATTCCTTTTGCTGCTGCCCAGGGACACCTTTTACAGAACAAATAATCATAGGAAAAAGCCTTCTAAAGGGCCTTCCCTCTCAGATGTGAATATTCAAAACATGCTGGCTACTGTAGGTCAGAGTTGGAAGAAACAACGTTGAAAGTTGGCCAAGTTTTCAAGGCTCTCTCTCTCCGAAGGCCAAATTCTTCCCTGCACTAAAGAAAAACACAAAATATGTGCTTCCTTATCATGCTATTGTGTTCAGTAAGAGAAAATACGAAAAACACAAGCTTAGTTTACCATGTGGAAAAACACAGCTCATCTGCAATGTCTCAACTGCAATGTCTAATGCCACTATAAAGCCAATAGGCAGCTAAACTGAATACAAAATGTAATGTATAACGCCACAATAAAGCCAATAGGCAGCTAAACTGAATACAAAATGTAATGTGCAACTGGTGAACATTGAACAACTAATATGCACAGTGGTGAAACACAAAGTCAGTGGTCAAACATACTTATTTTCACTACACCCCTGAAATGGCGTCCGCCTGTCCTGTGTGGAGGGACAGGTGGAATGAGGTAATGCCGCTGACGTTGTGTGCCGTGGCAGTAGGCGGTCATGAACCGCCGTGCAATTCCTCATTGGTTATTATTGGGCCCTATGGGGTACAGTGGCCAATGGGGATCTATGCCGGCGGTGACGGTATGCACTGCCACAGACGTGACTGCCATTTTCTATCTGATTCCTCACTTGTTTCCTGACCTTCCATAGAAGAGGACCTACACTGCATGTGCTGCTGTGACCTGTATCTGGAACCTACCATGGCTCGTGTGACCGGGGAAAGGGCCCCAGCCTTCACTTCAGAGGAATTGGAGAGACTGGTGGATGGGGTCCTACCCCAGTACGGACTGCTGTATGGGCCTCCAGACCAACAGGTGAATACACTGGGGGCACGATGCATGTGGCATGAATGCATGGAGGTGTTTGTGAAGGCATAGTGTGAGTGGGAGGGATGTCCCCTTGGCTGGGTACACGTTGAGTGCTGTGTGTGTGCCAATAGTGATGTAAACAGGTATGGTGGGTCATTTGTGTTACTGGCTAGACTTTCTGTCTAATGGTGTTCTCCTGTCTGTATTGCCTCTGCAGGTCAACGCTCATCAAAAGAAGGGTATATGGCGTGGCATCGCCAAGGAGGTGCGGACCCTGGGGGTCTATGGCAGGCGGAGCACCCACTGTGGCAAACAGTGGGAGGATCTGAGACGCTGGGCACGGAAGACCGCGGAGGCCCCGCTGGGGATGGCCTCCCAACGAGGAAGGGGTGCTGGTCGGGCCGTGACCCCCCTGATGGCCCGCATACTGGCGATGGCCTATCCAGAGCTTGATGGGCGCTTGAGGGCATCACAGCAGCCACAAGTGGGTGATTACAGTGGCCATCATTGAAGGAAACGGCTGGAGGGGTGGTATCCGGGTGGTGGATGTGTGTCAGTGGGTGCCCCTAGGCCAGGCCAGACATAGCAGCATAGGTCCTCTGGTGGCTAAGGGTCTGAAGGGGAAATACTGCCTACCTAGCTTGTTAGCATCCACTACTGGTCAGGGCTGCGTGGGTCCCAGATGTGCTGCAGTTGGCGGTGTGTGCTCTTCCTCATGCCTTGGTGGCTAGCAAAATCACTGGTAGTGCAATGCATAGTGCGTAGGCCTGTTCCCTGTATGTGAGGGTGCTGTGTACGCCAATGGTGGTGTTGGTGCAGTCATTGACCCAGTGCATCCTTTGTCTCTCGTGTACACTAGGAGGGGTGGGGGACAGACACGGTGGGAGAGGACACAGGGGACTTGTGCATGGATGTTGTGGAGATGTCTGCTTGGTGTGGTGACCATGTCTGCTTGGTGAGGTCAAAGCATGTCGTAGTATGGCTAGGCAAAAAGCTAAAATTAAGTAGGCCACAGGAGAACTGCATGTCGCAAACATTTGGGACTGGTATTGCTTGTGAAAAAGATATACCGAATTATAGAAGGCTAAGAGTGAATAACAAGGTTATGTTTCACCAAGGGTTCTGAGTGCCCTCAAGCAGAGAAAGAGAATGAAGCTCAAGTTGTCAGTGATGTCACTGAACCCCCAAGGATGTATAACCCCCGCCCCTAAAATCATTTGCTTCTGCCTTCACTTGCTACACAGGGATAGATGAGCAATGGTTGAGCCATACTTAACCTGGTCTCTCCTCTCTGTCCACGATGCAGAAAAACATTTCTGGCCTCCTGCTACTCCTCCACCCTCACCATTCAAATCGTCCCCTTGCAAGGCTATGCACTCTACTCTCCAGTGCTGCACTGACATAGCTGGCTTCAATTCATTTATGATATAGCAAGGGTGGGAAACAACGTTATTGCAGTGAATAACCATATTTAGAATCTGGTGTTCACAATAATGGCTCTCATTGAGAGGCATACATAACAAAGGATTATGAGGAGGTTACCACGTATCCCTGGATAAGTGCTAGGGTGGGAGGGCGATAGAGGAGTTTAGAGGACATATTGTCTGCTGAAGTGAGAGAGGAGTGTCTCACAAGTGAGAGATTCTAGGGGTAATCCACGTCTGCCTTGAGCCCAGACACAGTATGCTGGCATTGGGTAAAAGTACTGGCCCAATATCAAGATGGAGACAGTGGGTGCGGCAAGTTGCTATTGAACATGATGCCTGAATGCATTCCCCACTCCAAATGCAACTATGAAGTTAGGTGAAATATCCAGGGTCGTCCAATGCTGCCAGATGGCAGACTACTTGGAAAAGAAACCAAAGGTAAAATAAAGTGCTGGAAATCATTAAAGGAAAGGCAAATTAAAATATCCGAGCATAAAAACGTTTATTATTTAACAATAAACTCAAATAAGAACAGGAGAGTAGTGGGGCCAAGCTCCTCAAATATACAAGGAACATAAAAAAGAAGAGGTAAAACAATTAAGCTAAGCTGTAGCTCAATAAACAAGGGAGCGCACATAAGATTCCTTCAAATGAAGATGTAGATGTACTTCATATTGAAAAGATCTGTCAAGTGTATGCAAGTTACATCCAATTAAAGAATTTACACCTTTTTGGGGCAATACTGCTGAATTTAACAGTAACACTTTGGCCCTCATTATGACCCTAGCGGGTCACGGTGGCAGGAAATTTCTTTCCTGTCACCGGCAGATGACTCCCCCAACACCCCCCCTGCAATCCCAATACCCCTCCACCTTCCCCTTCCATACCAGAACCCCCCTCCCTCCACTCCCCCTTCCAGAACAGCACCCTCCTTCCAGTCCAGCACCCCCTCACCATCCCCCTGCATACACACACACACCTACCATCAGCCCGCATACACTCTGGCGGAACGGCTACTGGTGACAGGAAATTTCTTTCCTGTCACAGGCAGATGACTCCCCAAACACCCCCCCTGCAATCCCAATACCCCTCCACCTTCCCCTTCCATACCAGAATCTCCCTCCCTCCACTCCCCCTTCCAGAACAGCACCCTCCTTCCAGTACAGCACCCCCTCACCATCCCCCCTGCATACACAAACACACCTACCCTCAGCCCGCATACACTCATTCACCAACTTACATACACGCATTCACTCACACACATCCATACCCGCATTCACACAAAAGTTCAAACACGCACTGACTTCAACAATCATACATGCGTTCAAACACCCATACACAAACGCATTCAAACATGCATTCAAACACCCATGCACACACTTACATTTACACAAGCAGACAACACCCACTCACACATAACACCCCCCACCCTCTGACCCTCCTCCCCTGTCGGACGATCAGCTTACCTTGTCCGGCGAGGAGGTCGTCCGGCAGGGAACAGGAACAGGCGCTTCCACCGCTGCAACGCCCTGCCATCAGGACACCAGGACGTATTACAGGTCATAATATGGCTGATGGAGTGCTTGGATGTTTGCAAGTTATTTTTCTTCAAAGAAGTCTTTCAAGTCACGAGGTATATATTGACTCCGCTCTTAGCTGGCAATGGACGTGGGCACTGGCTTCATGTTTTGCACACAGGGTGAGAGCAGCATGGGGTGCTGAGAAGACAGAGTGTGGTGCGCATGTGTACTTGAATGAAAAATGTCCTAGCTATCATAACAGAAAAGTTACAATTCTATTAAGGACATGGAGACGAGGACTGGGCTGTCATTTCTTCACTTTTCCTTTACCAGCAGCCATTAAAACAGTATGTAAGCAGAACATAACATTAAAACTTCCTTTCCCACGAGACCTTGGGAAAGAACATCCAAAGAAAACAGTTCACCCAATCCACTATCAGTGCACTCTTCAAGACTTTCTGCGGATGCTCCCTCTCTTTCTTTCTACGACCACAGCTGATGCAGCTGAGATTTAGTCTTGTTTAGTGGAATCCATCCCTGAGAAACAAAATAACAGCATAAATTTCCATCCCCTAAAGGGTGCCTTATCACTTAATACATCACAATTCAAGTCAAGAGAAGGCAATTGATAAAGAAGGAACCATCAGCCATCAAAGCAATTAAAGACCTATATGTAATTCCCAGAACCTCCTTCCGGTATCGTATCATTGCATAATCGCTCCACAATGGGCTGGTAGAAAACATTTAATTTCAAGGGTTGGGTAATCCTTACTTCTGTGTCCTTTATAGAATTGAAACTTTCTATACAGTAGATAGGAAACGTATGTTATGTCAGGACCAGAGGTGAGGATTGGGCTAGTTTAAATCTTCTCCACTACAAGCAATGCCAGTTTTTGGACTGGTTTAAAATAGAACCTCTTAAATATGGAATCCGAGGATCAGTCTGCCACATTTAGGATATCTTCTAATCCTAAAAAAAAAAGCTTTAGAGTGCATGGCCCCCTTTATTAAATGAGCTCCGAAAATAAAAATGTCAGCGGCAGCTTCTTTTTCTTTCCTGGCCGATCTGACCAACCTGGCAACAGCAGGAGAGGAAACTGCTTTATGAGGATTAGTGAGAGCAATGAGCAGTTGTCTTTCCCCTTGAGGACGGAGTTCCTCTGTCATAGATTCATAGTCTTTTACTGCTCTTACAACGCACAATTTTGGAAACATATGATTTCGACAATTTTTGAATTGCATTTCGTTCTCCTAGAAATTTAAAAGGTCACTCCATGCAGAGTAAAAACTCTAACTGTTTTGTCAAAGGGTCTCATGTCTGAGACTCTGCAACAAGATGCAAGGCACAACAGGATAGCTCATTTAGGAGACATGTTTCCTTGACAGATATTTATTTGAAGGCCAATATTTGAATAGGTGCAAAATCTTATTGACATCCCAAAGTGTAGTCTATCCAGGTTCAGGTGGTAGGGATAATCTAATGCCTTGAAGAAGTTTACATACCAAAGGATATTATCCTATTAGATGCCCATTCACTGGGAAGTGGTCCGTCGAAATGGCAGATCTAAAAGTGTTAATAGACCTGTATGCCAAACCTTCTGAGGCTAATCAGGCAAGGAAATTCAAGATGTGGACATTGTCTACCCTACGCGATCCAATTGTCTTTGATGACACTAACCCATCCATCAAGACTAGGCCGAGCAGTATCGCTTATTGGTGCTATCTTACCAGGCTTTGACAAGCAGCGAAGCAGCTTCCCGTGAAATGCCTGAGACTTTCCAGCACTCCCTGTAATCCGCCATGCCATGAGATGGAGAGGGCCTTCCAGGACCAGATGATGACAATTCCCCTAGGGAACCAAAAGGAGATCTAGAAACAGATTGGAAAATCCCAAGAAAGTTCCATCAGAACCGGAAACCAGACATGAGATACCCAAACCGGAGTGACAACTACCAGAATAAATCCAACACTGGTATCAATGTGGGTTTATTGTGCTGGGAAGTTTGTCAGCAAACTTCCCAGTATTCAGTAAAGCCTCTATGGAGCAGTGGAGTTTGAAGTGTCAAACTCCCAGACCATATACTTAATATGGCGACACTGCACTTATAATGTCAAAGAATGAACATAGACACTGTAAGGGCTTATTGCTCATGCAGCTAAGCCCTCACCTGTGGTATAGTGCACCCTTCCTTAGGGCTGTAAGGCCTGTGAGACGGATAATTTACCTATGCCACAGCCAGTGTTTTGTGGGCATGACACCCTGAGGGGGATGCCATGTCGCTTTGCATTTTTCTCCCCACCAACACACACAATCTGCAACGGCAGTGTGCATGTGTTTGGTGAGGGGTCCCTTATGGTGGTACAACACATGCTGCAGTGCTTCAGGACCCTCCCTGGCCATTTTTCCAGGGGACTTATCGGTGTCCCAGAGGTGTGTCAATTGTGGGAACAATGGTATATTTTTAGGGTAAAAACACTGGTGCTGGGGGCCTGGTTAGCAGGATCCCAGCACCCACTCAGTCAAGTTAGCATCAATATCAGGGCACAGAGGGGGGAGGTATTGGGTAACTGCAACAAGCGTCAGTTTCCTACACAAGCCCCTGCCAGCTCACAGGCCAGGAGACTCAGCCAAACCTGGGATAGTCTTCCTAGTCTGTCAGGTGAGGAAGAGTAGGGAAACAGGTTGGCTTGTTGCAGGGCCTATTCTGCCTTACATCCTCCTGTCTAGGTCATTCCCTCAGGGGAACTGACCTACTTCAACAGTGATAGGACCCAGTCTAAACTGCTTCTTGTCCGTGTTTCTAATGTCGTCATCCATTCTTTTTATCTTGGGGCTAGAGGCATCTACCTCTGCCAATCCGATCTTAGCCAGGGCCACCCCAGCTTACCCAAAGTGGTTACCTACTGGTGGAGTAACCCCACCATGACCAACAGGGTCAAGGGGTCTATATTGCTATTTGGCCTGGGGTCAGACCACCATGCCAAGGACAGTGCAGCCATGAAGGCTAGCACCCAGCAGAGACCACTGACAGCTGTCAGTGCCCAGAACCACATCTTGAGCTCTTCACCAACTGGGGAATGGTCTAAAATTGGGTCCAGTGAGCCTGTCTGCTGTGGTAGAGTGGGGGATGCCACATCTTGTAGTAAACACCCTCCTTTCACTCTCTCTTCTGTTAGCTGAGGAGCCACCCACTCATGCTTAACAGTTGTCTGACTGGTCAGGACGTCTTGTGGGTGAGGCTGGAATTTACCAGTGCCAACTTTGGAGTTCTCCCCTCCTGGAGCAGAATCTCCTTGGCTTACTGGAACCTTGGCTAAAGGCTGTCCACCTTTCCTGCACTGCTTCTTCTTCTTTTTTCTTCTGTGGCCTACCTTTAGACACTGCAGGGGCAGTACCTCTAGAATCCTTGGGAGAGGGTTGGTACTGGACCAGCTCCTCCTTTGGTCTCTGACCAATCTCTGGGTAGTCATTTCCAAGGAGACAATCAAGGGGGAGGTCTGTACTGACAATCACCCTTCTCCAGCTAAAAGTCCCACCCACGTCTGGGGGCACTAAAGCTACAGGCCTATTAGTGACCTCCTCTGGGCTAACCCTTACCCTGGCAATCTCACCTGGAATGTACTGGTTTGAAAGCACCAGCCTGTCATGGACAATTGTGTGACTGGCACAAATGTCTCTCAGGGCAATGGCTGGGATTCTATTCACCAGTAGGTCGTGGAAGTGTCTACTTCCCTTTGGAATCTCCAACTAACCTGTGGGGCCCATTTTCCAGTTAAAGTCTATGATGACCTCCTCATCTGAGGAGTCATCCCCAGTGGCTACACTGGATACCCCTGGGGTTTTGCTAGGGGGTTTGTTTTTGGGAAAATAAGTGATCTTGGTGTGGTGCCCTGTCTGTCTACAGTTGTGGCACCATATTGTAGGAGAGCGCCGGAGGAAACCCAATCATGGCGCTCTCCGAACGCCTCTCCAGATCGGCAACCCCGTCGTCATGGAGACGCATCGGGAGGGAGGCGGAAGTCGGCCCCGGAGTTCCGGGTTGTGGAGAGTGAAGAAGGGCACGGCGGGACGAGATGGATCTCCTCCCCAGGACGTAAACCGGACCCCGAGGGAGAGACGGCGGAAAAGCGCGAGACGAGGAAAAACGGAGAGCCAGACGCCCGAGAAGAGACGGAGAGAAGCGTCAACCCGGAATACCCGAGAAGAGAGACGGAAGAAAGGACGGAAGAGCCACCACGAGAGGAGACGGAGGACGCGACAGCCTGCCACGGCCCAGGAGGGTCGTGGCTGGACAAGGTACGTGCCTTAGTAAAGGGCCACAGCAGAACCCAGGGAAGGGGAAGGGTAGGAAGAGAGGGGAGGACTGAAAGGGGGAGGAAAGGGGAGGAAGGGAGACAGGGTGACTACCTCTAAGGGGAGAGCGCCTGAAGCGGGGCAAGTTCCCTGGGCACCCTAACAACCACGTATGCTGCCTGACACTAGGAAAGAAACCCATTCACCTCCCCACTAAAAAGGTTAGAGTAACCCTTCCGTCACTTCCCCCCCCCCCCCCTTCTTAGTTCACCTCCTCTCCCATACCCCCACACAGAACCAAAACCGTGCTTACCCTCCCCACTTACCGGCTGCCACCTTGTTTTTGTTCTTCCGAGGAAACCTGCCGCCAAGATACCGGAACACGCCACCTGGAAGAAAAAGGAAGGGAAAGGAATAAGCAACCCACCTGAGACGGATAGAGACCAGAGAGAGAGAGAAAAGGAAAGGAAAAGAGAACCCAGAAACACCGGTTACTCACAGACTGTTCTAAGTTATTCTCCCCCTTATCTACCGCCAAGAACAATAAAAAGCACGTAAACCCCTATAAAGGGTAGTTAACCTCAGTGTTTGTGTCCTCTATCATCCATCTCCTACAGTGGTGTCAGAAGTGGGATTTGGACAGATACGGGATAATGGAGGACAAGTCCAGCATGGAAGAAATGATTAAGCAGTTGGCCGAAGGGCAGCGCCATCTCCAGCTAGTCTGGGAAGCCCAGCAACGAGAGGCCAAAGAGGATAGGGAGGCCCTACAGTCGGCATTGAAAAGCCAGGCCACCATTATGGCCAATAATCAGCTAGTTCATGAGACTGCCATACAAAAGCTGACCGACACTATAGCCGCAAGTAAGGTGCATCCCAATGTGCCCAGTTCAGTCCTACAAAAATACCAAGAAGGAGAAGACCCTGACTCGTTTTTTACGAACTTTGAGAGAGTCGCTTCCAGTGCTCAATGGCCGGCAGAGAGGTGGGGTCAGTATATAGCTCCCCTCCTGACAGGAACCCTCCAATCCGCTTATCAGGCCGCAAACCCGGGAGGTGTCACCCCGTATGCCGAGATAAAGAAGAGTATTTTGGAACGAGTCGGACATGATGTCGAATACTATAGAACTAGGTTCCGGAAAGTAAGATGGGGACCCCATGAAGACCCTCGGACATACTATTACCGGGTGAAGGATCTAGGGTTGAAATGGCTGGGACCACTAGGAGCGGAACGTGAGGACATAATTAAGGCGATTATTCTGGAGCAGTATCTAGATTCCCTACCGCCCCATACCCGACACTGGATCCGACAACACCCCAATATAGATACTGAGACAGCGGTTGATCTAGCTTGTGCTTATCACAGATCAGGAGAGGGTAAACCACAACCCGTCCGCCCCATGGGGAAACCACCAATAACCCCTACTCAATTCCACACACGACGAGCAACCGAAGAGACCGGCCTACCTAGAAACCCGGAGAGAAGCCCGATGCAGCAACCCCAATGTTTTAACTGTGGGGAGTGGGGCCATATCGCTCGTGGATGTCCCAGAAAGCAGGAGGGTATAGAGCCAATGGAGATAGGCATGACTAGAGGCAGAGTCTTATGCCTAGGAAAGAGTAGTGTGTCCTTTAAGTACCCCCTGATGGTCAACGGAAAACTTGTTATGGCCTTAATTGACTCCGGGTGTAGTCAGTCAGTAGTCCGACGTAGTCTGATTCACCAGATACCACCCCCTGAGGACCAATGGGTTACGATATGCTGTGTTCATGGAGATCGAGCCCAGTATCCGCTTCTCAACATAGACATAGGCTGGGACGGACATATAGACAGTCTGCCTGTGGGGCTCATGGACAACTTAATAGAGGAATGTGTAATAGGAACGGACTATCAAAGGTTCGACGACCTATTAGACAGGACCAGACAGAAAAACCCAGTGGACAACTGGTGGGGTGACGCGCCATTCCGAGATGATGCTATACCTAGCCATCCCACTAGACGGAAGCTAACACGAAAGGAGAGGAGAACGGAGAAACAGAGATACGCCTGGCAACAGGACCAACAAAACAAAGAAGGGGTCATGGCCCTCCTAGACGCAGCCCCCACATCGTTTAGAATGAGTCAACACGAGGATCCCACCTTAAAACATGCTTGGAAAAATGCTAAAACCGCCTCAACTGGAGAGGTAGGTCCTTACTTCTTGACCTCAAAAGATCTGTTATATAGGGTCACCACCAAAACAAATGGGGAGAAAAGACAGCTCGTCGTTCCCGAATCCTACCGAACCCAGATACTCTTCCTAGCTCACAACCAACCAGGGGGAGGACATTGTGGCAGGGAAAAAACGGAAGAATACTTACTCAGGCGGTTTTACTGGCCGGGAGTATATGCCCATATCAGAAGGTACTGCGCTCAATGTCCTAAGTGCCAACTTGTGAAGCCAGGAACCCTCCGTAAAGCACCGTTGCAACCCCTACCTCTGATTGATATACCATTCAAGCGGGTCGGTATGGACATAGTTGGTCCTCTGTTACCATCTAGTAAAGGGCATACCCACATTCTCGTGCTCGTAGACTACGCAAGTAGGTACCCCGAGGCCATTCCCCTTTCCAGCACCACTACGAAAAACGTAGCACAAGCTATGATATCTTTTTTTTCCCGGGTAGGATTTCCCGAAGAAGTCCTTACGGACCAGGGAACCCAATTCATCTCAGGACTGATGAAACAAATCTGTACATCCCTAGGGGTTCAACAGATAAAAACATCTGTCTACCATCCCCAAACGGATGGATTGGTCGAACGGTATAATCGCACCATAAAAACCCTTTTAAGGAAAGTGGTGAATGAGACAGGTAAGGACTGGGATCAGAAGCTTCCCCTAGTATTGTACGCGATAAGGACACATGAACAATCCTCCACTGGGCATAGCCCGTTTGAACTGGTATTTGGGAGACAACCAAGAAACCTTCTAGATATGGCAGTGGAACTCTGGGAGGAGGAGGAGAACGAAGAACGTCCTATCCTAGACTATGTCCATAAGTTAAAAACCCAACTCCAATCAGTATGGGAGGACGTAAGGCAGCATCTAACAGAAGCCCAAAATAACCAAAAGACTTACTATGACCAGGGTACCAAACTCAGGATCTTACAACCCAATGACAAAGTGTTAATCCTCAGGCCCACCTCAGAGCACAAATTAATTGCCAAATGGCAGGGACCATACAAAATCATAAAAAGAGTTACCCCCGTTACCTATTTATTAGAATTAAGAGATAATCCAAGGCGAACCCAGATTTACCACATTAGCCTATTAAAGAAATGGGAAGAACCCGCTAGCAATAACTTAGCATTAGCGAGGGGATGTCTGATCACGCCAACTCAACCTTTAGGGTTGGAATTGTGCCCCACCTCACTGTATGAACCCCAACAGCTCCCCAAAATCAGTGAGTCCCTTTCCGAGATAGAGACCCGACAAATGACGGAGTTAGTCCACCGTCATGCCTATTTTTTTTCTGAACTACCGGGGAAAACAGCACTGGTCCAGCATCACATTAGAACCCCGGAAGGAAAAGTAGTACGACAACGACCTTATCGAATTCCCGAGGCAAGGAAAACCCTCATAGAAGAGGAAGTCGATAAAATGTTGCGTTTAGGAGTTATTGAAACCTCTACCAGCCCTTGGTGTTCTCCGATTGTCATAGTGCCGAAGCCGGATGGCTCTATCCGCTTCTGCATTGACTTCCGGAAGCTCAATGAGATATCCCTTTTTGATACATACCCCATTCCTCGGGTAGATGAAGTCTTGGAGAAGATAGGGCAAGCCCGATATATGACCACTATTGATCTGACAAAGGGGTATTGGCAGATCCCCTTAGCACCCTCGGACAAGGAAAAAACGGCGTTCGTATCCCCTTCAGGCCTGTATCAATTCACGGTACTCCCTTTCGGGCTTCATGGTGCCCCAGCAACGTTCCAACGACTAATGGATCAACTACTAAGACCCTACCATGATTTTACAGCCGCATATCTTGATGATATTGTTATTTTTAGTTCTACCTGGTCTACCCACCTCCTTCACCTGGATAAAGTGTTCTCCGCACTATCCGCGGCCGGGCTTACCGCCAACCCAAAAAAATGTATACTAGGGCAGACCCAGATAGCCTACCTAGGTTACGTTATTGGGAATGGGCTCTTGAGTCCCCAAAAGGATAAAGTAGCCACCATTCGACATATTCCCCTCCCTACCACCAAGAAGGAACTTCGCTCCTTTCTGGGGCTAGTTGGATACTATCGAAGGTTCATCCCTCAATACTCTACTATCACAGCCCCCCTTACGGACCTCCTAAAAAAACAATATCCGACGGTCCTACCTCCTTTTTCCCCCTCCCAACTTCAGGGATTCCAATGGCTCAAGGAAGCCCTTACAACCGAACCAGTATTGCGTTGTCCCGGTTTTGCCAGGCCCTTCCATCTTTTTACGGACGCATCCAATGTCGGGTTAGGGGCCGTGTTGGCACAACCTGACCGCCAGGGACATGAACATCCAATAGTCTACATCAGTAGGAAGCTATTACCTAGGGAAACGAACTACCCCACTATAGAAAAGGAATGTTTGGCCATTAAATGGGCAATCGAATGTTTGCAGTATTACCTCCTGGGACGCCCATTCATTCTCTTCACCGATCATGCGCCTTTGACATGGTTGGCTTCCCATAAAGACACCAATTCCAGAGTACTCCGCTGGTTCCTTGAACTGCAACCCTTTACTTTTCAGATCCGCCATATCCCTGGGGCTCGCCAATGTCCCGCAGACTTCCTCTCCCGCTGCCCTGACTCCTCGGGCCTATACCAGTCCCGATCGTGGGAAGGGGTGTGTAGGAGAGCGCCGGAGGAAACCCAATCATGGCGCTCTCCGAACGCCTCGCCAGATCGGCAACCCCGTCGTCATGGAGACGCATCGGGAGGGAGGCGGAAGTCGGCCCCGGAGTTCCGGGTTGTGGAGAGTGAAGAAGGGCACGGCGGGACGAGATGGATCTCCTCCCCAGGACGTAAACCGGACCCCGAGGGAGAGACGGCGGAAAAGCGCGAGACGAGGAGAAACGGAGAGCCAGACGCCCGAGAAGAGACGGAGAGAAGCGTCAACCCGGAATACCCGAGAAGAGAGACGGAAGAAAGGACGGAAGAGCCACCCCGAGAGGAGACGGAGGACGCGACAGCCTGCCACGGCCCAGGAGGGTCGTGGCTGGACAAGGTACGTGCCTTAGTAAAGGGCCACAGCAGAACCCAGGGAAGGGGAAGGGTAGGAAGAGAGGGGAGGACTGAAAGGGGGAGGAAAGGGGAGGAAGGGAGACAGGGTGACTACCTCTAAGGGGAGAGCGCCTGAAGCGGGGCAAGTTCCCTGGGCACCCTAACAACCACGTATGCTGCCTGACACTAGGAAAGAAACCCATTCACCTCCCCACTAAAAAGGTTAGAGTAACCCTTCCGTCACTTCCCCCCCCCCCCCTTCTTAGTTCACCTCCTCTCCCATACCCCCACACAGAACCAAAACCGTGCTTACCCTCCCCACTTACCGGCTGCCACCTTGTTTTTGTTCTTCCGAGGAAACCTGCCGCCAAGATACCGGAACACGCCACCTGGAAGAAAAAGGAAGGGAAAGGAATAAGCAACCCACCTGAGACGGATAGAGACCAGAGAGAGAGAGAAAAGGAAAGGAAAAGAGAACCCAGAAACACCGGTTACTCACAGACTGTTCTAAGTTATTCTCCCCCTTATCTACCGCCAAGAACAATAAAAAGCACGTAAACCCCTATAAAGGGTAGTTAACCTCAGTGTTTGTGTCCTCTATCATCCATCTCCTACACATATATTGGCGGCATCCCAGTTGTTACCCTTGTATCCACTTTTGTTTTGGGATGTGTCATGGGGCCCACCCACCTGGACAGGTTTTTTGGGGCCAACCGAGGAATCTTTTTATTTATTTCTAGGAGTGTCACCCACTTTCTCCTGGGGAGGCTTTACAACCCCTTTCTTTTGGTCACCCCCAGTGGAAGTCTTGGTTACCCTAGTCTTGATCCAGTGGTCTGCCTTCTTTCCCAATTCTTAGGGAGAAATTGGACCTAGGTCTACCAGATATTGATGCAACTTTTCATTGAAGCAGTTACTTAAAGGGTGTTCTTTCATAACAAGTTATAAAGCCCATCATAGCCATGCACTTCATTTCCAGGTATCCAACCATCCAGTGTTTTCACTGAGTAGTCTACAAAATCAACCCAGGACCAGCTCAAGGTTTTCGGAGCCCCTTGAAACTAATTCTATACTCCTCAGTGGTGAATCCAAAGCCCTTAATAAGGGTAGCCTGCATGTGGCCATAGGATTCTCATAGGCTATAAACCACTTGGTGATGTCATCACCATCCTCATATTTAGGGACAATCCCTTTGGGAATTTTAGGGGTGTCAGAATACTCTCTGTCCATAGTTCTTATGTTGCTGTCACTATTAATGGGTGCTAACCCCATTTCTGTTCTCTTCCTTTCTATAGCTACGAGCTGTTTCTCCAAAGCTAATCTTTTGGCCATCCTTGCTAGCAGGAGGTCCTCTTCATTGAGACTGCCCGTAATGCTCCCAGAGGAACTGGACTCCCCTGTGGGAGACCCAGATCCTATGAGTACTATCCTTGGAGATAGGGACCTTGGGACCCTGTCCTGCCTAGTTCAGTTAAGAGGGGGAGTTCATCCTCCTGATTCCTAACTTCTTCCCCATCTGAGGGGAGGTATTCCTCCTCAGCAGGGTGGTCCCTTGTATACTCTGCCAACAGCTCCTGGAGATTGATCTTGGTAGGGTGGGAACCTGTTTTGATTTTCTTGAGGCTGTAGAGATTCCTTAACTCTCTCATCCAAGGATGGAGATGAGGGGTGAGTTTGAGTTACCCACCATGTCCTCTGAGCTACTCATTTTGTTTACTAAGTGTGGGGATTACTTTTTAGGAACTAAAAACTACTTCTAGTAACTAACCCCTTACTTAAAATCACTTTTAAATCTAAAAATAAATGCTAAAAGGGACTTAACCAAGGCCCTAGCAGGACTTTAAAAATGTAGAAAAAAATTCCAAATTCAAAAATCAGTTTTCTAAAAGCAATTTTGGAATTTTGTCGTGTGATCAGGTATTGGCTGAATAGTCCAGCAAATGCAAAGTCATAAACCCCATTGCTGATACACCAATGTAAGAAGCTGGCTCTGTATATACTGTATCAAAGTGAGATATAGTGTGCACAGTTCAGGGGTTCCCCAGAGGCTAATTTAGATAAGCTAATAATGAGGCTCTATTCTGTGGTAGTGTGGTGGAGCAGTTAGGCTTATCAGAGGGTAGGGCAAAGCATTTGTTGTACACACACAGACAATAGAAGAAGCACACATTCAATGCCCTAACTCCAGACCAATGGGTTTTAATTTATTTTTAGAACCACAAGATTCAAGTTGAAGGTAAGTACTTCAATAGATTCGTATTTCATACATGTATCAATAGTACTTTGTTTGAAATCAATAAGTTATACAGTTTTTGAAATATTGGCAATAATTTGTTTTAAAACTTGACAGTGCAATTTTCAGAAACAATTCCTGGGGGAAAGAAAAGTTATATGGAGTTGCAGGTAAGTACAACACTTACAGTTCCAGTCTCGGGGGGTTAGGAAGTCCACAGATCAGGATTCAATTTAACCCCAAACACCTACCACCAGCAACACGGGCCGGCCAGGTGCAAAGTTCAAAGTGAAGGGAAAATTAACGTGGGCTCCTATGGAGACTGGGGGCACTCGGTTTCAGATCTGCAGGCAGGTAAGCACCAGCATCTTCGGAGGGCAGACCTGGGGGGTTTAGAGGAGCACTGGGGGAGCCACAAGTAGGCAGCAATCATACACCCTCAGCGGCACTGGGGCAGCAAAGTGCAGGGTGCAAACAAAGCATCAGGTCTCCAATGATTCTCTATGAGGGGACCCTGGGGGTCACTCAGATGCTGCAGGGGAGGTCTAGGAGGTCATCTGCTGAACGTTGCTGCACCGGAGGTCGGGTTCTCCAAAGCCTAGGGGTGCAGTGTGTTCTTGCTCAGAACCGCCTGGGGATCCTCTTTAACTGGTTGGGCCACCTGGACAAGGGCTGTAGGCATCAGGTGCAGGGTGGTCAAGACTCACGCATTCGGAGTAGGGTTGGAGTTGTTTTTTCTTCTCAGACAGGGCCACTGTCCACGGGAGTTCTTGGTCCTTTTAAATGCAGGGCAGTCCTCTGGAGCATTGCAGAGGTCGGTGGTCCCGCTGGATGAGTCACTGTTCTTTTGCAGGTTCTTTGAAGCAGGAAAAATGGCCGGTAGGGCTGGGGCCAAATCAATTGTCGTCTTCCTTCTTCTCTGCTGGGGGTTTCAGCTATGTAGTCCTTCTTCTTCTTGTCAGGTCACCAGGAATGTGGTGAGCTGGGTTCAGGGAAGCCCTTACATACAAGATTTATGGGTGTTACAGGGGTCAGACGGCAGTAGCCAATGGCTACTGTCCCTGAGGGTGGCTGCACCCTTCCTGTGCCCTCTCCCTTGGATACATTCCTAACCAACTCTATTGGTGTCTGTCCTTTAAACCAAGATAGAGGATTCAGCAGGGATGGGGTCACTTCAGCTCTGGACACCTTTGAGGTGGTAACTCCTCCTTGTTTTTCCTAGGTTTCCCGGCGAACTTGCCGCCAAAAGTGGGGCTTTGTCCGGGGGCGGGCATCTGCACTAGTTGGAGTGCCCTAGGGCACTGTAACATGAGGCCTGAGCCTTTGACGCTCACCGCCAGGTGTCACAGTTCCTGCAGGGGGGAGGTGTGAAGCACTTCCACCTAGAGCAGGCTTTGTTTTCTGGCCTCAGAGAGCACAAATACCCTCACTCCAGGGTGTCTGAAACTTGTCTGTTAGTGGAAGGCTGGCACAGACCAGTCAGTCCTACACTAGATGATTGGGTAAAATACAGGGGGCATCTCTAAGATGCCCTCTGTGTGCTTTTTAGAATAATTCCAACACTAGCATCAGTGTGGCTTATTGTGCTGGGAAGTTTGATACAAAACTTCCCAGTGTTCAGAAAAGCCATTATGGAGCTGTGGAATTTAAAGTGTCAAACTTCTAGACCATGTACTTAATATGGCCACACTCCACGTACACTGTCTAAGAATGGACTTAGACACTGTAGGAGTGTATTGCTCATGCAGCTATGCCCTCATGTGTGGTATACTGCACCCTGCCTTAGGGCTGTAAGGCCTGCTAGAGGGGTGACTTACCTATGCCACAGGCAGTGTTTTGTGGGCATTACACCCTGAGGGGGATGCCATGTTGACTTTGCCTTTTTCTCCCCACCAACACACACAATCTGCAATGGCAGTGTGCATGTGTTTGGTGAGGGGTCCCTTAGGGTGGCACAACACATGCTGCAGCCCTTGGTACCACTGGTACATTTTACAAGTGACTTATCTGTGCGCCAGAGGTATGCCAATTGTGGAAACTATGGTATTTTTATGGATAAAACACTGGTGCTGGGGACCCGGTTAGAAGGATCCCAGCATACTCTCAGTCAAGTCAGCATCAATATCAGGCAAAATGTAGGGGGGGGGGGTAACTGCAACAAGGGCCAGTTGTCTACAATTGGGCTTTGTCCTTGGTCCAACATTTCACCACAAAGGAGCTGTCCATTAATACGAGGCAACTGATGTGAAGGAATATCTCTGCGGCAGACCATTTTCCTCCTGTGCAGAACTCCCCGCAGCTTGCTCACCAACTTGAGCTGCTGGCATCTGATTCTATCACCAGATCAAGTTGGGAGCCAAAGATGACTCAACCGTTTCAGGCTTCCACATGGGAGATCCACCACTGCAGCATCTCTTTGGTCTCTTCTGAGATGGAAATTGACTGAGAGTAGGTGAAGTCCTGTTGCAGAAGGAAAATCTTAAAGCGTTGTAATGTTCAGCAGTGTAGGGGTCCTGGAAAGAAGGCCTGTATGGACAATGATAGAAGACCCACTATGCAGGTGAGATGTTACAGAGGTGGCGGGTCTGACTAGAGTTCATCTGAGTTTGTGTCAGACTTTGGCGAGTTTCGGAGATGGAAAATTCAGCGTGGCCTTCACTGAGTTCACCACAAACCCCAGTTATTGCAAGGTCTGGGATAGTAACAGGGACAACTTTGTCTCATTGACAACAAAGTAGAGTGACTCCAGAAAGTTCATGGCCATTTGGAGGTGACTCAACAGTCTCTTTGGGCATTGATCCATACAGAGGATATTGTCTAGATAGACAAGTCTGATACTTCAGGGTCTCAAATGTTCCACCACCAGTTTCAGAACCTTAGTGAAACACAAGGGAACGGATTACCAAAAGGAAGTGAGGTAAACTCAAAGATCTGTGACTTCCATTGGCATTGCAGGAAATGTGCTGGGGAGGGAAGATGGGAACTGTGAGGAAGGCGTCCTTCAAGACCAGGCACATCACCCAATCATTTGTTTGCAACAAGTCTCTCAGAAGATAGATACCTTACATCTTGAAATAGAAGACTAGCCACTCACTGAACTCCCTCGGGTTCATAATAGGGTGTTGCCCCATCCCTCTTTTCCACCAGAAAAAGGTTGCTGAGAAAACCACAGGGGTGCAGTTGTGTTTGGACGATCGCCCCTTTCTCCAACAGTTGAATAATCTCCATATCCACAAGATCTTCTTGAGCTGGGGAAAAGATTAGGGGTCTTGGTCTCTAGCAGTTGGAATGGCAAAGGGTAGAATTCTATTTGGAAACCCCTCACTGTTTGGAGAACCCAGGCATCTGATGTAAGAGCCTTCCAGTTGTAAAAGAATTCTGTTGATCCGCCGTCAAGCGCCCCCTTCCACGACTGGCTCCCACAGAAAACACATAGTGTAAATATTCTTTTAATAGAGGCTGGAGCTTTGTCTTGGGAGTTAATTGTATTCACAAATTTTCCCAATTCACAGATGAAGGAGTCTCCGAAGAGAGCCCCTTTGGCAATGGGACCTGCTTTGGATGTCCTAACTCTCCGAGTTTCAGATCAAGTTTTATTAAAAGGGATCTGCACCTGTGACGATTCGCCTTTCCTTTACCACCTCTGTTGGATGTAGGTGGAGTACGGCTTCGGATCTTGTACGTCCTGGTCTGGCCAAGATAAGGACGGCCCCTTCCGGTACCCACGGTGCAGCTGACAAGATAAAAGCTCAAGTAGTCTGTGCCCTCCAGAAGGAGCTCTAGAAGAAGAACCATCAGGGAAAAAACCTCGAGAAAGGAGCTTCAGAAAATCAGAAAAGGCACAGTAGAACTCAGACTCCAAGAACTGGAAGCTGCAAAGAAAACCAAGCAGACAGCAATCCACAGTAGAAACAAACGGCAGCGAGGACCATCAAACCAGAGTGTTGCAACGCAAAGAAGAAAGAAACTCAAGCCCCTTATATACCAGTAAAACAGGAAGTGAACAAACAGGAAAAAGGAAAATGCCATATTAATTTGGGAAAGTATCATAGGACAAACTATGAGACGCACCATCTTGGAAAGGTAATAGTAAAAGGAAAGAGCAGTGCATGCTGGGATAGACAGGCATTCTTGGACCAAGAAGCATAGCCCCCATGACCAAAAGGGAGGACAGCCAAAAGCCAAGAAAACAGATAAGTATTATATAGGCACTGGAGTGGCCACCTGTGACGCAAGGGCAGAGCACACTGCGACTGTGGCAAAATCCAATGCCTGACCCTGGACCATCCAACTCCACCACTGTGTAAGAGTTGGACACTGCAGGCTTAACAGTAGGACCCCCCGGAGCCTGAGGCTTAGCAGGAAAAAGGCAACAAAAATTTCGACAAGAAGGGGAGCGTGAACAGAAAAAGCATCTTCCCAAGAACAGTCACTAAAGAGGGTAACCCTTCCAATGTATCAACAATTGAAGACGGTTCCGTAAAAAGCGTAAATCACATATCTCTTGTACCTCATACTCGGGTTCATTATCTACCAACTGCGAAGGGGGACAAGCATGATGTCTATGAAAAGGATCAGGAACATATGGTTTCAGTTGTGAAATATGAAACACTGGGTAAACCTTCCATGACCGAGGCAACTGCAGACGGAAGGACACCGAATTCACCATATGTACGATCTTAAAAGGACTATACAATCGGGTCTAAGTTTGTTTGTGGACAAACAAAAAGGCACAAATTTAGATGAAAGCCAGACCTTATCCTGAACCTGATACAAGGGAGACGGATGTTGTCTTACGTCAGTAGCTTTCTTCATAAGTTGTTTTGCAGCTAGCAAATTAGAACTTATCTTTTTTTGGACACTATAAAGGCGACAGGAAAAAGAGGTTACAGCTGGAACAGAGCAAGACTCAATATTCACTGCAGGAAAAGCCCTGGGATGATATTCATACGTACAAAAAAAGTAGATGCCTTTGATGCATCATGCACCGTATTGTTGTATGAAAACTCTGCCAAAGATAGATATTGGGACCAGTCACTTTGAGCTGCATTACAAAAACAACAGTGACACTGCTCAAGTCCCTGATTTAAACATTCTGTCTGTCCATTCGATTGAGGATGGAACCCAGAGGGATAAGGCTACCTCAATATGCAATCATTTACAAAATAGTTTCCAAACATGTGAAACATACTGAGGGCCTCGGTCTGAATTGATGACTTGAGGGAGACTGGGAAGACGAAAAATCTCCTGTAAAAAGATGTGGCTCAACTCTTGAGCAGTAGGTAATTTCTTTAACCGGTTCTGTGCCCAGGACGTAATGGTTACGTCCTGAGGCACAGTGCTGCTGTGCCCAGGACGTAACCATTACGTCCTGGTCACAGAGCCCAGAGGAAGCGCTAGCGCTCCCTCTGTGTGGTTCCCCCCACCCACCCAAGTCAGGGATGGAATAAGAAGCCCTTCCCCTTCCACCCCCCAGAGCCCCCACCCTCCCTGTGACGTCAGCGCGCGAGCACGCGCTGACAATCACAGAGCCTCCCCAGCGCGATCGAAAGAGAAATGCTTTGCATTTCTCTTTCGATCACGTAGGGGAGGTCCGGAGAGGCTTCAAAGGGAAGGAGGGTGGGGGGGCAAATTTATTTTAGGCCTTTGAAGTCTCTCCAAGCGTTTCAAAAGCCGGATTGCTTGCTATCCGGCTTTTAAAACGCCCACTAGACACCAGGGATTTTTTTTTTTTTAAATTGTCATAAGGGAGCGACCCCTTGGGAAAGGGTCGCTCCCAGGGGGGGCATTTTTTGGGAAGGCCTTTTCTGCCCCCAGGGGGAGCAGAAAGGGGGGCCCCCAGAGGGGCACCAGGGATATATATTTTTTTCTTTTGTTTTTGTTTATTTTTTTGTTTTAGGTGTGGGGAGCGACCCCTTAGGCAAGGGTCACTCCCCTAGGGGGCAAATTATATTTAGGCCATTTCTGCCTCCCTTGGGGGCAGATTGGCCTATTTTGATGAGGCCAATCTGCCCCCAAGGGGGACAGAAACCACTAGACACCAGAGAGTTTTTTTTATTTTTTTTACGTGAATTTCACGCAAAGGGAGCGACCCCTTAGGCAAGGGTCACTCCCCTAGGGGGCAAATTATATTTAGGCCATTTCTGCCCCCCTTGGGGGCAGATTGGCCTATTTTGATGAGGCCAATCTGCCCCCAAGGGGGGCAGAAACCACTAGGCACCATGGATTTTTTGTTTTTTTTTGTTTTACAGATGGGGTGCGACCCCTTGGACAAGGGTCGCTCCCCTGGATGGGAAAATTGTACTTAGGCCATTTCTGCCCCCTTTTGGGGCACATCGGCTGATTTTTGCTACGCCGGGCAGAAACCACTAGGCGCGGGGATTCTTTTTTAGGCGCCAATGTCACACAGGGGGAGCAACCCTGTAGGCAAGGGTCGCTCCCGAGGGGTTGGAGGGTGGGCGGGAACATTTATTTTAGGCCATTTCTGCCCCCCCTGGGGGCAGATCGGCCTATTGTTATTAGGCCGATCTGCCCCCAGTGGGGGCAGACACTTCGAGGCGCCAGGGCACATTTTTTTTTTGTGGTTTTTTTTTTTGTTTGTTTTTTTAGAGATGGGGAGCGACCCATTAGGCAAGGGTCGCTCCCCTGGGGGGCAAATTGTATTTAGACCATTTCTGCCCCCCTTGGGGGCAGATTGGCCCGATTTTAGAACTCTGCTACCAAGAGGGCAGAAACCACTAGGCACCGGGGATTTTTTTTTGGCGCTAATGTCACGCAGGGGGAGCGACCCCGTAGGCAAGGGTCGCTCCCGTGGGGGGGCAAATTTATTTTAGCCCATTTCTGTCCCCCGGGGACAGATTGGCCTATTGTTATTAGGCCGATCTGCCCCCAGTGGGGGCAGACACCTCGAGGCGCCAGGGCACATTTTTTTTGGGGGGGGGGGGTTTTGTTTGTTTTTTTAGAGATGGGGAGCGACCCATTAGGCAAGGGTCGCTCCCCTGGGGGGCAAATTGTATTTAGACCATTTCTGCCCCCCTTGGGGGCAGATTGGCCCGATTTTAGAACTCTGCTACCAAGAGGGCAGAAACCACTAGGCACCGGGGATTTTTTTGTTGGCGCCAATGTCACGCAGGGGGAGCGACCCCGTAGGCAAGGGTCGCTCCCGTGGGGGTGCAAATGTATTTTAGCCCATTTCTGTCCCCCGGGGGCAGATTGGCCTATTGTTATTAGGCCGATCTGCCCCCAGGGGGGGCAGAAACCTCTAGGCGCCAGGGCAAATTTTTGTTTGTTTGTTTTTTTTAGAGATGGGGAGCAACCCATTAGGCAAGGGTCGCTCCCCTGGGGGGCAAATTGTATTTAGACCATTTCTGCCCCCCTTGGGGCAGATTGGCCGATTTTAGGTCAATCTGCCCCCAAGGAGGCAGAAACCACTAGGCACCGGGGATTTTTTTTTTGGCGCCAATGTCACGCAGGGGGAGCGACCCCGTAGGCAAGGGTCGCTCCTGGGGGGGGGGGTTTGGGGGTGGGGGGAGGCAAATTTACTTTAGGCCATTTCTGTTCCCCCTGGGGGCATATCGGCCTATTGTTATTAGGCCGATCTGCCCACAGGGGGGGCAGAAACCTCTAGGCGCCAGGGCAAATTTCTTTTTTTTTGTTTTTTTTTTTAGAGATGGGGAGCGACCCATTAGGCAAGGGTCCCTCCCCTGGGAGGCAAATTGTATTTAGACCATTTCTGCCCCCCTTGGGGGCAGATTGGCCGATTTGAGGTCAATCTGCTACCAAGGGGGCAGAAACCACTAGGCACTGGGGATTTTTTTTTGGCGCCAATGTCACGCAGGGGGAGCGACCCCGTAGGCAAGGGTCGCTCCTGGGGGAGGGGTTTTGGGGGTGGGTCAACTTTACTTTAGGCCATTTCTGCTCCCCCTGGGGGCATATCGGCCTATTGTTATTAGGCCGATCTGCCCCCAGTGGGGGCAGACACTTCGAGGCGCCAGGGCACATTTTTTTTTTGTGGGTTTTTTTTTTGTTTGTTTTTTTAGAGATGGGGAGCGACCCATTAGGCAAGGGTCGCTCCCCTGGGGGGCAAATTGTATTTAGACCATTTCTGCCCCCCTTGGGGGCAGATTGGCCCGATTTTAGAACTCTGCTACCAAGAGGGCAGAAACCACTAGGCACCGGGGATTTTTTTTTGGCGCTAATGTCACGCAGGGGGAGCGACCCCGTAGGCAAGGGTCGCTCCCGTGGGGGGCAAATTTATTTTAGCCCATTTCTGTCCCCCGGGGACAGATTGGCCTATTGTTATTAGGCCGATCTGCCCCCAGTGGGGGCAGACACCTCGAGGCGCCAGGGCACATTTTTTTTTGGGGGGGGGGGTTTTGTTTGTTTTTTTAGAGATGGGGAGCGACCCATTAGGCAAGGGTCGCTCCCCTGGGGGGCAAATTGTATTTAGACCATTTCTGCCCCCCTTGGGGGCAGATTGGCCCGATTTTAGAACTCTGCTACCAAGAGGGCAGAAACCACTAGGCACCGGGGATTTTTTTGTTGGCGCCAATGTCACGCAGGGGGAGCGACCCCGTAGGCAAGGGTCGCTCCCGTGGGGGTGCAAATTTATTTTAGCCCATTTCTGTCCCCCGGGGGCAGATTGGCCTATTGTTATTAGGCCGATCTGCCCCCAGGGGGGGCAGAAACCTCTAGGCGCCAGGGCAAATTTTTGTTTGTTTGTTTTTTTTAGAGATGGGGAGCAACCCATTAGGCAAGGGTCGCTCCCCTGGGGTGCAAATTGTATTTAGACCATTTCTGCCCCCCTTGGGGCAGATTGGCCGATTTTAGGTCAATCTGCCCCCAAGGAGGCAGAAACCACTAGGCACCGGGGATTTTTTTTTTGGCGCCAATGTCACGCAGGGGGAGCGACCCCGTAGGCAAGGGTCGCTCCTGGGGGGGGGGTTTGGGGGTGGGGGGAGGCAAATTTACTTTAGGCCATTTCTGTTCCCCCTGGGGGCATATCGGCCTATTGTTATTAGGCCGATCTGCCCACAGGGGGGGCAGAAACCTCTAGGCGCCAGGGCAAATTTCTTTTTTTTAGTTTTTTTTTTTAGAGATGGGGAGCGACCCATTAGGCAAGGGTCCCTCCCCTGGGAGGCAAATTGTATTTAGACCATTTCTGCCCCCCTTGGGGGCAGATTGGCCGATTTGAGGTCAATCTGCTACCAAGGGGGCAGAAACCACTAGGCACTGGGGATTTTTTTTTGGCGCCAATGTCACGCAGGGGGAGCGACCCCGTAGGCAAGGGTCGCTCCTGGGGGAGGGGTTTTGGGGGTGGGTCAACTTTACTTTAGGCCATTTCTGCTCCCCCTGGGGGCATATCGGCCTATTGTTATTAGGCCGATCTGCCCACAGGGGGGGCAGAAACCTCTAGGCGCTAGGGCAAATGTTTTTTTTTTTTTTTTTTTAGAGATGGGGAGCGACCCATTAGGCAAGGGTTACTCCCCTGGGAGGCAAATTGTATTTAGACCATTTCGCCGATTTTACGTCAATCTGCTACCAAGGGGGCAGAAACCACTAGGCACCGGGGATTTTTTTTTTGGCGCCAATGTCACGCAGGGGGAGCGACCCCGTAGGCAAGGGTCACTCCCGGGGGGTGTTGGGGGGGTGGGGGAGCCCATTTATTTTAGGCCATTTCTGCCCCCCCTGGGGCCGGCTGAGCTAGAGGCCAAAATCCACAGGTAGGCACTTTGCAAAAAACACCTCTGTTTTCTGAGAAAAAATGTGATGTGTCCACGTTGTGTTTTGGGCCATTTCCTTTCATGGGCGCTAGGCCTACCCACACAAATGAGGTACCATTTTTATCGAGAGACTTGGGGGAACGCTAGGTGGAAGGAAATTTGTGGCTCCTCTCAGATTCCAGAACTTTCTGTCACCGAAATGAGAGGAAAAAGTGTTTTTTGGGCCAAATTTTTATGTTTGCAAAGGATTATGGGTAGCAGAACCTGGTTAGAGCCCCACAAGTCACCCCATCTTGGATTCCCCTGGGTTTCTAGTTTTCAAAAATGCGCTGGTTTGCTAGGTTATCCCAGGTGCCGGCTGAGCTAGAGGCCAAAATCCACAGGTAGGCACTGTTTTCTATGAATAAATGTGATGTGTCCACGTTGTGTTTTGGGCCATTTCCTGTCACGGGCGCTAGGCCTACCCACACAAGTGAGATATCATTTTTATCGGGAGACTTGGGGAAACGCTGGGTGGAAGGAAATTTGTGGCTCCTCTCAGATTCCAGAACTTTCTGTCACCGAAAGTTGAGGAAAATGTGTTTTTTTAGCCAAAGTTTGAGGTTTGCAAAGGATTCTGGGTAACAGAACCTGGTCAGAGCCCCACAAGTCACCCCATCTTGATTCCTCTAGGTCTCTAGTTTTCAAAAATGCACAGGTGTGGTAGGTTTCCCTAGGTGCCGGCTGAGCTAGAGGCCAAAATCTACACGTAGGCACTTTGCAAAAAAACACCTCTGTTTTCTTTAAAAAAATGTGATGTGTCCACGTTGTGTTTTGGGGCATTTCCTGTCACGGGCGCTAGGGCTACCCACACAAGTGAGGTATCATTTTTATGGGGAGACTTGGGGGAACGCTGGGTGGAAGGAAATTTGTGGCTCCTCTCAGATTCCAGAACTTTCCGTCACCGAAATGTGAGGAAAACGTGTTTTTTTAGCCAAATTTAGAGGTTTGCAAAGGATTCTGGGTAACAGAACCTGGTCAGAGCCCCACAAGTCACCCCATCTTGGATTCCCCTAGGTCTCTAGTTTTCAAAAATGCACAGGTTGGGTAGGTTTCCCTAGGTGCCGGCTGAGCTAGAGGCCAAAATCTACAGGTAGGCACTTTGCAAAAAACACCTCTGTTTTCTTTAAAAAAATGTGATGTGTCCACGTTGTGTTTTGGGGCATTTTCTGTCACAGGCGCTAGGCCTACCCACACAAGTGAGGTATCATTTTTATCGGGAGACTTGGGGGAACGCTGGGTGGAAGGAAATTTGTGGCTCCTCTCAGATTCCAGAACTTTCTGTCACCGAAATGTGAGGAAAATATGTTTTTTTTAGCCAAATTTTGAGGTTTGCAAAGGATTCTGGGTAACAGAACCTGGTCAGAGCCCCACAAGTCACCCCATCTTGGATTCCCCTAGGTCTCTAGTTTTCATAAATGCACTGGTTTGGTAGGTTTCCCTAGGTGCCGGCTGAGCTAGAGGCCAAAATCTACAGGTAGGCACTTTGCAAAAAACACCTCTGTTTTCTTTAAAAAAAATGTGATGTGTCCACGTTGCGGTTTGGGGCATTTCCTGTTGCGGGCGCTAGGCCTACCCACACAAGTGAGGTATCATTTTTATCAGGAGACTTGGGGGAATGCTGGGTGGAAGGAAATTTGTGGCTCCTCTCTGATTCCAGAACTTTCTGTCACCAAAATGTGAGGAAAATGTGTTTTTTTAGCCAAATTGTGAGGTTTGCAAAGGATTTTGGGTTACAGAACCTGGTCAGAGCCCCACAAGTCACCCCATCTTGGATTCCCCTAGTTCTCTAGTTTTAAAAAATGCACAGGTTTGGTAGGTTTCCCTAGGTGCTGGCTGAGCTAGAGGCCAAAATCTACAGGTAGGCACTTTACAAAAAACACCTCTGTTTTATTTAAAAAAATGTGATGTGTCCATGTTGCGTTTTGGGGCGTTTCCTGTCACGGGCGCTAGGCCTACCCACACAAGTGAGGTATCATTTTTATCGGGAGACTTGGGGGAACGCTGGGTGGAAGGAAATTTGTGGCTCCTCTCTGATTCCAGAACTTTCTGTCACCAACATTTGTTTTAGCCAAGGTTTGAGGTTTGCAAAGGATTCTGGGTAACAGACCCTGGTCAGAGCCCCACAAGTCACCCCATCTTGGATTCCCCTAGGTCTCTAGTTTTAAAAAATGCACAGGTTTGGTAGGTTTCCCTAGGTGCCGGCTGAGCTAGAGGCCAAAATCTACAGGTAGGCACTTTGCAAAAAACACCTCTGTTTTCTTTAAAAAAATGTGATGTGTCCACGTTGCGTTTTGGGGCGTTTCCTGTCGCGGGTGCTAGGCCTACCCACACAAGTGAGGTATCATTTTTATCGGTAGACTTGGGGGAATATAGATTAGCAAAACAAGTGTTATTGCCGCTTGTCTATCTCTACATTTTTGTCTTCCAAATATAAGAGAGTGTGTAAAAAAGACATCTATTTGAGAAATGCCCTGTAATTCACGTGCTTGTATGGTCACCCCAGAATTCAGAGATGTGCAAATAACCACTGCTCCTCAACACCTTATCTTGTGCCCATTTTGGAAATACAAAGGTTTTCTTGATAGCTATTTTTCACTCTTTATTTTTCAGCAAATGAATTGCTGTATACCCGATATAGAATGAAAACGCACTGCAGGGTGCAGCTCATTTATTGGCTCTGGGTACCTAGGGTTCTTGATGAACCTACAAGCCCTATATATCCCCGCAACCAGAGGAGTCCAGCAGACGTAACGGTATATTGCTTTCGAAAATCTGACATTGCAGGAAAAAGTTACAGAGTAAAACGTAGAGAAAAATTGATGTTTTTTTACCTCAATTTCAATATTTTCCTTTTTCAGTTGTTGTTTTCTGTAGGAAACCCTTGTAGGATCTACACAAATGACCCCTTGCTGAATTCAGAATTTTGTCTACTTTTCAGAAATGTTTAGGATTCTGGGATCCAGCATTGGTTTCATGCCCATTTCTGTCACTGACTGGAAGGAGGCTGAAAGCACAACATTTTTTAAAAATGGGGTATGTCCCAGTAAAATGACAAATTTGTGTTGAAAAATTGGGTTTTCTGATTCAAGTCTGCCTGTTCCTGAAAGCTGGGAAGCTGGTGATTTTAGCACCGCAAACCCTTTGTTGATGCCATTTTCAGGGAAAAAACCACAAGCCTTCTTCTGCAGCCACTTTTTCCCATTTTTTTGAAAAAAACTAAATTGTCACTGTATTTTGGCTAATTTCTTGACCTCCTTCAGGGGAACCCACAAAGTCTGGGTACCTCTAGAATCCCTAGGATGTTGGAAAAAAAGGACGCAAATTTGGCTTAGCTAGCTTATGTGGACAAAACGTTATGAGGGCCTAAGCGCGAACTGCCCCCAATAGCCAAAAAAAGGCTCAGCACAGGAGGGGGAAAAGGCCTGGAAGCGAAGGGGTTAAAGCTGTAAAATGAGCCATTATTTAAAAAGAATCTACAGTAACCATGATCACGGTATTCCCTACAGAGGATGGTAGGGAAAATAAAAAATTAGTAGATATCCTTTGCCATGGAAATGGTGGAACAGGCAAAGGTTGTAATAATCCTGTAGATTTGGTATGAGGTATCCTAGCTTGTGCACACACTGGACAAGAAGAAACATAGGTCTTAACATCTTTTACAACTGTAAGCCACCAAAAAGTTCAAAGGATTAATTCTTGAGTTGCCTTGACTCCACGATGAGCCGCAACAGGTGAATTGTGACACATCTGTAATGCTTCTATTTGCACTTTTTTGGAAGGAAGGAATAATGCTTTTTCATAATGATAATGGGCCAGATGTATCATCTGATTTTGCACTCGCAAACAGCGAAATCGGCCGTTTGCGAGAGTGCAAAATCGGGGTCTGCAATGCATCAACTGCATTCGCAGACCAAAAACCGAAAATCGCAAAAATTGCGATTTTCTGCGTTGCAACCTGGATTTTGCGAATTGCAATTTGCGATTCGCAAAATCCAGGTCGCAAAGCAATTCTGCAAAAAATCGCAAATCGCGATTTTTCGCAGAATTGTATTTTGCAAGTGCAAAATACCATGACCTGCAATTAGGTGGTAACCTGGTGCAAAATTTAAAAATGCAGTAAAACTGCATTTTTTAATTTGAAATGTAAAGCACACATGCCCTTTTGGCATGTGTGTACTTTACAGGTGTGAAAAAAAAAATGGGGTGCAGGAGAGGGGGCCTTAGGCCCCCAGCACCCTGGCCCTTTGCTTTTCACAAATTGCGATTTCTGTTTCAGAAATCGCAATTTGCGAAATGCAAAAAATGTGCAGCTATGGGCCAACAGGCCCATAGCTGCGAATGGGGTCAGTATCGCAATTTGCGATTCAGTAATTGCATTTGCGATTTTTAAGAAATCGCAATTACCGATTCGCAAATGTGATACATGGCCCTTTGCGAGTCGGTAATTGCGATTTCTTAAAAATCGCAATTACCGAATCGCAATGGGCCAGATTCATACATCTGGCCCAATATCCCTTGATTTTCCTCAAATGGGCATTCAATGTCTCCCATTCTTTTTTTGTAAATACAGCGTATTCAGATAACACTCGATCCATAAAGGATTGTACCACTCCAATGATCCGATGGGGTTCCATAATATGCTGTGCAGGAATGGTCACACCCTCTGGATAGCGACGGGATAAGGCATCTGCTACGATATTCTGTGATTCAGGGATGTAAGTAATGAAAAAATCATACTGACTGAAGAAGAAAGCCCATCTTGCCTGTCGACTGTTCGAACATTAAATATTCCAAAGGCACAATAGATTCTGATGATCAGTTCTGACCTCAATAGGTTCTTTGGTTCCCATTAGGAATTGTCTCCATTCAGTACAGGCCACCCTTAAAGCAAGTAATTCTCGCTCCAATACAGAGTAGTTACGTTCAGAATCTGTCAGAATATGAGATAGATAGAAAACTGGGTGTTCTAATCCACCTTCATCATATCGTTGTATGAGTACAGCCCCTATCCCTTTATCAGATGCATCAGTTTGAACTATACATTTTTTCATAGTAAAATTGGAGCCTGTGTAAAAGTTTGTTTCAGATCTTGAAGGGCTGTCTCAGCAGATTTAGTCCAACATTCCGAAGATTTTCATTCTTTAAAGTGTCTGTGAGAAAAGTTGTTTGCTGAGTAAAGTCTTTAATGAATTGCTGAAAAAAATTGGCTAATCCTATGAAACATTGTGTCTCTTTTATCGTGGAAGTAGGTGGCCATTCCAGGATGGCTTAAACCTTTCCAGGATCCATGGCAATACCAGTCCTGTTAATACTATAACCCAGAAACTACACTTCAGCCTTGTCAAACTCACACTTTTCTGGTTTACAAAATAACTGATGCTTCTGGAGTTTTTGAAGGACTTGAATGACATGTGACACATGTTGTTCTGGTTGAATGGAATACACTAACATGTTATCCAGATACATGACAACTATTTGATTTAAAAGATCCGAAAATATAGAATACATGAATCCTTGAAATATAGAAGGAGCGTTCGTTAGGCCAAAAGGCATCACTTGATATTCAAAATGTCCTAAGGGGGTCGTAAAAGCAGTCTTCCACTCATCTCCTTCCTTTATTCTTCGGAGGTGATAAGCACCCCATAAATCCAACTTAGTGAACCTCTGTGCTCCTTTGACGGCTTCCAATATATCCTTTATAAGGGGTAAAGGATATCTGTCTTTTATAGTTATCTTATTGAGACCATGAAAGTCTACGCATGGACGTAAATCTTTTGTCTTCCTTGGTACAAAGAAAAGAGGAGCCCCTGCAGGTGAAGAAGACCGTGTGATCAAACCGCTCTTTAGATTCTCATCCAGATATTCTCTAAGTCATGGGTACTCACAAACATTTTCCCAGGGGCCACAAAGTTTGGTCTGCGGTGTGACGAGGGCCGCAGTGATGCTAGAAGCGTGGTGATCAAAGGTAAAAGGGGGCTCTGGATGGGGAGGGGTTGTGGCATTATGGTGGGTGTAGGGGGCAGCACAGCATATAGATCTAGTGGCTGAATTGCTCAAAGTGAAACCTGAAAACCTGGCATTAATCCCAGCGTCCCCACTTTACCAAATTGTGTGATCCTAGGCAATTGTTTTATTTCACGTTCCCTTCATTTTCTTCATCATTGTATGTAGGAGGACCTCCAAATGCATGACTTCAGTATGTGCGCTGTGCGAACCCTTCGCCTGTGTTTGATTTAATAAACTATGAAGTTGTTAATGTATAATAGCAAATCAGGCCAATCAAAGAGTGCAGATATCAACTGATTTGGCTCTTAATTCACTATTGGCATTGTTATCAAGGTGTGGGTAATAATGAATGTTTCTGATTTTATGTTTAAAATCTATTGTTGTAAAACAAAAAAAAACAAAAATACTTCTCCATGCACTGATATAATCTGATGTAGTAAAATGAAATGGTCCTGCGTGTAAATGAAATACACTTTTAAAAATTTTAAGAACCCTTATCATAGTTGCAGACATTTGCTGCAAGATTTCTTTAAAAATGAAAGCGTTCCTGCAGTTAAGCCGTTCAGGTCAAATTTCTTACTTCCTTCCTTTCTTTATCTTTAATAATGTTTAAATAAAGTATTGCCTGTTGAGTCGAGTTAACAGCAGCCTAGTGCTACTGCTGCCCGGGGGGCCGCATGTAGAGGTCAAAAGGGCCGCATGTGGCCCCCGGGCTGTACTTTGAGTATCACTGCTCTAAGTGTTTCTTTTTCAGGTTCAGAAAGAGAAATACATTCGCCCAAAAGGAACAACCGTTCCGGGTTACAGTGGAATGGCACAATCATATTCTCAATGTGGTGGTAAAACAGGACTTACAGACTTTTGGAAGACATCTAGAAATGCAGTATATTGTTTGGGTACCCCTTTAATGGTATTAATAGAACCACCTGCCTCTTTGGTTTCAAATGGTATGGTTCTGGGAGTCCAATACGTATCTGAAGAATAAGAGTTATGTTCACAAAACTGAGAAGATAAAAAAATGGTTCTGGTTACCCAATTAATGTAAGGATTGTGTTGTGTCAGCCAAGGTATGCCTAATGTGATTGCATGATTAGGAGAAGCAATCAGATCAAAAGAAACATAATCCTGGTGTTTCCCAAACTTCAAACACAAAGAAGGAGTAGTTTCTGTTACAGGTCCTGATTAAAGAAGTGTACCATCTACAGTAGGAACCTGTTTAGGTGTTTCCTTGAGTACACCAGATATCTTCTTTCCTTGGCCAAGTCTTTATCAAGATAGATACCACTGGCACCACAATCCAATAAGGCAAGGACTCTTTCTTCTCTTCCATCCGTTAATTGTAACAACATGGGCAATAGAAAAATAAATGATGTGTCCATCTTAGAAGAACATATAAAAGAGATCTCTAAACATCCCGTCTTATACCCTTCTTACAGAGGATGGGAATTGGTGTTTCCCATAGCCTTTGAGGGAACAGTAGGACAAGCATGGATCAAATGTCCTGAATTGCCACAGTACAAGCACAGTCCTTTCTGTCATCTATGTTCACGTTCTGCTTCAAATAGCGGACCACGGGTCATGTCTATTTGCATCGGTTCTTCACCAGAGACAACGGGTGCAGCAGCTTGGGTATCCTCTTGATAGGTAAGTAACTGTACGTGAAGTTCCCATATGGAAGTGAATTCGACCTTTCTGTTTCTCAAAACGACGTTCCTGAAGGTGGCATTCTATAGCTAATGCTACATCCATAAGTTTTTTCATGTTGTATATTCAAGCAGAATGCACCAGGTGATCCTTTATTTCATCACGTAACCCTCTACAAA
Organism: Pleurodeles waltl; assembly: GCF_031143425.1. Classification (NCBI taxonomy): domain Eukaryota; kingdom Metazoa; phylum Chordata; class Amphibia; order Caudata; family Salamandridae; genus Pleurodeles; species Pleurodeles waltl. The sequence goes on along the minus strand of NC_090445.1, from coordinate 322,622,503 downwards.
AAAAGGGTGACAAGGGTGCGTTCTACTCAAGTGGTCTCTGCCGCCAAATGACGAAACCTGGTTATATATTGCAAAACATCCTGATTACCCACCTGAATGTCACATAAGGCCTCTTCTGCTGAAGATTCTAATACAGGACGCTCGAACATTTGTTTAAAGACCTCCACCAATTCAGTTTCATTAGACAACAGGGAATCATTTGTGGTCACCCATGGAGTCGCCCATGCTAAAGCCGGACCTGACAGGGCACTTATCAAGTTCTCCTGAAGAAATTGTGATGGACGAAATGCATAAAATACTGTCAAGGAATCAAGGAATTCTTATAACTTATTGGGATCCCCAGAAAAACAGGGCATAGTAATAGAGGTGGAAAGAACATCCATTATCTTAGAGGACAAGGCTTGTCGTAATGTTGTATTTTCAAAACGTAATTGTTGCAGCTCTTGAGCCTGTTATTGCACCGAACGTAGTAATGATTGAGCTGTCTCCACCATCTCACCCGGAGGATCCCCCATAATTTTTTGGCCACAACGGGTTTTTGGGTGTTGCAATCTGTCATGACTCGCCTTTCCCTTACTGCCTCTGTCGAAAGTAGGTGGAGTTTGGCTTTGGATCTTGTACGTCCTGGTCTGGCCAAGATAAGGACGACCCCCTCCCGTAGCCACAGTGCACTGGCAAGATGAAAGCCCAAGCAGTATGTGCCCTCCAGAAGGAGCTCCAGAGGAAAAACCAGCAGGGAAAAAACCTCTAGAAAGGAGCTCCAGAAAATCAGAAAAGGCACAGTAGAACTCAGGACTCCAAGAACTGGAACATCAGGAAGCTGCAAGGAAAACCATGCAGGCAACAATCCACAGAAGGAACAAACAGGAGAGAGGACCACCAAACCAGAGTGTTGCAATGCAAAGAAGAAAGAAACTCAAGTACCTTATGTACCAGTAAAACAGGAAGTGAACAAACAGAAAAAAGGAAAAATGCCATATTAAGCTGGAAAAGTATCAAAGGACAAAATAGGAGAAGCACAATCTTGGAAAGGTACTAGTAAATGAAAGAGCAGTGCATGCTAGGATAGACAGGCATTCTGGAACTAAGAAAGCCTTGACCAAAAGGGTGGACAGCCAAAAGCCAAGAAAACAGATAAGTATTAAATAGGCATTTTCGGGGCCACCCGCGACGCAAAGGCAGAGCACACTACGACTGAGGCAAGATTCGCGGCCCGACCCCGCCGCCGTGCAAGAGTTGGACACTGCGGGCGAACAAATGTCCCAATGCGGCGGAAATTGAACCGTGGCCTTTGCGCAGGACGAGAATGGGGCGCCGCGGGTGGATTACCAACTTGCGGCATAACAGTGTCTTTGTGTGGAAATTGCAGTTAGCGGTTCCTAGAAAAATTAATGCACGTTGAGCCCTTCCTGACAGTGCCACTGGGGAGATCAAGATGCCGGATCTTCGATAGAGGCCCCACTATGTCAAACAGCTTATATTGGAACGAGCACCAGGAACTGTCTATTCCCTTTTTTGGGTCTTGCACAAATTTGGCCAAGAATGTGACCATCCTGGTGTCGATGTTGGGGGTGTGGGCAACCTTGCCTTCAAAGGGGTGGGTTTTCGTAGGCATCCCACCACATAACAGGCAACTTTAGGTGCTGGGGACCACTGTGTGGGTGCAATAAATCCTCTGGGTCTAGTATGTCTGAATCTGAAACTTGGGGGTGTTATCCTGCTTGGGTTTGCTTACGGGAGAAGAGGCGTTGCCTGAAGGGCATTAGGGTCTAGTGGGCTCGCCATCGCCATCTGAGGTATTTGGGAAGTCATCCGTATCCAAATGATTGGGATAAGGGTGGTAGGCTGATATCCCCTGAGGTGCAAGGAGGTGGGGGGGTGGGGCAGGGGAGTCCAGTAAAGCCTTTTTAGAGTGGGCAAAAGCACCAAGATTGACCTCATGGTTGTTAGCATGTTTGCGTGTAGTGTCCGTGTTTGGAGAGGGCTGCCCTGGAGAAAAGGGGGCCGGAGGCCCAGAAGATACTTCCCTTGGAGCGAGGGGTTGTTGGCACTGCAATGCTATCTGGAGGACTTTCTTCTCCAAGGGCGCCACAAGTTGCGACAGAACTTTAAAGATAGAAGCATCTGTGATGTGCCAACAATCATCAATACGGAGGTAAGTTATTTCCTTCTCTTCAAAATGTTCAGCAGGGTCCTGCATGCTTATAATGTTTGACTGAATACTGGCAGTGAGTGTAAGAGGGCAGGAGATATGCCCAGTTTCAGGCACTAACATACTGTAATAGACTAGGCAAGCGATAAGGAAAAAGGCTTGGGACTCCAATCCTCCTTTTAGTTCCAATGGGAATAATTACAGGGACAAGGTACCGCCTGGGTTGTCTTCCAAAAAATGCAGCCCAAGGTGCAGCAGCCTTTCCCACACAGGTTTTCAGACTCTAGGCGGGGGCTCAGATAGTGTGAATTTATGATGTCATTGATTTAATTGAAAATGACAGCTCCTGCCCAAAGACACGACCGGTCGCACTTCACGAGTTGAAGAAGAGTAAAATGAATGTGTCGGCCACAGGAAGTAGAGCGCACTGAGGGCCATATATATACTTTTTGATGCAAAACTGTGCCAATGCAGTTATGCGTCAAAACGCTTAACGCCGGCTAATGCCACTCGGGCGTCAAATTTATACTTTGACACTCGGCGGCGCAAACCACTGGTTAGAGTCATTTTTTTTTTGCTCAAACCAAAGCGCCATGTCATAAAGAAAAATGCTGTTAATGCAGCAAAAATTACTTTAATCCGGTTTATGACATCCCAAACCGGATGCACGCTTTGTTTTGCTGCAATAGGATCAAAAAGCGGCGCAAAAGCAGCAAAATGTGCAAAGGAGACCCAAATGGATCCCAGAAGCTATGAGAGACCCCAGGAAGATGACAACTGACCAGGAACCAGCCAGGAGGACCCACACAAGACCCAGGAGAGGGAGAAGAAGAAAAGGAAGTGTCGGTTCAGTGCAGAGGAGCATGAAATACTGGTGAAAGAGGTGACAGAACACAAGCACCAACTTTTTGTCACCTCTAAATTGCCAATTGTAGGAGAGAGGCAATTTGGCAACAAATTGTCGATAAGATCAACAGTGTGGCAGAAGTACGGAGCACAGTCACTGAGTGCAAGAAGAGATGCCATGACTGCAAGCGCAGGACCAAGGAAAAAATGACAAGGAACAGGAAGGCAGCACTGCAGACTGGAGGTGGGAGTCCAGCACTGCAGGAGGCCCTGGACCACATGGAGTAGATGGTGGCAGCCGTCATCCCAGAGGAGATCGTCACAGGGATTCAAGGTCAGGACAGCACAGACTACCAGGATACAACAAAGATGCAGGGTAAGTGGCATGGGGAATTAAAATGCCTAATTGTTAAATGCAAGCGGGGGGGGACACACCTACTACACAATGCATGTAAGCCATGATAATCAGGTAGTGGAAACGGCAAACGGGCACAGCTTGGGGGCACAGGCTGTACAGGGCAAACCTGAGGCACAGCACAACACTACACCAACAACCTTTGCATCGGGGTTTGCTTCCATGCCAAGGATGTTGGAAAAGGAAAGCCAGCCCAGGAGGGTAGGGTACAACGTAAAACTGGCATGCTGTCACACGACAGCTGGTATTGTCGCTAGATGAACTAGGGCTCAATTAACAGTCTCAGGCCATATCCGCAAGTGTTATTTAACATTGACAACAGTTGCCACTACCACCTCTGCTGTGTGTGCAGGTCAAGTAGCTAATGGCAGTTACATGCCCATGGATCAAACACACCCAAATTAGAGGGTTCAGAATGACAACGTTATAAATCACCTGTAAATAATAAAAATTTGCTAATCCTGTCAAATGCTAATGTGCATAGTCACTACAAACATCAGGTATTGTTATAAACATTATGAGGTACACAGCAGTAATGTCATACCCATGCTCCACATGTCAGGGTCTACCCTGTGCCTGGGTCACAATAGCTGCAATGCCACCATGCAACATCTCAAGTGTCATAGTGCTAAGACAACAGCATTGAGAGGGGTGACTTACGTGTTTAGCTAGTGGAGCACACCTGCACAGTCATAAGAGGAAATAGAACACTGCTAGGACCATCAGTGCAATCCAATGTAGCACACATTCCCTAACATCAGCAGTACACAATACCAATGCTGACACCCGTATTGTGCCATGCTAATGCTATACATAGTATATGCTAGGTCTCAGCAAAATATAGGTGGATGTGAAATATCTGTGACTTGGTCAGTTCCTGAATTTTAAGTGCGGTGCAAGTGCCATCAGAACACCCTCAGCCAGTGCAAGGCCACACCATGATAATGGAAGTAGACAGAGGGTTGAGTAGAACAAGAAGGTGGCAACATACAATTTGGCCAGAACCTACACCTAGAGGATGTGACACAGACAAGTCCCCAAACTGCCCCCACTACATGTGACATGCAAGTGGGGCATAGGCCTGGGAGAATGCTAATATTAATTATAGGAACAATGAACAGGAACCAAGATCACAATGTGCAAATAATAGGAAGTCAGGCACGTCACATTACAAATGCCACAACACAGACACACTAATTGTACAATATCTCATTGCAGAGGACGAAGGCTCTCCTGGTTATATGCCTGTCCTAGAATTCCCTGATGACATGGATGACGAGCTGACAAACATCAGTCAGCAGACCCTCCAAGATGTCCTTGGAACCCTCCAGGCCCCACCTACGGTCACAAGGAGGAGCACAGAAGTAGCAGCCATCACAGAGGACCCAGCCACCACACCAATTGTACAACCTGCCAGCTCCAACCCAGCTGAGGACTCTGACGACACTGGTACCAGCTTTGAGAGGACTGTAGTTGGAGGACAGCTGGAGCTGGCCCAGGGGGTGCAGGTGGGGATGTAAAATATTGCAGCCAGCCTTGAGGGGGTGCGTTCTTGCATGATGTCATCTGTAGAACAGGCAGCAGCCATGCAAGTGTGAACATCTATCCTGGAAGAACTTCAACAAAGTGTAAAGGAAATCAGTACTGCAGTAAGGGAGTTGCCACAACACCTCGCACACCAAACCTTTCACTGTGTGCACGAATGCAATAATGACACCCTCAGGGCCAACCTGGCTGCCTACCACAGTGATGTAGCTTCTATACTTAAGAATCAGCAGCTCCTCCTTGCTGCAGTACTGCCCTTAATAGCCCCACAGTTGGCAGCTTCCGGGATTTCTGACTCCACATCTTCAAACACTGAAGTGTGTGTTGCCCCTTCAAACCCAACACCATCAAGGGCAGAGGAGACGACACACACATCAGAAGAAGACGTGGAACAGATCACCTTCACCAGTAAGAGTACCAGGTAGCAGAAGTCCACACGACACCCATTCCCGCCATCCTGTTCCTGGCAGGTTTTACCGCCAGGAACAGGATGGTGGGAAGGGGGTCGGAATCCCCATGGCGGCGCTGCAAGCAGGATTCTCTGGCCCAGAACCGCCGGATCCCCTTTTCTGACCGTGGCTTTACCGCTGCGGTCAGAATGGGCACTGAAGCACCGCCAGCCTGTTGGCGATGCTTCCGTTGCCCGTGGCCCTGGCGGTATAGGACCACCAGGGTCAGAATGAGGGCCAATGTGTTAAAAATTCTCTTCTAGACAATCTTTATGTATGTGACATCATCTGACTATAAACTGTCAGCACACACACACCATACAGCAGGAATGGATGTGTAGTAGTGTATGGACAAATATGTGACCCGGGAGTACAATGTAAGAAAATGATAGCTGTGAGTTATGCATACAATACTACATAAGATTATAACATCACTCACCTTATCATGGTTCACATGAACATCATGGCGCAGGCAGACGTACCACAGTGCCCAAGATTCCAAATCAGGTCTCAAACGATGACTGATTGAAAACACATATCCAACTTAAGAACTCATTGGGAACCATAGTAACCTTGAGTGGTGGGTGCAATGGACGACAGATGCATTGAGAAGTAGCTTTGGCGTAGCTGCCAATGTGACAGCTCAATTGGAAGTGGGAATAACCATGTCAATAATGACACTGTTCACCCATGCTCCCCAAGCATATGAAACATACTGTAAAGGAGTACCTAAATATTTATTAACAGTACAAAATGGATACCAAAACTAGGGGAAACGTCTTAACTAACCTAACCTATCCTAACTACACATTACCCACAACTGGCCCTAACTACCCTTATCTAAACTTACTTATCACATTTAACCAAACACTCTAAACATCAACCCCCCACCCCCCTTATATGACGGGACACATGTAGGACAACATATACTAACCTAAAAGCATACTATCTTATCCTTAACAAATATATATGTTTAGTTTTTTTAAAACATATATATATATATATATATATATATTTTTTTTTTATACACAAAAACCCAACATCATCCCCCACCCACAAATAAAACACATGTAAAAATATAATCCCCTCCACCCCCCAACCCACTTATACTAACTAATCTAACAGCCTATTCTAACCTAACACTAAGCCCCTAAACCCACTAAATATAAGAACCAGGAAAGAGGAAGGAGGGAATCATGGCTGAGGGTCCAACAGTTACAAGTTTGCCCTCTGTAGCATCTTTTATATCCCATGCAGTCTCCTACTGTTGCGGGACATCTCCTGCTGCAGCCTGTCCATCCTGCGCAACATCTGTTGCATGTCACGTTGCATGTTCCTAAATTCCGCATTGTCAATGACTGCAGCAGGGGTGGTCTGTGTGGCACTAGTGGATGATTGGGCAGATGCTGGTGCCATGCTTGTAGGGGGAGGTGCAGGAGCTGATGTTAGTGGTCCAGGAGTGGATGATGTAGAAGGACCTGCAATGGTGGCTGTCATCCTTGGCGCCACTTGGGTGGGAGTGGTGGTGCTGGTGGTGGCGGCTGTTGTGGACATGGATGGGCCCCCTTGGGCGAATGCCCTCCAGACCCCCGTGGCTCTCTCATGGCGATAACGCCATACCATGTTGCGGAACCCAGACTCCACATCCAGAATGTGGCGGTAACGCATCGCCCTCCTCTGGAATTCTCGGATCCAATTGGCATCCATATTGGCAGCTGTAAAAAATAAGATAGCCAAACATTAGTTACATCATTGTGTGATACATCTACTGAAGATATTCAAACACTTCCTCAAAATTAGCTTAAACAGCCCAAATCATAGTACAGATGATAGATTGTCCCTGAGGGAGTACATGCCAACTCAGCCTACACATCTCCTATCTAACAGCACAGCAATGCTCAAAAATGTGTGTAGCTACTTAAATGATCTATGCATCATTGTTATGTCATTAGTCACATAACAAATGCTGCAAGTAGTCCACATGTGACAGGCCAACTAATGACTATCTTCTGGATGACAATCAAGGCCCACAAGATCTGTGATTTCTAAATGGAATTGCCAGGATGGTATGCAGTTGCTAATCATGAGGGGGTATCCTAAGTCGGAACAAATTAAAGTTGGAATTACATGTCTGTCTTCTACACTGGGATCCTCACACCTAGGTACATATATTTCAGAACCCTAACACTGTGCCTCAGGGGGTGATGGACATGCAACACATACTTTCAAACATCAAGGACAGCCAGGATGCTGCAGACAGCTGTCCATGGGTTTAGTCAGTCCACCACAGGTAAGGAGGGCTTCCAACTAGGATAGACACAAACATTGGACAATCACATCCACGTATATGTTCTTAATTGCGGACAATGGTCCACATCATTTTGCTACCACTAATAACCTTTCCAAAAACAAGCACATAGATGCAAGCACCCATCTGGGCTTGAGCTGCATGCACACCTATGACATTCTACTCAAGTACCGCATAAACGTAGCGTACCACATAAACGTAGCACAACATGTGGAGCTAGATGCTGCTAGGAAGTCAAACATACAGTCCTACTTGTTCATTAGTTAACAGGGAGGCTCAAGTCTGTGGGTAATACTTTGGTATCCCTGCTCTGTCTGAATCAGGGTATGACTTGCTGACAAAATAATGAAAATGGCTACCACCAAACTATTCATTGGCATAAATGTAGCAATTAATATCACCCTGTTCACCTGCCCATGCCTACAGCGCAGTATTAGATTCCCAAAATATGACTCTACGCCACTGATTGTCCAACTCAAATATGGAAAAACAAGGCAAACCGCAGTCAAGTCCCATATTAGATCATGTGCCAGCACATCATACCTTTCTATGTGTCCCACACACAGGAGTCAATCACACAGCAGCTGCAAACACAACACAGAACTAACATATCAACATTTACTAGATATGTCTGGGTCCGCAAATCGAGACACTTCTCCAATTGTGTAGGGGGCTGATCCACCTGTAAAACATGGACCGGTGAAATATACTTATGTCTACGCACTCTACAACACTTGGAACAACAAATTACTGTGTGTGACATTATATATGTTAGACCAGCACCTCAGGCATGTAGACACCCCAACAGACATACCACTGCAAACATGTATTGACCCTTTAACTCCAGTGAGTGATACACATATGCACACATGCAGTGGCCCTAACAATCATGTGGTGACAAACCTGATTACTCAATTGGTTGCAGATTCATTTATAGTGGGTACTCCATTTCTTCATTTGTTGTTATGAGAGACTTGTAAAGCCACATTCCTGGTGCACTGCAATACCAGTCACTCAGGTATTGTGGCTTGTGCATCAAGGGACAATCAGTTACTGTTTGATGCTCATGTGAGTTGAGTTTAGCTCATTAATTATTATGCTTTCTATGGTCCATTGTGGGGCTGTGGTGTCTGTAGGTTACATATGCCACATTGCCAGTGTACCCAGAGCCGGATATGCCCCCTATGACACCATGATGGCAGGGATCCTGTGTGTTACTTGATGACAATCTTACGCTAAACATGGATTGGCCATTTATCTAAATCAAAACAACAAACAAATATATGCGGACAGTGACTATTTTGATCATCCGTGACAGAATGCATGGGCACGGTGTAGTCATTGTACCTGAAATGTGTCACTCATTACCCTGTGTACCTATATCGGGTACTGTAAATCTCCGGTAGCCACATTCATCATCTTATATTTGCCAAGTTGGGTGATCTGCGGGAATACAACGAACTTACACTGTCCCCTAATTGAAACATGGTTTAGCAAATGTCTGACTGTGGCAATCTTGATGAGGTAGGTCTCAATATGTATGCACCTTGATAATGGCAGCAGTCACAGGAATGATGGTCTGCTGATCTTAGCATACACCTATGTCTGTGATAGCCTTCATACTGGGAAGGTAACTATTGTACATATGCTGCATTAGATCAGCAGGGGTATACCAAATGTAAACTAGCAAACTATTTTGTCACTTTATATGTATGATGGAAGGGGTCAGGGGTCCCTTGCCCAACATCATGAAGTAATGATTTGTGACCATGCATTCACCAAGTTCAGGTATCCCATGATGAACATTAACTTATGGGAATAGCATGGCTATAAAGTGACACAGATGGCAAATGCATCAGCTCTGTTCCAGCAGTTGTGCCCAAGGCAAATTAAAACACACAGGAACAATGAACAGAGGGACAGATATTTTTTCTTCTTCAAAATGTAGCATTTGCTTCATGTTTTACGCTACAGCTATGGAAGGTAGCACAAAACATTTAGATATTATCCTGTGTGCATTACTTTGGCATTCATTTCTAATTTAAATGCTGCACAAACCAAGTCAAAGTATCAGCCTAATGTACGTATGGCTATGAATACAGTTCAGGCATGTATTCCAAATATTTGTGGACTACATTCATTCCTCGCTTTAGCATGTGAAATACATCTCATTCCTGGTAAACTCACAGACTGTGAATAAAACATAAGTTTGAGCAGCATTACCATCATCGATTGATGTCAAAGCAGCACTAATTTACAAGATCAAGTTATGTTTTGTAAGTTTGTGCAGCTTTTGCGTCAACAAATGACAGTAATGTGTGGCAAATACTGTATTGCATACATCAGGGCCACTGTTTATTTAACTTGCATTCCACATGTCCACAAACATTGCATGCAGCATGTCAACAAATCTGCTACTGTCACTACAGAGCATTTAAATGTGCACATTAGTCTGAATTGTACTCACCAACAGGGCCACCAATCACCACACCCATGTGGTCCAGCAGGTCTTGCTCTCTGGCAACAAGGTCAGCCCAGCGATGCTTGAGTTGGTGGTCATTGCGCTGTGTGTTGAATATTCGCTTCAGATGGTACAGCACCTTGGACCACCTGAGCCTCCTTGCCTCCGTGTGATACCCCTGTATCACCCTGTCACCAGCCTCTAACATCAGGGGGAGGAAGTGGCACACCAGCCAAATGAATGCCCCTGGCTCCTCCTCACCCATTCTCCCCAGACGTGGCCTACCCAACATGACAGAAATAATAGAGATAGGAAAGGGTAAAGAGGAAAATACAGGGAACGGAGGGAGGAAAATGAAACTTAAATAACCCACAAACAGCCCAACAATACCCCAACTAACAATACCCACTACACACTCCCAACAGTAAAAAGACAAAATTAGACACCAAAAAAGACAAAAACACACTTACACTGAATAACTGAGACAATTACAAAAACAACAGATGACAATTAGAATGGCACACAGGAGATAAAAGCACAATTAGGACAGACAAAACTCTCAGCACAGCCACACAGTCTAGAAGAATCACGGACTGCAAAGTGAAAGTGAAAGTACACCCACTTTACCATTTCTGTAAACAGTATATCCTATTACATCACTTCCTGTCTCAAATGCGGTGCGTTTTTATTATGATGCGTGGACATTTTATGATGCTTACGGGCTTTGCGCCAAAATGTTTTGACGCAAATGCTTAAAAATTCCCCTGCATTCAAAGTTCAATATATTTTTCATTGATAACCAATTTCATGGGGTGCAGTGTAGGAATTACCGCTAGGGACTAATGGGTGTATAATGGCTGTGAGTGTCATTTTTCAACGCATATGCGGCAAAATTTGACACATATGCATCTTTTTTTGCGCGTTTACGTCAAAATATCTGTCTTTAACTGTGTTTGTGTCATTTCTCTTATTTTTAACGTACATGAAAGCTGTAACTATACAGAGATAGGCTGTTATGGCCTGCATTGTGTGTTCCAGTGTTTAGGCACATGTGGCAGACCACACTAATGCGGACCATAATACTCACGTTGTTGTGCCGGATTAGCACTCTTAACTGACGCAACAGCAACCCAAACATTTGGAATATAAATTGGTATTCCCTAGTTTGAGCAGGTGATGCATCAATAGAGGATAGCAAGGCTACACAACTTTATACATTCACTCATTGCCTGTGTGTTTATGTCTGTGAATTGGCTATTTAAATTGTTGTTGTGCCTCTGTGTGAACGTCACAAGACGTGTTTTGAATAATGTGCTTGTATGCATGTGTTGTAAATGTGGATAACCATCAGATGCCATTCAGTGTGGTACATCCGTCAGGATGTGTGTTTGTCATACCCATAGCATCTAATGCTGTGTGAACTTCCCTGACTTTGGGGTCAAAACATCTCCCATGACAAACTATGCACAGGATAGATAGAGGACGGTTGATAATGGCAATGTTACAAGGGTAAGCCATCACATGTACTGGAATGTTGGATACCACTTCCTGGTCACTTATTTGTATACTACCCATGAGGCAGGCATTTGAAAATGCTAGGTAGGTAGAGTGTCCCAAAACCAATCCAAAAATGTAATGTTACACCACAGTTTGAGTCATATAAATGACCTATGTTTCTCCTGTCGCATTGGAGGACCAGCAGACCATGCTGCATGTGTTCATATATTTCCAGTGGTTCATTGCACAAAGGTGTCCAGTTCAAGTGTGTGGCCATGTGTACCCTGTGTCAGTATTCGCCTCCATGTTGTCACAGTTACGTGCAGGTCTAGTCATGAGTCTGTGGAGCCATTCCCTGCACTAACGGAGTATCCTTATAGCAGAATTGACTGAAAGCCAAAGAGAAATTGACAACACACATGGGGGTAGTCCAGCTATGGCACTGCAGAAGTTTTATGAGGCTGACAACAGGGCAACCTTGGTGTGCTCACAAACTTAATGGATCAGTAATATGAAACAGGCAGGTTTCATCACAACATTTGTACACAGGGTGGCCTCTAAAATTCCCACTGCAACAGGGAACATCAGTGCCTCTGTGCTGATTAATCTCACAGCTAGTCACTACGCAAGTACCATCAATCTGTTGCGGCCAATGTGAATCTGTGTGTGGACTGTCAGGGCACAAACATGTTTTGTCCTTTCATACACATTAGCAAACGTTTGTTGTGCTGGAGGCACCGTACCAAATCCATGCATACAGCCATAGTACACTGTCACTGTTTGTCACTCATGCATACATGAAACCCAGACAAGGGATGGGGCCTAGATTAGGCTATTTGAATACATGTCCCAGACCATGATACGATAAGTACACTGATTACACTATACCATCTATTTGAGGATTCATCGTAGACCTACCAGACACAATACCCCAGGGGGAAAGAGAGGGCATGGAAAGCAACTTTGAGACAAATGTGGCCACAGGGAACCTCTATGGTAACACAAAGACAGGAACCAGTCAGGCTAACAGGATGCAGGCTTTGTCAGGAACAAACATGAACAAGGCAAACACACAGTGAGCAGACTCTGACTGGGAAAAGCTGGAACAACACTGTGGAAACTAAAAACTGTATTTGTGCGGTGGGATGCAACGTTACACAATAACCCAAGGCCTGTGTTACAAAAGTGATTTATACGGCAATGCACAACAAGGATATACATTAAAATGGCAATGTCTAAGCAGTTCCAGGCAGCAGCAATGGCAGTGCAGGTTCAAATGGCTGGTCTACATAGAAATGCTCACAGGCATGTGCAGCTTCAGTCTCTCACAAGGCATGTAGGTGAGAATCTAGTTTAAAGGGCCAACAGTACCTTTCACATGGGAAGCAATGGACAGGTGATTACAGGTCCTACAGACTACCATGCAGTGCATTATCGGACCTGAAGTCCATGCAGACAGATGAACTATGACTATGGCATGCCATACTAAGGAGGGAAGCACACAGGAGTCAGAATGGGAGTCTGGATGTGTGTAGATGAAGGTTATCAGGGTACAAATAGCCCATTTACAGGGCGCCCTAGAGAAGGGTGGAGAAAGACTGAAAACATGGCAGTGGCAGGACTTATCACCTGGGGTGGCATGCGCAGGGCATGTCTTCTGAGCAATGCTTGTCATACCTGGGGCACTTGTGCTATCCATTTGCAGCTTACATGGACTTCTTGTCACACATGCTCCTTGCAGAGAGAGCTGATGTCACACTTACTGCTGTCAAGGGTCTGGGCATACATTTCTGTTAACAATAAAATTGCACATCCACTGCCTCATGTATGATGGACTTTTTAAAATTATGATTGATGGTGTCTTAGTTGTGTGTCATATGCTGCAATGGGCCATGTTGGCAACATGGATGTGTCTCATAGCTGTGGTCCTCTGATATTGCCCTTCAAATGTGAAATAGACAGGATATATGTAATCAATACTGTGTGTGATGTTGGCTGTACATTCATACCCATCAAATGTGATGTGGCTTTTTCAGTATCCTAATCTGTATTTCTGCAATGCTCCATGAGGCTAAACTCTGAATATGATTCTTAGGGATCATGTGATGCATAAATAATTACCCAGACCATGATTGAGTGATTAAGTGAGGTGTTTAATGACATATGGTAAGACAGTGGTGATGGTGACTAGAGTTAAAAGAAGTTTTGTACAATGTGTTGTCTCCGACGTAATCCTGCTGCAGTGTTTGGATGGTCCCCCTCATGTTGATGGACAGCATCCTCCTCTTCAGGCATTTGTGGGTCTAGTTCATATAGGGGAATGTTCCTCCTTACACATATGTTGTGAAAGATGGCACAGGTCAAAATGATCTTGCAGACCATTTCAGGTGAATATAAGAGGCTGCCTCCAGTGATGTCGAGGCACCTGAATCTTGACTTCAGGACGCCAAAAGTCTTCTCTACTGAGGTGCGTGTCCTCCGATGTGCCTCATTATAGGCACGCTCTGCTGCTGTGCTTGGGTTGCCAAATGGGGTCATGATCCATGGCTGGATCCCATACCCCTGATCAGTTGAAAAAGAAAATGAGTGTAAATATTTAGATGTTGGTTGCACCTTGATTATCACTTTGCATGGCAGTTGTTATCTTGTGTAGTCTGTGACTCATCTGTGTTTGTGTTATTGTGGCGAATCCTAGGCTTCTAGGATGTTCTATCAGCAGTGGGTTGTTTATTTCTCGAAACTGGTGTTTGGCTGACTGACCGGATATCAGTGGTATATTTGTAAACTTGCAGTACATTGTGTATCTCCCATGCATTATGTCATGTGAAAGAAGTGTCCATGTGTCTTCATGTGCAAATGTGTACCTACTCTACTGAACCTGCTCCAGGTAAGGTGGCTAACCTGGTTGTGGGGGTGAAGGTTTAATTGTCAGAAGGTCCATATGCCTGTACATCTGTTGTGTATATGTGTAATTGTCTCAATCTGTATGTGTAGCAATGTGCACTTTGCAATAATGTCACATCAATATGTGTTCTTAGCACAGTCCACTTCCTTATTGCTAGCGGGCAATGTCACCCCAGGAGTCATGTGAGATGTTGGTACTGCCTCAATGATTCCATGTCCCCTTCATTAGAGTCATCATCATCATGCTATGTGTCTCATGGTGTTTGACCTGCAGCGAAACACATTACACACCCCTTACACAGTAAGTACTGCTTGGAAGAGTGTGTGACTGAGTGTTATTGATGTGATATTGGAATGTTCATCTTCCAAGTTGTACTGCCAGTTAAGGCCATGTCATTGTCACTGTGTGGTTTTAAATTGGTCCCTTGTGGGTCTAGGGTGGCATCTGTTGTTATTTGCATCTGTCATTTGTCCATAGGTGTGTATCCCATTGGGTCAGGATATCAAACATGACTAGCAGTGTCACAAACTCAGTGTCTTCCTGGCCACGTGTCAATGTAGTGGTGTATGTGTTGTATGTCCTACAGGGCTGCTGTGCTGTGTGTATATAACTAGGTTTCTGTACTTACCAACAAGTAGGCCATTTCCACATCATCCATCCTGGAAGTGTTGATGCAGTGGCGGAAGATGAATGAATCATGTACACTCCCAGGATACTTTGCCACGATGTTGGTGATCAATCCCTGGAGATCCACAATGGCCTGCACATTGATGGAGTGTGTGTGCTTCCAGTTGCGGTAAAGATGCTCGGTTGCAGCAGGTGGCACAATCCGTACATGTGTGCAGTCAATGACACCAAGCACTTGTGCGAAGCCTTTGATTTGGTAGAAGCCCTGTTTGGTCTCCTGCTGCTTCAGCTGTGTGTTGAGGAAGCTGATGTGGCAGGGTGTGAGGGAGATGATGGCATTCAGTACCTTAGGTAGGAAGGCAGAGAATGAGGGCTGTGAGATCCCGGCACCCAGGGCACCAGTGGTTTGAAAAGAGCCACTTGCCAACATGTGGAGGACAGCTAGCAGCTTGGTCTCTGGTGGAATGATGTGGGGTGTCTGCAAGCTGGGTGCCAACTGTGGCTCAATGTGGCGCAGCAGCTGCTGTATGGTGTATTGCTACATGCACTACGTGCATGTGGCAGCACTACGTGCAAGGTAAACAGTGGTGCAGAGTGTGGACCATTGGCCTCTGCTTTTATTGGCCTTCGCTTCCATTTTGGTTCACGACTCCATTTTGTCGAGTCTGGTTCGGTGCGTAAGGCACTGTTCTGTGTTTTTCCACAAGCTTCGGCAAGCTGAAGGGTGGGGTGTTTTTCTGCTCAACTTCGCTCCATCTGCCTGGTACGAAGGGCGCTATTTACATTCCACGAGCTATCAGTTAGAACAACAGGGGGATGCGCCTGTACACAAGGAGGAATGCAAGCTGCCTGTACACAAGGAGGAATGCAAGCTTCACCTTGGAGTCCTCTCCTGGGAACTTGGCCCGTTCTGAGGAGACGTCTCGAAGGGTGAACAAGGTACCGCCGATTGCACAATTTGTAAAGGAGGGGGTCTTTTTCTAGAAAAGACTCCTGGGCGTTAGTAAATACTATAAAAGTTGGGGGCCTGGATGGGCTGGTTTAGGAACTCTCTTCTGGGTTGGACGCAACGCCAGGAGGACTGATTGTCCCGAACAGAGGCTCCCTGTGCTAGCTGATTTGGGTTCCCCAGCTTTGTGTACGGCGGAGGGATGCAGACGCTCTTTTCGGTGAAGCTTTTCAATTTATTAAGTGTATTGTGTGTGCGCGCGTAATATGTACTTATTCTTGCAGTCATTTTCATGCTATTGAGCATTGAAGTATATTGTGTGTGCGCGCGTAATATGCACTTATTCTTGCAGTCATTTTCATGCTATTGAGCATTGAGGTATATTGTGTGTGCTTGTATTATATGCACTTACTCTTGCAATTATTCACAGAGTGCTTATATCTTTATCATTATTCTCATGTTATTCTCCTGATATATATATATATATATATATTAGTGTGGTTTAGTTTTGCTAGCTGAGAACTTGCCCCTTAAATAAACTTGATTATTCTACTTACGAAGGTGTTTGAGAGTGATTGCTTTACATTGTGCCTTAAAATATCCTGAAGTGCATAGTTTTGATATTCTGAAGAGTAAAGCAGCACAAATTGGCGTAGTCGGCAGGATTCGAAAAAAAAAAAGGGAAAATGCTTAATAAGATCAAAGCGAGCTCAAAAGCAGGTTCTCATGTAGCAAATCCAGACATAGAAATACCGGGGTGGGAAACTGCCCCGTATAAACTTTTAGCTCAGGAATGGTCACATTGTGCTGGTTTGTGTGAAAATTGGAATGCGTGTATGTTGAATGTAGAACCTGAAGATCTTCTTATATGTTTACAGAAAGTTTCAATTGACAAGGGAAGGGAGATTTGTGCGTTGGGGAGGCGAGGCTGGATCTTGCTTTCTGCGTACCGAAAGTTGTATGAAAAATGTTTACAGTTACAAAAAGACCACGAGTAGCTGGGGAAGGAGTTAGTAGAAGCCCGAAATTCCTCTACCATGCTAGCTTGTCAAAATAAATTATTAAGTGATAAGTTGGAAATGTACCAACTGGTTGCAGAGAGAACGGCCGTTAGCGTAGCTAAATATAAACACAAGAAACGAAGAGGGAAAGTTAATAAAAAGAAGGTGCATTTAGCTATCTCTCAGGCAGGATTAGCCTTTGACCCTGAATTTTGGGATGGAAACATCTGGGATACATCTGATTTTTCAGATGGGTCCGGGGGCGATGACTGCCAAGATGTTAGACAGGAGAAGACAGAGCGCAGGAATGTTGTCCGTGCGCAGCCCATATATCGGCGAAAGTTACAGCATAGCCCAGCTAATCCTGGAGGGGTGATGTTGGATGCCCTGGAGGATTATACACAGCAAGAACTAAGTGATGTGATAGACAGATTTCGACAGAGGTCTGGGGAAACATTGCTTACGTGGTTGGTGCGGGTGCACGATATGGGAGGCCAGGGGGGTCCAATTGGATCACGGCGACGCCCCGAGGCTTTGTATGTTAAGTACAGACCCGGTTATTCAAAATGAGTTTAGAACCTATCCAGGGAATGGTCCCATGACCAATTTGTTAGAGCTAGCTGCGCAAGGGTGTGCTCAGAAGTATCCGACAGAGTCAGACTGGCCGCCTAATGATAAACCTTGGTATACTTTGAGAGATGCAGTACAGAGATTGAAGGAAGAAGGGATGAAAACAGCTATCTTTATGGGTAATGCCCATGATTTGATGAATGGAATTTTAAGTGTGTCTGTGCGAAACCGGCTGATTAGGGCCGCTCCTCCTGCATATAAGCATGTCATCATGACTTTGTTAATTAATCAGACGGGTAACCCATTGTCTCAGGTGGTAGAAGCGGTGCGTGAGTTAAGTGATTTAGGAGAATGGGCTAAGCCAGAGAGGAATTCACGGTCTGAGAATCGTACTGATAACAACAGGGTGACAAGGCGAGACATGTTTCAGGCCTTGCTGCGAGATGGGGTGACCAGGAATGAAATTGATGGGATAAGCACCAAGGACATGTGGGAAATGTACCGCAAACGCGGTTTGGATAAAAAGGAGGGGAGCAGGAAAGGGAACAAGAAGGATAACAAAGTGGTGAACCAGAGAAAGGCAGGAGGGGAGGAGCGTGAGGGTGAAAAGGGAGAGAGAGGGAGAGAACCCCACAGTAGAGAGAGATCCCCAGAGGACGGAAATTGGGAGGAAGAGCACCGAAGCGCAGAGGGAACCCGGAGCAGGGAGAGAGACCGGGAACTGACAGGTTCTGGGAAAACTCGAGGAAGAGAGTGGGAGAGGGAGCTGGTAAGCTCAGAGAGGTTGCGAAGCAGAGACAGGGAGGAGGAGTTCCCTGAGAATTACTGCAAACTGTATCCAGATTTGACTTGGGCAGACTCTGATGTGCGCAGAGTGAAAATAGATTAGGAAACAGGCCAAACTCCGGTGCAGGGATGGGCTCGCAAAGATAACAGACCTCATGTCAAAGTAGAAATTTATTGGAAACGTGGAAATGTTCAAAAAGTTCGAGCCCTCGTTGACACCGGAGCGGAGGCCACTTTGATTCATGGCAATCCAAGAAAATTCAGGGGACAGTACTTCACCATTACGGGATTGGGCGGAAAAGAAACCCCGGCAGTGCAGATAGTGGTTCCCATGAAAATAGGGGCACTTATAAAGAGAGAATACACTGTCCTGATTGTGCCCATTCCCGAATACATTATTGGAATTGACATTTTGAAAGGGATGACCCTACATTTGGAAGATGGATGTTATCAATTTGGTTCCAAAAGATTTATATCAATAGCCGCCGCAAGGGTGGGGCTGTTGAAGATTCCTCCGGTAACACTTCCCCAAGCTACTAAGGTGATTCAAATGAAACAGTACAGAATACCGGGAGGACATGAAGAGATTAGCCAGACTATACATGATTTACTAGAGGCCGGGGTAATAGTTCCCATCACCACTGCGTGGAATAATGCCCTCTGGCCTGTTCGTAAAAGTGATAACAGTTGGAGGATTTGCATTGATTATCGCCAATTGAATAAACATACACCTCCTCTGACTGCAGCGGTCCCAGACACCATTACCTTGATTGAGAACATACAGAAACACAGTGGGACTTGGTATGCAACCATTGACATTGCCAATGCCTTCTTTACGATACCAATAGCTACTGAGAGCCAGCCTCAGCTGGCATTCCAGTGGGCGGGGCGTCAGTACACCTTCTGTAGATTACCCATGGGGTATTTACATAGCCCCACTATCTGCCACCGGCTGGTGGCAGAGCATTTGGATGAAGTACCAGTGGTTCCTGGAGTGCAAATTTCTCACTATATAGATGACGTGATGATGCAGGGAGAGACGCAAGAACAGGTGCAAATTCAGCTAGACAGGGTGGTGGAACATTTGCAGAATAAAGGGTGGGAGATTAACCCCGAGAAAGTGCAGGGACCGTCTCAGAGCGTGAAATATTTGGGCATTCAGTGGAATCAGGGACACAGAGAAGTGTTGCCAAAAGTGAAACAAAAGATTAAGGAATTCGCAGTACCGCAAAATCGGAAGGAAGCCCAGAGTTTTATTGGACTATTCGGGTATTGGAGACAACATATACCCCATTTGTCTCAGATTTTGGCCCCATTGTACAAAGTTACACGAAAGAAAAATGCGTTTGAATGGGGAGAGCAGGAGCAGCGCACGTTTGAATTGGCGAAAGACGCCATTCAGCATGCTTTGGATTTGTGGCCGATTCGAGAGGGAGACATTGAGTTGAATGTGACAGTCCAGGGGCAGTATGCCAATTGGAGTTTATGGCAAAAACAAGGAAGAAAGAGGGTGCCCCTGGGATTTTGGACAAAGAAGTTACCTGAGGCAGGAGAGCGGTATACTCCCTTTGAGAAGCAGCTGCTGGCCTGCTATTGGGCCCTGGTTGATACTGAGCAAATTACACTGGGACACAATGTGATTTTAAGGCCTGAAATTCCCATCATGCAGTGGGTGATGAGTTCCCCAAAAACTCATAGAATTGGACATGCGCAAGAAGCCAGCATTATAAAATGGAAATGGTATGTCCAGGACAGGGCACGAGCGGGTCCAAAGGGGACCGCCGTTTTGCATGAGCAGGTAGCGCAGGCTCCAGTGGAGAATTCCGAAATGTTGCATGATGTACCTTCAGTGTGTGAATCCCCAGTAGGGTGGGGCCAGCCGTTCGCAGACTTGTCTGCAGATGACAAAAAACATGTGTGGTTCACAGATGGTTCAGCAAAATATGTTGGAGCGAAAAGGCACTGGAAGGCAGTGTCCTATAATCCTGTTACCAAGAAGCTTTTGACAACTACAGGACAGGGAAAAAGTAGCCAGTATGCAGAGCTTTATGCCGTGTATCAGGCTTTAAAACAGGAGCTACCCGGAAAATGTCACATTTATACAGATTCCTGGTCTACCGCCAATGGGTTAGCTACTTGGCTTCCCACGTGGCATGCACATCAGTACAAAATCCATAACAAAGAGGTATGGGGGAAGGAGTTATGGCAGGAGATCTGGGAAATGTTACCTCAAAGCACCGTGACGGTCTATCATGTGGACGCTCACTGTCCAACTGATTCATTAGACCGATGGTTCAATTGTCTTGCAGACGATCGAGCCAAGATTCAAGAGGCTGAAGTGGAGGCGCAGAGTTCTGATTTGGTGGGAATGGCTAAATGGGCACACCAGAAATGCGGACATCTTGGAGAAAAGGCTACTCACAGGTGGGCTGAGATTAGAGGGATGCATCTTCCCCTAGATTTGATTAAAACAGCGATCATTGAATGTCCCATTTGTCAGCATGCACATCACAGACCGGTCCCACAGGTGGTGAGAGGCCAGCTAGGTAGAGGTAAATTGCCAGGACAGATTTGGCAGATTGATTACATTGGACCAATGCCAGTGAGCAGAGGGTGTCAGTATGCCTGCACTGTGGTAGACACTTACTCTGGTTATCTCATAGCCTTTCCCTGCAAGCGCGCAACTCAGCAGAGCACCCTGAAAACACTAGATCTGTTGATTCTGTACTATGGGGTGCCACTCCAGATTCAAAGTGATAACGCCAGCCACTTCAAGGGCAGACTAGTGCAGGACTATTGTGCACAACACAATATTGAGTGGATTTTTCACATACCTTACTACCCACAAGCAGCGGGACTGATTGAGAGAATGAATGGGTTGCTGAAAGAACAATTGCGTAAACTGAATGATGGGACACTGAAGGGGTGGAGGGATAATTTGTATGATGCTTTGCAAATTTTGAACAACCGACCCCTAACAAATGCCGAGACACCTCTCATGAGAATGCTGACACCTGCTTTACAGATTAATCCGTTTACAACGAGCAATACCATTGTGTATTGGGAAACAGCTCCAGGAGCTTTGGCCCCATATCGAGCTACACCAGAATCTGCAGGACTTGACTTACATGCTTTACACATGCATCGATTGAAACCTAGAGACATCACTCTGATTGAAACTGGGGTGGGAATTCAGATTCCCCCTGAGCATTACGGTCTGATCGCCCCTCGATCTGGGCTTGCCTTGAGGGGCATCCAAGTTTTAGGAGGCGTGATAGATGCAGACTACCAAGGCGAGTTGAAAGTCATTCTTTTGAACAGTGGTGACACAGACCTAGTGGTGCAACCTGGTGATCGCGTTGCCCAAATTGTCATCATGCCGGTTTATGGAGGTGTTGTTAAGAAGGGGAGCGCCCCAGCTCTTCTCACTGTGAGAGGCAAAGGAGGGTTTGGATCTACTGACAAGAACCCAGGGGCCAAAGTGCGGATTGAATCCCCAAATAACCCTCCTCAACCCGCTGATGTCATCGCCACTGGACCAGACAATGTCCTGGTAGTTATGCGACCTGGTCAAGACAAATGGGAACATGTTCCCGCTGACAAATGCTATCTGCGAGAATGATAATACGTGTTTTGTCCTTTGTTCTTTTCAGATCATCCTGTGGAGTGCCTGTGCCATGAGTGTGGTGTATGGAGCCCGTTCGGGAGACTCCACCGGGGAGCGGGAGGGGCTCATAGCCCAAAAATTCAACCGTCAGCCGCAGATGCCAACGCTGCTGCATCAACCGAACAATGTTTGGATTCATCTAGCGCAGGAAGTGCTGAATATATCTCACTTCTGTATGAGTAACATGCAAAGCGTTCAAGATTTGATTACCACTTGTCTAGTGGCAGTGCCCACTCCTGCTGCTGTATTATTACACATCTTTAACAATACAAACCAGGATGGAATGGTGGATGTGAGTGACGTTCGCTCCCATCTGTCACTCTATGAGTACTGCCGTCATTGCCCGGAGGTGGGCAGGCGGTTGTGGAGGAACATGACATCTATACTCACGTTTAACATCTCAAATGGGGATGTGTGCTATTCATTGACCTGTGATCCTATGAAAATAGGTAAATGTGCTCAGCTCAAATTGGAGAAAAGAGACAAAAACTTAACTGCTGCACAACGGACGTTGTGCCACTCACGAAATGACCTAACCTGTTTGAATATAAATAATTCAATGTTTTGCCAACATGTGGTGCCTGCTGCCAGCCACATTCAAAATGTTAAGTTGCCTAAAGGTTGGCTCTTTTCTTGTGGTAATCTTTCTTTTACTTATATTCCAGCCAATCTAACCGGAGGGCCTTGTGCCTGGTCACGCTTAGGCTTTCTCATGTTTCCTATGGATACTGCTCTACACCCTCGCTATACCAGAGACACTATTCAATTACCTACGGACTGTGATTCTGAAATTTCATTGCTGTCCAAAACAGAATATGTTAGTTTAGCTGGTTCTATCGTAGGGGTGCCAGGACTTGCAGTATATAATACCAGAGTTATTAATAAACTTGCATGTTTAGTAGTCAAGAATATTAAATATACATCAGCTGCCTTAGCTGAGCTGTTATTAGATGTACAGGGAATTAGAAGAGCTGCTTTGCAGAATCGCGCTGCTATTGATTATTTACTGCTTAAACACAACCATGGCTGCAGTGATTTTGAAGGATTATGTTGCTTCAATTTATCTGACCACTCCATATCAATCAACTCCCACATAGAGGCCCTGCATAAGTTGGTGAAGGGGGTGCAGCAGGATGTTGACAAGGGGTGGTGGGATTGGGCTTTTGGATGGCTGCCTAATTTAGGCCAACTGCGTTATATCTTTGGTGTAATCATTATCATAACCGTTATTTTAATTTCATTATGTTGTTGTATTCAGTGTGTGCCTAACCTTCTATCTCAGTGTCGCCCAAGAGCATTACCATTTCAGCTTATAGGATATACTTAGTTGTAAGTTGGCCAAATGGTCCAAGGGTGGAAATGTATTGCTACATGCACTACGTGCATGTGGCAGCACTACGTGCAAGGTAAACAGTGGTGCAGAGTGTGGACCATTGGCCTCTGCTTTCATTGGCCTTCGCTTCCATTTTGGTTCACGACTCCATTTTGTCGAGTCTGGTTCGGTGCGTAAGGCACTGTTCTGTGTTTTTCCACAAGCTTCGGCAAGCTGAAGGGTGGGGTGTTTTTCTGCTCAACTTCGCTCCATCTGCCTGGTACGAAGGGCGCTATTTACATTCCACGAGCTATCAGTTAGAACAACAGGGGGATGCGCCTGTACACAAGGAGGAATGCAAGCTGCCTGTACACAAGGAGGAATGCAAGCTTCACCTTGGAGTCCTCTCCTGGGAACTTGGCCCGTTCTGAGGAGACGTCTCGAAGGGTGAACAAGGTACCGCCGATTGCACAATTTGTAAAGGAGGGGGTCTTTTTCTAGAAAAGACTCCTGGGCGTTAGTAAATACTATAAAAGTTGGGGGCCTGGATGGGCTGGTTTAGGAACTCTCTTCTGGGTTGGACGCAACGCCAGGAGGACCGATTGTCCCGAACAGAGGCTCCCTGTGCTAGCTGATTTGGGTTCCCCAGCTTTGTGTACGGCGGAGGGATGCAGACGCTCTTTTCGGTGAAGCTTTTCAATTTATTAAGTGTATTGTGTGTGCGCGCGTAATATGTACTTATTCTTGCAGTCATTTTCATGCTATTGAGCATTGAAGTATATTGTGTGTGCGCGCGTAATATGCACTTATTCTTGCAGTCATTTTCATGCTATTGAGCATTGAGGTATATTGTGTGTGCTTGTATTATATGCACTTACTCTTGCAATTATTCACAGAGTGCTTATATCTTTATCATTATTCTCATGTTATTCTCCTGATATATATATATATATATATTAGTGTGGTTTAGTTTTGCTAGCTGAGAACTTGCCCCTTAAATAAACTTGATTATTCTACTTACGAAGGTGTTTGAGAGTGATTGCTTTACATTGTGCCTTAAAATATCCTGAAGTGCATAGTTTTGATATTCTGAAGAGTAAAGCAGCACATATGGCTTGCCAGTTTAGTCTGTATCTATGGATGATGTCATGTTCCCTGAGGCCCTGTAGAGTTGTCCTGGTCCAAAATATCCCCTCCTGCCTTCTGCGTTGCCTATGGGGTGCCTGCTGGTGTGGTGGAAGCTGCTGCTGTTGGTCCTGTGCTCTGCGTCTTCGTGCGTGCTGGATGAATAGCACCTCCATGTCTTCCTTTTGGAGCTCTGATGTTGCTTCTGTGTGTTTACCTTAAGTACTGGTGGGTTTGCCCCATCTTAACGCTTGCCCTAACCAAGAAGTTCATTTTTTACGCAAATCGGACTGTGCGCCATTTTACGACTCCGCCTCCCAGCCGTGCGGGATTTTTGCATGGGTGTTTAAGTTATTTTTTGGACAGGAACGCCTACCTTGCATGTCATTAACGCAAGGCGGTTTCACAGATCCAGAAAATGATGCACACAGCGAAATGTTGACATTCGCGGGGTCGGGCGTCAATGTATAAATATGGTGATAGGTTTGCACCGAATTTGCGTAGAAAAAAATGACGCAAATCCGGTGCAAGCAGAGTATAAATATGCCCCTGAGTGCGCGGATTAGATTAGGTGCGGGCCCTTTAGCGGTTGGATGACGGCACTGTGCTAATGAGCCCTCCGTGTCAGTTACGTCATAAGCAGCTGTGAAGGAGCAATAAATGTTCCTACGACCACGCGGAAAGAAATGAGTGATAACCACAGCGGCAATAATGGCATGCAAAAGCGGCAGCATAAAAACACATTATCAAACAATCAATCAGGTGAGAAGGCCTAATTCACAGCACGCAAGGCACTGTATAGAGGCATTTAACTGAAGGCTGCTGAAGCAGCGAAGAAAGAGGGGGGAGGAAGCGCCTGCAGTGAGTCTTGAAGGGTGCACTGATAGTGGATTGGATGAACTGTTTTCTCTTGCTGTTTCTTTTCAAGATCTCATGGGAAATGAAGTTTTGATGTTATGTTCTGCTTATATATTGTTTTAATGGCTGCTGGTAAATAAAAAGTGAAGAAACAACAGCCTAATCGTCGCCTGTGGTCCAGACATAAAATTTCATACTGCATATGAGAGAAGCGGTTGCTACAAGAAAAGCAACTTTCCAGGAAAAGTACTGGAGAACCCAAGACTGTTAGGGTTCAAACGAAGGCCCCAAGAGGACTATATTGAGATTCCATACTGGGTGGAGGGGAATGGCATTTTTGAGACCCTCCACAAATGTCTTAACACTTTGTATTTGGAAATGGGAGGAGTGTTCACTGTATTGTATGTAAGCTGCTAAGTGAAGCTGCATGGAAATATAGGCTAAGCCGAACTTCTGCAGATGGAGTAAATAGCATATGATATCTTGGACAGCTGGTTTTAGAGGAGTACAAGTTTTAGGAATGCAGTTGGCTGCATAAATGCCCATATAGTTGGTCTGCAAGATGTCCATGCATTACTGCAGGAGATGTAGCTAACCAAACTTTAGGACTTCAGGTGCCAGATTGTTAGATTGAGTTGCTTGGGGATTGGATGTCTGAATTATTCTTGGTTCCTGGTGAGAAGGCCTGTTGGGGAGCTTCTTGTGGAGACTGATCGATTTTTCAAAGAATGCTGAATACCAAGGCTGTCTGGCCCAGGTTGGGGCTATGAGGATGAGATTCTGAGATGTCTGCCTCATCTTCCACATCACAAATGTAAGAAGCAGGTGAGGTGGAGAAATGTAAGCAAATATCCTAGAACAATTCATCTATAATCCATTGCTCATGGACTGTGGGTGTGGGTACCTGGATGCAAAGCTTGGGTATTTTAGGTTTATGGGTGTGGCAAAGAGCTATCTGTGGTTTGTCCCAGTACTGGATGTAGATGGGGAGCACATCTGGATGGAATTCTCTCTTGTGGGCTTGTTGGTATGTCCTGCATGGTAAGTCATCAAGGTTGTCAACCCCGAAGGTACTCTGCCAACAGGTGAATTCAGTGGCGGAGTTCTCAGTGTCAAATGGTCAGAGCTAACAATTACAGGGGCAGAGACTGAGTGCTGCCCTCCTTTTGTAGGTAGTACATGGCAATCATGTTGTCCATCCTAACTAGCACCAACCTTCCCTGAATGAGCGGAGGGAAGGCTTTGAGGGTGTGATGGATTGCTAGAGTTTGAGCTAGATGATGTGGTGACCCTACTGATGCTGGGTCACACTCTCTGTACTGTAAGCAGACTGAGATGTGTCCCTGAGTTGGCTTGAGAAGCGTCCATGTAATGGTGACTTGTGTAATGAGGTCTAGAAAAGGCTTGCCCTGAAACAAGTTATTGCTGTTCCACTACTGTAGAGAACGATTCACTTTACCAACACTAGATACTCCATTAGACCTTCTGCTTGTGGATGTAGTGTAGAGAGGCTTTGTTGTAACAAGCAAATGTGTAGACGGGCTTGGGGCACTATGGCAATGTGTGAGGCCATCATGCTGAGCAGTTGCATAACAGTTCTGACTGTAAGATACAGTTTGGCTAAAAAGAGGCAATAGCTGCTGAAATGCTAAGACTGTTTGCAGACTGGGATAAGCCTTGACTGTGATTGAGTTTACTGCTGCCCCTAGGCAAGATTGCATCTGCAAGGGTAACAGGTGGGATATGTGGGGCTGATGGTGAACCCGACGTTGTGAAAGTGGGAGATGGTAGTCTAGTTGATCAATAAGCACTGGGGCTTGCTTGTAGTCTTGATTAGACATCTGTCTAGGTAGGGGAAGAGGTATACACCTCCCCTCAAGTGTGCAGCAAGCACAGCCAGGCATTTAGGAAAGACCCCTGGGGCAGAAGTCACGCTGAATGGTAGTGCCTTGAACTGTTAATGAGGGTCACTTACAACAAAGCACAGGTAGTGCTGGTGGGCGGGATGGATAGGGATGTGAAAATAGGTGTCATTGAGGTCTAACCTTGTTGCCGCAGAGGGATGTCATCATGTAAGATTACCACATGGATGTTCTCGGAGAGGACATACTAGTTGAGGGGGCAAAGGACCAGGACGGACATGAGGGAACTGCCTTTCATGGAGACAAGGAAGTTGAATAAGCTCCTTTTCCCTGGTGTAGGGTGGTGGACTGGTTCCATGGTGCCCTTTTGAAGAAGCACTGGGACTTCTTCCTTTAGGAGCTTGAGATGCACTCTGCTGAAGCTGTGTTTGCAGGGTGGGATGTTGGGAGGGGAGAGTGAAATGTTCTAGGCAGTAGCCATGGTGAACCTCTGCTAAGACCCACTTATTGGATGTGATTTTCTGCCAGTGTAGGATGTCTCATCCTGAGAGGTGTTGTGTGATCAGTGAGGAGGGAGTGGAGCTCTTTCCAGACCCCCCCTTTTGCCTCTGCTATTATTACCTCTGTAGGCATCCCTGGTGTAGCTTTGCTGTATGCACTGCTAATAGGTCTGCTGCTACTGTCTCTGATAGGAGGAGGTAGGCTCGGAGAGATGTTTTCTGAACAGGCCCTATACTAATGTCTTCAAAAGGAGCCTTTAGGGGTCAAGATCTGGAGGGCACACAAGGCTTTGGCGATGTCAGTGTCATTCCTTATCTTTTTCAGCATCTTGTCAGCCTGTCGACTGAAAAGGTGTTTGCGATTGATGGGTAGGTTGAGCAGATGCTGCTGGAGTTTGGGCTTAAAACCCGAAATGTAGTGATGTGTGCTTCTTAACTAAGACACTGGTGTTGACACCCCTAGCCATGGTATCCACAACACCGAGGGCGTACTGAGTGGAGATATAAGAAATGGTTTGACCCTTTGCCACTAGCTATTCACCCTCTGCTCAAACCTATCAGGCAAGTATTTAATGAGGCCCTGCATCCCATCCCAGTGTACTCTGTCATGCCTGGAAAACAGGCTGACTGAGTTTGCAATTTTCCAATGGGTGGTGGCTCCTACTACTACCTTCTTTCCTGTGGTGATGACTTTCTCTCTGTGGTTACGAGGATGAGCATCATCTGTGCCCTGAGAGTTAGTATACTTATGCGTAGTGTGGACCATTAGGGAATCTGGGATGACCTGGCCCCTGATGTATGACAGGTCATTGGATGAAGGCTTATAATTTTTGCTACCGTACGTGTTACCACCCTGGTCTTGACTGGTTCCTTAAAAGCACCTGTGGCTGACTTTAGCATCCCCTCGAGCATGGGTAGAAACTGAACTTCCACTATGATTTGGACAGAGTTCCCACAAGGAAATGTTTATCTCCGAGGAGGACATACATATCCACCTTGTAGAAAGCAGCAGCTCTCTATAGGACCTCTAGGTAAGTAGTTGTGTCATCTGTGGGTGATGGCATACCTGGACAGTAATTCATGTCAGGATCCCTAAGGAGCTCAACAGGATAAAGGGTCTCTCTGTCCATAGGAGGAGTGCGGGGAACCCTCTGATAGAAGTAGTGAAGTGTGGGGTGGTGGGGAGTTGAGGAGGAAGTGAAGGAGGAGTTGGAGGCACAAATCAGATTAAGTTGGTGCCCTGATTTTTGAATTTCTTGCAGTTGGGAACCAGGGGAGACTTCAAGGCAAGTTCTTCCTCAAATGTAGATAAAAGGGGATATAAGAAGGTGGTTATATGGGAATGACGCTCACAATCTGGAGTTGTAGTAGTCAATTGTAATAGAGTACATAATGCAATTCGCTTTGAAAGACGGTGCTCTGTTTAGGGTACCACCTACACCCCTAGTTCAACAGAAACTGTTGACAAAGGTAAGCAAATAAAGAAAAAACAGGCACACGTCGATGAAGTCTGATTCTTGTCGTTGTTCCTTTTATTCAGTTTTTCACGAAATTTCAAACTTGAACCAGCCCGCCAACACGTGTTTCGTCTTGGGCGTTCACCCTATGACTTTGTCAAGGCTTGTAATGGCTGTAACAACAATCGGATAAGACTAGATTCACATATAGTAGCATAACAAGAATAGTCTCATCTTAGTCAATATACAGCGTGCTCAAGCGCACAATACTTCGACAAGTGAAAATCCCAACTACAATTTGTCACCTTATGAGACTTCTGTCCTACGAACATGCTATTAACTTAAGTAAACATATCCTCAATACAGAAGCAGATTCCTGGAGACCTCAAAAAGACGACAAGAAGAAAGGACGACTGCTAAGCTGACCCCCAGCAGAAAAGACTGAAAACACAAACTGAGTTGGCCCCAGCCATACCGGCCTGTCTACAGCATCTGAAACCCTGCAAAGAAAAGGCAACGTATTCTGCAGGACCAGCGACCTCTAAAAAGCCTCTAGAGGTCTGCCTGCACCCCAGAGGACCAAGATCTCCAGTGGACAGCGGCCCTGTCCAGAAAGACCTAGCAAAGGGCTCCAGAACCACCCTGGATCGTGAGTCCTGTCCACACTGCACCTGTCACCCAGGACCTGTGGCCAGGTGGCCTAACCGACAAGAGCTGGTACCCAGGCGATTCTGAGCAAGTGCTTACCCTGGGTTGACCCCTCCAGTCCGCCACGATGACGCCTGCAGCCTGAATCCGGAGGACCCCTTTAACAGCACGGGATGAAGATTCCCACGCCTAAACGTACCACTGCACCCGCAGCCCCCGGCCTTGGTGAATCTGAACTTCAGTGCAGCATTGTTCAGCAGGCAGCCTTCCTCCTTGTCCAGCCTCTGGTTCTCCGGAACTGACCCCCTGGACTTCCCCTGCAGCATCTTTTTGGCCCCCTAGACCACCTAATAGGAAAGCATTGGGAGCCCGACACTGCGTATGCACCCTGCACCCGGCCGCCCCTGTGTCGCTGAGGGTGTGTGTTTGGTGCTGATTTGTGGCCCCCCCAGTGCTCCTCTAAAACCCCAGGTCTGCCTTCCGAAGACACAGGTACTTACCTGCAAGCAGGCCTGATTCTGAGTGCCCCCAGTCTCCATAGGAGCCCATTTAAAACCCAACAGGAACTTTGACCTCTGCACCTGACCGGCCCTGTGTTGCTGGTGGTGGGTGTTTGAGGTTGACTTGAACCCAGACCAAAGGACATCCTAACCCCCGGAAACTGTAAGTCTGGTACCTTACCTTTAAAACTGTACTTTATTTTCTTCCCTCTGTAACTGCTTCTGAATATTGAAGTGTCCACTTTTGAAATAGATATTCTCTGTTTTCTCAAAAACCGTTTAACTTGCTAAAGTGAAACAAAGTTACATTGATGTCTATGTTGAATACTTAATTGCAAAAGTACTTACCTTCAATCTGAATCTAGAAATAAAGTAGCAAAACATATTTTTCTATACAAACCAATTGGCCTGGAGTTAAGTCTTTGAGTGTGTGCCTCATGTATTGCCTGTGTGTGTGTACAACAAATTCTTTGTACTACGCTCTGAAAAACCTAAATGCTCGACCACATTACCATAAAAGAGAGCGTTAGTATTATCTACTGTGGCCCATGTTAAGGCTCTGGGGAACCCCTGGACTCTGTGCACACTATGGCCCTCATTACAACCCTGGTGGTCGGTGTTAAAGCGGCGGTAATACCACGAACAGACTGGCGGAGAACAAAATGGGATTCCGACCGTGGCGGAAACAGCCAACATAGACAGCAACTTTAACACTCCAACCTCCACGGCGGTACAACCATACAGCGCGGCGGACACCGCCAACAGACAGGCGGAAGACAATGTACTGCCCACCATTTCACAAGAGACCTATCCGCCACCTTTTCCGGGGCGGAACCAACGCAAACAAAAAACACGGCAGAAACAGTACACAGAAGGGAAAACACTCACCTCTCCACACGCCACGAGGAACCAGGACGCCATGGAGCCCGAATTGCAGATACTGGTCTTCCCTCTCTTCTATCAGGAGCTCCAACGACGGCGACGACGACCACGGTGAGTACTGCACCTACAACACAGGGGAGGGGGAGGGAAAAGAGAGTGACACACACACACGCAACACCCCCACCCCCACCCTCACCCACAACAACATACACACAAATACATGCAGCAACATTACATATACACCCCCCCACCCCCCCAGAAGAACGCAAGGACAAAAGGAATTGATTTGAACGAATGTAATCATGTGGAATCTCATTATCGAAGTTACAAATCCAGTAAACGCAATTATATACACCAACTACACATGTCCGGATAGTGCACTAATCATTGTCCGTGGACCACTAGCCCCAAAATGCATGTGCCAAGCCCACACTAGATACCTGACTCCAAACGGAGAGAACACTGCAGGGGCTTCAGACCAAAAATATACAGGCACCTCAGAGGGAGGGGGGCACCTCAGCCAGATGAACGCACGACGCCACTGCTGCACGAGGGGGCTCCATGCCCATTGATATATCCTGGGGAGTGCAAAGCCACAGTCTCTCAAGCCTTTATAGTGGGGGGTTTGCCCACTGCTTTATTCTGGGTAGTGCAAAGCCAAGCCACAGTCTCACAAGTCTTTCCAGTGGGTGTTTTGCCCACTGCTTTATCCTGGGGAGTGCAAAGCCAGTCTCACAAGTCTCTCCAGTGGGTGGTTTGCCCACTGCTTTATCCTGGGGAGTGCAAAGCCACCGTCTCACAAGTCTTTCCAGTGGGTGGTTTGCCCACTGCTTTATCCTGGGGAGTTCAAAGCCAGTCTCACAAGTCTCTCCAGTGGGTGGTTTGCCCACTGCTTTATCCTGGGGAGTGCAAAGCCACAGTCTCACAAGTCTTTCCAGTGTGTGGTTTGCCCACTGCTTTATCCTGGGGAGTGCAAAGCCACAGTCTCTCAAGTGGATGTCAGTCTCCACTGGTTCTGGAGGGGGCTTTGTGCCCCGAGTACTTCATCCTGCCAAGGGCTGAGGTAGTGGATGCATTTCTCCACTGGTTCTGGAGGGGGCTTTGTACCCAGAGTGCTCCACGTGCAGTGTGGCCGGTACAATACACTCGCCTGGGTGTGTGTGCCACGAGATTGCCGAGGTACAGGTAGCATGATACGCCATGGAGGCAGAGACATACCCCACACTGCTGCGGCTTCGCATTCCATATGCAGGTGACAACTGTGTTGACAGTGATGATTCATGGAAGCTGCCCAGGGTCCTGGAACTCACCACCAGCCCCGGACGACTGAACACTGGGGATGGTAGGCATGTCTGCGGTGGTGCCACTGTCTGAGGACGTTGGGGGGCCGCTGGCGGCGCTTGCGGCAGTGTCAGTCGTGGCGGTGCTTGCAGCGGTGTCAGTTGTGACGGTGCTGGCTGAGGGGTCAGTGGTGGCAGTGTTGGCTGCGGGGTCTGTGGCGGTGGTGCTGGCTGCGGGGTCTGTGATGGCGGTGCTGGCTGCGGGGTCTGTGATGGCGGTGCTGGCTGCGGGGTCTGTGGCAGCGGAGCCTGTGGCAGCACCTGCTGAGTGAGAAAGCAGGATGTCTCCTGCAGCCTTGGACGGCTGCCCACTGGGGAAGAGGCTGGGGACTGTTGCAGCGGCTGTAGACGTGCTGGAGGCGCTGCATGTGGCGGTGTACGCCGCCGTACAGGTTGGCGTGGACAGAAGATGTGACACTGGTCCCTCAGTAGGTGCCACCATGCCCTCTCCTGACCTGCCCTTCAGTTTTTTGCCCTTCCCCACCTTTGATGAAGTTGTCTTGCCACTATCCCCTTTCGTTTTCGCTGACCCCTTGGTGGCAGGTGTTTTCGGCTTCTCCCTCTGGGATGTGGGCACCTTTTTAACCTTGGCAGGTGGCGGAATGTTCTTGCCCTCGCTCCGTGGCACACTGGCAGCCCTGATGGTTGGTGAACTCCATGACCCCACAGTTCCTGCACCACTGTGCCGGGGGAGGTGAAGGAAAGAGGTCAAGGTTTGACAGGAAAAGTTTTTTGGACACACTGGGACGGGTAGATGGAGGGGGTTTGGGAGTGGAGGAAGAGGTAGTGGTTGTAGGAGGTGTATGTCTGCTGAATTTGGGTGAGGGTGCATGGGCTGGAGGCTGTTGTGAGGTTGGATGGCTGTTGGGTGGGTGTATGCCTACGTTTGTGTACTTTGGGAGGAGGGCTCACTGACCCACCGGGAGAGGACACTGGGGATGTGTGAATGGTAGTGGGGGTGGTGATTGCACATGAGCAGTGTGTGGTGATGGGCATGCTGGTGATGGAGGTAGTGGCTGAGGATGTAGTGCATGCAGGTGTGAGTGGAGACGAGACTGGGAGGGAGGAGGGAGACGTGGAGGAGGGGGACACAGTGGAGGAAGTGGATGTTGGTGTGTGTGCATGGGTTTGATGCTTGTGTGAGTGCCTGTGGGATGTGTGGTGCTTATGATTGCCATGTGCACTCTTGTGTGTCGATGTGTGTGCATGCTGGTCTGATGGTGTGCTTGGGATAGGCTGAGGTACAGGGGGTTGGGTCTGGGTGGAGGAGGCTGGAGGGGGGAGGCTGGACACAGGGACAATGGCTGCCATCAGTGCTGAGGCCAGAGCCTGAAATGCTCTCTGTTTGGCTGCCTGCCCAGAATGAATGCCCTGCAGGTATGCATTTGTTTGTTGCAAAGGCCTCTCAACACCCTGGATGGCATTCAGAATGGTAGACTGCCCAACAGTGAGGGATCTCAGGAGGTCAATAGCCTCCTCACTGAGGGCAGCAGGGCTGACTGGGGCAGGGCCTGAGGTGCCTGGGGCGAAGGAGATGCCTACCCTCCTGGGTGAGCGGGCACGGGACACACGCTGAGGGGCTGCTGGGAGGGCGGTGCTGGTAGGGGTGGTGGTGGCTGTACCTGTTGATGCGGTGGGCACAGAGGGACCCGCCACCGCAAGGGAGCTCCCATCAGAGGAGGAGCCGCTGTCACTAGTCTCTGCTCCTGTCCCTGCCGTGGAACTCCCCTCGCCCTCTGTCCCACTGGTGGCTTCAGACTCCATTGCTTCACCCTCCAGGGCCAAGTGGGATGCAGCTCCCTCCTGCTCCGGTGCCAATGCTCCTCCGCCTGATGATGCGATTGCACACAAGAACAGGGAGACCACAAAAAGGGGGGGAAGACAGGAGAAAGACATGCTATGTGGCACCCCAACCCCACTAGTGGTTAGAGCCATCTACACCTAGTCAGGCTCCTGTGACTTTCAGGTGTGCATCAATCGGGCTTAGGCCTTGTACCCCATGGGCATGTGATTAATCTAGGAACTATAAGTGCACGGCGTAGTGCAGAGGGCTGTTGTGTCTGTTGTGTCCGCCAATGGTAGTGGTGTTGCATGCACTGAACATGTCTTTCTCCTGTCTCCCCCCATCCCCCCCTTTTGTGGTCTCCCTGTTCCAGGCCACATAGCCTGCCTCACAAGGGACCTTGCCTACCAAGATCGCCCTGGCCTACAGAAACCCACTGCCCACCTCCCCCACCCAGACACCTCGTAATGCGCGCAGAGTCAGCTGAATGATAGTGTACTCACCTCCTTGTGGCTGCTGTGATGCCCTGATTCCTCCGAAGTGAAGGCAGGGGCCCTTTCCCCAGACACTGTAGCCATAGTCGCTTCCAGACACAGGTCACAGCAGCACTTGCAGTGTAGGTCCTCCCCTGTTGAAGGTCAGGTATCAAGTGAGTGAACAGAGAGAAAATGGTGGTCACGTCCACGGAGGTGCGTACCGTCACCGCCGGCGTACATCGTCATTGGCTCCTGGGACCCATAGGGCCCAATGTTAACCAATGCAGAATTGCGCCGCAGTCTTCAACCGCCCACCGCGACAGTGTAGAACCCCAGCACAGTTACCTCATATCCCCTAGTCCCACCTTACAGGTCAGGCAGTCGCCATTTCAGGAGGCCACATGGCATTAATAATAACTGCGTCACACCAATGTATGCCTGGAATACACACAGTTACAGCCATATTGTGGATTAATAAATGTGTGCAAATGACATTTTGTGATACCTCAGTGTTGGCTGACTCTCTGCTCGCTGTTCTCCTCCATAGGGCACGTCCGCTGAGGCAGGTGATGAGATGGCGGCATCCTCCGGTGTACAGACCGCTGGTGGACCTGTCGACAATGGAAGAGAGACACATCATAGTCACAGACTTGATCGTGCAACAATCCAGGAACTGTGTGCCTAGTTGGAGCCATACCTGATGTTAGCTATCTGCCATCCCACAGGGATACCCCCTCTAGTGCAGGTCCTGTCAGTACTCCATTTCCTGGCAAGTGGTTCCTTTCAAACAACAGTGGCCATGGCATCAGGGATGTCCCAGCCAATGTTCTCCAATGTGTTGTCCAGAGTGTTGTCTGCCCTGCTGAAACACATGCGCAGCTACATCGTGTTCCCTTAGGTGGAGGATTTGCCCACAGTGAAAGGTGACTTCTATGCCCTGGGACATATCCCCAACATCATTGGTGCCATTGATTGGACACATGTGGCATTGGTACCCTCCCGCAGGAGTGAACAGGTGTACAGAAACCGGAAGAGCTACCATTCGATGAATGTGCAGATGGTGTGTTTGGCAGACCAGTAGATCTCCCATGTCAATGCTAAGTTTCCTGGCTCTGTGCATGACACTTACATTTTGAGGAATAGCAGCATCCCTTATTGATGGGGCAACTCCAGAGGCACTGTGTGTGGCTAATAGGTGAGGCCAAGGACCCTATACAGTGTGAATAGGTGCCTGGGTATGGGGTTGTCCCTAAGGGTTAGTGTGTGTCTAACAATTGTCCCTCGATATTTGCAGGTGACTCTGGTTACCCCAACCTGTCATGGCTACTGACCCCAGTGAGGAATCCCAGGACAAGGGCAGAGGAACGCTACAATGAGGCACATGGGCGAACTAGGAGGGTGATTGAACGAACCTTTGGCCTCCTGAAGGCCAGATTCCGGTGCCTCCATATGACAGGTGGTTCTCTTTACTACTCACCGAAGAAGGTGTGCCAGATGATCGTGGCCTGCTGTATGCTGCACAACCTGGCTTTGCGATGCCAGGTGCCTTTTCTGCAGGAGGATGGTCCAGCTGGTGGTCTTGTGGCAGCTGTGGAGCCTGTGGACAGTGAAGAAGAAGAGGCAGAAGAGGAGGATATCGACAAAAGAAACAACATAATCATGCAATACTTCCAGTGAGACACAGGTAAGAAGATGTCACTGCCTCCCATATCTCATACTATTATTGGAGCTAGCATTAGTCTGTCATTTTCACTCAGTGTATGGACCCTGACTTGTCACTTTGAGTTTCCATTTCACAGATGTGGGTCCCACTTTGTGCCCTCTGCTATATTTCCTCCAGGCCTACAGCTGTGTTACAACGGTATGTGCACAAGTAAATTGACATTGCTATATTCCATGATTTTTGCAATTACACTTTTGTGAAAGCACAGACTGACTCCAGATTGTTCTGTGATTGAAGTGTGTTTATTTCTGTTTATTTAGTGACCAGGGTGTTGTTAATGGACTTCAGGTCCTTCCTGATCCCCAGATAGTGTTCCTCCTGCAGCCACTGGGTCTCCTGAAACTTGGCCAGTACCGTTGCCATCGTCTCCTGGGAATGATGGTAAGCTCCCATGTTGTTGGCGAGTGCCGAGTGGAGAGTGGGTTCTCTGGGCCTGTCCTCCCCGTCGCATAGCAGTCCTCCCAGCTTCCCTGTTTTCCTGAGCCTCTGTCCCCTGAACCGTGTACCCACTGCCACTGCCCCCAGGCCCCTGATCGTCCTGTGTTAGTGGGGTTGCCTGGGTTCCCTGTAGTGGTGGACACACTGCTGATTGACGTGTCCTGGGGACAGAGGTATGGGCCCGCTGGGTGGGTGCTGTGGTGGTGTTTCCTGAGGGGGATGCTCTGTGGTGGCTTGTGCCAGTGTCAGGGGAACCGACTGTCCCGAAGTCCCTGATGGGCCGGGTTGGTCATCTTGATCCAGTTGTGCAGAGCTGCTGTCATCACTGTGGGTCTCTTCTGTGGGGGGACTGGATATGTCTGGTACCTCCTGTCCGGTGACTTTGGGTAGGGGTCCTGCAGGGGTATAACGGCATGATTATTGCATCTGTGTGTGCCATCGTGTGCAATGGGTGAGTGACCCTGTACTCCAGTGCTTGCATTCTTGGCTTGGTCCTTGTGTGATATTTGGTCTGGGGTCTGTG
Organism: Pleurodeles waltl; assembly: GCF_031143425.1. Taxonomy (NCBI): domain Eukaryota; kingdom Metazoa; phylum Chordata; class Amphibia; order Caudata; family Salamandridae; genus Pleurodeles; species Pleurodeles waltl. The sequence continues at coordinate 322,584,898 of NC_090445.1, read as the reverse complement.
TGGGTATCTGTAGTGGACATGCTTTGGTGATGGGTGTCCATGCTTTGGTGTTGCATGCAGGGCTTGTTATTGGGATGGGTGGGTTGTGATAGTGGGGCATATGTGAGGTGTTGGAGTCATGGGGTGAGGGTGTGGGTAAGTGATGGCATGCAGGTAGGGTGGGGATATAGTAGTAAAGCATTGACTTACCAGAGTCCAGTCCTCCTGCTACTCCTGCAAGGCCCTCAGGATGCAGTATTGCCAAGACTTGCTCCTCCCATGTTGTTAGTTGTGGGGGAGGAGGTGGGGGTCCACCGCCAGTCCTCTGTACAGCATTCTGGTGTCTGGAGACCACGTAATGCACCTTCCCCCGTAGGTCATTCCACCTCTTTCTGATGTCATCCTGTGTTCTTGGATGCTGTCCCACTGCGTTGACCCTGTCAACAATTCTGCGCCATAGCTCCATCTTCCTTGCAATGGAGGTGTGCTGCACCTGTGATCCGAATAGCTGTGGCTCTACCCAGACGATTTCCTCCACCATGACCCTGAGCTCCTCCTCAGAGAACCTGGGGTGTCGTTGGGGTGCAATGATGTTGTATGGGTGATGTGTGAGGTGGTGTGTGTTGTGATGTGTGAGGGGATATGTTGGTGCGTGTTGTTTGAGGTGCGTGGATGTTGTGTAAGTGGTGGTGTTGTGTGTCTGTGGATGCTGGAGTTGTTTAAGGTAGTGTCTCTCTCTGGCGTGGTTTCAAATTTCTGGTAGTAAGGGTTTGTGGGTGATGTGGGTGTGTGCTTTATATTGGATTGGGTGTGTGGGTGTGGTGTGTGTATGTGTATCAGGTGTGTGTATTTCGATTTGTCCAGTGTGGTTGTGTTTTGTAAATGTGTGTGTATTCTGGGCGCAGCGGTGTGTACCGCCAGTGGTTTACCGCGGTTGAAAGACCGCCGCGTTGATTCGTGGGTCGGGATAGCGTGGGCGTATTCCTGTTGGTGTGACGGTGTCAGTTTTGTTATCGCCAGTTTATCACTGACCTTTGGTGTGGTGGACTTGTGTGGGTGTCTGTATTATGGCGGATTCTGAGCTGTGGGTCATAATACCTGTAGCGGAATTCCGCTGCCGCAGCGGTATGTTGGCAATCTTCTGCATGGCGGTAAGCGGCATTTACCGCCAGGGTTGTAATGAGGGCCTATATCTCATTTTGATATAGTATATACTCAGAGCCAGCCTCCTACAGTCTATATCAGCAAACAAGATGGTTAGGAATTTGAGGCTTCTCATAGAAGGACCTGAGTCAATTTTATTTGCCCGACTTACCGTTATCAAAATTAATTTTGCTTAATCATCAAATTTAAAGCATATACAACATCAGTAGACTGACTAAGGATTACATACAAATTCAAAAAAATACCATACAGTATTAATATTAGTAATATATATATATAACTTAATCACAAAGTGTCTCCATTCCAAAAACTCAATTTTAAGCCCTTAGAGGGGTACCACCACAGTGAGGATTAGTCATTAAAGTTAACGTCAGATCTAATAATTTTGCTTGTCATTCTATCATTTTATCATGTAAGATTTTCTTCACTGGGACTGCACTTGCCATATAAAATTTCCTAGGTGAATAGATACAACTTTTTTCGTTAAGTGCAATAACTCTAAGACACTTTTAAAGTGTGAGTCTTATGCCTCAATTATTTAATAAACAGACGAAAGAAATTAGGACAGAGATGCATTATCACAACATTACCGACCTCTGAAGGAGAGAAGCCCTTCTCTCTAATTTTCAAAATTACTAAAGAAAGGAATGCTCAAATGTCTTTCTTTCAGGGGAGAAGTTGTTTACAAGTATTATGGAATGAATACAGAGATTAGAGGGCAAGTTGAAATTGCTGCTTCATTACTTGAAGAGATTATTTCGTACAACCTTTGGATCTTTTATAGATTCATATGCCTACAAATATTCCCAGACTTGAGGCTGGGAATCCTTAGCTTATTAATTACATAATTGTGCATTAAAACTAAACAGAAATGCTGTAAAGCACCTCCTCATAGCATCTTACCCAGTCCTTTGGGTCCTTCTCTATGTACACCAATGGTACAAAGGGCACAAAGGCCTTTCTGAGCAGCCATCACTGATGCATTCACACACCACTGAAAATCCCAATGCACTTTATTTACAATTTATATTTGCAATGTGAATCTTAAACACATTTTAAAAGATTGTTGGATTAGGAGCACCTTGTTTTCCATTACTGAAATTCGCAGACGGTCACCAGAGGGTCAACCACTATGAGGAGAGGACGAGAGATGGATAGGATAAGTCCTCCAGTCTGCGCTACCTACACACCAAAATGTATCCTATACGTTAACCAAGTAAAGACCACAAACCCCACAAACGGGTATGATGCTTGATCCTAAACAATAAAAGCAATTCCTGGTTTTTGTTTTTTTTTAGACCTTTTTTTTCCCTTCATCTTCAACAGACAGCGAACAGATAGGTCTCAGACTCTGCATCTATGAACATTCTCAATGTTTTATTGAAGGATGAATAAACCTACTAAGCAGGTAAGGTTTTTTGACCACTTTTGAAAAGTGTTTTTCATGAAGCTCTCCATGACGACTTCATCTAAAGTATTTACATCACAGGACTAGTCGGCCGTGATCGGGGCAGGACTGGAATTGGGGCGCTCTCTGCAAGGAAAGGGATTTCCAGAGAAGAGGGTAAACATATATAAGTTTATATATACGAAAGCTGGAAAAAAGGAATGACTGAACCGGAGGAGTGGAACAGATTAAAAGCAAACTGAAATTCTGCAAAAGGAAACTATAAGAGAACAAGTGAACAAGTACTACAACAAAGGGATACAAGGGAATTGATAGACAAACTATGATAAACGACAGTTAGTATGCTCCTTGGATAGTGATATCTCAGTAAGGTGAAAATAACTTGCAAAGGAAGGAAGGAGCAGAATAATCCCACTGAATTCAGTGAGACATCCAGCAACTATAATGGAGAAATAGCGCAGGATAGATCTCTGTGCAGAGGTACAAGCACTGGCATCTGACTAACGCCTTACTAGCAATGACAACCAAAATAGTAATATAAACACACAAGAAAACAAAGGCGAGCAGTGGATCACACAAACTGGGTTCGGTAAACCAGGGCAGGAATCAAGGTCAGGTTCAGGACAGAATATAAAGCAAGGAGTTTCTAAGTAACAGGAAAAATCAGAAAGAGTGCAGACATGACTTGCAACAATGACTATGACATGAATACGGAGGCAGAATAATATGAGATAGAAACAGAATCAGAAGGAAAGCGTGGAAACACAACAGTAGGGACATGACAGAGAACAAGGGGCCTCAACAACCAGGTCTGTTTTAGAGGAAACACACTCTGGGCTCACAGGGCTGAAATATCTGGAAGCTCAGTGGATGTGCACAGCTACAGGGAGTAACTAGGTGCACAGAATAAACCAAGTGCAAGGAATCAGGGAACTACCACTGAAGGGAGGGCTAACTTGGGGCTTTTAAAAGAGAGGACAAGTAAAACCAGGAGACATGACGGGAAAACTGAAAGCCTGTAATGGAATGTAAATCGGAGCCAAGAGAAAGCAAGGTGGAGGACACAGGCTTCAGGATCCAGAAACCAAGCTAGTGAACAGAAAACCACCACGAGGACATGATCTAGAAAGGGTCTGATGAGGGAAAGAACCATAATGCATGTGAAGAGAAACTAAGTTTGCCAAGTTTAGATGTGTATATTGTGTTATACTGATGTAGAGGCTGGTTCTCAGAGTGCCCTTTGGCAGGATGGTAGTAAGAGAGCGTAGTTTAAATATTACATATATTAGATGAGAAATGCTTATACCTAACAATGCTGCATACAAAAACTATCATAAAATATTATTTGCTTAAATGCATTCCTAACATGATTATAAGTGTGAAGTTATTATTGTCCACATAAACTAATGTTGACTGTAAGAAATAATTGCTTGCATTATAATTAATTGAATATGTTAACACCTACGAAGATTGCATTAGGACCCATAGGCCTTAAATTAGCGTGAGTTGAAGTTTAGCCGTGTAGCTCTCATATTAAAGCACATTTTTCTGTTTTCCAGTGTACTGATTCGTAAAAGGCCATGACCCAGTATGTGTTCCTTTCCTTTGTTTTATGTTGCAAGTTATGCCCTATTCCCATCCACATGCTAGCTGCCTTAGTATAAGTTTTATACGTTTTGCAACAAATGTAGAAACATTCAAGGACGTTTTACCATGGAAAAGAGAACTTTTGACCTGAAGAACGTGCCAAAGGATGAAGTAACCCCGGATGTGCCACCTACGAAGACGTCAATTATGAAGACCAATCAAAACGTTATAAATTATCGTGGGGTGACAATTTGGATTACTTAATGTATAATTTGATAGGCTAAAGATAGTGGGGTATAGCGATTATCCAATAGAATTTTGGGGGAATGTATTTTGGAAAAGGGATAAAAACTCATGACACAGAACAGTCGAGGCTATTAGGTAGGGAATGATATTGATTGCATCCAGAAACTCTGTCACTCTGTTTGGTGATTTGAGACTTAGACCAAACCATATTCATCCATAGACTGCCCCTTTACACTTTTCCTCCTTGTGAGGCAAGTGTCCTCTGTCCCATAGATGAAATAAACTGATGGCGATCTAACTGATGTCCTGAAGACGAAGACTGATCCTGTATGCTCACTTATACCGAGGAGGGTAATTATGACAATGCTATTGTAATTTGTCTGTTTGCTTTTCCTCTCTAGGTACCAACTGCTGTATTTTTTAATAGAGACCTTAGTCAGATGTTTTCCAAATTTGTGTTCAAAATTATTTTGCATGAAGCCCAACATGCTGATGCTAATTAGTGGTTAGGCTAGGTGATCACTTTGACTGATGCAAATATACGTGACTGACATTGTGCTATGCTGAACTGAGATGTATATGATATTCTGTGCACTCTGACCTATGCAAATCTTATGTTGGCGCCCTTATGTTTGTGATCTTTGCACTATTGAAGTCTTATCTTAGCTGTCGTGTTATGACTTTGCTCATATGCTTCTTGGATTTGAGATTGACACTTCTATTATTAGATTGTAATCAATAGGGAATAAAATTCACAAAAACTACAATAAAGGTGTGGTTATTCATGGCTGAAAGGTCATGGTTGCGTCAACAGTTTAATAAATGTTTTTATCTAAAGTAAAGTATATTGTGGTGATATATGTTGATAACATCATTGACATATTGCTTGACATATTGAACAGTTATCTCGTTCTACGGTGTCTCACCACTGGGTCAAAAGATTCATCGGCCTAAAACGAGTCGTAATGTGTATAAAATTGACATAAAGGGACGCGTTATCAGTAGAATCTTGACAATTTACTTCAATCATATGAATAAGGAATGTGAATTGTGCCAAAGTTTCTTGTATTCGTTTTTACAAATACTTATATTGATATTGTTCATTGTGGGATAAATACAGTATTACACAAATGTGCACATACTGTAAACAAATAAACTGGTAAAATGCATTGCATCCATGTTTTCTGTCTGAGATTTCCAACTGTGGAAAATTATAATAATGGTGGAAGAGAGTGACTAGTAATAGGTTTGCAAGTTCTAGACTTAACATTATGTGTGCAGTCCTCCTCTTCATCACCACGAAAAATGATATGCAGGTTAAGATGCAGCAGTTAGCCACGTATGTACTTCATTAATGACAGGATCACCTTTGGGATGCATCACATGTCCAGCATATTACCCTTTGCACTGCAGGTTCTCTAACATCATTTGCTTGCATCAAGTTCAATAGCATGGAGTGTTTCTGAAGTTAAGTACCACCTCACAGAGTCCATGTAAGAAATCTCCCTTGTATAATTATGAATGATTTTTCTGTGTGCTTGCAGATATTTTACCAAAAATCATTAGAGATCTCCTCCTCCATCGAATGTTACCATGGCTTCACACAAGCTAGTTTATCTACTAGAGTCTAAGGGCCAGATGTAGGTAGGTTGAAAATTGCGACTTGCAATTTGCAAGTCATAGTGCCTCGCAAATTGCAACTCGCAATACGTAATGCAGAAAGGTGTCTCAGACACCTTCTGCGACTCGCTATGGGGTCGCAAAGACCCAGCTCATGAATATTTATGAGGTGGGTCGCAGTTTGCGACCCCATAGCGAGTCTAGGCACTCACAGGGATGGTGGCCTGCTGGAGACAGCAGACCACCATGTCCGTGACTGCTTTCAAATAAAGCAGTTTTTTTTCTTCTCTTTGCAGCCCGTTTTCCTTAAAGGAAAACGAGCTGCAAATAGAAAAAATACCGAAACCTTTTTGTTTCGGTTTTTTCAGAGTAGGCAGTGGTCCATAGAACCACTGCCTACTCTGAAAAAATATTTTTATTGGCATTCACAAAGGGGAAGGGGTCCCATGGGGACCCCTTCCCTTTTGCGAATGAGTTACCATCCACTTCAAGTGGATGGTAACTGCGAGTTGGTTTGCGACTGCATTCGCGGTCCCAAAGCAACTCTGCATGGCGATGCGGTCGCAAATAGGAAGGGAACACCCCTTCCTATTTGCGAGTCGCAGCCTCAAATTGCGAGTCGGCATCGACTCGCAATTTGCGGTTGTGCATCGCGTTTGGCCTTTTGCGCCTTGAAAACTGCGTTTTTCACAGTTTGCGAGGTGCAAAAGGCTTCCTACATCTGGCCCTTAGTTTCAAATATTCCTTTGATGGTCAATTTCGCATACGCAGAAAGATCTTGCTCAAGAAGAGAGTCAATTATGAAGCACATTCCACACTTCAGTTTTGAATTCTAGAATTTGTTGTCTAATGGCTCAACTGATGAAGTAATAATTTGTATATCCTTATATTAAGAGATCGTTATTTGTATAGATCTGTCCATGGGGTCTGCGGTCACCCCTCTCCAAAGTGGTATCAGATTGGGATGGCCAACCTACTGTTGGAGGTTGGCACATTCTGAGACATAAAGCCCCAGGGTTACAGGATACATTACGTTCCTTAAAACGGTATCCAGTCCATTTTGTCACAGAGTAGCTACACATTTTGTGACAAAGCTTTTATGATGGTGCCAAAATATCCAGAACAAGAAGTCTCTCATATAAAAGAGGAAACTTTGGGGGTCCTTTTGACCCTGGCGGTAAAAACCGCCAGGGCCAACGACTGCGGTAGCACCGCCAACAGGCTGGCGGTGCTCCCATGGGCATTCTGACCGCGGCGGTACAGCCGCGGTCAGAAACGGGAAACCGGCGGTGTACCGCCGGTTTCCCGCTGCCCTGGGGAATCCTCCACGGGGATTCCGACCCCCTTACCGCCATCCTGTTCTGGCGGTAAGGGGTGTTGTGGGGCCCCTGGGGGCCCCTGCAGTGCCCATGCCAATGGCATGGGCACTGCAGGGGCCGCCGTAACAGGGCCCCACCAAGATTTTCAGTGTCTGCCATGCAGACACTGAAAATCGCGACGGGTGCAACTGCACCCGTTGCACCCCTTCCACTCCGCCGGCTCCATTCGAAGCCGGCATCCTCATCAAATCAAATCAAATCATTAACATTCATAAAGCGCGCTACTCACCCGTGCGGTTCTCAAGGCGCTAGGGGAAAAAGGGGGGGTTATCGCTGCTCGAACAGCCAGGTCTTTAGGAGTCTCCGGAAAGCGGAGTGGTCCTGGGTGGTCCTGAGGCTGGTGGGGAGGGAGTTCCAGGTCTTGGCCGCCAGGAAGGAGAAAGATCTCCCACCCGCTGTGGAGCGGCGGATGCGAGGGACAGCAGCGAGTGCGAGGCCAGAGGAGCGGAGGGGCGGGTGGGGACGTAGAAGTTGAGGCGTCTGTTGAGGTATTCCGGTCCCTTGTCGCGGAGGGCTTTGTGTGCGTGGAAGGGGGTTTCCCGCTGGGCTGGCGGGCGGCCTTCTGGCGGTCGCCCGCCAGCCCAGCGGGAAACTCAGAATTACCGCGGCGGTCTTCTGACCGCGTAGCGGTATTCTGCTGGCGAGACTTTGGCGGGCGGCCTCCGCCGCCCGTCAAAGTCGGAATGAGGGCCTTTGTCTGTGGAACATGCTTAGGATACAACCCTCATCCCCATAAGGAATCATGTGCCAAAGACTATCATTGTCAAAAGAAAGACTCAAATTGTGATGGAAATGTTAAAAAATACATGAACTATTTGGTTCAGTATTTAACCCCTTCGTTGCCAGGTCTTTTCCCCCTCCTGTGCCAAGCCTTTTTTGGCAATTTGGAGCAGTTCGGGCTTAGACCCTCCTAACCTTTCATCCACATAAGCTACCTATGCCACACTTGCGTCTTTTTTTCCAACATCCTAGGGATTCTAGAGGTACCCAGTGTTTGTGGAGGAGACCAAGAAATTAGCTAATTCAAAGGGTTGTGTTTTTTTCCCCTGAAAATGGCATCAACAAAGTTTGCAGTGCTAAAATCACCATCTTCCCAGCTGTCAGGAACAGGCAGACTTGAAACAGAAAACCACATTTTTCCACACAATTTTGGCATCTTACTGGGACATACCTATTTTCACTATTTTTTTGCTTTTAGCCTACTTCCAGTTAGTGACAGAAATGGGTGTGAAACCAATGCTGGAGCCCGGAAAGCTAAACATTTCTGAAAAGTAGACAACATTCTGAAGTCAGCAAGGGGTCATTTGTGTAGATCTTACAAGGTTTTCCTACAGAAAATAACAGCTAAAATAAAAAAATATTGAAATTGAGGTTAAAAAAAAAACAGCCATTTCTCTACACGTTTTACTCTGTAACTTTTTTCTGCGATGTCAGATGTTTGAAAGCAATATGCCCTTACGTCTGCTGGACTCCTCTGGTTGCGGGGATATATAGGGCTTGTGGGTTCATCAAGAACCCTAGGCACCCAGAAGCCAATAAACGAGCTGCACGTTGCAATGGGGTTTCATTTTATATTGGGTATACAGGGAGTGCAGAATTATTAGGCAAATGAGTATTTTGACCACATCATCCTCTTTATGCATGTTGTCTTACTCCAAGCTGTATAGGCTCGAAAGCCTACTACCAATTAAGCATATTAGGTGATGTGCATCTCTGTAATGAGAAGGGGTGTGGTCTAATGACATCAACACCCTATATCAGGTGTGCATAATTATTAGGCAACTTCCTTTCCTTTGGCAAAATGGGTCAAAAGAAGGACTTGACAGGCTCAGAAAAGTCCAAAATAGTGAGATATCTTGCAGAGGGATGCAGCACTCTTAAAATTGCAAAGCTTCTGAAGCGTGATCATCGAACAATCAAGCGTTTCATTCAAAATAGTCAACAGGGTCGCAAGAAGCGTGTGGAAAAACCAAGGCGCAAAATAACTGCCCATGAACTGAGAAAAGTCAAGCGTGCAGCTGCCACGATGCCATTTGCCACCAGTTTGGCCATATTTCAGAGCTGCAACATCACTGGAGTGCCCAAAAGCACAAGGTGTGCAATACTCAGAGACATGGCCAAGGTAAGAAAGGCTGAAAGACGACCACCACTGAACAAGACACACAAGCTGAAACGTCAAGACTGGGCCAAGAAATATCTCAAGACTGATTTTTCTAAGGTTTTATGGACTGATGAAATGAGAGTGAGTCTTGATGGGCCAGATGGATGGGCCCGTGGCTGGATTGGTAAAGGGCAGAGAGCTCCAGTCCGACTCAGATGCCAGCAAGGTGGAGGTGGAGTACTGGTTTGGGCTGGTATCATCAAAGATGAGCTTGTGGGGCCTTTTCGGGTTGAGGATGGAGTCAAGCTCAACTCCCAGTCCTACTGCCAGTTCCTGGAAGACACCTTCTTCAAGCAGTGGTACAGGAAGAAGTCTGCATCCTTCAAGAAAAACATGATTTTCATGCAGGACAATGCTCCATCACACGCGTCCAAGTACTCCACAGCGTGGCTGGCAAGAAAGGGTATAAAAGAAGGAAATCTAATGACATGGCCTCCTTGTTCACCTGATCTGAACCCCATTGAGAACCTGTGGTCCATCATCAAATTTGAGATTTACAAGGAGGGAAAACAGTACACCTCTCAGATCAGTGTCTGGGAGGCTGTGGTTGCTGCTGCACGCAATGTTGATGGTGAACAGATCAAAACACTGACAGAATCCATGGATGGCAGGCTTTTGAGTGTCCTTGCAAAGAAAGGTGGCTATATTGGTCACTGATTTGTTTTTGTTTTGTTTTTGAATGTCAGAAATTTATATTTGTGAATGTTGAGATGTTATATTGGTTTCACTGGTAATAATAAATAATTGAAATGGGTATATATATTTTTTTTGTTAAGTTGCCTAATAATTATGCACAGTAATAGTCACCTGCACACACAGATATCCCCCTAACATAGCTAAAACTAAAAACAAACTAAAAACTACTTCCAAAAATATTCAGCTTTGATATTAATGAGTTTTTTGGGTTCATTGAGAACATGGTTGTTGTTCAATAATAAAATTAATCCTCAAAAATACAACTTGCCTAATAATTCTGCACTCCCTGTACAGAAATGTATTTGCTGAAATATATGTATCAAGGAAACCTTTGTATTTCCAAAATGGGCACAAGATAAGGTGTTGAGAAGCAATGGTTATTTGCACATCTCTGAATTCCAGGGTCCCCATACTAGCATGTGAATTACAGTGCATTTCTCACATTGTACACACTGTCTTACATTTGGAAGGAAAAAATGTAGAGAAAGACAAGGGGCAATAACACTTGTTCTGCTATTCTGTGTTCCCCCAAGTCTCCCGATAAAAATGGTACCTCACTTGCATGGGTAGGCCTAATGCCCGCGACAGGAAACGCAACATGGACACATCACATGTTCCCAAAGAAAACAGAGCTGTTTTTTCAAAGCGCCTAGCTGTGGATTTTGGCCTCTAGCTGAGCCGGCACCTAAGGAAACCTACCAAACCTGCGCATTTTTTAAAACTAGACATCTAGGGAAATCCAAGATGGGGTGACTTGTGGGGTTCTCACCAGGTTCTGTTACTCATAATCCCTTGCAAGCCTCCAAATTTGTCCAAAAAAACACTTTTTCCTCACATTTCGGTGACACAAAGTTCTGGAATCTGAGAGGAGCCACAAATTTCCTTCCACCCAGCGTTTCCCCAAGATTTCCGATAAAAATGGTACCTCACTTGTGTGGGTAGGCCTAGCTGTGGATTTTGGCCTCTAGCTCAGCCAGCACCTAAGGAAACCTACCAAACCTGTGCATTTTTTAAAACTAGACACCTAGGGAAATCCAAGATGGGGTGACTTGTGGGGGTCTCACCAGGTTCTGTTACTCATAATCCCTTGCAAGCCTCAAAATCTGGACAAAGTTCTGGAATCTCAGAGGAGCAACAAATTTCCTTCTACCTAGCGTTCCCCCAAGTCTCCCGATAAAAATGGAACTTCACTTGTGTGGGTAGGCCTAGTGTCCGTGACAGGAAATGCCCCAAAACACTACGTGGACACATCAAAATTATCAAATACAAAACTACCTGTTTTTGCAAGGTGGGGGGTGGGGGTGGGGGTGGGCACCTGCGTTTTTGGTCCTGGTCTCAGCAGCCATACAGGGAAACTTATCAAACCCAGACATTTCTGAAAACTAGACACCCAAGGGAGTCCAGGGAGGTGTGACTTGTGTGGACCCCCTGAGTTTTCTTACCCAGAATCCTCAGCAAACCTGAAATTTAGCTACAAAATCAAATTTTTCCCACATTTCTGTGTGGGATCACCGCACTGGGACAAATTTCCTACCATCCTAGGTTCCCCACAGTCTCCTGGTGAAAAGGATACCTCACTTGTGTAGGTGGGCTAAGTGCTTATGACAGGGAAGAGTCAAAAACATGTCGAAATAGAGGGGGAACCAAAGCAGGTCCAAAAGGGCAGTTTGAAAAAAAAAACACTTTTCTTGCTGACAAGTGGGGTAGAATTTTTATCGGTATAGATGAGACAATGCTGGGTGGGAGGAATTTTGTGGATTCCTGCAGATTCAGGGAGGTTCCATCACAAAAATGTGGAGAAAATATGTGATTTCCAGCAAAGTTAGAGGTTTGCAGGGCATTGTGGGTAAAAAAAATGGTGCGGGTGCATGTGAAGCACACCACCCTGGACTCACCCAGATGTTTAGTTTTCAGATGTGTCTAGGTCTTGTAGATTTTTCTACATGGCAGCGTCCCAAAGTCAAAAAAGTGCAGCCCTCACCATTCCAAGTGGGACGATTTTGAGAGTTACCAAGCTCTCATGGCCCAAATGTAAAACTAAAACCCCAAATAATCAAATGTCCTCTTGCTTGCCATGGGATAAGATGTTTTAGTGTGCGGGGGAAAGCTGAAAGACTATTACCCCTTTCAGTTGGGGTGGGGGCATAACCTTGCCCATACTGGTTGGTAGCCACCACCCCACTATTTTCTATTTTATTTTTTATTGCCTGCCATCTAGTAGGTTTTCTGACCCACACCCCGAGTGAATCGGGGGTAAATGCCCCATCTGCCCACCAGTGGGCAGAACAACTCTGGCAATACCGCCATCCTCCTGTAGGAAACAAAATCTTCCCTGGTCTCTGGTGGGCTTCCCTGGTCTCTGTTGGGCTTTCTGCCTTCCAAAAGGGGGCAGATATGGCCAACAGTAATGTGCCACCATGGGGGGTGAACCTTTCCCAAGGGGCTGCCCCACCAAACAAAACACAGACATACACACACACATCAGTCCCTAGTGTCTAGTGGTTTTTGCCCCCCTTGGGGGCAGATTGGCCTAACAAAAATAGGCCGATCTGCCACCAATGGGGGGGAGAAATGGCCTAAATACAATTTGCCCCCAGGGGAGCGACCCTTGCCTTAGGGGTCGCTCCCCACATATAAAAAAAAGAAAAAAATTAACAAAAAATGTTTTTTATCCCTGGTGTCTAGGGGTTTTCTCCCCCGGAGGAGGCAGAAATGGCCTAAAAGTATTTTGCCCATAGACAACCATCTTGTTTTTTTCTCTCTCTCCGTTTCTCGCTCTGTATCTTTCCTGTAAGAGAGTCCTTTTCACGTATAGGTCTTTGAAATGGAAACAGTGCGCCAAAGGTATTGGCACTGCCTGCTATTGCCCCTGGGATTGTGGAAAGTAATCTGCATGAACATGCTGAAGGAAGTGTAATGGTTCTCAGTCATTATTAAAGGGCTTTCTCCAGTGAGCTCACCAACGCCTTAAACAATTTGGACAGTGCTTCATTATGCATCCTCAGTTCCAACCATGTTTAAACAGTAGAAACATTTTGTACCTAGTAGTGAAAATCCAGAAACTGTACCTTTGTGACACGCAGAGCCGCTGCAGCAGTAATGCCGAACATAAATATGGTGCCATGAGAATTAACATAAAAAAAATCCTATATTAATAGGTAGTCCAAATTTGAGGCATACGTTTTGCTATGTAAAACAACAATTTATTAATTACTAGGAGATTTTTGAAATTTCTTGCACAGTTACTGTAAGAGGCAGAGCAGACATAAGCCTGATTACGATCTAAGAGGATGGAATACCTTGTCACAAACGTGATGGATATTCTGTCATCTGTATTACAATTTAAATGGAATCGTAATACGGCAGATGGGATGTCCGTCACGTTTGTTACAAAATAACCCCATCCACCAATATTGTAATCAGGCCCATAATGTTTCTGTTGGGAATTTTACCATGGGGGAGCATTTTTTTTTTTTTTTTTTAAAGTAAATGCGAGGCAATACTTAGCATCCAGTGGCACATTTTACCTATGCTTTCACCACCAGAATCACACTGGCTTTCCTATCCTATTAATGATGTAGTAAAGTTTAATGATAAAGCCGTTTTACAGCTAAACTGATAAAGTTAAAATCAGAGAAGATGTAAATTGATTGGGAAATCGTGTTTATGCACATTTGTCAACATTAATTATTGCCAAAGTGTCAGAACATAAATGCATCATGTGCCAATTGAGTTTGATGGAATGGTTTCTTACCTATAATCCTAGTTTTCTCTAAGGGAATTGCAATTGAAACCATGAGCACTGAACAGTCGCGCCTACGTCTGAAGATCCCAGAGCAGTTCTTTCAAAGTCCCTTCTACTTCGCCTTACTTCAGGAAGGTCAGGAAATATATGTGACAGACATATTACATTTTTACAGCCTTAAAAACAGGCTAGATTGCCAGTCTTTTCTTGAATTACTTCAAAAGTTCAAAAGAAAAAAGGATCATATCCTTAAAAATCAATTAAACAGAATTAAAAGTGACCTTTCAGATCCCTCACACACACTTTACTTCTTTTCAAAGTAGGATAAGAAGTAATACTTAGCAATGTAGCATGTATAGGCTGTAGCATTGAATCAATGTAAATAGGACATTGCACCTTTATGGGCCTTCTGAACTCATGGCACTTAAACTAGTTAAACGGCTTCTGCAGACAGAATCTGGGAGCAGAGCTCTGCCTTTTTTAAGCTTTTTTCCCTCATAATTTTCATCTAAAGCTTTTTTAAAGCTGGTTCACTCTAACTCTACGTCCTTTACGGTGCAGTGTATTTTTAGATAATGTTCAGACAGGAAAAGTATCTAATTTTTTGCTAAATGCCATCTCTTGTTTGAGAACTGCCCAGTCTGTGGCAGGAAAATAGCAAAAACAGACCCCCATACGATCTGTATTTTATGTTTGTCAGACACTTTTGACCCCAAGAAGTGTCGCCACTACAGGGCCCTCTCCGGACGCACTTTGAGGGAGAGAGGTAACACTCGCCCTCATAGCCAAGGGGAGCACCACAGATGGCAAATTTCCCTGACTGGTGAGACTTCTGAAGGTCGAGGAGAGACTGTACCCTCTACCAGTGCCCTGAGGACTACTGCAGAGGGAGATCCAAAAAGACAACATCTGGAGGAATACATCGCTGCCATTTGACATCAAGGACATCAACATCGAGAAGAGGTACTGCACCTACTTGCTCGCCCTTAAGGGCTTGGTCAGTGAGAACACTTACAATGTCGAGGAGAAAAGCACAATCGACCTCAAGACACCATGCAGCGTTTAGGACTTAGAAGTCGAGACATGGTTGGATACTGAGACATCATTCATCTTCCTAAATAAAGACAGTGGAGCGACTTACTCGCATTAAAACTCGCACGCTCAGTGTTCCAGAGCATATTTGCCATCAAGACCAACCTCTCCAGTCACCATACCTTATCAGCGAAGACCTCCTCAGGACCTGACAGATTCACCTCTTTCAGCTCCTTTGCCTCCTCCTCCACAACCAGCCCTGCCAGCAATACTTCCTCTATAGCCCACTACTCCGTCTTAGCCTCATCCTAGACCTGGCATTCCTGAAGTTAAGCAAAGTAGATGTGACTTTGAAAGAACAGCTTGGGGATCCCCACATGTCGGCGGAGTATTTAATGTTTATGATTTTCAATTAAGATTCCTTGAAAGAGAATCTATGATACAAAATACAGCAAGTCTGAAATAGTTTCAAATGTAAACCAAAATAGGACCATACATCAGAGTTGGTTCTACACTGTGGGGAGGACAGGCAGCAAAATTAAGGTGTCTGGGTTTGTTCTGGCGCTACCTAAAGTTTTGTTCCCCTTTCAAGAGACAATGTGCTTTATCTGTACTTTCATGTTGCTCAATTATTTTACCACATTTATTCTACAAAGCAAAACAAGTTTTTATTTACATTTGTTAGAAAACCTAAAACATACTGTCGTCTTATTCTTCCACACTGTACCCTAGAAAGTACATCACAAGTTGATAGTCAGATAATGCCTTTCCAATGTGGGCAGAAGTTGAATGCATGCATTGATCTCCATGTTAACACAATTAGCAGGAGTCAGAACTGCCTGACCTTCGGTAATCCATCCTTTAACCCGAAGTAAAAGCTGCAAGACAATACAATAAAAATCAAATGTAATTGTTTGCTTATTATTCATCTGAGCACCATCAATGATATCAGGAGGTGCTGCAGCTCCACGGTTCTGTTCTCGAGAGCAGGTCAGGCCCACGGGCTAGAACTTGCTGGCAGAGAGGGTGAGGACCCACTTGGGGATGCAGATGAACCCTGGGATGAAGCGAGCTAGCCAGGCGAGGGAGGGGACGGTGGAGAGGACGAAGCGCAGGGAGGTGTAGTTCGTGATTGGCCGGCCTGGAGAAGAGACAAAAGGTAAACAGGGGAAGGTGAACATAGGCCACCAACAGCTCCTGTCAAAAGCGCCACAGTGCGGAGGCCTGCTTAAGGTGAGGCATGTGCTAAAGGGAAATATCTACAATTAGATAAGGCGCTGACTAGTCTAAGAACAGAACAGGCCGTCATAGTTATATACAAAATAGATTAGTTAAGTTGAGTTAATATACAAAATAGATTACTTTCTTACTGCCCCTTCACACAAACCTCCACTCATACCCAACAACTCCCCCCATACTCTTCAGCGGCCACCTATCCCCACCCCATCGCAGCCTTCCCACTTGGACCTAAACACCACAGGTACATTTTCTCCCACTCATCCTCACTACCTACGTCTCTCACTCCTTCCGGAATAACAACCAGTTTTTCCCATGGTTTTAACCACATCAATTTACCGTTTCCTCTACCTTTTCACTCCCTCCCTTGTATCACACAAGCACTCCTCACCCTCCTGATGCCTACGATACTCACAGCCTCTTTACCAACCAGGTGACACCTCATACTCACAACACTCCAAAAGCACATTCCTTCTTGTCCTCACCTGACCCCAGCGCACCCATCTCTTGCTCCCCTGCACACCCTTCTGGAGCCGATAACCTACCTCCCCCCCATTCCCACCTAGCCCTGTGCTGGCCAATACCAGAGTGACTGCACACCTACCTACTGTCTCTTTTGCTGTTTGTCTGAAAGTCCGCTATAGCCTCTTTCAAACTAACAGCACAATGGAAAGCAAACAACCAACAACCAATTGAGCATTTTGACCTGTTAAGCCCTCCTCCTGCCCACCACAAAAACAAATCAACCATCGGAAGGCATTGTAAAAGGAACAAACAAGGCGTTAATGGTGCAGAACCTTCCTCAACCCCCTCCTCCACATTACCTCTTCTCCCAAAGTTGTGACAGCCAACAGCCGACACCCTAACCCCTGCTCTCTGTTTCATCAGACACTGATTAACCCGACTACTCACCCTTGCCTCCCCACCTACCCTGGGTAAATATCTACTCCATTCCTAAGAGCAAAAAAAAAAAAAGCAGATGGCGCTGGCTTCTCTGAAACCTCTTTTTCACTTTCACCTAGTTCAGTTCTCTCTTCCCTATCCAAAAGTTTCAGAACACCCCAACTTCCTCTGTTCCTTCCCTCGTGAGATACCTGAAGATTAATGCACATTAGATTACGTTTACAAATGTCTTTTAGCATACATACCCATAAACCATTTTTGGTGCCATAGAAGCAACACATCCTAATTTGCTACTCAGAGCACTACACAATAAACAAGCACTGACAAAGCCAAAAGGTCTGGCATTGACCATTAGCCTTTTGACTTTGGTAATTCTTGTTTATTCTACCATGGTATTTGCAAAACGTTAAAGTTTGAGCAGCTGCTGGGCAATCATGAATCTAAAAACCATTAAGTAAAGGGAAAAATGTTTTTTTGGTCCAAGAAGGGACACATTACCATATTAGTCCCTGACACGAAGGAGAACTACTTTACATCTGGATGAGCTCCCCGAGAATGGGAAAAGCAAGCAAACACAAATGATGGACGTTATGTGGAACCAATCAAACATTCCCCTTATTCACAAATCTGGGTTTAATCCATTATTTTTCTCACTAAGCCTCCCTAGTTTGGACCCAGCCATATGCAAATCACTCTTCGCCCTGTTCCCCATGGAAACAGTCCAGCTCGAACTGCATGACGAGGTCCTCCCTAAACCGGAAACAAGCATCCTGGTACCGGTTTCAGGGTTTCACCCTTCATCAGCCACATAAACCATTTTTGGTGCCATAGAAGCAACACATCCTAATTTGTTACTCAGAGCACTACACAATAAACAAGCACTGACAAAGCCAAAAGGTCTGGCATTGACCATTAGCCTTTTGACTTTGGTAATTCTTGTTTATTCTACCATGGTATTTGCAAAACGTTAAAGTTTGAGCAGCTGCTGGGCAATCATGAATCTAAAAACCATTAAGTAAAGGGAAAAATGTTTTTTTGGTCCAAGAAGGGACACATTACCATATTAGTCCCTGACACGAAGGAGAACTACTTTACATCTGGATGAGCTCCCCGAGAATGGGAAAAGCAAGCAAACACAAATGATGGACGTTATGTGGAACCAATCAAACATTCCCCTTATTCACAAATCTGGGTTTAATCCATTATTTTTCTCACTAAGCCTCCCTAGTTTGGACCCAGCCATATGCAAATCACTCTTCGCCCTGTTCCCCATGGGAACAGTCCAGCTCGAACTGCATGACGAGGTCCTCCCTAAACCGGAAACAAGCATCCTGGTACCGGTTTCAGGGTTTCACCCTTCATCAGCCAGCTTAGCTTAAATCCAATAGCATAGTGAGCCTGGGACCCACATCTGGGCATACCCGGTACACTTAGGGCGAGAAAAGCAAGCAAACACAAATGATGGACAGAATGTGGAACCAATCAAACATTCACTCCCGGTCACAGATCTGGGCTTAATCCATCAATTCTTTTGCTCAATATGCCACCACAGTTTGGACCCAGCCACATGCAAATCAATCTTGACCCTTTTCTCCATTGGAACAATCCACCCCGAACTGCCAGGCCAGGTCCTCCCTGAACCGGAAACAAGCATCCTGGGACCGCTTTCAGGGTTTCATCCTTTGTCAGCCAAGCTAGCTTGGATCCAGTGGCATAGTGGAACAGAGTCAAGACTGATTTGTAAATGGCTGGGACCAAACTGGAATGTCATGGCAAACAAAACAACTGATGGATTAAACCCAGATCTGTGACTGGGGGTGAATGTTTGATTTGTTCTACATTCTGTCCATAATCTGTTGTTTTTGCATTTGTCCTCCCCCCCCCCAGAATATGTTGTAAGTCACAGTTAAGTCAGACAATGGCTGAAGTGGTCTGTGATGGAATAAAAATGTGAATGACAGAACAACAGACTTATGGATGATATCTTGCTGAAAACCCCTATAATTAACTATGTTATACACATAGTTTTAGTAAAATCAAACAGTCAAACTAACACCCAACCTAAAATAAAGTCAGTCAGCCTCTTGCCTTTGCTAATTCTTTTTGGAATATTTTTGTATATATTTAATACAAATAGAGGAGGTTGAACACATATATATATATATATATATATATATATACACACACACACATAGAAAGGCTTGTAAAACAGAGAGGTTCACAAAGACAGACAGTTTGGGTTAGATAGATAGATAGACCTGCAAATATAGCTAGACAGACATCTGAATATATAGACAGATAAACTTGCAAAGATAGATAGATGGATAGATAGATAGGACAGGTTGATAGGTAGAAAGACATGTAGTAGGCACACAGAAATATAGATAGATGACACACAAACAGGTAGATAGAGTTGTAAAGATAGACAGACATATTTGCAGCACAACTAGTAATATTATAGTTAAATATCTACATAACCAGGACATATAAGAGCACTGAAAGCAAACTAGAAAGACCTACAAGCAGGACATACAGACTAAAGTGATTTACAAGTATATCTTTAGTCCTCAATTAAAATACATACAAAAGTAGAGTTATACATTCATTTAATTTCATGCATTCTAAAAAAAAGTATTACTTCATAAAGAATAGATTCAAAAGGACACAATCTGGTATACTCTGACATAGCTGCAATTGGATAAAAAAAGGCAGCACCGGAAGGAATTTACAACATCATTGGCAGAAGGCAGGAACTGATAAGGCTGTAATATGCCCTTTCATGAAAACAGCTGATAAAAGGCATCCTGCTATCACATCAGTCTCAGTACCTAAACGCAACACTGAAGTAATAATTAAGTACAAACAAAAACACTGGCGCTAAAGGGAATTGCCTTTACTGTGAACGTGTTCCCTGTGAAAGGGTAAACATTTTATCACTAAAAGTGAAGTTAGCCAGTGGCTGAAGTATGCTGACCCACTGCCCCTTGCTGTGTGCTGTAGCGGGCGTATGATGACACAACAGCACACCAATGGTTGAAGAGAGTTGGCTGAAACTCTTTTATGTAATTACATTATACATATAGCTTTTATAAAATCAGAAGGTCTTGGCTAATCCCACACCTAAAAATATTGATTCAAAAATCAGATTTCCATCTGTTTTCCCAAAGGGGTAGGTATATTTCTAAGTATAAATACAAAGGCACAGAATTCCAGTACTTAGTTGCAGTAATGGAAAATGCTTCCCACGGAACGATCTGGACTTGGGTACTGACAAAAAAGCTGGTCAGGAGAGCGCAGACTCCTGGAGAATTTAAAGGCCGGAAAGGAAAGTTTTCTCTTAGAAGGCTTTATGAACTATGGTCAATGATTTAAAAAATAACTCTTACGCATTTGTTGCTACTGGAGGGCCCTCCAGGCAGCCAATATACGTTTGCATCAAGATCGAACACGCCGCCGTTGGGTCTAGGAAATTAGACAAACGGTTTTGCATAGTCCAGTCTTGAATGGATTAATGTAGTGACACCACGCACATGAAAAAGAGAATCCAAAAACGGAAACATTCTTTTCAGGATCTTAAGCTAAATCCAAAAACAGCAGGCTGCAATCTGTGTGGCTTTTTTTTCCGACCATGGTGCCCCATTACACATCGTTGGCAACTCTAGCTGTGAAGCCACACCACCTCCTGGTTTTTTAAATACTTTATTCAGACAATCAAGTCCTTTAAAGTGTCAGCAGCATAAAATGATAATGTAAGAAAACAAAATCAATGCATAAAAAGCAGCGTCACAGAGTACATCACAACTAATTCATAAAAGGTAAAACACCTGTGGCACACAGCGTGCTGTTGTAAAAAACAAAACAAAAAATCCGTCGAGTATCAAGCTATTTAGCAGTGGATTTGCATCAAATGCTTAAATCAAACTAGCCCTCCCTAAACATACGCATAACGAATTCCAATTACTATAGCATACGGGTAGAGGTCTTGAGATAAACTGGTCTAGTAATGGTGATTGTGGTGCAGATGTTACTAATTTAGGGTTTCTGGGGCTAAGCATAATAGCATTATTTAATTGCTGTTAATACATTCTAAAAGGAAGAATTGGTCAGGGACTAAAAATTATACTAAGGTGCCGAATCTTAACGTGCCATGCGCTAACTATTGTTAAAAAGGCTAAATGTTCACTAGCAACTGTACTAAAAGATTCTTTTGCCAACATCAAAATCTTGACAGTGGGTTTCTGGGATGACAGGATAGGCGAAATTCAATTGAAAGGATAAACGAGAGATGGTAAAAGACTTGAGATACACCCATGTGATATTGACAGATTTCGTCTTGCAACCTGCACATTCTGTTCTCCCATTAGCCAAGATTTTGCTGGCAAAAACACTGGGCAGAGGGGAGTGGCCTAGAAAAGCTCATGTTTAGGCAGCGCAGACAGAGCCGCAGGCCTTTATATTAGATGCGTGCTCGCTCTGGAAACACAAGGTGCAGAATTCATACTTTAGACGCATGCCAGAGTTTTATCCCATGGAGCCTGAGGGATTGGGCCTGTGGCTAAATTCCTTAATATTTTGTCCACTCTGTCGAAAACGTTTAGCAGGCTGGCTATTACTTGAGGGTGGGCATCATTCAGAAGGAAGTCAATGGCAGCCGTATCCCTTGTTAGATCAAGAAATGGCAGACCAACCTTCTGCGTTCATGAATTAACACAGGGCATATACAGAGCAGGTGAGGTTGTGAGTCCAAGAGCAAGCCACAAAGACGGCAAATGTTGCTGATACGGCGGCACATCCATGAAGGCAGAACATCTAATGAAGAAAAAAAGCCATACAAACGTAACTTTATAATGCAATTAAAATGAATCAGTGATGTATTGTTGAACCTCTGATGTATTTTTGGGCATAGCTCCTGATGACAAAGTCAGCGTGTTTTCTTCTCATAAAAGCCCGACAATCAGATACAAAACATCCCTTGTGAACCTCTTTATTTAAAGCTATTTTGAACTGCTGATGAGGCAGGTTTGAATTCCAGATAGCTTCTGCTCCTTTAAGCTACAAGGCTGCACAGAGAACTTTCTTCCAATGGTTTTGGGACGCAGAGCAATTTGTTGATGGAACTTCCAGCCAGATTAGGTTCTCCAGTGAGCCTTCTTTGCGGCTTCTGCTGAGTGCATATGTTTCAGGAAACTCGCTTTCTGTACCAGAAGTTGATCGCTCAGCATAAACGCTAACCTAGTCTGGGCCGGTAAGGTGTGGTGAGGGAGCTCAAACAATGAGATAAAGATGGCGCTGTGTTGTTCGAAAAGGTGCCCCATTTCCTTGGAAAGGCTTCTGTGCGTACCCCAATGTAGGGATGAGTTTGGGTTTTACTATCTTCAGCAGAGGTTCAGGAGTAGGCTGTTTGAATGTTAGAGAATGGCTTGAAAGGCAAACTGTGACAAAGTAGATTTTGGTTTTAATGAGTTTAAAAGAGTTAAATGGCCTCTTTTGGCATCTACCCAGTACCCCAAATATTTGTATTTATTTGATATAATCAGGCGCCTTATATTCAGGAACCAAGGACCAGTTCAGTTTTCCTTTTTCTGTTGAATATCACTACATTTGTTTGTTCAAAATTTAGTCATTCCATTTAAACTTCTTGTGTAAAACATTGATCAGCCTTTGTAGCCCCATTGCCGTTTGACTTAAGAGGACTACTTCATCTGCATAAAGCAGTGATGTTATAAGGTGATTCACCAATTTTAGTGCGTCACTGATACCCGACTCCAATGCGGGTACCAGATTGCACATAAGCAAATTAAAAAGGGCCGGGGCTAATACGCACCCTTGAAATTTTGATCTTGTTGGAGACTGCTGTATTGTTTCCCAGTTTTACTCTGGCCCACGTGTAGCCCATGTAGTACCATGTGTAGTAACACAAAGTAGTACTTCTGGGATACCCTAGGCTTTGAGGTTGGACTAGAGCAACTGACCATTGACATGGCCAGAGGCCTTGTTACAATCTACAAAGCAGCAATAGAGTAACTCCTTTTTCCTTATCCGCTTTGCCACCAGCATCCTGATAGCCACGAGGTTATCTGTGGTGCCAAATAAGGCTCTAAAGCAGGTCTGGTTGAGAGGTATCACTTTTTTTTTTTAGCGTGGCCATGCATTTAAGTCTTCCAGTAGAAGAGAGACAAAATATTTAGCCTCAACATCGAAGAGGGCTATAAGACGATAGATGTCAGGGCTCGACACTAGACCCTCTTTGTAAATGGGATGCAGTATCGCTCCTTGCCAGGGCAAAGGGATGGTAGCGATAATAAGGCAACTTTACAACAATTTACCATCAGCACGGACAAAAACTCAGCATCCTGCTTATATACTGAGGCAGGAATGCCATTGGGGGCGGGGGCTTCATCGGCTGTACTTTTCTGAATCAGGTTTGCTACTCTTTTGGCCGTAAATGTTGATGCGTATTGAAGGATTTGCACTTCTGTTGCCGCAGATCTTCCGTATGAGGGACTAGGCTTACTATATAACTAAGTTGCAAGTTAGAGCGTCCTGGTTTGGCTTGAAAAATCAAGAAAAAGGAAATAACTAAGAAAGATACATACATTTCTTATGACAATTACAAATAATTTAGGGTAACAGATGATATTCCACTGTTCTGTTCCAGATGGTGCAAGAAGTACCCCTATTTGACAGGGAATGAGTTTTAGAATATTGGCAGATGCAAATTGTCGGCTTGCTTAACAGTTGCTCAACTTTTCTTTTCACAGAGAGTTGAGGATTTTTGGATGCAAGAGATGGTGAAGACAATCTGTGTACCACCAGCATCCATACTTGTCTGTTTCCTGATGATGGAGTAGTTTCACTAGAGGATGAATGTAAAATATAATAGCAGACGGGAGGCTGCAGTTCTGTGTGTGATGCCACAGTTTAGAGGATTATACCATATCTGTCAAAAAGGAACTAACCCATTTTAGCACCCCACTGCTTCAATGATTTGGATTAGGATGGTATGGTTGATGGGGTTGAGTGCAGCAGATAGATCTAGATAGATCTAAAAGAAGCAATGCACCACCAGTGCTGTACACCAATCTGCATAGTTTATCTAGTATTGAAGGCACCAAAACCTCGTTTCTGTGATCTGGTCTAAATCCTATCTGGAGAGCTTCAAACAATCCGTTTTTTCCAGAAAAAAACTGAAGATGTTATCCTAGTAATTGGCCTAAATTAGGCAATAAGTAGATAGGGCGATAATTACTATAGTCCTCCATCCTAACCCATGTTTTTTTCAACAATGATTTTACCACTGGTAGTTTCCAGGCCTCTGAAACTTAACCATCGGTGAGGGAGGAGTGGGAGAATTGAGAGGGTTAGAGAGGTCATCTTTCTGGTAAGGTAGAGATGTTTCATCATATTTGCAGGGCATAAATCGGTTGGAGCGCCAGAGGGACGGGACTGTCAGAGTTTCCATAAGCTTCAATAATGGGTTCAAATACTGAGCGACGAGCTGGAGAAACTGGAGCAGAGCACTGTATTTATGTTACATGGTACTATTAGGAGCAGCACATTGCTGCTTTAAGTGTAGTTTCCTCATCTCCAAAGCAACACATTCATACGCCCCTGCCCTCCCTTTGCTGGCACCAGGAGGGGAGATCGGATCATCTCTGAGAGAGAACTTACTGCCTGGTATGAAATAGGTTTACACACATTGGAGGACCTCTGCTCTGGCGGCTCCCTTATGTCATTTGAAACCCTGTCAACAGAGAAGGGCCTTCCACCTGGCCACTTTCTCCTTTACAATGCGATGACCAGTGCCCTTGATGTCACCTGGGGTGGCATGCAGCGGGAACACCCAATGCACCTCACCATCCAATATCTCCATGTCATGGGCACAGGCTGACATCCGACATGGTGTTTTGCTGAGTCGCTGAGTATGCACACTGCGATTTCACTGACCCTACTGCTGCGTAATCATTGGGAAGCAGGCTTGGGCTGCCCCAACACGGACAAAGAATGGACAAGCATAGCAGAATTTCCTTCTCTTATCCCACGCAATGCCTGCTTTTGCCTTATTCAGCACTACATATTCTACAGGGCCTACCTTTCCCTGGCAACAATAAATCACTATTATCACTGCACTGATGTTGCCTTCCCCCACTGCTCTCTAGTTGATGCTGGTATGATACACATGATATGGGACTGCCTTTCCCTTCATCAATACTGGCTAGATATGACCTCACGGCTAGCGCACTGCACGGAGAGGCCAGTACCTCATACCTGGGTGGCCTGTTTGTTGGGTCTAACCAACAGAGATAAAAAGCACAGAGCCACCACATGATTTATTGATTTGGGTCTGATTCTTGCCAAGCGCCTTATCAACTGGGGGTGGAGATCGTTGACACCACTGTTGGTCTCAGCTTGGGAGATGTCCATGAAGGCCTGGACCAATGCAGATGGTGCAGCCCTGTGCAGAGAGGACACGCATGGCATTCACAAATAACTGGTAGCAAACAGTTGGGACACTATCCTGAAGGCCTTCCAGGTGGCATTAACACCTGCTGACACACCCTTTGAACCACCTACACTATCAGAAGGTCGAGAGGCCACAACATACCTCACACCTGTAGCTTAATATACCTGCTTGGCACCCCCTATGAGTCTCCCTCCCCTCCCCCTTTACAGACCCATCTACTGGCTTATCTTTCACGCCCACTCATACTTCAGTACCGCCCTCCACTGGCTCTTTCCTCCTGCCCCACAATCCCACAGACCACCCCACCCACTGTGGCGTCTCCTTATTGACGCCAAATCCCCCTCAGTTTTTATACTGCTTCTTGTTTTCTACTGTTCATATGAAATTTATTGAATCTTTGACCCCATATATTAATGTATGTTGCCTGCATGAGTAAGCAACATGCGTGCTGTGCATTTGCCATCCATATTCCACATTAAGTACTCACTGTATATAACAAAATGTAATAAACAGATTCAAACAATAAACAATCATGTGCCCCATCTCTATGAATCTCTTTATTCCTGACTGAAATGCGCATCAGTTTACCTGGGACAGCATTAATACCATTGTTGAAACAACTAGTTAGTCAGATTATTACCACAAAGTTTTCCATATCATTATCTGTTGAGAAAGGAATGTTCCTTTCATGGTAGAAGGGCTTGCCTTTTGTGTTGGCCAACTGGTGATAATCCTTCATGTGCACCAATGCCTCTACATGAAGATTTCAAGGTCCAGAACCTGTTCTGTGTCCTGTAGGGGCATCCCAAGCCTGCAGTCTTTATTGCCGGTGTACTGGGTTGCTGACTAGGTGGTGGCAGCATACAAAGTTTTGTGAATTTATAATTCTGAGCATACCGTTTTCTTGATTCAGGAGGAGTGCAGCCTATTGGCCCTGCTTCTGAAAAGTTCCACTTAGATGCAACACCCACCTTGTTCAGACATCTTCCGTACATGTATAGTATATGCGTCAAGAATGGATGGTAGAAAGACTGCATGTTCTGGTGAGAGTATAATTCCTTTAACTAGTGGCATCCAATTTGGATAAGCCAGGTCTGACATGGCACAAGATGGAGAATAGGATACCGCTTCCCCAGGCAGTGGATGTTTGTTCCCTACATTTCTAGAGCTGAAGGGAGAAGGCCCAGACAATTAAGATTGGGGGGATGGAGACAGGGCTACCCTGATACATTCAATGGGGACCTTTTATCAAAGGACTGCTGATTAGTGTTTCCTGAGCACTGCCATTGGTTGACAGTAGATGCGCTGTATGTGTGGGGGGGAGGTGGAGGAAGGGAGAGGTGTGGTGAGGCGAAAGGGGGAGTCAGCACATTCTGTTTTTAAGAATGAGGACGTTTCTTGAAAGGGCCTGCTGTTTTGTCATCCTTTCCTAATGGCTAAATTAGGAAGAGTGATGACAGCTACATGCACCCATATTTTGGATATTCTTGCCTGGGGCTAGCATCATTGCTAACTGCTGTGAAAGCCATCAATTTGCACAAAGACTAGGTCTGCACTGCAGCCAGAAAATTAAATTTGAAAAGGCCCATCCCAAATCAGTTCCTAAATAGCCCCTGTCTAGAAGTGAGTAAAGACAGAACCCAAACCATCACATTTTCTTCACAGTTCCATAAGACCTACTATGATCTAGGGCTGGTGTCTGTACGACAGTCAGTCTCCCAGAGGTAACGGAACATCACCTGAAGTCTTCAGAACAGGTAACTTGGGACCTGAAAATGAAGACTGAGATGCTGCATCTTGAACCTGTAAAGCTAAGCCTGCCAGAGTGAACTCTTTAGCTCATGATCTGAACGAAGTGACCTCCGGGTTACTCATCATGGTAACCAGTAGACAATGTGGATATTTTAGGCACCATAAGAGTTGTGAGAAGAGACTGTGGATAGTATGAGGAATGTCATACTTGGCTAGAGCACCATAGATGTAACAGTTGAGCCTGGTAGCTGAAGAATGTTACCTTTGGTAACATTCTTTCGGTAGGTACTCTATCAAACCAGATTCCTCACCTTTAGAATTCCGCAGGTGCCAGACTAGATCCAGACGATTTTTCCACACAGCCCATTCACCAGTAGGTGTTCTCATGTAGCTCTGTGTCAACCCTACTCCGCCAATGGAATTGATGGACGAAGCCACATACAAGCATCACCCAAACGTGATCAAATACGTTTTTTTCTTGGCACAGTCTTTGCCCTGGGATGCAGAGCTCAAAGAACCAAGTATATGTGCCACTGTGCAGATCTCTAATTTGGAACCTTTTTTTTTTTTTAAAATAGGCCATTTCACAGAACTGGGAGGTGGGATGGCAGTAGGCAATCTGTGGGTGGATAGAGTATCTACCAGAAAGATTGTTACCAAAGGTAAGAAACTTCTGATGGATACTTGTAACTGCAGATTCCTCACCTTTAGAATAGAAAACAACTATCCATCATAGTTCTACCCATTTTAAACAATGCATTTTGGGCATAATATGACCCATGCACTATTTCCATTTGAACCAACTGGAAACCCGCTCTTGTGTCCACCTCCCTCATAGATGCCAAGGCCTCCGCCTAATCGTCATCCCCATCTCCTCATTGTCTTGGGTCCACTGCTCCCTCAAATGTTGTAGTGTATTGGGTGTGTTGTTGACTATTTCTATGTCAGGGAGGTCGCCTTCCGCGGCATGTGTTCATCTAAGAAGCAATCTTTTAGGGGAGAGGGCTCATGGAGTACCGTTCCCCTTGGCAGCACCATCCTGAGTACATGTCATATCTGAATGTAGTGATGGAGCTCAGTGGGGGCTAGTTGATATTCATGTTGGAGGTCTGTCCAAGGTATGACATTTCCATGGGCCCAAAGATCTTTCATCCTGGAGAGGCCAATTAAGTCCCATTTTTCTAATCCTGGCAGCGTGGCCAGGTTGCCCAAAGCTGCAGTGTCCCATAGGGGTGCAGCTTGTCTAATTCTATTCTGCCACCCCAGGGCATTTATAGCAGTATGCAAAAAGAGTAATCAATGTGTCAGTAAGGGGAAGGGGGGAGGCTTTTCTAGGGGAGCCACAGAGGGCCCTAAAGTAGCCCGCTGGTTGCATAAGGAATTAGTCCATGCGGAGAGCAAGCTTGTTTGAGGGGAAACAGACCCAGGTATTGATGGTGGTAAGTTGCGGCATGCAACAGTGCTTCTATTTATCTGGCAGGACTATCCTTCCATTGTACCATTCCCTGGTGAGTTTATGAAGTGCGATTCTAGCAAGGCTCCCATCCCAAAGAAGAGTTCCGAGTTCCCTATAAATATTTTTAAAATAAGAAGCATGCACTGGTTAGAGTGCATTCTGTAGAAGGTATAAAAACGGGGAAGAGACATCATTTTAAAAAGGGCCGCTCTACCAAGTAGGTACAAGGCCAGGGTCCTCCAGTGCTCAACCTCGCACCTCAACCTGTTCAATGGTGGTAAGATGTTTTTGGTGCAGGACAGCTCAGGGTTCAGGGATATTCTGTTCGTGGCATGTTCCGCTGCAGATTCACATGCTGTGCACTGTTCCTGCCATCTAGTGTTGGGCTCGGATTGTTACAAGTTGTTTTTCTGCAAAGAAGTCTTTTTGAGTCACGGGACCGAGTGACTCCTCCCTTTCGTCTCCATTGCGCATGGGCATTGACTCCATCTTAGATTGTTTTCCCGGCAGAGGGTAAGGTAGGAGTGGTAGAGTGAGAATAGTAAAGATGTCCATGCAATGGAATAGAGATGTATGTACAAAGTTGAGGTAAAGGAATGTTTTTTTACATATGTACAATTTCTAATTGCAACTTAAACGGCTACAGGTTCCGGGGAGGGCGCATGTGAATCTGCAGCGGAACATGCCACGAACAGACGTACACTGGGTAAGTGACATTTTCCGTTCAATGGCATGTGTAGCTGCAGATATACATTTTGTGCATAGACTACAAAGCAGTAATTCTCCCCAAAGCGGTGGTCAGCATGTAAGAGTTGAAGTTGTTTGAAATAATGTCCTTAGTACAGCCTGTCCTACTGTGGATTGTTGTGTTGCTAACACATCTACACAGTAGTGTTTGGTAAAAGTATGAGGTGTGGACCAAGTGGCTGCCTCACAAATTTCTGTCATTGGTATGTTACCTAGAAAGCCCATCGTTGCTCCTTTCTTTCTAGTGGAGTGTGCCTTTGGTGTAATGAGTAGTTCTCTTTTAGCTTTTAGGTAACAGGTTTGTATACATTTCATCCTTGTTTGGATATAGGGTTACCAGCATGGGGTTTCTGGAATGCGACAAACAACTGTTTAGTTTTACGAAATGTTTTTGTTCTGTCTATATAGTACATTAGAGCTCTTTTTATATCTAATTTATGCAGTGCTCTTTCTGCCACTGAGTCTGGCTGTGGGAAGAAGACTGGGAGTTCCACTGTTTGGTTTAAATGAAAAGGTGAATTGACCTTTGGTAGAAATTTTGGATTTGTGCGGAGAACAACTTTATGTTTGTGTACTTGTATAAAGGGTTCCTCAATAGTGAAAGCCTGTATTTCACTAACTCTTCGTAATGAAGTGATTGCTACTAGAAATGCCACTTTCCAAGTTAAGAATTGGATCTGACAAGAATGCATGGGTTCAAAAGGTGGGCCCATGAGTCGTGTAAGTACAATATTAAGATTCCACAAAGGTACTGGTGGAGTTCTTGGAGGTATGATCCGTTTTAGACCTTCCATGAAGGCTTTAATGACTGTTATTCTAAATAGGGATTTTGGGCGTTTATTTTGCAAATAAGCAGAAATTGCAGTGAGGTGTATTTTGATGGATGAAAAAGCTAGATTTGCTTTTTGTAGGTATAGTAAATAACCTACGATGTCCTGTATGAACGCATCCAACGGTGTGATGTATTTTGCTTGGCAGTAGAAGACAAATAGTTTCCATTTGTTAGCATAGCAATACCAGGTGGAAGAGTTTCGCGCCTGTTTAATGACTTCCATTCACTCATTTGGAAGATTTAGATATACAAACTCTAAGACTTCAGAAGCCAGATTGCTAGATTGAGTATTGCTGGATTGGGGTGTCCGATCTGTTGTTTGTGTTGTGTTAACAGCTCTGGTCTGTTTGGAAGCTTGATGTGAGGTACTACTGATAGGTCCAACAGTGTGGTGTACCACGGTTGGCGTGCCCACATTGGTGCTATAAGTATTAGTTTGAGTTTGTTTTGACGCAGTTTGTTTATTATAAAAGGAATGAGTGGGAGAGGAGGAAAAGCGTAAGCAAATATCCCTGACCAATTGATCCATAGAGCATTGCCCTTGGACTGAGGGTGTGGGTACCTGGACACGAAGTTTTGGCATTTTGCGTTTTGTTTTGTGGCGAACAGATCTATGTCTGGTGTACCCCACTGGCGAAAGTGTTTTTGGGGTACCTGGGGATGTATTTCCCACTCGTGAGTTTGATGGTGATCCCGACTAAGATTGTCCGCTAATTGATTGTGAATCCCTGGGATGTGTTGAGCTATTAGGCGAATATTGTTGTGAATTGCCCAATGCCAAATTGTTTGTGCTAGGAGGCAAAGTTGTGATGAGTGTGTTTCCCCCTGTTTTTTAAGTAGTACATTGTTGTCATATTGTCTGTTTTGACAAGAATGTGTTTGTGAGCCAGAAGAGGTTGAAAGGCTTTTAGTGCTAGAAAGACTGCTAGCAGCTCTAAGTGATTCATGTGTAGCTGTTTTTGCTTGTTGTCCCACTGTCCTTGTATACTGTAATTGTTGAGATGTGCTCCCCACCCAATCATTGATGCATCTGTTGTGAGAATGGCGTGAGGCACAGGGTCTTGAAAAGGCCGCCCTTTGTTTAAATGTATGGGGTTCCACCACTGAAGAGAATAGTGTTTTTGGTGGTCTATCAACACTAGATCTTGGAGATGACCCTGTGCCTGCAACCATTGTTTTGCAAGGCACTGTTGTAAGAGCTGCATGTTTAACCGTGCGTTCGGGACAACTGCGATGCATGATGCCATCATGCCTAGGAGTTTCATCACAAATCTGACTGTGTAGTGCTGATTTGGTTGTATTTTTGGCACCATGGTGTGGAATGATTGTACCCTTTGTAGGCTTGGTCTTGCAATCGCTTTTTGAGTGTTGAGTGTAGCTCCCAAGTATTGCTGAATTTGGGATGATGGCAAGTGTGATTTTGGTAATTTATTGAAAACCCTAGTGAGTGTAGGGTATCTATTACGTGACATGTGTGATCTTGACACTGCTTCGGAGTGTTGGCCTTTATTAGCCAATCGTCGAGATATGGGAATACATGCATGTGTTGTCTCCTTATGTATGCTGCTACTACGGCAAGGCATTTGGTAAATACTCTGGGGGCTGTTGTTATCCCGAAGGGTAACACTTTGAATTGATAATGTTTTTACTTGTATAACAAACCTGAGGTATTTTCTGTAAGATGGATGGATGGGTATGTGAAAATACGCATCTTTTAAATCCAGTGTTGACATGTATTCCCCCTGTTTCAGTAATGGGACTACATCTTGTAGTGCCACCATATGAAAGTGTTCTGATTTGATGTATAGGTTGAGAGTCCTGAGATCTAATATTGGCCTTAGTGTTTTGTCCTTTTTGGGAATAAGGAAGTACGGGGAATATACCTGTGTTCCTTTTTGTTGATGAGGTACTAGTTCTATGGCTTGTTTCGTTAATACTGCCTGCACCTCTATTTGTAACATTGTTAGATGTTGCAACGATAGTTTGTGTGCTTTTGGGGGAATATCTGGAGGAAAATGTGTGAATTCTATG
Organism: Pleurodeles waltl; assembly: GCF_031143425.1. Lineage (NCBI taxonomy): Eukaryota > Metazoa > Chordata > Amphibia > Caudata > Salamandridae > Pleurodeles > Pleurodeles waltl. Next base: position 322,552,460 of record NC_090445.1, on the reverse strand, counting down.
CAGTAACCATGATGGATAATTGATAGTACCCATGAGTCTGTTGTTATGTTTGACCATTGATTGTGGAACATTTCCAGTCTTCCTCCCACAGGGGATGTGTGTTGTGGGAAGGTGATGGCGAAGTCACAGCTTGTTGCTAGTGGCTTGTTTTGTAGTTTGGAATTTTCCCCTGGATTTGGGGAATTGCCCTCTGAGGGACCCTCGAAACCCCCCTCTTTGATAGTGGGATTGGTATGAGGGCTTTGTCTGTGAGGTAGATGGTTCTGATGGCTGTGGCCTGAAACCCCCCCTATACCGTGGCTTCCTAAATGTCCCTCTGTATTGGGATGAGTAAAGTGCTCTCATCGCTTTGGCTGTATCAGTATCCTTTTTCATCTTCTCTATGGCCGTGTCCACTTGTGTGCCAAATAGCTGTTGCTGGTTGAATGGCATGTTGAGGACCGCCTGTTGAATCTCCAGTTTAAAACCTGATTATCTAAGCCATGCATGGCGTCTAATTGTCACTGCAGTGTTTACTGTTCTTGCGGCAGTATCGGCTGAATCTAATGCAGACCGAGGTGTCGATGCAAGATGGTTCGCGCTCAAAACAATACCGACGCTTTTCGGTGATTAATGAATTTTTTCCGAATCGAATAACCGGAGCAAAGAGGAACACGTCCGAACCCGATGGCGGAAAGAAAACAATCTAAGATGGAGTCGATGCCCATGTGCAATAGAGCCGAAAGGGAGGAGTCACTCGATCCCGTGACTCGAAAAGACTTCTTCGAAGAAAAACAACTTGTAACACTCCGAGCCCAACACTAGATGGCAGGAACAGTGCACTGCATGTGTATCTGCAGCTACACATGCCATCGGACATATTTATATATATCTAGGTAGCAGAACCCATATGTGACAACTTTTACCTCGCAGTCCTGGGGCAATCGTAGCTCACTGCGAGAGGTAGATCTTGGATTTTCTACAGTATATGGTGTATACCGAGTACAGGCCAAAACTGGTATACAAGAGCCTACTGAGTGTGCTAATTAGGTCTGAAATATAAAATATGATGTCATCTGTGTATAGTGATAATCTGTCTTCCCAGTTATTATGCCAATATAGTCTGTGGACCAGGGGGTCCTGTATGATCCAGGCTGCCAAGGGCTCTAGTATTAGGGCAAAGATAAGCAGAGACAGGGAACACCCCTGACGAATGCCATACTGGAGGTGAATAACCCAGGACTCCACCCCATATACTATGAACCAGGCCAGAGGGTCCATGTAGTTCAGCCTCACTCAGCTGATGAAGTGCAGGCCAAAACCTAGTCTGGATGGGACTTCAAATATATAGGGCCATTCCAATGTATCAAACGCTGTTCTAGCACTAGGACTCTACCTGAAAGTTGTTGGATTGACACAGCACACCATGAAGGCATCACAAATTGAGAGTGGTACTGGGGAGTGGCAGGAAGCATGACTCATCCGGGAGCAAACAGGAAGTCCACACCTTGGCCAGGAGCTTAGCCTCAGTGTGAAGGAGTGAAATGTACCTATATGAGGCACAGTCATTGGCGGGGCATCCTTTCTTTGGATACGACCATGTTGGTGGCTATACGTTGATCTCTGGGCAGCGACCCAAGATCCTGACACTCTTTGAACATGCATAGCAAGCAGGGGGCCAACCGTGAGGCAACAGATTAGTAGAGCTCAATCGGTACACCATTTGGGTCGATAGCCTTGCCCAGGTTAAGATCCCGTATCGCCTGTGTTATCTTGGCCTTTGTTGATTCGTCGTCTACGAGTCCCCAGTTAGTCTGCTCAATGGTTGGGAGGTGGATGTCAACAAAAAGCTCCCTGGATTCCTCTGCCGCAGCAGTAGCTGTGGGGAAATATATCTGAGTATAAAAGGTGGCAAAGGAATTTGCAACTCCTTGCTGGTCACAAACTTATATATCAGGGCCCAAGCATATCTCTAACACCCAATGACCTGTCTGTTCCCACTTGTCCAACAAGGCCAAGAGTTTCTCCGCTTTGCCATCAACCTCATAGAGGTGATGTTGCGTTGCTCTATGACTTGCTTTGGGGGCATCCCTCTCAAATTCCTGCAGCTCTCTTTCAAGGGTTTCGAGTTTGGCCCGTTTGTGTCTGATATGGCCCACTATCAAGGAAAGGCCATGCCGTTTATGGCTCCCACAGGGTCTGTGGTAAATCAACCAAGGGCTCATTTTCAGTAAAACAGTGTCTTGTCGCCTCTATAACACCTTCTTTGATACGTGGCACTTTAAAGTACCAGAGGCTAAACAGGATTTCACGATGTGAAGGACTCCTGTGGGGAACAAAAATCACCCAAATCGGGCGTGGTCTGAGATGCCTCTGGCCAAGTGCTGAATGTCTGAGTAATGGTGAAGTTGATGCGTGAGGAGGTGGTCGTTCCGGGACAGAGTACAGAGCGCCCTGGAGTGGAAGGTAAAGCCCTGTTTGTTAGGGCTATAGGCAGCCAAACGCCTAGCAAACCAAGGGCCAGTACAACGTCTGTCAGTGGACGACGGGAGGGTGTACCCTGTCTCTGAGGCATGCAGTCTTGCTCCTCCTATAGTACCACGTTAAAATGACCCCCCAAAAGCAATTTACCCTCCGGCATTTGGAGCAATAGGGAGCTCAATGTGGGCAGCAGTAAGTTGTGAAGGCTAGGTGAAATGTTTACTGAACACATATTCAAAGGCATAACTTCCCAGCTTCCCACGAGAGCCGCGTCTGACCAGGTGTGATGAGTTATCAGTGGGTGGGATTTTCGTATGAGGATACCCACTTCATTGGAACCAATGGTGTTTCCCGAGAGTATGTCCTTTTTGTAACCCCCATCTATCCATTGTGTGACATTTATTGGCCATTATATGGGTCTCTTGGGTAAGAATCATATCAGGTGTACGACATATGAAGTACGGCATCACAACTTACCTTTTAATTTTGTCTCCCAGGTTGTTTACATTCCAGGAGAGGAGCTTTATGTTGGTCCTATATGAGGGGTCACCCCTGTGTGTATAAAACCTGAGGGCCTGTAGGAAGCTGGGTCTCTATATGGTGCACGAAAAAGAAGTTCACCGTGCAGATAGTCTAGTGGAGCCCCAATTGGTTTCTAGAGGAAAAGGTAGATAATACTAACACTCTATTTTGTGCTAGTGTGAGAAAGCAGTTGGGCTTATCAGAGGGCAGTGCTAAGCATTTATTGTATTCACAGAGGCAATAAATGAGACACACACTCAAAGGATAAATCTGTGACCAAATTAGAAAAATAACTCTTCTTTTTATATATATTTTGAAACCAAGAACTTTGTTAACCCTTTCGCTGCCAGGTCTTTTCCCCCTCCTGTGCCAGGCCTTTTTTTTGCCTATTTGGAATAGTTCTCGCTTAGGCCCACATAACTTTTTGTCCACATAAGCTACCCACGCCAAATTTGCGTCCTTTTTTTCCAACATCTAGGGATTGTAGAGGTACCCAGACTTTGTGGGTTCCCCTGAAGGAGGCCAAGAAATTAGCCAAAATACAGTGGAAAATTTCGTTTTTTTAAAAAAAAATTGGAAAAAACGGCTGCAGAAGAAGGCTTGTGGTTTTTCCCCTGAAAATGGCATCAACGGTTTGCAGTGCTAATATCACCAGCTTCCCAGCTTTCAGGGACAGGCAGACTTGAACCAGAAAACCCAATTTTTCAACACAAATTTGGCATTTTACCCCATTTTTTATGTTTTTTTGTGCTTTCAGCCTCCTTCCAGTCAGTGACAGAAATGGGTGTGAAACCAATGCTGGATCCCAGAAACCTAACCATTTCTGAAACTTAGACAAAATTCAGCAATGGGTAATTTGTGTAGATCCTACAAGGGTTTCCTGCAGAAAATAACAACCGAAATAAAAGAATTGAAATTGAGGTGAAAAAACAGCAATTTTTCTCTATGTTTTACTCTGTAACTTTTTCCTGCAATGTCAGATTTTTGAAAGCAATATACTGTTACGTCCGCTGGACTCTTCTGGTTGCGGAGATATATAGGGCTTGTTGGTTCATCAAGAACCCTAGGTACCCAGAGCCAATAAATGAGCTGCACCTTGCAGTGGGTTTTCATTCTATACCGGGTATACAGCAATTCATTTGCTGACATATAAAGAGTCAAAAATAGGTATCAAGAAAACCTTTGTGTTTCCAAAATGGGCACAAGATAAGGTGTTGAGGAGCAGTGGTTATTTGCACATCTCTGAATTCTGGGGTGCTCCTACTAGCATGTTAAATACAGGGCATTTCTCAAGTAGACGTCTTTTTTACACACTGTTTTATATTTGGAAGAGAAAAATGTAGAGAAAGACAAGGGGCAAAAACACTTGTTTTGCTATTCTATGTTCATCCAAGTCTCCCGATAAGAATGGTACCTCACTTGTGTGGGTAGACCTATTGCCCGCAACAGGCAATGCCCCAAAACACAACGTGGACACATCAAATTTTTCAACAGAAAACAGAGGTGTTTTTTGCAAAGTGCCTACCTGTGGATTTTGGCCTCTAGCTCAGCCGGCACCTAGGGAAACCTACCAAACCTGTGCATTTGTGAACACTAGAGACCGAGGGGAATCCAGGATTGGGTGGCTTGTGGGGCTCTCACCAGGTTCTGTTACCCAGAATCCTTTGCAAACCTCACAATTTGGCTAAAAAAACACGTTTTCCTCACATTTCGGTGACAGAGAGTTCTGGAATCTGAGAGGAGCCACAAATTTCCTTCCACCCAGCGTTCCCCCAAGTCTCTCGATATAAATGGTACCTCACTTGTGTGGGTAGGCATAGTGCCCCTGACAGGAGATGCTCCAAAACACAACGTGGACACATCACATTTTTCTACAGAAAACAGAAGTGCCTACCTGTGGATTTTTGGCCTCTAGCTCTATCTCTAGGGAAACCTACCAAACCTGTGCATTTTTGAAAACTAGAGACCTAGGGGAATCCAAGACAGGGTGACTTGTGGGGCTCTCACCAGGTTCTGTTACCCAGAATCCTTTGCAAACCTCAAAATTTGGCTAAAAAAAACACTTTTTCCTCACATTTCGGTGACAGAGTTCTGGAATCTGAGAGGAGACACAAATTTCCTTTCACCCAGCGTTCCCCTAAGTCTTCCGATAAGAATGGTACGTCACTTGTGTGGGTAGGCCCAGTGCCCGCGAAAGGAAATGCCTCAAAACACTATCTGGACACATAAAAATATCAAATACAAAACTACCTGTTCTTGCGGGGGGCACCTGCGTTTTTGGTCCTGGGCTCAGCAGCCATACAGGGAAACCTACCAAACCCAGACATTTCTGAAAACTAGACACCCGAGGGAGTCCAGGGAGGTGTGACTTGTGTGGATACCCCAGTGTTTTCTTACCCAGAATCCTCAGCAAAACTCAAATTTAGCTAAAAATAAATCACATTTTTCCCACATTTCTGTGTGGGATCACCGCACCAGGACACATTTCCTACCACCCAACGTTCCCCTCAGTCTCCCGGTAAAAATGATACCTCACTTGTGTAGGTGGGCCAAGTGCCTGTGACAGGGAAGAGACAAAAACATGTCAAAATTGAGGGGGAACCAAAGCGGGTCCAAAAGGCCAGTTTGGAGAAAAAAAATGTAGACTGACAAGTGGGGCAGAATTTCTATTGGTATAGATGAGACAATGCTGGGTGGTAGGAATTTTGTGGATTCCTGCAGATTCCGGTAGGTTCAAGCACAAAAATGTGGGGAAATTGTGTGATTTCCAGCAAAGTTGGAGGTTTTCAGGGCATTATGGGTAAGAAAATGGTGCGGGGTGCATGTGAAGCACACTACCCTGGACTCACACAGATGTTTAATTTTCAGATGTGTCTAGGTCTTGTGGTTTTTTTCTACATGGCAGCGTCCCAAAGTCCAAAAAGTGCAGTCCTCACCATTCCAAGTGGGACGATTTTGAGAGTTAGCCAAGCTCTCATGGCCCTAATGTAAAACCAAAACCCCAAATAATCAAATGTCCACTTGCTTGCCATGGGATAAGATGTTTTAGTGTGCGGGGGAGAGCTGAAAGACTGTTACCCCCTTCAGTTGGGGTGGGGGCATAACCATGCCCATACTGGTTGGTAGCCACCACCCCCCAATTTTTTTTTTTTTTTTTATCCCCTGGCATTTAGTAGACTTCCTGCCCCCGGGGTGTGGATCGGGGGTAATTGCCCCATCTGCCCACTGGTGGGCAGAGCAACTTTGGCCCCATTTATTTGCGGTTGGGGTATGGCTATACCCCCTCCCTCTTATTTTGAAAACAAATCTTCCTTGGTCTCTGGTGGGCTTTCTGCGCCCCTTGGGGGCAGATGGACCTTCCAAAAATAAGCTTATCTGCCCCCAAGGGGGTAGATATGGCCAACAGTAATGTGCCCCCATGGGGAGCGACACTTGCCCAAGGGGCTGGCCCCCCAAACAAAGCACACACACCAATCCCTGGTGCCTAAGTGGTTTCTGTCCCCCGGGGGCAGATCAGCCCAATAGAAATAGGCCGATCTGCCCTCAAGGGGAGCAGAAATGACCTAAAATAAATTTGCCCCCCCAAGTGGAGCAACCCTTGCCTAAGGGGTCGCTCCCCTTGCGTGAAATGTGTGTGAAATTGGCACAAAAATAAAATCCCTGGTGCCTAGTGGATTCTGCCCCCCTTGGAGGCAGATCGGCCTAATAAAAATAGGCAGCTTTGCCCCCAAGGGGGGCAGAAATTGCCTTAAACAAACTCCCTGCCCCCCCCCCCCAGGAGAGCGACCCATGCCTAAGGGGTTGCTCCCCTCGAAGTGAAACTGAAAAAAAAAAAAAAAAAAAATCCCTGATGTCTAGTGGGTTCTGCCACCCTTGGGGATTAGCCTAATAGAAATAGGCCGATCTGGCCCCAAGGGGGGCAGAAACGGCCTAGAATTAATTTTGCCCCCAGGAGAGAGACCCTTGCCTAAGGGGTCGCTCCCCCCATATAACAAAAAAAAACAAAAAAACCTGGTGTCTAGGGGGTTTGTACCCCCCCGGGGGCAGAAACAGCCGTAAAATTATTTGCCCCCTTGGGGAGCGGCCCTTGCCCAGGGGGCCGCTCCCCTTATGTGTACATATAAAAAAAAAAAATCCCTGGTGTCTAGTGGTTTTTGCCCCCTTTGGGGTCAGATTGGCCTAATATAAATAGGCCGATCTGCCCCCCAGGGGGGCAGAAATGGCCTAGAAATGTTTTTGCCCCCAGGGGAGCAACCCTTGCCTAAGGGGTCGCTCCCCACAAATAAAAAAACACAAAAACCCAAAAAAAACAAAAAAACAATCCCTGGTGTCAAGGGGGGTTTCTGCCCCCGGGGAGGGCAGAAACAGCCCAAAAACAAATTGCCCCCCTGGAGAGCGGCCCTTGCCCAAGGGGCCACTCTCCTTATAAAATAAACACACAAAAAAAAATTCCCTGGTGTCTAGTGGCATTTCTGCTGCCCGATCGCGATCGGTCAGCAGAAATGCTCAGAGAAGCCTGAAAGGAGAGGAAAGGCCTTTCCTCTCCTTTCAGGCTTCTCTGCCCCCTCCACGTGATTGGAGAAATGCTTTGCATTTCTCCTCTGATCGGGCGCTGGAAGCTAAGCATCCAGCACCGGAGGGAAGGCCTCTGATGAGGTCAACGCTCGAAAGCGCACTGACGTCATCAGACGCCACGGGGGCAGGGGGTAAAAGGGAAGTGATTCCCTTCCATCCCTGCCTAGGGGAGGGTGTGACTGGATATCGGGGGGAGTGCTAGTGCTCCCCCCGGGGGCCCATAGCAGGATGAGTTGATCTCGTCCAAGGCACCGGGGAACCAGCGCCTTGGACGAGATCACCTCGTCCTCGGCACAGTAGGGGTTAAAGACTGAGTACTGTTTTTGTTATGAATTTTCACAGGTAGGCAAAATGGAAAAACGTGTGTGCCTTTACCCACAATGCAGTCCTATGGAAGGAAAAGTCAGTTATGCATAAAGATAGATATAATCAGTTTCAGGAGTTCACCTTCATAGTTGGTAATCGTAGTGGGCCAAGGTCCAAAGTACTACCAGCAGATATTTTGGAGGTGCACAGATTTCACCGGAAGCAGGGTACTGGTGAGGTTGTAGCTGGGTGCCTTACGGTGAAGGGGGGAAAATGGGAGACCTGGGGACAAGTCTGAGAGCTCTCAAACGGGGGCTTAAGTCACAAGGGGTCTTAGAGCAAGAGGGCTCAGCCGGTTATTCGGTACCCGGGCCGCTCGGGTGCAGAGTAGGTAGGGCAGCTGAGTTTGTGTGCAAAAATGCTCCTCGCGGTTAGGGGCCAACAGCTGGCAGGGGCGAATTCAAGACTGCTGGGCCACTCATAAAGTGGGTCTCTGTGGTGTGAACGTTCCTCAACAGCTGCTTGGTCCTTGTGCAGTGGGAATCCAGAATGGACTCTCACTTTGGTGCTTGGTGCAGTGCATCCGGTACCCCGGGGGATTGTGCTGCACAGCTCTGGTTGGCCCTGGTGACTTCACACTTAGTGGTAAAACAGATCTGGTCCTTCAGAGCATGAGAACCTTCTCCTGGTCGTCTGCAGCTTTGTTTAGGCCAGGGTGCAGCAAGGTAGTGGACCAGACTGTGCTTGTTCGTGCCTGCAAGGAAGTAGCACATCTATTCCAAGGGCGACTGGCAGTGGTTTTTGAGATGCTGGCAGGCTACCCGTGGCTTTGATAGTTCTCTAGCTTTACAGGTCACTCTGTCACGATTGCCGAGAGAGTTGCAAGCAGGCAGGATTTCATGCCAGAAAGTACATAGCTATTCTGCTGTTCTCGACAGACAGTGACTCTTCTTCGTCTTTTTTCTCTTAATCCATCAAATTCGAGTTCCTGGACTCAGGGGTGCCACCTAAATAATAAATGTTGGGGTGTTATAGGAAGTGACAGGTAGCAGTCAAAGGGTTACCTACCTTTAGGGTGACTACACCATCAATATGACCACTTCTGCTGGGAAGCGGGCACAACCCTGGCCCTAGAAAACTAATTCTGTCCAAAACAAGATGGAGAAATTTGAAAAGTGATGTCCATATCAGCTTTTCCACCTTAGGGGTGGGACTGGCTGGGTATGGGTACACCTCCTAATCTTACTAATTTTCCCACCTATCTTGGCACTAAGAAGTAGGGTCAGGACAGGGGGGTGGTCATTTCCGCCTTCTGGAGAGACCTTGGTCGTATAACAAAGGCAGCTGGTCCTTCGAAACTTCCCGCACTGGAATGTCCATCCTGCCTGGAAGAGGTGTTAACACCTTCGCCCAGAGCAGGCTTTGTTCCTGGCCTCCGAGAGTGCTGACTCTCACCTCAGAAGGTCAGAAATCTATCTAGGATGGCTGTGCTGGTACAACCAGTCAACATACTAGCAGTCAGTTGGGTTTTCAGGGGGTGCCCTCTGGGTGCATGTCTTAATAAATACATTACTGGAATCAGAGAGGGTTTATTAATATGTGAAGTTTGATACCAAACATCCCTAGTTTCAGTGTAGCCATCATGTAGGGCAACTCTTATTGATCAGTGTTCAGCACATGTATTTTAAATGGCTTTGCTGTCCACTCGTGGGCTCATGCAGATATGTTCTCACGTGATATAATGCACCCTGCTTTAGGGCTGGAAGGTCTTCTATAGGGGTGACTTACAAATATCATAGGCAGTGGTAGGGGACCTGGGGATGTGTGACAGAATGTGTTTTCACTTTTGTCTACACCGAGACGCACAGTGATGGCAGCACTGTGGACATTTGATGAGAGGTCCCTGAGGATGGCACAATTTGTGCTGCAGCCCTTAGCGACCTTCTTTAGTACCCCAGGCCCTATGTACCAGGGGTACCATTTACAAGGAAATTACACGGGTGCTAAAGGTTTTGCCAATTGCAGAAAACAACTGTAAAATTTTAGGAAGGAGATCTGGCACTGGGGACCTGGTTAGCAAGAACCCAGTGCACTTTCAGTCGAAATCACATCAGATACCAGGAAAAAAGTGGGGGCTAACCATGCCAAAAAGGGTGCTTTCCTACAGGGTCAATTTATTTGTGCTGATAAGCTTCACTGTTGACCGAAGGGACATACACTACCCTGTGTGGACATCTATTGTCAGTGCAAGTGAATAACAGGATAGCTGTCCTGTCAAAAACATAACATAAATACAAACAAAATTCCTTGAACTGTAGCCCCCTCCCTGCCTGACCTCCCAACATAGCAGAGCGCCTGTTGCCCCAATCTAGTACAGAAACAACAGGTGACAGCGTCAACCGCCAAAAAAAGTTCCCTAGTCCACTCCCCATTCAGAATCCTCACATGTTCCCAGTGTCATCTTTTTGCATAAGATAACTGGAACAGCTATGTGACATCAGCAAGCGGGCCGGGATCCTAGACAGAGAGAAGGGAAGGGTTAAAGAGAGAAAAATGCGGGTAAGCAGAGATTGATTGTCCTTGCTCCAAGTCAGTGCAGTGACATGAGTCTTGGCAGTAGTGTACTTCATCCTGCGCCGTCTGACCATTCGTCATGTCATTCATGATGAGGTTAACTTCCTGTGCTTTGGTGATGAGATGATCCCGCCCCAGGTTGTAGGTCAGTTGAGTGGTTTCCCTGGCCTGAGGCATCAGGGTCATATCGCTGTCGTCCAGACTGGCTTTTGGTACATGCACCACCAGCTGGCTTCCATCCATCTAGCCAGTCCCAGGCCTCTTCAGGGGTAGTGAAGTACCAAGTCTTCCACTCAACCACTACCCACAAGTTCGCCAGGAACAGCATGAAGTGCTTCCAGCCCTGATCTAATAGGGCAAGTTTCACTTTCAGAAAGCTGTGATGCAGCCATTAGATTCAGAGTGTGAAGTATGGAAAGAAATTGATGGTCACATTCTCGAACATGAATGGAGGAGCACTAAGGTGGTCATTACAACCCTGGAGGACAGTGTTAAAGCGGCGGTAACTATGCCTACAGGCCGGCGGTAAACTTTTTGGAATTATGACCGTGGCGGAAACCGCCAACAAAGACAGCCACTTTAACACTCCGACCGCCACGGCGGTACAGACAAACAGCGCGGCGGTCACCGCCAACTGACAGGCGGAGGACAATGTACCACCCACAGTATCACAACCTACCAATCCGCCACCTTTTCCGGGGCGGATTCACCGCGGATAAAAACACGGCAGAAACAGCCATTTCAAAGGGAAAACGCTCACCTCTACACATCCCACGAGGAATCAGGACACCATGGAGCCGGAACTCCATATTCTGCCAGCGATAGTCTTCCTGCTCCTATACGAGGATCATCAACGCCGGCGGCGAAGAGCACGGTGAGTACTGCACCTACGACATAGGGGAGGGGGGAGGCAAAAACACAGGGACACACACAACCAACATCCCAACCCCCACCCGACCCTCACCCACTACAACACACACACCAATGCTTATCTATACATTACAGTAACACCCCCCAAACCCCCCGGAAGAATGCAAAGACAAAAGGAAATTAGTGGAACCATTGTAATATATCAAAATACAGTCAGCTAATATATACAGATATATATACACATTAAACAAAATATACACCACGATTAGTAGTGCAGGTAATGCACCATTCATTGTCCGTGGACCACTGGGCCCAAAATGCATGGGCAAGGCCCACACAAGATACCTGATCAAAACGGAGAGAACACTGCTGGGGCATCAGATAGAAATACAACAGGCACCTCAGGGGGAAGGGAAGGGGGGGGCACCTCAGCCAGATGAGTGCACCACGCCAGATCCACGAGGGGGCTCCATGCCCATTGATGTATCCTGGGGAGTGCAAAAGCCACAGTCTCTCAAGTCTCTACAGTGGGTGGGTGGCCTACTGTTACGTCCTGGGGAGTGCAAAGCCACAGTCTCTCATGTCTCTACAGTGGGTGGATTGCCCACTGTTACATCCTGGGGAGTGCAAAGCCACAGTCTCTCCAGTGGGTGGGTTGCCCACTGTTCCATCCTGGGGAGTGCAAAGCCACAGTCTTTCAAGTCTCTACAGTGGGTGGGTTGCCCACTGTTCCATCCTGGGGAGTGCAAAGCCACAGTCTCTCAAGTCTCTACAGTGGGTTGGTTGCCCACTGTTACAACCTGGGGAGTGAAAAGCCACAGTCTCTCAAGTGGATAACAGTCTCCACTGGTGCTGGAGGGGGACTGGTGCCCAGAGTGCAGCACACACCCCGTGATGGTCACAATTGCGTCACTGCCCCTGCCGCAAATGGGCTAGCGGTGCATTCCATGGCGGTCTTTGCCCTGTTCAGCGGTCCCTGGCCTGTTCAGCGGTGCTTGTGTTGCCAGTGTCAGACCTGTTCAGCGGTGCATTCCATGGCGGTCTTTGCCCTGTTCAGCAGTCCCTGGCCTGTTCAGCGGTGCTTGCGTTGCCACTGTCAGACCTGTTCAGCGGTGCATTCCATGGCGGTCTTTGCCCTGTTCAGCGGTCCCTGGCCTGTTCAGCGGTGCTTGCCAAGGCGGTCCTTCATTGCCCAGCAGGGCTGTGGCTGGCGGTCCTTCATGGGTCAGCTGGGCTGGGTCTTGCAGGGCCCTCCTGGCCAGCTGGGCTGTGGCTGGCGGTGGTCTCCTGGCCAGTGACGATAGGGCTGGCCTCTTGGGCAGTGACTCTGGCGGTGGCCTCCTGGGCAGCAGGGATGATGGCGGTCCTCTCCGCCGTGCTGCTCCTCCAAGACTTTGGAGATTTCTTCTGCCCCTTCCCCACCTTGGGAGGAGTCACAGCTGAGTCGACACTCCCCCCGGGACCCTTGTGAGCGGCTTTGCTGGCTGGAGTCTCCCCCCTCTCCCGCCGGGCACTGTCCAACTTCTGATGCTTCATAGGGGGGGGGGGGGCTGGCTGTGCTCTGGCTCCGTGCCACACTGGCTGGCCTGGTGGCCGGTGCACTCCACATACCTGTAACAACTGGCACCACTGGTCCCGGAGATTTCTTGGCTGAGGTGCTAGTACGGGACCTATGAGTTGGAAGGGGGGGGGGTGGTGGTGGTGGGAAAAAGGTTAAGGGGGGCCAGGAAAAGTTTTTGGGAGACACTGGGACGGGTAGATGGAGGGGGTTTGGGAGTGGAGGAAGAGGTGGTGGTTGTAGGAGGTGTAAGTTTTGTGGATTTGGGTGCAGGAGCATGGGCTGGAGGCTGTCGTGAGGTGGATGGCTGTTGGGTGGGTGTGTGCCTGCGTTTGTGTATCTTCGGAGGGGCATCACAGACACACTGGGAGAGGACACAGGGGATGTGTAAATGGTAGTGGGGGTGGTGAGTGCACGTGAGCGGGGTGTGGTGGTGGGTGTGCTGGTGCGGGACGTAGTGGCTGTAGTGGTAGTGCATGCAGGTGTGAGTGTAGACGAGACTGGGAGGGAGGAAGGAAACGACGAGGAGGGGGACACAGTGGAGGCAGTTGATGTTGGTGCGTCTGTATGTGTGTGATGCTTGCGTGAGTGCCTGTGGGATGTGTGGTGCTTATGTTTGCCTAAGCTTCCCTTGTGTGGTGAGGTGTGTGCAGGCTGGTCTGATGGTGTGCTTGGGATAGGCAGAGGTACAGGGGATTGGGTCGGGGTGGAGGAAGTTGGAGGGGGGAGGCTAGAGACAGGGACTATGGCTGCCATCAGTGCTGAGGCCAGAGTTTGCAGGGTTCGATGAAGGGCAGCCTGACCAGAATGAATGCCCTCCAGGAATGCATTAGTGTGTTGCAATTCCCTTTCTACACCCTGGATGGCATTCAAAATGGTAGACTGCCCAACAGTGAGGGACCTGAGCAGGTCAATGGCCTCCTCACTGAGGGCAGCAGAGGTGACAGGGGCAGGGGTTGAGGTGCCTGGGGCGAAGGTGATGCCCACCCTCCTGGGTGAGCGGGCACACGCTGAGGGGCTGCTGGGAGGGCGGCTGTACCTGTAGAAGTGGGGGGCACAGATGTTGCCGCCACCACAAGGGAGCTCCGATCGGAGGACGAGTCCGTGTCGCTGGTTGCAGATCCTGCGACTGCCGTGGTGGTCTGTCCCACTGGTGTATTCTGAGTCCGTGGTGTGGCCCTCCATGGCCATGTGGGATGCAGCTCCCTCGTGCTACGGTGCCACTGTACCTCCGCCTGATGATGCTGATGCACCCAAGAACAGGGAGACCACAAAAAGGGGGGTGGGACGATAGAAGAAAGACAGGTTGAGTGCATGGCTTACCACTACCGTTGGCGGACAATACAGACACAGCAGCTCCCTGCACTACGTCGCGCTGTTGGGCTCTACAGATGCAATTCCTGGGATATGGCCTACAAGGCTATGGACGACATCTGCACACATAGATGACACAGGGGCATGAATACCTGTACTTGGCACTCTACAGAGGTGGGCTGGGGTGCCACATGGCCTGCATTACGGGGGGCCTAGCCTACGGAACTCGCCCTGGCCTAGGGAAACCCACAGCCCTCCTCCCCCACCCAGACACCTTCACTGCGCGCAAAGTCCGCTGAATGATGTTGTACTCACCCCCTTGTGTCTGCTGTGATGCCCTCAAGCGCCCATCCAACTCAGGGTAGGCTCCGCCAGGATCCAGAACATCAGGGGGGTCATGGTTCGACGGGCACCCCTCCCATGTTGGGAGGCCATCCCCAGCTGAGCCTCCGCCGTCTTCTTGCTCCATCGGTGAATGTCCTTCCATCTCTTCCAGCAGTGGGTGCTCCGTCTGTGGTGGACCCCCAGGGTCCGGACGTCCTTGGCAATGGCACGCCAAATATCCTTCTTCTGGTGGGCGCTGACCTACATGAAATGTACAGGGGAAGAAGAGAAGTCATTAACAACTGCACCGTCTAAGTGAATGGCCCACATCCCTACCCTTGCCATGTGGCACATGCATTCACATTCCATCATGCATGCAGAACTGTGCCCCCTTCCTTCTTACAACAGGCCTCTCCACACAGGCATAGCCCATACAACATGCTCCCTGTGTACTTACCTGTTGGTCTGGAGGACCGTAGAGTAGCGTGTACTGGGGGAGGACCCCGTCTACGAGCTTCTCCAACTCCTCTGCAGTGAAGGCCGGGGCCCTTTCCCCCGGCGCACGATCCATTGTCTCTTCCAGACTGAGGTTACAGCAGCACTTGCAGTGTAGGTCCTCTCCTGTCGAAGATCAGGTATCGAGTGATTGAACAGATAGCAAATGGCGGTCACGTCTGCGGCGGTGCGTGACATCACCGCCGGCGTACTTCGTCATTGGCTCCTGGGACCCATAGGGTCCAATGTTAACCAATGCAGCATTGCGCCAGCGCAGTTACCTCACATCCCATTGTCCCACTTTACAGGTCAGGCAGCCGCCATTTCAGGGGCCCACATGCCCTAATTACTAACTGCGTCACACATACCTAGGCCTTGTCGCACAACACAAATACAGGCCAGATTTTGTGTATGAATGGTGTTCTGTGTAGACTGTGGGTACATACCTCTGAGTTTTTTGACTCTGTGGTCGCTGTTGTCATTCCTAGGCACCGTCTGCTGGGACATGTGAGGAGATGGTGGAATCCTCCGGTGTACCGACCGCTGGTGGACCTGTCGACAATGGAGGAAAGACATTTGAGCATCACCTACAGGTTTGACCGTGCCACTATCCAGGAACTGTGTGCCCAGTTGGAGCCTGACCTGATGTCAGCAATCCGCCATCCCACAGGGATCCCCCCTCAAGTGCAGGTGCTATCAGTGCTCCATTTCCTTGCAAGTGGGTCATTTCAAACAACAGTGGCCATGGCATCAGGGATGTCCCAGCCTATGTTTTCCAACGTGTTGTCTGCCCTTCTGAAACACATGCGGAGCTACATCGTTTTCCCTCAGGTGAAGGATTTGGCTACAGTTAAAGGTGACTTCTATGCCCTTGGACATATCCCCAACATCATCGGTGCCATTAATGGGACCCATGTAGCTCTGGTCCACCCCCCCCCCCCACAGGAGTGAACAGGTGTACAGGAACCAGAAGAGTTATCATTCCATGAATGTACAGATGGTATGTTTGGCAGACCAGTACATCTCCCAGGTAAATGCTATGTTCCCTGGTTCAGTGCATGACGCCTACATCCTGCAGAATAGCAGCATCCCTTATGTGATGGGTCAACTCCAGAGGCACCGGGTGTGGCTATTAGGGGACTCTGGTTACCCCAACCTGTCATGGCTACTGACCCCAGTGAGGAATCCCAGGACAAGGGCAGAGGAACGCTACAATGAGGCACATGGGCGGACTAGGAGGGTGATCGAACGGACCTTCGGCCTCCTGAAGGCGAGGTTCAAGTGCCTCCATATGACAGGTGGTTCCCTATTCTACTCACCAAAGAAGGTGTGCCAGATCATCGTGGCCTGCTGTATGTTTCACAACTTGGCTTTGCGACGACAGGTGCCTTTTCTGCAGGAGGATGGTCAAGATGACGGTGTTGTGGCAGCGGTGGAGCCTGTGGACAGTGATGAGGAGGAAGCAGAGGAAGAAGACATTGACAACAGGGACTCAGTTATCCAGCAATATTTCCAGTGACACACAAGTGAGAACACATTCATGCCTACTACAAGTACTTTCACACTTCTACATCTATCCTGTCTTGTCGATTTCTACCAGTATATGGTAACTGAGTTGTACATTTCCCTTACGGTTCCACAGGTGTGGTTTCCAACATGTGTCATCTGCTTACATTCCTCAAGGACTTGAGATGTGTGACATAGGTATGTTGACATTACATTTGAAAGAGCATTTTGCCACTGTAATTGCTAATACACATTTTCGAAATCACAGACTGACTCCAGATTGTTTTGTGATTCAAGGGTGTTTATTTAAATACAAAATATTGGAGGGGGTAAGTTAAATGGTGAGGGGTGATGGCGGAGGAATGTCCATGGCAGAGTCCAGTCTATTAGTCTCACAGGTGCATTGCCCATATGGGCATAGGAAGTGGAGCTGGGGCAGTTTAAATATGGACAGGGTTACAAAGTGGGACAGTTGGATGACAATCAGGGTGGTCTCATTTCGTACGGGGGTCTTGGCATCGTGCTCTGTCCTGTTCCTGGATCTCAGGGACCGTTTGCGGGGTAGTTCTCCATCTGCAGGGTGTGGGGTGCTGGTGTGGTGGTCCTGTGGTGGTGCCTCCTGTCCAATAGCGCCGGCGGAGGTGGTGGGCAGTTCATCGTCCATGCTAGTGTCAGGGGCCCCTTGTAGTGCCACAGTGTCCCTCCTGGTGTTAAGTATTTCCTTCAGCACCCCTACGATGGTGCCCAGGGCGGAGCTGATGGTTCTGAGTTCCTCCCTGAACCCCAAATACTGTTCCTCCTGCATGCGCTGTGTCTCCTGAAACTTGGCCAGGACCGTTGCCATCGTCTCCTGGGAGTGGTGGTATGCTCCCATGATGCAGGAGAGGGCCTCGTGGAGAGAGGGTTCCCTTGGCCTGTCCACCCCCTGTCGCACAGCAGTCCTCCCAGTTCCCCTGTGTTCCTGGGCCTCCGTCCCCTGGACTGTGTGCCCACTACCACTGCCCCCAAGTCCCTGTTGTTGTTGGGGTGGTGGGTTATCCTGGGTTCCCTGTAGTGGTGGACACACAGCTGATTGACGTGTCCTGGGGACGGAGGTATGGGCCCGCTGGGTGGGTGCTGTGCTGGTGTTACCAGAGGGTGGAAGGTCTGTGGTGGCCTGTGACTGGGTGTGGGTAACCGACTGTCCCAAGGCCCACGATGGTCCGGCCTGGTCATCTGGATCCAGTTGGACAGAGCTGCTGTCATCACTGTGGGCCTCTTCAGTGGGTGGGGTGGATGTCTGGAACCTCCTGTCTGGTGACGTTGGGTAGTGGTCCTGCAGGGGTGTAAAAGCATGATTATTGCATCTGTGTGTGTCATTGTGTGCAATGGGTGGGTGACTGTGTACCCCAGTGCTAGCATTCCTGTGTGGGGGCTTGTGTGATGATGGTTGAGGGGGGGTGTTATGGGTATGTGCAGTGGGCATGCTTTAGTGATGGGTGTCCATGCTTTGTTGCTGCATGCAGGGCTTGGTGTTGGGATGTGTGGTTTGTGATGTTGGGACATTTGTGAGGAGTTGGAGTGATAGGGGAGGGGGCGAGGGTGGGGGTCTGTGATAGCATGCAGGTAGGTTGGGGGATATGAAAGTTAAGATTTGACTTACCAGAGTCCATTCCTCCACCGACTCCTGCGAGGCCCTCAGGATGCAGAATCTCCAAGACCTGCTCCTCCCATGTTGTTAGTTGTGGGGGAGGAGGCGGGGGTCTGCCGCCAGTCCGCTGAACCGCCTGGTGGTGTCTTGAGACCACGGAACGCACCTTCCCCCGTAGGTCGTTCCACCTCTTCCTGATGTCGTCCCGATTTCTTGGGTGCTGTCCCACTGCGTTGACCCTGTCGACTATTCTTCTCCATAGCTCCATCTTCCTTGCAATTGAGGTGTGCTGCACCTGTGCTCCAAATAGCTGTGGCTCTACCCGGAAGATTTCCTCCACCATGACCCTGAGCTCCTCCTCCAAGAACCTGGGGTGTCTTTGCCGTGCCATGGGGTGGTGTAGGTGATGTGTGGGGTGGTGTATGTGGTGATAAGTGTGGTGATGTGTAGTGGTGTGTGGTGTTTTGTGCGTGGAAGTAGTGTGGGTGATGGTGTTGAGTGCCTGCTGCTGCTAGTTTGTGGATGGTGGTGTCTCTCTCTGGCATTCTCTCTGTAATGGTGGTCGTAGGGGTTTGTGGGTGATGTGGGTGTGTGTTTTATATTGTAATAGGTGTGTGGGAGTGGTGTGTGTGTATGTGTATCAGGTGTGTGAATTTCGAATTGTCCAATGTGGTTGTGTTTTGAAAATGTGTGTGTATTTTGAGCGCGGGCGTGATAGTGGGGGCGTATTTCTGTTGGCGTGACGGTGGAGGTTTTGATTTCGCCAGTTTATCACTGACCTTTGGTGTGGCGGTCTTGTGTGGGTGTCTGGATTTTGTCGGATTCTGAGTTGTGGGTGGAATTCTGCGGCCGCGGCGGTGTGTTGGTGGTCTTCTGCACGGCGGTAAGCGGCTTTTACAGCCAATGTTGTAATGACCCCCTAAGTGTTGTTTACAAAATTACACCCCGGTCCCTGAAGTTGAAGATGCAAGCAGTTATCGTATGGGGTGGCGCATCAGGCCTGGGCATGGCCCAGAGAATTGTGTGGGCCCGCTCGACAGAAAAGTAGTTGGATAGTCCACAGAGCTGGAGAACTTTAAGAATGAAATTCTCAACAAAATGATTGGCTATTGAACCATCTGCCCTCTCTGGGACTCCTACTATGCGTACACTGTTCCTCCTTGACCGACCCTCAAAGTCTTTTGCATTTTGCCCCTAAAAGCCTCCGTCTTGGAGGGTAGTTCCTTTCCTTTTTCCGTAGAGTGGCAGTTTCCATCTTTAGGGTCAGAAGGGAGTCTTCTAGCTCTTTCAGCTGGGCACCCATATTACGGAGGTCTGCATGCAGCAGTGTGACACCTGCAGACATGGTATCAATATTTTGGTTTCCAGGGATTCCCTGACCACCTGAATAACTGCCATAATGTCACTGAGTTTTAGGGTCTCACTCTCATATGGGACCTGTTCAGAGAAGCTGGGCGCGTTCTCCACCCGTGCTCAGCCAATGCTCTTGTGGGGAAGTGCAAACTTGTCCAATTTAGTCTGGTGGGCTGGTCAGGTACATCGACCTCCCCCATCATAGCTGTTAAGGAAAAAGAATACCCCTGGCTGGCTGGGAGGGAGGAAAGTGAAGACCTCTGAAGGGGTACAGGCATCTTCCAGGGAGCAATCGGCTGTGGGATACCTTCCTGCAGCCTGTAGGGTTTTCCTCTGCAGGTTCTCAAAGTTTTCGTAGCAATCACTAGGCCCAGGAAGTCACAGTGCGTGCAAGGGCAGAGACCGCCACAACAGACAGCAGGACAGGTGTAACAGCATGCCACTCCTCTGTTAGAGTCAGGTCACTCCAGGAGTAGTAGGGAGGAAGAACAGATGAAGCATGAGAAAGCATGTATTCCCAGAAGAAGGATGTGGTGTGGGCTTTGTTTGTATGTAGGCTCAAGGTGTCTTGCAGAGAGACTGGTGATGCGCCTGGAAGTATGTCATACAGCAGGGCTGGATCCCTGGGGAGATCAAGGTGCGGTGCTCGCTGGGCAAGTAAATGGTGGGACCGTGCGATTTGCGCCCATTAAATCAGATATGGTCAGACTTCACACACCCCCCCTCACTCAGTTGCTCGCTCACCCTCCAGAGCCCCAGGATGTCCAGGAAATCCCCCAGGCCAAAGCAGAAAGTCCAGTAAAGGATATATAAGACGCCTCCATGCTTACACTCCCGGGCCCCTCACCAACACACCTGGGGCCAGATGGCTCATAGGGCCCCATTTAATCAGCAGTTAATGCTCAGAGGCCACTTCGTTGCCTTCTGAGGGGCAAGAAGCCTTGTAGGCGTAACACAGAAACTACTAAGGGAAGAAGAAGCCTGTTCAGCAGCCTCACTGTCCCAAGGTCTTTTTGGGGCACTGGCTCCAGTAAAATAAGCAGCTGGGGAGTTCAGAGGGAGTCTGCTGAGTAGTACGATCATTAGCAGGCAAAGCAGGCAGGGAGCGCCGAGACCGGAAAGGGCCCAGAGGGATGCGCATACCCAGAGTGACTCCTGGGGCCCCTTTTCCACTCACCAGGGCCTAGAGGATGGGTGTGACCCTCCCGCCACTTTCCAGGTCAACCTGCAGGGCCTCTGACCAGGAAGGGCAATATCCAATTCATCTTCCGTTGAACATGCGTAGGTAAAGGAAGGCAGCTCATAAGGTACCGGTCCCCTCCATCACCGTAGTCAGAACCAGATGCCCTGCTATAGCTAGTCCATGCGGAGCACCAAGTCAACAGGCAGCACAATATTTAGCTCCTGGTTTAGTTCACTCAGGGCCCTGCAATAATATTTAGGGGATGGCACCGGTTACACTCCAGTTCAGGGTGTTAGGGCCGCAAGGGCACATACATCACCTGAGGCCACGGCTGCACACGCCTCGCTAGGACTCACCAGAGTCTGTGTAGAAGCATCATGTTCACACAACACCGAAGCCTCGGATGTCAGATTATTAGGTGGATTGGGTCAGTGGAGATTAGGAGCCACTTTAGGAAGCGACCATCTTGTTTACCAGTTGATATATAAGTGCCCAGGAGTTGTCAGGACCATATACGTTCTCAGCTCAACTCGCCTATACAAATATATATTCAAACAATATGATACCTTAACAGGGGTACACATTCTGCCTGATGTCTTAAGCCTTGCCTACCCTACTTCTTTCACTTCAACTTCATGTAGAGGTGCAAAGACAAAAACAGAACACCATAGTTTGTCCTTGCACACAGCAACTACACTACCCAAATAAGCCATACAGCACAAACTGACTTCCATTCTTGAGAGTACAACCAGTCAGCAAAGTGCTTTAGAGCAAGACTAAGGGTAGCAGATGCTATATAAATGAAGTTACTGTACATGAGCTACAAAATTGCTATGTTTCAGTGTGCATTTACCTTTAACCCCAAAAGCTTCCTCCCGATCCTCCTCACACTGACTAGATATACAGAAGCACATACCGTTGACGTCTTGAATTCCATAACGCCTCGCGAGGTCAAAGTTCATCAATACCTTCCCTGAATAATTCATGAGATTTGGATCTGAAAATAGTTTAGAAAGAAATGAGACATTTCAGGTGCAAAACTGATAACTGAAGGCTGAGGCCCAGGGACAGCATGAGAGGATTTAAGATACTGGAAGAATACTAGAGCAAGACAGAAGGTGAGTAGTTTAAGTGAAGGTGGGTACAAAGGTCATAGGAAAGCATGTTAAAAAAAAAGCTTGCCAGTATATATAACCACCTCACCACCCCTTAAAATCCAAGCCCATGACATACTCCATGGATTTACCTGTGGCCAGCGACACAATGCATTTGCCACTCAGCTCTGGACTTTCACCGAACTTGATGATGGACGTAAGCTGAGGAAACACAAGTAAATGGGTTAAAAGACAGGTCTTTCTGTCTGTGGTACTTATAAAAATCATCTAACTTGGCACATGGGAATATGTTCCGTAGCTCAATGAAATAAGTACATACAGTTAACTTCTTCCAGCAAGAAAGAAGACACTACTTTATAGGTCGGATTCCTCAGTTCCAAAAATATACATAATTGAAAACGTATCCATTAAATGTCATGTTAATACTAATATTAAGTTGAGTCTTTTACCTTCACCTCACCACAAACGTTTTAATATAAGCAGAACCTCCGCTTGTTAGCTATTGCTTTAAGAAGCCACGGGACATGTGACATCTAGCTGCAAACAAGCTCATACTATGTGAAGTGCACTCCGCTCCCCTAGTAGCTGGTCCATCCTGTAGTGTTGTGTGAGTCAGCGATGATAGGACCCTTTTGGTTCTTGATGGACTCTGTAGAACTGTGACAGAAGTGTTTCGGTGTAGTGACTGGATTTCAGGTTTAGAATGTTGAGTTTGCGCTTGCACACAGAATAAAGACGAGTAAAACCAAGCTCCGTGTGTGGCATGTTCATTTAAGAGTACCCAGGCTGGGGAGGACACTAGAACTGGCAACAACATAGGGGATGCATAACCCAAGAACTGAGAGTGCTCTCCCAGGGAGTTTGTCATGGTCCAGCATACTGCTTGTGCCTGCCATATGTGCCTAAGTCGAAGGGCAGATTGACGTTTAATGTATGTGGAGTCAAATCCTCAATTCAGCTAGACCCAAGCTTGTGGAGATGATGACGGTCTTACACAGAAATGTGTGTATTATTGTCCAGGAACCTGCTGGTAAGGCCATGAAAGCGGTACCACGCCACAATGCAACAAAGAGCTCTAAGATATACTGAATGGTAACGCAAAAAGCAGCGATCACCAGGTACAGAAAAGTGCTAGAGGCAGCGATAGCTCAATGCAAAGAAACGCTAAATGCAGTAACAAACAGGTACAGAAAATATAATAAGCAGTGACAGACAGGTGCAACAGAACGCTGTAAGCAAAAGCAGACGAATGTGGAGAAATATCAGACGTTGTGATGAGCAGATATATAGAAAACAAGATCACGCTTACCAGACCCTGAGTAAGAGAGCCATCTGAACTCAGCACCAGATGCCATAATCCAAGTGAAAGCACAGAGCTGTGCTTACCCTGCGGTCAATCCATTGAGAGACATACATACCATTGAAGGAGCTGAGTGGGGTTCAGCGTAACTCAAAAAGTGTTCAAGAAGTTGAAGGTCTCCAATGTTCTTGAAAAAAAACACAAGGCCTTGGAGATGGTATGAATGTAACACGTCCTGGTGGACAGCAAACGATGATGGAGAGAACTCCGCTATCATCGTCAGTAAGTTCCACAAACGGTAAAAATGCTGCTTCCTTCTTAAAACCACTATTTCCAATTGACATTGGTGATAGATGGACTGCCTGGATAGAGACTTTTAATGATTTAATTGTTGTACTGGAGAAAACAGATGACAAAACGATTATCAAATTTCTTAAAGATCTTGCCAACGAGGGAGTAAAAGAACTAATGAAGAAAATACCACATGCTGATTAAGTCTCATTTGTCAAATCAAAGAAGCACCGAATGTCAAGTTCAATCCAATGTAAAATGTTGATTACGAACGATATATTTTCTGTCAGGAAAGACAAAGAGCAGGTGAAACCATCGACTAATTTGTTGAAAAACTTGATACGCTCATTAAACATTGTAAGTTCAATGAATTCAATGATGAAGAAGCCATACGTCTCAGAGCTATAGATCAGTGGTTCCCAACCTGTGGTCCGGGGACCCCTAGGGGTCCACGAAACCTCGTCAGGGGGTCCACGACTGCTTAAAAAATTAAATAATATTAACAGATTAGGTCCCCAGCTTTCAGTATTGACTCAGTGGGGGTGCCATATTCCAGTTATGATTCGGTGGAGGTCCCCGGGTTCAAGTATTGATAAAGTGGGGGGTCCACAGAAGTCAAAAGGTTGGGAACCACTGCTATAGATAGTTGCTTGTCAGATTCATACAGACAGTGAATGCTAAGAGAAACACTTAGGGCAGATTTAGATTTCAGGGAGATACTCCATCACAAGAGTGATGGAGTACCCTGTCCGCCGAAATCTACATCAGCCCTTAATCTGGAGCGAGTACTCATGGCTACCAGAGCTGAGGAACGTGCAGAACGACAAGCTGCTGACATGGAGGCTGAGGGGCTCAACGCCAGTCAGTCACTAACTTGAAAAGTAGCAGAAACACATGGCTGAAGGACACAAAGTGATGTTTCCAAAGAAAAACAAATGTGCTTCAGGTGCGGATTTTCATTTCCACATGAAGGTAAATGTCCCACCATTGGCCAAACGAGCAAGGGCTGTGAGAATTAGAACCATTTTGTAACGGTTTGCAAGGCGAAGAAAAAACTAAGTATGTCACACCAGGAAAACAAAATGGACGTGACATTCTTGGCGTGCCCACAAGGCAACATCAGAGAAGGCAAATCAACACTAAACGAAGATGATTGTCTCCTAAGTCTTTGTTCAAGAGGTCTTCATTTTCAATGTCAAGTGAGAGTGAAGAAGATGGTTGGGTGATGTCGATGTTTTCTTCAGAAAAACGTGCACACATCGGACTGGCCGCATATGAAGAAAAATAGGAGTCACAAAAGTCATTTAAACATTGTCCAAAAATCACACTAAAGTTAAATGGCTGTTCCATACCTTTTATTATTGACAGTGGTGCACTGGTAAATGTTTATGCCTGAGGAGAAATACAATGAACTGTCTCCACTGCCCTGTCTCACACCGTTGAAATTGAACGTGTAAACATGGACTACACTGAGCCATTAAAGAGTCAAGCTTCAATCGTAGCAACTGAGAAATGTAAAAAGACGAAGGTACAAGCACCCATTCATGTACTTCAGGATAATATGTCAAGTGCTTGTTTACACAGTTTCAATACTGCTGCTGAAACAGGACTGATATCAGTGATCTAGAATATGCATGCTTATCACGAAAGTAAGTCAGTTCCCCTTTGCTGTTTCATGGATTAGGAAAGAAGGAAACCATGAAAGTGAGACTTCATATCAATGAGGATGTTTGTCCTGTTGCTTAAAGACATACACAAATTGCATTTAATTTGCAACAAGATGTTGAGAAACAGCTTGAGATATTACTAAAGCACAATGTCAATGAGTGATCTACTGGTTGGGGGGTGTGGCCAAGGACCCGGAGATGGCACACGCCTGAATTTCTCGCTCCGGAGGGGCCGGCGAGAAAACGTTCAGAAGCGCACCTTCTCTGGGCCTATCGAGGTCTGAGCGGAGGGGCTGAGCCGGCGGAAGTGGCTGAGCGTGTGTGGGCCCCCGCGGCGACCCCGGAGAGTGCCGGGGGGCGGAATCGGCCCGTCGGCGAGCTCGGGGGCCGGAGGCCTGAGCACGCGTCCGAAGCCGCGGCCTTGCGTTGGGCCACGATCCGACGCGGCGTGAGGGCGGACGGCTCGGAACGGCGGGGGACTCCGGACGAGTCCCCCCGCGGCGGCGGAGGTGCCGGAGGGAGCCCGGGAGCCCAAGAGAGGTCGCGCCCAGTCGGGGTGCAGCGAGGCAGCGCTCCTGGAGGCGGGCGGCCCCAGGAGAATACGGGGGCCGGCCCGCGATCGCGGTTGTGGCCTCGCGCTGGGCTGCGGGCCGAGGCGGCTCGGGGGCGGTCGGCCCGAGGACAGCGGGGGCCGCCAGAGGAGTCTCCCCGCTGCGGCGGAGATGCCGGTTGGGGCCCGGTGGTCCAACTGAAGACACGCTCTGTTGGGCGGCGGAGCAGTGCTATTCTTGGACACGGGCGTGGCCCCAGAAAGGATCGGGACGGCGCGAGGCCGCGAGAGAGACGGAGCAACGCGACGCCGAGGTGACGGTGCGACCCGGGGGCAAGCCGCGAGGCCGTTTGACTGGAGGTGGAGCTCTGGGCCCTGGCAAACACTGAAGAAGCGGAGTGAGTAGAGGACAACGGACCCTGGTGAACCCCTGTAGACACTGACGAGATTGTAGCGGGACAGGTGGTCCGTTTGAGTTGGGTGCCGGAGTGGAGCGGCCCGGGACCGCGCCGACCCGAGACCCCTGGGTGCTGACTAGGAGTCCGGGGCATGAGGATCCAACTGACAGGATCAAGCCAGCGAGGCAAAAGGATCAATTGGTGGAACTGGTGAGTGGCGGATCGCGCCCTGGGGGTGAACGGTGGGTGGAATGCCCAGTAGATGGAATTGCGGACTCCCCCGGGCCCCCTGGCGCGCCGGAGACCCCTAAACGAGCAGGACTGAGAACAGTACAGAGGTGAATAGTCCCAGAGGTGTGACTGAGGGTGCCAAGAAGTGTCTTAGGTGCAACAAGGAAAGCAAGTGGGAGGCAAATTGGAGCCATGAAGAAGGGTGACAGACGCGAGCCTACGACGTACTAAAGGGCCCGGAGCTGAAAAGACTAGCGGCTAAACAGAAAGTGTCAACGCGGAGCCCCCAGCGCCACGGCCCGAAAACAGCGGATCCCGATGGGGTGCAGGGATCCTGCAGAGGACCAACCGGGAACAAAGGTGCGGCCTATGGTGAGTGGAGAGTGACGTCCCGGAGAGGAACTATAGACGCCGCTGGGGCCGCTGCCAGGGCCCCTGGGGCGAGGCCCGCCGCCGGTCCGATGTCCCCCAAGAGCCGCCACAAGAACAGAACCATGGACACTGCGGCTCCGGCTGAGAGCGTGGAACCGGGCCCACAGGACCACACGCAGGTCAAAGTCCAGGATACTCTAGATGAAATACTCGGAGCGATTGAGGACACAAAAACAACGTTGCAGCGGGAGATCAGCCAGGTCGCGGTTGAGGTGAGCCTACTGAGAGCGGACCACCACAAACTGGTAGACAGAGTCACAGAGACAGAAACCGCACTGGCGGACATTGCACCAAAATAGAAAGACCTGGCGGCCGAAGTGACCTCCCTGGTTGACAGAGTGACGCGCCTCGAAAAGAGAGCTGAAGACACGGAGGGGAGGAACAGAAGGAACAATGTACGCGTGGTGGGCCTCCCGGAGGGGGCGAACATTGTTGAATTCCTGGAGAAGTGGTTCAGTACGACAGTGGCGCCCGGGTGCCTGACTCCTTTCTACACGCTGGAGCGGGCGCATTGGGTACCGGCGAGACCCCTTGCTCTGGGTAGGCCCCCCCGGGCCGTGATAGCTAGACTGTTACACTACAGAGACAGGGACACCCTCCTGCAGAGGGCCAGGGAATCGGGCCCATTTAAAGTCGCAACGGGGAGGTGACACTATTCCCGGACTTTACTCTGGAGGTACAAAATAAGCGAGCTTCGTTTCTGACAGTCAAGAGAGCCCTAAGGGAAGAAGGAATCCAGTACTCGCTTCTCTACCCAGCCAGATTAAGGGTGATGCTGGAAGGGAAGACAACGTTCCTCCAATCCACCGAGGAGGCGTGGGAATGGCTGGAATCACATAGCTCCCAGGCGAGAGGGTCCACAGGAGAGGGCCCGACTGGGGGCAGGGCTTGCCGAGCTCTGAAGGGAAGGAAGTCCAGAGACCATAGACGACTGGCGCCTACGCAAACACAGAAAGAGAAAGGCAGGAAGGAAGCACTGGAAGCAGCGGCACGCATGGGTGATGAGGCGTCCCCCCAGGAAGGTTCTGGGGATGAAACGGACGACATGCTGGTGTCCTCTGCGGGAGACCTGGAACATTCAGCCCGAGCTCCGAAGGTGACCCCACAAACGGCTGACGAACTTGGCTAGCCTGGACATGCAGAAGGCACCGGAGACAAGGCATGTCATGGGAACTAGCGGCCCCTCCGGACTTGGCCACCCCCCGGACCAGAACCTCGCCTATCTAACAAAATGGCGAGTACTGCTGATAAGAGGTTGAACAAGTTGCACTGTTGCACAGTTTGCTGGGCAACCTACAGGTTAAGAGGCGCCCTGGGGATCAGGAGTTGGGATACACAGTTACAAGTTAATATGGCAAAGTGGGTGGCGGAATTAGATTGTGGCAAAGACATGAATATGTGGAAAAACAACTCCGAGGCTTGGGAGAGCCGGGGACAATGTCACCAGACTGATATTATGAAATGGCAGATTACAATCTCATGACCTGGAACGTTAGGGGGATGTGCACAACAGCTAAAAGGCACAAAATACTCTCCTATTTAAAGAGAAGGGGTGTACAGGTGGCATTACTGCAGAAGACTCACTTGGCGCCTGGAGAGGGAGAGAAGCTAAGACGCAGGTGGAGGGGGCAGGTGTTTGCATCGGAATACTCAGCCTACGCAAGAGGTGTATTAGTATGGATCAGAGCGGGGGTCCCCTTCACAATGATCTCTTCCAACATAGACCAGGAGGGAAGATTCGTGATATTAGAAGGGAGGCTACATGGTATACCGATAGTCTTGAGCTGCATTTATGCCCCCAACCAAGACCAGGTACCCTTCATTTCGGGCCTGTCGAGAACACCTCACACGCCAATGCGCCGGAGAATTATTAGTAGGGGGGATTTTAACGCAGTGCTAGACACAGATTTGGACAGGTCCACCCCGCCTCTACAGGGGGCAGCGACAATTAAAACAGCCAAAAAGTTAGGCGAGTGGTTGGACACGTGGGGGTTGTCGGATGTCTGGCGAGTGCATCACCCAACTGCTAGAGATTACTCTTACTACTCGGGTCTCCACCGGGTGCACACTAGAATTGACAGAGTAGTCTGCACTGCAGGCCTGATAAATAATATGACACGCTCTGAATATTTAGCCCGCACCTTGTCTGACCACAATCCCTTGCTAATAACGATGAGGGTGTCGGAGGATAGACCCCCCATACCGTCATGGAGACTGTCCCCCTCAGCACTTGAGGACCAGGCGTACAGAGAGGCCCTACACTGTCACCTGGCAGAATATATTGAGACGAACAGTGGGTCCACCCCCTCTAGGGCCTTGGAGTGGGAGGCACTCAAGGTGGTGACGAGGGGCTGCTGTATGGGGCAGTCGGTGGGGGGGAGGCGCACACTTGAAAAGGAACTGAGTGCCCTGGAGAAGGATATGCATGAGGGGGGGTTGGGACAGGGGAAGGCAGCTCAGGAGAATGAAGAATATAACCGTGCCCGCAGGGAACACTCCCACATTGAAGAGCAGCTGAGGTGCCATAATAGGCAAAAATACTTAGCATCCCTGCAGGCGGAGGAGGGCAGATCGGGGAGACTGCTGGCATGGTTGGTCCGCCCAGGGGGGCAGGATGAGCCTATCACATGTGTGCTAGATGGGGAGGGATCAGACCGGGCCCCATAAATGACGCATTCAGGGAATACTATACGCAGTTGTACGGGAAACCCAGCGAACTGCGGACGGAGGCCTTCGATAGGTACTTACAGCAAACTCCACTGCCAACACTGAGTGCAGAGGAGAGAGGCAGCCTGGGGGGACCAGTGTCGGTGGAGGAAGTAAACGAAGCCATAGCGCAGTTAGCACCTGGAAAGACCCCAGGAACAGACGGTCTCCCCATGGATTTTGATAAAAAATACAGGTCACTGCTGGCTCCCCAACTGACAGAGATGTACGCGGAGGCACTGCAATATGGAGAGCTACCGCGCACACTGCGGGAGGCCTTGGTGGTGCCACTCCCCAAGACAAAAGACAGGGAAGCTTCGGTGACGGACTTTAGGCCTTTATCAATGCTAAACAGCTAAACAGCGATTTCAAAATTCTTAGCAAGATCATGGCTGCTCGGCTGCTCCCCCTTATGACCAAGTTAGTGCACGCTGACCAGAACAGCTTTGTCCCCGGCCGTAGTACCTCCCTGAACCTGAGACGGGTTTTTACGGTTTTGCACATGCCCAAGGACCTGAGGCCGCCAGCGGGGGTCTTGCTCGCAGTGGACTTCGAGAAGGCCTTCGACTCTATCAGGTGGGACTATTTAAGGACTGTGATGCTTAAAATGGGGCTGGGGGAGGAGTGGGTGAAATGGGTGGACTTGTTGTACTCATCCCCACTAGCAAGAGTTAAGACCGGAAGGACGATTTCCAGTGCATACCCAGTATACCGGGGAACTAGGCAGGGCTGCCCCTTATCCCCACTACTGTTTGCCCTGGCAATTGAGCGCCTGGCATCGCAGCTGCAGTGTGAAGGCATGGGCAAGGGAATCGTTTGGGGTCCGACTGAGCATATTGTTTCTCTGTATGCAGATGATATACTTCTCTACCTGAGGGACGGGACAAGAGGACTGACGTGGGCACTGGGGATACTGGAAGACTTCGGGGGCCTATCCGGACTCCGACTTAATCGGAGGAAAACATTTGTGTTCCCCGTGCTGTCAGGCAGCGCGCGCCCTGATGCGTGCCCAGCGGATGTAAACTGGGCCCGCGGACTTTTAAATACCTGGGCATACAAATATTTCACGAATTGAGCGACCTTAGGGACGGTAATCTTGGCAGGACACTCAGATCCCTGCGCTCTTCGGTGGGGTTCTGGAGATCATTGAAACTAACAATAATGGCCAGAGTGGCGCTCTCAAAAATGATCATGCTTCCACGCCTCCTCTACTACTTTGCTAACTTACCACTACAGGTCCCCTCTGCATGGTTCCGAGAGTTGAACGCTCTGCTCAGAGAGCTGATATGGGATGAGGGTCGCAGGAGAACGGCGCTCTCGACCATCTGTAGACCGACACATCTGGGGGGTCTGGGTGCCCCTGACTTCGAGGCTTATTACTTGGCATCCCAGTTACAATGGGTGGCCGGCTGGACCTGGCTACCGCACACAGAGTAATAGACACAGCTCGGATAGCAGCAAGTATGGCGGGCAGGAAGATTGCCCCACATAAGAGACAACATAATGTGCAATGTGGCGATGAAATGCTGGAAACGGTGCGAGAAAGGGACTGGGGTGGGGCCACCGTACTCTCTCGCTCTGCCGCTGGCGGCTGTCGCTCTGGACCCGGGAGTGGGGGAGCGAGGGGGGCTGGGATTGGGACCATGGACGAGAGCAGGGATGGTGACAGTGGGAGGGCTATTCAGGGAGGGGGTGCTGAGGAGCTTCGCTGATGTAGCAGGGGAGGGAGTGCCGCGAGGACAATTTTTACTCTTCAGGAGGCTGGTGCACACCCTGAAAGATCACTGGGACACGATCAACGCGGAACCCACTGTCCACGGGGTGTTGCACCTCCTGTTGACAGCAGGAGAGGAACCTCACTTGATTGCAAAAATATACCGGGCCCAAATAGAAGCAGCTGTGGACCCCCTGCATTCCCTAAGAGAGAAATGGGTGAATACAGTTGGGCGGGATCTGTCTGAGTCAGAGTGGACCAGAGCACTAGCTTATCCTAGGATGATCTCACGCAACACGAGGCTGAGATACATCCAATACAACTACCTACACAGAACATACCTCACTCCTCAACGGCTGCACCGCATATATGGGGGGGTGCCCAGGACATGCCCCAGATGTGGGGACGGTGAGGCCGACTTTGATCATATGATGTGGGGATGCACGATGCTCCAGAGGGGTTGGGGCGCGATGATGGCTCCGGCCAACCCCCGCCATGTGTCTATTGGGCCTTAGAGCCGGCGTCAAATGGAGCAGGGTTGGGGGTCGTTTCCTTGACCTGTCCCTAGCCCTCTATAAAAGACTGATTACGAAGGGCTGGAAGTCTCCTGCACACCCCTCTCTGACAGAATGGAGAAGCGATGTCACAAGATGGTCCAGGGCTGAGCTGCAGGTCCTTAAAGCCGAGGAGGCCAGGGGAGTTCGCCAGACCCCCATCGCCTCGGAGTGGGAAAACCTAGTGACAAACTGGGACGACCTAACGAAGAGACCGATAGCACCTGAGGGGGGGGGATGAACTAACTGAAATGGCCAACAGATATGATTGTAGGGGAAGGTCCCTGAAACCATGACGGGAGGAATACCAGACGCCCCACCAGGACAGATGCGGAGAGAGAGAGTACGGGGGGATAGGACACAATAACTAAAAAGATAGAGGAGGGAGGGGAGTGGAATACAGGCCACCCCTACATAACTAGAAACGCCCTGACAATCCTCCCTTTTAGAAATTAAGCAGATCCACCCACATAAGCCAATAAGTTTATTTACAGTTTGAAGTTGAGTTAAGTCTGTTATTAGGTCACAAAATACAAAAGGTAACAAGGGGCACTGAAAGAACTGACACCATAAAAACGGATTAATTAAGAGCTGGAAACAATGATGTATAAATATTATAACATTATTGAAATGAACAGGTAATTGTGAAACACATTGCAAGCAAAGCAAAACAGAGATGCGGCTCAGTTAGTAGAAATGTACAATAAGGACAAAATGTTACTGTAAATAGACCTACATATGTAAAACAGCAAACAGTTAATAAAAATATATTTGAGTGATCTACTGGTTCAACTCCATGGGTTTCGCCCAAAATGGTAGGACCCACAAACGACAGTGAAGGAGCTGTTTGCACTGGTTCAACTCCATGGGTTTCGCCCATAGTGGTAGGACCCACAAATGACAGTGAAGGAGCTGTTTGCATCTGTGTTGATATGCGTCAAGCTAACAAGGCAACTGAGAGAGAACGACATTCCGGTCCGCACTTCGCCCGACATGATCACGCAGTTAAATGGTGCCAAAGTCTTCTCTTGCCTTGATCTGAATAAAGGATGGAGCTTGAAGAAAATTGCAGGTACATTACTACCTTTTCTACTCTCATTGGTTTGTTCAGATATAAAAGATTACATTTCAATGTGTCATCAGCTGCAAAACTGTTTCAAGATGTCATTCGATGTATAATACAGCCTGTCATGAATGCTTTCAATTACAGTGATGACATACTGTTTTTTGGGGCAACACGAAAGGAACATGATAAATGATAATGCAGGTTTAAACTTGAATGCAGAAAAGTGTGAGTTCAACAAATCAAAACTCAAATTCTTTGGCCATATCTTTTCTGATGGGTGTATGACACCTGATCCAGCAATGTACAACCTTTGTGAGCTACCAACCCCCCACAAGATGTTACCATGTTACATTCATTCCTTGGCATGGCCAGTTACTGTTCTAGATAAATATGTGACTTTGCCATAGTAAGTGCTCCCTTAGGAGACTTAACAAAAAAGAATGTTATATTTTACTGGTGACACAAGTATGAACAAGGCTTTAGGAAAATCAAGCATGCAACCAAGAATGCCAATAAAGTGGCCTACTTTGATCAAATGTTGCATACGAAGGTTGTTGTTGATGCAAGCTCGGTTGAGTTAGGCACAATTCTTGCTCAACACAAAGGACACCCACATGCTCGAAGGCATACTGTGACATCTGGAGACAGAAGTTTATCACAAACTGAATGCGCCTATTAACAACTTCAAAAAGAAAGTTTAGCAGTAGTATGGGCGTGTGAACATTTCCATGTATCACATGGAAAAATCTTCCACTCTTGTAACTGATTATCAAGTATTGTTTACCATCTTTGGCAATCCAAAAGCCAAGATGCCTCACAGAATTTAACTTTCAGGTTTGCGACTACAGGAATATGACTACACTATCATGCAGCTAACAGGGAAAGGACAAGACACTGCATTTTTGTGCACCAGTACAATGTCATGGTACCCCTTTCAAGGCAGCTGAAGCCTACATTAACTTCATTGTAAAGTCAAATACCCCTGCCACTCTTTCTTTGGAACAAATTATTTACTGCAAAGAGGAAAGACAGTGACATGCTGATACTAAAGGCTATCATTACACATCAAACCTGATAACAGCACATCTGACCTCTCACACGTGACAGTGACAGTAAATATCAGAAGTTCAAGAATGTTAAAGATGAACCCTCGGTTCCTCTAGAAGCTATTGTTTTTCAGCTTTCAAGAATTGTCATACCAGAAAGTCTGCAACAACAAGTACTTGAAGTGGCCCACGAAGGACAGTGTGGAATTGTAGCTACTGAATGAGCACTTTGAGGAAGAATTTTGTTTCCCCATCTTGTTAGGAGAGTCAGGGAAGAGTTGAAAGCCTGTCCTTATTTTCCAACATCACTCCACATCCCTTGAATATGTCAGACTTACCAAAACATGCATGGAAGAGAATTGCTGTGGACTTCCTAGGTCCTCTTGAAAATGGACATAACTTGATGGTGATTATCAATAAATAATCACATTTTCCACTTGTAGAAGATACTTCATCAATCACTCAAGAAGGGTTATTGAAAGATTAGATGGAACCTTTGCATTATGGAGTGTTCTCTCAATTCTAAAGTCTGACAATGGCTCACCTTTCAACAGTCGAGAATTCAGAGACTTTCTTACTCAACTCAATGTGAGGCATCAGAAAATCACAAGAAAGTGGCATTGTTGAACATTTCATGAGCACACTGAAAAAGGCTGTACCTCGTGCTGAATTGGAAAAGCTTGATTTGAAGTCAGCTCTCCATGCTACTCTTCGAGCTTAATGATCGACTTCTCAACAACAGGTGAAAGTTCTGCCACAGTGTGTTTTGGCAGAGCTATGATGACCAAGTTACCACAATGTACCAACAAGAGATCTACCATAGATGATGAACCTCGTCAGAAAGACAACAAAGGATGAAAGTGTATGCCGACAAGTGTCAATGTGCTCAGAACATCACATTCCATGAAGGAGATCAAGTATTGGTGTGACAAAAGAGGAAAATATAAATCTGATGCTCCTTTTGATGCTGAACCTTTTGAAGTTGTGACTAGCAAATGTCACACGGTGACTGCTCACCATCCTAGGAGGTCCATAATGTGACATTCCTCGCACTTCAGACATCTGCCTCAACATTCGTCAGTTCCTAATGTCAGAGATGAGACTGGCTCAAATTAGACAGCAGAGCAACCACTGACTTCATCTGCCCCTATATCACTAGTATCAGTCATCGACGCTTCTCGTCTCAACTCCAAGCTTCAGCGAACACGATCTGGGCATTTGGTCAGAGCGCCACGAAGGCTCGTAGAGGAGTTGTAATATATGTATATATGTCTGTAACAAATTGTATTTTTATTTGACACAAGGGGGTTTGAGTGTTGTGTGCAGGGAAGGTGGGAGCGGAGGAGTGTCGCCCTGCTAAAACAGGTCCCCAAAAACGCCCCCAGAACTGAAAAATAAAATGGTAATAAAATGTATTTATTACAATTTTATTTTTCAGCTCCCCATCCTGAACGGAGTCTTAGGATGGGGTGGGGCGGCTGCTGCTGAGTGACAGATGCAGAGGGCTGTGCAGTTTAGTTTAAAGTGCGCATGTCCCTTTGGCCAACTGTCTTGCAGCGGCCAGCTGGGTTACAAAAAGCACAGGACTCCAGCACTCTTGTGAGCACTTAGAGAGGCCACTCTCATCAATCCTGATGCTGCTTTCATGTTGGTTACCAGCATGAAAGCAGCGTCAGGATTTGTTAGTGCTGTTTCCTGGTCCCTGCGGCCACGACGAGAGGAGGACGCCATGAGGTGAGGAAGACGTGTCTCCGCCAGGTAAGTGCCATTTAAAAATAAATTATTATTATAGTGTTTCCCCAACCCCCGCTTCCCTGCCATGAATACAAGCAAGCCGCCACTGGTTGGGTGAGTCAGCGATGACGGGCCCTTCTGGTTCCTGATGGACTCCACAGTACTATGAAATAAGTGTTTGGGTGTGGATTTCAGGTCTAGAATGTTGATTTTGCGCTTGCACACAGAAGAATAAAGATATGTAAGACCAAGCTCCGTGTGTGGTGTGTTCATTTAAGAGTACCCATGCTGGAGAGGATGTTATACATTCTAAAGGAAGACATTCTTGAGTAGCACGCTCCTGGGGCATTGGGCAAGACAGCGCCACAGACTCATCTGACGTGCACAAGGCCACTTTAATAGGGCAGGTCTGCATACAATCAGCATAACGCATACAGTAACAATTACAATCATGCCTCGGTAATGCAAGCATGACTGTAGAGCCCTACACCTTTAATCCCTGCCTGAGCCCCTGATCTTTACCAAAACAACCAACTTACATCATCAAGCACCCAATCCTTTTTATCCCATCCAGATGCCAGTAGTTTCAAACTATCCATGATCCCCGCACACCCCATCCTTTACCTATTTTCATTGGCCACCTTTCTTTGATCACAGATCATAAAATACCCCACCCACATCCACTACTCCAAACCTTTTCCCCCACATAAACTGAGTAGGCCGCTAGCCTACACAAATATATGCATAAAGTTCTGTATTCAAACCAACAGCCCTCAGTGCCTTCCTTAGCACTCCCAACATGCGCAATGCCTTGAACATGTTTCCCGCCTGCCGCCTTCCTTACAGATAACCGGCCACTACTTCAATAGGAGCAAAACCCAACACCTTCTTCTCCTCTGGTCAGTTTTTGACTGCCTCAATAATAATGCCTGAACTCTTTCTTGACCTCAATCTCATTCCTCAAAATACACACCCTCTCCTTCCAGCCCAACAATTCTGAACTCTACACGCCATGAAACACATTTGTATCATGCACAATAAAAATAGCTTAATCTCAAACTCGAATAGCAGCACCCCAGCAAGACCCTTACCAGCTCTTCCAACAACCTGATAGGTTTCCACTCTCACTACACCAAACCATTCACTCATGCCAGTCCTTCCAGCACACTCCTTGCCTTTTCCCCTTCCACTGGGACATTTCACCAAAACAGTTTCCTAACATTCCTGCTAAATTGTCCACTATAGTGCCTAATGAAAGACTACTGCTCATAACAGTTAATCGGAACAAACTATGTTGTCCCTCAGGTCATGTAACATTAAGCTACTGCTCCCACTTGTCTTTACTGCACCACTATCCTGAAACTCCCTTCAAGCCTCTGCACAAGAATTACTGGCCCAGGGTACTAACCAATTCTCCACCAATACATTCCTTTTCCTAACTTTCATATGCCATAAGGCATGCCGGTTTTCCTGCATCTGCTCCAAGAGCCAACACACAAAATCTCTGCCACTGTGAACAAGACAAAAGCATCCACAATGTTATTGTCCACAATTGGCATGTCTGTTTCAGAATCCAATATGGTGAAGCAAGCTACCAAACCTCTTTGTCTATTTACCAAACCGACTACAATTTGGTTATCCTTGTTGAACGGCACCAGTGTATTAGGTAGCTCCACCCCCTTAAGTATATGGCCACCACCAGAATAAAATGCCATAAATGCAGTATTCCTCTGTTCCAGCTAATGCTCCAGCTACTGTTTGGCACAACATCACCCCCCAGAACAAGCCAAACATGCATGTCCCAGCATCATCACAATAAATCTGAATCTCCACAGCAGCTCATTTTAGGTTGACTATATTGTCACATTTAGGTGTTCCAAGAAGTACTGCCACACCCTACGATCTGCCCGTACGGCTACTGAACTCCCTATTCTGATCTAGCAAATCTGCTCCTTACATGGCAAATCCTAGCTGTCTACATAAAGTCATTCTGGCTCTCACCACATGGCAGGCAAAATTCAAGAACACCAACAAAATCTGTACCTTCTTCAACCACCACCACCATCTCCTCAATCTTCCTTTGAGGTAAGCTTGCATCAAAACAGTGTCAAATTCAATATGTGGGGACGTCAACATGATGTAGGCCCTTTCATTTACTCTGGTGCTAAAGGAACCTCCATTTCAATAGCCATCAACTGAAGCTCGCTCAACATCTTCTGACATATCCCCAACCATGCTGACCCAACAACAAGAAATAATTTGATGAGTGAATCTGTAACTCCAAAAACGCCCATTCCAAGAAAGTACTGAAAATCTCAAAATGGAACAAGACATGGTACAACTCCCACACAGCGATATACAGTGTGAACCTTTTGCTGATGCAGTCACAGGCTGCTGTGAAGTTAGAAGAACTGCCCCAGAACTCTTTCTCTCTTCAGGCCGCGACCCAGGAGTGCCCCAATCTCCACCTGCGACAGTATACCATCCCTGGCTTCAACTGTCAGATTCATGTGCCTTCTCCCTCTAGGCTGCATCTGTCTAGAGGGCCCCACAATCTGCAATAGAACGTCATGACCTACCTAACCCCACCCACCAAATAGGACCCAAACCCATTTATCCCTTGCACTTTTGTTAACCCCTGCTAAACCTATACACTTTGATGCCCCACCTACATGCATTTGGCCCTTAGACACAGTCCAAGAGCTACTGTTAATTGGCTACTGCCTCCATCAGCTCCTTTATTCTTCTCAAGCTGCTCCTCCCTCCCTTCCACCAGCCCTTTGTGCCTTCAACAAAACACTGTCTGAGGAGTGACCTTGATCATATCAAATAAAAATGTTCTTTTTGCCCTTGAGGCCCTCTTCACCATAGTGGCATTTGTCCCTCTGCGGCACCAGCTTCCCTTGCTAACAAGTGTCTTTGCTCTGTCTTCTCTGCAGGGCAAAAACACACAACCCTTGTGTGCTTGACACCACCTACTGGGAGAGCCTCTACCCCTTCCCTACTTTGCAAGTCTGATGCAGGAAACCAGGATTCTCTCTGGCATCCTTCCCAGCAACAAACACTATAGGCTACAATGATGTGGCCATGCTCCCAGTTCCCTGCCTCAGCAGGTCCACCTAAGGCCTGATGCACACATCTCAAGAGCTGTCAGAAGCATGGTCTGTGTGACGGTCTGGGATTCCTTGACTGTTTCGATTCAGCAGTTGGAATCTGGGTCCGACACATCGTCTGCATTGTGGGCTCTTCTTTGGAATAAATCTCATTTACTTACCTGCTCCTCTGTAACCCAGTTCATTACATAAAGAGACAAGGATTAGATGTTCGTGAAGGTGCAGCCCACCAATGCCTGGATCCTCTTTCTCGCCTGTTTGATGTCAACTCCTCAAGGATTGAGGTCGCACGTTTTTTGCTGTCCCAGTTTCGGAGGTTAACGGCATCTTCTTGTGCAGAGACTGGAGATTGGAGGCAGTCATTGGAATCACTGGAACGGTTGGGGGCTACATTTCAGCAGGGCCTACATTTCGGCAATTTCCTTGCTGATCACATGCCGGACCTGATCCACTTGCGAATATCAAGTCCTGCAGTAAAGCACACGCATCGAGAACATTGGACGCATGCGCCTGGAGCAGACTGTGATGACGTGAATTATCAGACGCTAGAAGCAGTGACATGCACAATTGGTCGGCTCGGAGCACATATACTACTGTTTAAAAGAAATTAATTGTCTGATTTTCTGCATGATCTCACTCACAGCTGTTGCTATGTGAACGAATTATCATTCCCTTTAAGAAGGTAATTGTTTAAATTCTTTGTTAAAAAAAAAAGGGATAAGAGAAGGTAGAAAGGGAGAGAATGAACGGAGAAAAGGAAGATTCACCTACACGTGTTGTTCAACTTTAGGGTGGTTTAACCTGTATATCCACTACTTCCACATGCTATTTTAACCTCTTTCTTTAACAGATCAGTTGTGACTTGGGTAACATGGGAAGTATTCAACAAATCACAGAACCACCACCGTTTCTGGCTCAACCTGGCAAACCACAAATCAAACGGTAACAGTGGTTGAGGCTGTTTAAAAATCATCTAGTAGCTATTGATCTGCCGGAGTACAGTGGGGCACATAAATTTGCCTTGTAGTTTGGTAGTTAGGACAAGCTGCCCAAAAGTTTTTGGACAATATACCTAGTGTATCGCCACCTCAAGGTCAATCTGGTGACAGAAATAGGAATGTTTATAATGAAGCAATCGAAAGACTTAGCAAACAGTACTCCAAAGAGCTGAGCATCATACTCAAGAGACATAGCCCTCACTACGACCCTGCCGGTGGGTGATAAAGTGGCAGTAATACTGCCAACAGGCTGCCAGTAATTACCGCCAAATTAGGACCATGGCGGTGATATCTCCGATAGACAGTCAATGTACAAACCACACTGACTGCCAGGGCGAAACAACAGTCACAACGGTGGTAGCTGCCTACAGCCAGACGGGAGACAAAGTACCGCCCACCATATTAAGACGCATGAATCCGCCACCTTTTCTGGGGTGTACCAACGTCATCAAAAGCCTGGCAGAAACACAGCGCAAAGTCAAAGGACTCACCATTAGAGAAACAGGGATGAACCACGCCACCATGAAACCCGAACTGCAAGTCTTCCAGTGATCTTCTACATTATGCTCCACCTGGAACACCAACGCCGGCGAAGACGACAACGGTGAGTACAGCCACCTAGCACACAAGGGAGGGTGGGAGGAAAACGAGAGTGACACACACACCCAACACACACACGCCATACACACAGCCAGATGCATTACAAAAACAATTTGACCACGAAAATCTACAGAATAATGCAAGGACAACAGGAATTGACAAAAGTGATTGTAATCAGTCCAACAATAAAATCAACAATCCGATTTGACCATGAAACAGATATGTACACTTGTATAAAAAAGGGACACTGCCCGGTCCATAGTTCAAAGGACCCACATGGCTACAGGGCATAGTCCAAGGCCCCACTCGAGTCCTGCACCAATCCAGATAGAACACTGCAGGGGCATCAGTTATCAAATAGGCAGGCACCATGGGGTGGGGGGGGTTGGAGCACCTCAGCCGGATGCGGGAACAAGCCAACTGGTTCTGGAGGGGGCAACATGTCCTGTGCTCTTTGTCCTGGGGAGTGCAAGGCCATAGTCCCTCGAGTGGGTGTCTTGCCCACTGGTTCTGGAGGGGGCAACATGCCCTGTGCTCTTTGTCCTGGGGAGTGCAAGGCCACAGTCTCTTGAGTGGGTGTCTTGCTCACTGGTTCTGGAGGGGGCAACATGCCCATTGCTTTGTCCTGGGGAGTGCAAGGCCACAGTCTCTCGAGTGGGTGTCTTCCCCACTGGTCCTGGAGGGGGCAACATGCCCTGTGCTCTTTGTCCTGGTGAGTGCAAGGCCACAGTCTCTCGAGGGGGTGTCTTGCCCACTGGTTCTGGAGGGGGCAGGCCGCACTGTAGTCCCTGGAGGCTGGACTACATGGCGTCCGCCGGCGGTGATGGCTGCACTGTGGTGGTGGTTGGGGAAGGCTCCTGCTCAGCCCCTGCACTCTCTGATGGCTGCACAACCACGACTGATGTTGGGGGCCCTGTGACAGGTGCTGGTGGTGGCGGTGTTTGGCTGACAGCTTCTGCTGGCGTAGAGTGCCTTTATTCCTCCTGGTCATGGGTTGGGGATCCCTTATCCTTCCTGGCAGGGGCGGATGGGCTCTTCCACCCCTCTGCCTGCTGGTGCAGGCTCCTTCCCCTTCTTTCCGGCTGGTGCATGCTCATTCCCGCAGCTGGTGCAGGCTCCTTCCCCTTCTTTGCAGCTGGTGCAGGCTCCTTCCCCATCTTCACAGCTGGTGCAGGCTCATTCCCCTTCAGTATTGTTGGTCTGGAATGCCTACCACCACAAGCAGGTGGTGCTACCACTGGACCTGTGGATTAGGTGGCTGAGGTGCTGGGCTGGGTCCTTGGTACCCTGCCCATATGTGCAGGACGTGGGAGGGAAGGGTAGGGAAGAGGTCAATCAAGGAAGGGAAAAGCTTTTTAGGGACACTGGGGTGGGAAGAGGGAGGAGTAATGGGAGTGGAGGATGAGAGAGTGGTTGTTGGAGGTGTATGTCTACTGGAATTGGGTGCAGGTGCATGGGCTGTAACCGTTGTGAGGTGGATGGCTGTTGGGTGTCTGAGTGCCTGCGTTTGTGTACACTAGGAGGGGTGGGACAAACACGGTGGGAGAGGACATAGGGGACATGTGCATGGATGTTGTGGAGGTGTCTGCCAGTGAGGTGTGTGTTCAGCTTGGTGTTATGATGATGCTGGTAGTGGATGGTGATGTAGTGCATGCAGGTGTGAGTGTGTACGTAACTGGGTACGAGGTGGAGGAGGAGGGGGAGACACTGGAAATAGTGGATGTTGTTGTGCCTGCAAACGAATGGTGTTTGTGTGAGTGCCTATGGGATGAAGTTTGGTGCTTGTGTTTGCCTGTGCCACTTTTGAGTGTTGCCTTGTGTGCATGCACGTCTGTCTGTGTGCTTGGGGTGGGTTAGGGTTGAGGAGAATGGGACTGGGAAGTGGAAGTTGGAGGGGGGTCGGTTGAAACAGGGACAATGGCTGCCATCAGAGAGGAGGCCAGAGCCTGAATCGATCTCCGTTGCACCGCCAATCCAACGTGAATGCCCTCCAGGAATGCATTTGATTCCTGCATCTGGGCTGCCAGCCCCTGGATGGCATTCACAATGGTTGATTGCCCTACAGAGACGGATCTCAGGAGGTCAATAGCCTCCTCACTCAGGGCAGCAGGGCTCTCTGGAGCAGGGCCTGAGGTGCCTGGGGTGAAGAAGATGGCCACCCTCCTGGATGAGCGGGCACGGGCAACTTGCTGAGGGGCTGCTGGGAGGGTAGGCTGGTACGGGGGTGGTAGCTGTACCTGCAGCTGGGGTGGTCACAGAGGTGTCCGCCACCACCAGGGAGCTCCCATCGGAGGAGGTATCGGAGTCTGTGTTGTCCCATCCAGTATCCACCGTGGTGCTCGCCTCGCCCTCCGTCCCACTGGTGCCCTCAGCGTAGGTGGACTCTGCCTCCAGGGTCCTGTGTGGATGTAGCTCCCTCTGTCACCGGTGCCTCTGATCCTCCGCCAGATGATGCTAATAAACATAAGGACAGGATGACAAAACAAAGAGGGGGAGAGAGACAAAGGATACACAGGGTCAATGACTGCACCAACACCACCATTGGCGTACACAGCACACACACACAGGGGACAGGCCTACGCACTAGTCACCAAGGAATGAGGAGGGGCACACACCCCCAACTGCAGTACACCTGGGACCCACAGCCCTGCCCAGAAGTGAATACTAACAAGCTATGTAAGCTGTATTTCACATTCAAAGCCTTAGCCACCAGAGGACCTACACTGCTATGTCTGGCCTGGCCTAAGGGCACACAAGGACACACAACCACTATTCAGATACCACCCCACCAGCCGTAAGTTGTAATGATAGCCACAGTACTCACCCCCTTGTGGCTGCTGTGATGCCCTCAAGCGCCCATCCAGCTCAGGGTAGGCACTGCCAGTATCAGGCCATCAGGGGGGTCAGGGTCCGACGGGCACCCTTTCCTCGTTGGGAGGCCATCCCCAGCTGGGCCTCCCCGGTCTTCCGTGCCCAGCATCTCAGGTCCTCCCACCCTTTGCGACAGTGGGTGCTTCGCCTGCCATAGCCCTCCAGGGTCCGCACCTCCTTGGCAATGGCATGCCATACTCCCTTCTTTTGATGGGCGCTGACCTGCAGAGGAAATACACACAGGATAACACCATTAGACAAACAGTTCAGCCTCTCACACAAATGGCCCACCATACCCGTTTGCATCACCACTGGCACACACGTAGCCCAGCCCACAACATGTACACCGCCAAGAGGACATCCACCCACCCCCCTTACACGAGACCTTCACACACAACTCCATGCATTCATGCCACATACATCGAGCCCACAGTGTACTGTTGGTGCAGCAGTCCGTACTGGGGTAGGACCCCATCCACCAGTCGCTCCAACTCCTCAGAAGTGAAGGCTGGGCCCTTTCCCCGGGCACACGGGCCATGGTAGGTTCCAGGCACAGGTCATAACAGCACATGCAGTGTAGGTCCTCTCCTATGGAAGGTCAGGAAACAAGTGAGGAATCAGATAGGAAATGGCGGTCACGTCTGTGGTGGTGCATACTGTCACCGCCAGCGTAGATCTCCATTGGCCACTGTACCCCATAGGGCCCAATGTTAATCAATGAGGAATTGCACGGCGGTTCACGACCGCCTACCACCACAGCCCACAACATCAGTGGCATTACCTCACTTCCACCTGTCCCTACACACAGGAAAGGTGGTCGACATTTCAGGGGGGTAAACAGGCCCATTGATAATTGCTGCGTCACAGGATAAATAGGCACATACTTCACTAATTACACTGTCCCATAACTTGTTTGCACATTGTGGGACTGCTATTGTGGCTCGATTGTTCAGTTTGTGACAGCCTACTCACTCTGGTGTCCCTTAGATACCTACCTCTGCGGATGAATAGGAGATGGAGACATACCCCCATGTAGAGACCCCTGGTGGACTTGGCTACACTGAAGGACAGACACATATACTCACCTATAGACTGGACAGGGCCACAATCACAGAGCTGTGTGCCCAGTTGGAACCTGACCTGATATC
Source organism: Pleurodeles waltl (assembly GCF_031143425.1). NCBI lineage: Eukaryota > Metazoa > Chordata > Amphibia > Caudata > Salamandridae > Pleurodeles > Pleurodeles waltl. The sequence goes on along the minus strand of NC_090445.1, from coordinate 322,508,256 downwards.
AGCTATCCGTCATCCCACTGGGATCCCCCCTCCTGTAAATGTGCTATCAGTGCTCAATTTCCTGGCAACTGGTTCTTTCCAAGTGACAGTAGGCTTGGCAGCAGGAATGTCACAGCCAATGTTCTCAATCGTGCTACCAAGAGTGTTGTCTGCCCTGATAAAACACATGTGCAGCTAAACTGCTTTCCCCCATATTGACAATTTGGCCACTGTGAAGGCCGGTTTTTATGCAATCGGACATATCCCCAATATGACTGGTGCGATTGACGGAACACATATTGCATTTGTACCCCTCCGCCAGAACGAACAGGTGTTCAGGAATCATAAGAATTTCCACTCCATGAATGTGCAGTTGGTGTGCTTGGCAGACCAGTACATCTCCCACGTCAATGCTAAGTATCCTGGGTCGGCACATGATGCCTTTGTCCTGAGGAATAGCAGCATCCCAAATGTGATGTCCCAACTACGGAGGCACAGCGTGTGGCTAATAGGTGAGCCCTGGTTCCCACCCAGTATATGTTGGTGTATGCCTATGGTGTTGGCCATATAGGATAGTGTGTGGCTAAAAGTTGTCCCTAAATATTTGCAGGTGACTCTGGTTACCCAAACCTATCATGGCTGCTGATACCCTGTGAGGAATGCCAGGACAAGGGCAGAAGAACGTTATAATGAGGCACATGGGCGAACCAGAAGGATAATTGAAAGGACCTTTGGCCTCCTGAAGGCCAGGTTCAGCTGCCTCCATCTGACAGGTGGATCCCTGTGCTACTCACCTGAGAAGTTCTGCCAGAAAGTAGTGGCATGCTGCATGTTGCACGACCTGGCCCTCAGATGCCATGTACCTTTTCTGCAGGAGGATAAGACTGGAGATGCCCCTGTGGCAGCAGTAGACCCTGAGGACAGTGAGGATGAGAAGGCAGAGGATGAGGATGAGAAGGCAGAGGATGAGGATATGGACAACAGAACATCAGTGATACGTCAGTACTTCCATTGACACACAGGTGAGACAGTGCAACTTCACATTTCTATGACTATTGTTGTATTCTGTGTGGCACTGGCATGCTGGCATTACCCACTTCTTTGCCCTACTTACGGTTACTGATGGGTATTCATTTTGCAGATGTTGGTGATATTACAACATTCTCCTGGTGTAATCACAACAGCCAGCTACAGGTCATTAATTCTATGCTCATTCTATGTACAGTTAATCTGCAAAGGTTGTAGCTGTTTCAATCAATACAAATGTGCAATACATGAAATACTAGTAGTCAAGTTTTATCCAAGGGTGTTTATTGTTGTGCTACACTATAGAGGGGAAAGTGCAATGGAATGGGGTGATGATGGAGGAAGGTCCAGGGTATCGTTCCAGTCTGTTTGTAGCACAGGTGCATTGTCCATGGGGCCAGAGCAAGGGGAGCAATGGCAATTCAAGGTGGACAAGATGATTGAGTGGGACACAAGGGGGACCATCAGGAGAGTCTCATTTCCTGGTGGTGGTCTTGGCAAGTGTCTGTGACTTCTATCTAGTTCGCAGGGAACATTTGCGGGGTGGTTCACCTTCTGCAGAGAGAGGGGTTTTGGTGGCCTGCTGATCCTGTGGCGGGGCCTCCTGGCCACTAGTGGAAGTGAAAGTGGAGGGCTGTTCAGATGACTGGCTAGTGGCAGGGGCGCGCTCGTGTGATGTTACCTCCCTCATGATGTTGGCCATGTCTGCCAGCACCTCTGCTATGGAGATCAGGGTGTTGTTAGTGGCCTCCAAGTCCTCACTGATCCCCTGATACTGTCCCTCCTGCAGCCGCCTTTTCTCCTGCACGTTGTATAGGATCTGGCCAATCGTGTCCTGGGATTGTTGGTAGGCTCCCAGGATCTTGGGGAGTGCCACCTGGAGAGTTGGTTCCCTGCTCCTGTCCTCCCCCTGGCACACAGCAGTCCTCCCAGTGTCCTTGTTGGCCTGTGCCTCTGTCCCCTGAACGGTGTGCCCTCTGCCACTGACCACAGGTCCCTGATTGTCTTGTGTGCGAGGTGTGGCCTGGGGTCCCTGTACAGGTGGGCACACTGCTGACTGACGTGTCCTGGGGCAGAGGTGTGGGTACGCTGGGTGGGTGCTGTGGTGTTGGATCCTGATGGGGGAAGCTCTGTGGTGGTCTGTGACTGGGCTTGGGTGACCGACTGTCCAGTGGTCCCTGATGGGCCAGGCAGCTCGTCCAGTTCCAGAAGTTCAGGGTTACTGTTGTCACTGTGGGCCTCTTCTGTTAGGGGACTGGAAAGTGGTGGCACCACCTCTCCAGTGACATTGGCTGGGGTACCGGTGGGGATGTAAATGATGTATTATGCTTCAGGTGTCTGACATTTGTACTTCTGTAGCTTCCCCTCTATGGTTGTTGTTCCCCTGCCAGCTTTTGCTTGTGTATGTTGGTGTATAGTGTCTATGATAGTTTCCCTATGCTGTGCATGCTTTAGCGATGAGTGTCCATGCAGGGCTGGGAGGGGTGTCCATGCATTGGTACAGTATGCAGGGCTTGGTATTGGGATTAGTGTGATGTGATAGTGGAGTGTGTGGGATGTAGTGGAGTTATGGGAGTGAGGGTGTGTGATGGCATGCAGGTATAAGGGGTGATAATTGTTAAAAGTTGACTTACCAGTGTCCAGTCCTCCTCCAACTCCGGCCAGTCCCTCAGGATGCAGTATTGCCAAGACTTGCCCCTCCCATGCTGTGTGTTGTGGGGGAGGAGGTGGGGGTCCACCGCCACTCCTCTGTATAGCGAGCTGGGGTCTTGCTGCAATGAAACATACCTTCCCCCGTAGGTCATTCCACCTTCAATGCTGTCCCATGGCGCTGACCCTGTCTAGGATTCTCTTCCATAGCTCCATCTTCATTGTTATTGATATCTGCTGCACCTGTGCTCCAAAGCACTGTGGCTCTACCCTGACAATTTCCTGCACTATGACCCTTAACTCCTCCTCAGTGAAACAGGGGTGCCGTTGTGGTGCCATAGGTGTTGTGTGATGTGTGCTGGTGAGGATGTGTTGGGTAATGTGTTGGGGTGTGTGATGTGGAGTCCGTGAGGGGTGTATGGGTGTGAGTGGTGTGTGTCTAGTTGTCTCTGTGCTCTTCTTATCAGCCTTACGGTGGCAATCGTTGTTGGTAAAGGGTTGTGGGTAATGTGGATGAGTGTTTTATAGTGGTGTGGGTGTGGTGTGTGAGTGGGTGTCAGGTGTGTGTTGTTTGAATTGGCCAATGTGGTGTTGTTTTGTCTGTGGGTGTCCATTCTGAGCGCAGCGGTATACCGCCAGTGGTTTACCGCTGTTGAATGTCCGCCGTGGTGATTCGTGGGTCATAATGTGATGGGCGTTGTTCTGTTGACATAACGGTGTGGGTTTTGGGACCGCCAATTTATCACTGACCTTTGGTCAGACGGATTTGTATATGTGGCTGTATTCTGTCGGATTGGTGTGTGTGTGTGTCATAATATGGTGAATGGATATTCGCCGACGCGGCGGTAAGTTGCCAGCTGTCAGCACGGCGGTAAGCAGCATTTACAGCCAATGCTATAATGAGGGCCATAATTTCTTCAACTGTAGGCAGTCATCCGAGGAAAGCATTGAAGAGTATGTCTGTGCTACGTGTTTTGTCTTCTACATGTGATTTTGGGGCAAATTTAGACACGTACATAAAGGATCAATTCCTGTTTAACTGTTACTCAAGCACAATCCAAGAATGATTACTGAGCTGTAGGAACCCACCACTACACAAAGAAACCGACATGGCCAAAAGCATCGACAGATCCATGGTTTCCACAAAACATTTAAATGCAGAGACAGTCACACGCATAGCCAGTTCTGATACTGAACAACACAAAGACCCGGTGTGTTTCGTTAGCACAAGAAGCAAAAGTGGGAAGAACAACAAAAGACCAGCAACTACCAGTAACCTAGGTTGTTCTAAGACCCATAATAGCAATTATCCAGGGTGCCCATCACTAGGTTAACACTGCTTGTCATTGGTCATTTTCAAACAATATGTACGAACAAAAAAAGAAAAACACAGTTAAAATCAGCTGTGTTGATGTTGGTGAAATGTGCACAGAAAAATTAAGTAATGTAATTCGCACTGTAAAGTGCAATGCAGAGTCAAATGTTATACGTCTAAAGGGGCCATTGTGTAATGCAACAATTAACGACATTCCTACGAAGGCGATGGCGGATTCGGGGTGACCAATGGCCATTTTGGAATATTAAAAACAAATTCATGAATGGGGAAGCATATCATTAAAACCTACAGACGTGAACCCCAAGGCATTCAGGGGAAAAAGACATAGATATGCTAGTGTACCTTTACACCAAATGTGCAGTGTCTAGGCAGAGAAACATTTCCCAAGGTTTACACTGCAATTAAAGGGAAGGACATAAGGCTGGCAGGACTTAGCATCTCACCAACAACTATATGGTCTTCTGAACCAGGATTAAGATACAGTTCCATTTTGGCTAATTGCGTGTACCAGCACCAATGTAAGAATGGTTGAAGACCTTTTATAGGAATTCAGTGATGTGTTTGAAGAACAAGTAGGCACGGTAAAAGGGTTTGAACACCACATTAAACTCAAACCTCAAGGTCAACACATTGTACACAAGGTTCGCCCCATCCCACTTTTCAAATGAACTTAAACAAGTCTGAGGGGATCTCTGTAGCTAACAGATTATTGTTCCATGTGATTCTTTTCAATGGGTTGCACCAATAGTGGCAGCTCGCAAGAAGTCTGGCGAAATCAGGTTATGTGCTGATTTACGCACCTTCAACAAAAACACTGTGGTGGACTGCCACCCTCTACCTAAAACACAAGAGTTAATTGCCAATTTGCAGGGGCAGGATCGTTTTCTATAATTTATCTACAATCAGCTTACCACTAGATTGCTCCAACACAAGAATCACAAGAGCTTACCACATTCATAACACAGTTTGGAGCCTATAACTACCACAGACTACCCTCTGGCCTTGCATCAGCAGCAAGTGTTTTCCGTAACTAATGGACAAATTATTTAGGGATGTGGTGTGTGCACAAGCTTATCAAGGTGACATTCTAATATTTGCCAACATCACTGAAGAACATAATCAAATTTTGAGAAAAGTACTGTCCATCTTGTCATAGAGAATAATTACTATTAAGCATGATAAAGGTTAATTTGCAACTGGGGAATTAGAATACCTGGGTCACACACTATCTTCTGAGGGGGTCAAACCTAATTCATGCCTAATCAAGGCCATTGTCCATTGTTCGTTCCTTGGATTAGCAGAATAATATGTGTGGTTCGTGAAAGGTTATTGTTAGACCTGGCATCCTTGGCGTGGTCTCCCCTGTCTTTTTTTGCCTCTGCTTCCCATGTTTTGACTCTGTGCTAGACTCTGTATTTGCTATTTTTGGTACTCTGGGCACTTTACCACTGCTGACCAGTGCTAAAGTGCAAGTGCTTCCTGTGTAAAATGCATGATTGGCCCATTGATTTACTAGTAAGTCCATAGTAAAGTGCACTAGAGGTGCCCGGGCCTGTAAATCAAATGCTACTAGTAGGCCTGTAGCCCTGGTTGTGCCACCCACATGAGTAGCCCTGTAAACATGGCTAAGACCTGCCACTGCAGTGTCTGTGTGTGCAGTTTTAAAATGCCAATTCGATCTGACAAGTGTACCTGCTTGCCAGGCCCAAACCTTCCCTTTTTATACAGGTAAGGCACCCCTAAGGTATGCACTAGGTAGCCCCATGGGCAGGGTGAAGTGTAAGTTAAAGGTGAGACATGTACTCATGTGTTTTACACACCCCAACAGTGAAATACTGGCAAATTTGGTTTCACTGTTGCAAGGCCTAGCTCTCTCATAGGTTAAAATGGGGTCTGCCTTTAAATATCTTTTCAGTTCAGTCTCCCTTTGGGAGCAGATAGAACTTTGGAGTTTGATGTCTCTGAACTCACAATTTAAAAATACTTATTTTGGTAAAGTTGTTTTTTAAATTTTCAGTTTGAAAATGCCACTCTTAGAAAGTGGGCTTTTTCTTGCTTAAAGCATTCTGTGAGTCTGCCTGCTTGTGTACTCCCTGTCTGGGTCAGACTGACAGTTGGGCTGTTTGTGAATGCCCTCTAGACAGTGAAACAAAGGGAGCTGGGGTGTAGCCTGCATATCCTGATGGGCCATCTGGGCTAGAGTGGAAAGGAGAAGTGGTCACTTACACCTGAATGGGCTGTGCCTGTCCTCACACAACGCAGTCTGTCTGGAGCCAGGCCTGGGCAAGGCAGGATCTTGTGAACAACAGAGTCTTTCCTTTGAAGTTTGCCAACTTCAAAGGCAGAAAGGGGTATAAGTAGTGAACCCACACCCCCATATTTTTAAAAATTCATATCCTGACTTGTGTATGTTTGATTATTGTCGTTTTGGTCTTGTTTGATTTAGATAAATATTGCCTACTTTTCTAAACTGGTGTGGTGTCGATTTTGTAGTGTTTTCACTGTATTACTGTGTGTGTTGGTACAAATACTTTGCACAGTGCCTTTGAGATAAGCCTGACTGCTTGTGCCAAGCTACCAAGGGGGAAAGCAGGGGTTATCTGAGTGTGTATCTCCATTGCCCTGACTAGAGTGAGGGTCCCTGCTTGGAAAGAGTGCAAACTGACTGCCAACCAGAGACCCCATTTCTAACAGTTATGCTTAAATTGTAGAATCATTAAGGTGTTATTAAGGAGGGGACAAAAGTTTCAGTAGGCAAGTGAATTAGATACTGCATTTGACAACACAAGGAAAATGATTGCAGAGGCCCCTGCATTGAGTACATTTAGAGAGGACTGCACATCTGTAATTATTGTTGATGCCAGCATGTACGGTTTGGGTGCCATTCTAAACCAATGAGTGTCTAGAAAGGAACATACTGTGGCGTTTGCATCTTGAGCTTTGAAACAAGGCGAATGCCAATACTGCACCATTGTGCATGAAGCGTGCATACAGGCCGTACAGAAATTTAAAATGTACATCTGCGGTCACAAGTTTGAGCAATTAACTGTGAACATGGCTCAGACCTGCCACTGCGGTGTCTGTGTGTGCAGTTTTAAACTGTCAATTCGACTTGGCAAGTGTACCCACTTGCCAGGCCCAAACCTTCCATTTTTATACATGTAAGGCCCCCATAAGGTAGGCCCTAGGTAGCCCCATGGGCAGGGTGCAGTGTATGTTAAGGGTGGGACATGTACACATGTGTTTTACATGCACATATTGAATGGAAGTGGACTGCGTAATCTGTCTGCAAGATTAGGCTAGTGTCAAAACTTCATGAATACAATTTTGTTATCAAACATCTACCAGGTGGGAGAAAGTTCTGTGCTGATTGCCTGCCCAGGCTCCTTTAAAAGATATGGAGGGCAGTGATGGGTTGGATGAAACAGTTGTAGCTGAGATGGATGCTGTCAAAGAATGAGGTGCCATCATCACTGAGAAAGAACAGACAAAGTACTCTGAGAAAAATGAAAGTTTACAGAAAATTCTAGGATTTATTGCAAAAGATTGGCCAGAAGACAGATATCTGGCAGGTGAATTGAATCATCTGGTCAAGTCTCTGAAAAGCTGTCTTTAGTAAATGGTCTAATTGTGAAGGGTGAATTGTTTGTTCCACCTGCAAAGTTACGAAATGATATAATTTTGCTGGGTCATCAAAGACACCTAGGGCTAACAAAAACATGTAAATAATTAAGCAACACTGGTGGCCATCCTTAGACATCCAGGTCAAGTTTGTAATTGACAGATGTTCTCAATGTTTACTCTCTGACAAACACTGAAAACTGCTAGTGCATCTTTATATCCAGTCCCTTTTCCAGACGGGGTTTAGGAAAAAAACAGATTTGGATTTTTCGGGATCATATTCTGCACTCCAGACTAAAATTGAGTATTTATAACTATTAACAGATTATTACTCTAAATGGATATATTTTTGTTTCATAAAAGCTCATAATACAGAGTCCGTTATCAATATTCTTGAAAAGAAGACTCCCCTAAGGAAATTGTCACCGATAATTGTACACGTCACATTTGATCATATGCATTATTTTATGAGAAGCTATGATGTGAAACACAAAGGTAGCTTTTATTCACCTTCTTCAAATGGATTAGTGAAACGAGGAAATATATTCATTAAGGAAGGTATCCAGACTGCTCTCGCATCTGGACTAGATGTAAATGATTTGCTTAAGAAGAGGCTATGGAACCACAACATTTCACCACATTGTACTACAGGCACTGCACCTTTCTCTCTTCTGAGAGGGACAGAGGTTCACATGGGTCTATTTCTTGGATGGCTTGAAAACATAAGTTGCAAGAGCTATGTTGCAGAGCAAGATGATGGACGTGAGGCTTCTTCTAAAGAAGCATTGTATCAGGTTCAAATGAAAAAGTACTATGATGAGAAACATAATTCAGGTGACACTCACTTCAATGTTAGGGCTGGGTTCTAATTAAGAAACTAGTCAGTCAATAAAGGAGAATCAAAGTTTACCTCACCAGTAAAAGTCATCAAGGTGAGCAAAGGGTCTTTGCTACTAGAAGGGAAAGGATAATGGCATAAAAGGCAACTAGTGAGACTTACCCAGCAGCAAGCTGAAATTATTGGAAAAGAAAACTAACACAGGCTCGGACTCTGACAGGCCATGCTGTTGCAGCCCAGCATTGTACCATCTTATCAAGCCACTGGTGGTGGCCACAGACGTACTCAGGCATTGACAATGCTACAATCCATATGAATCCGTAAAAGAAAGGAGAGTATCATTTGACACTGGAGTTGAAGTCAAAAAATGTGGTCGTAGTGTTGTAGGAGGCTGGACTGGCTTGTAGTGAGTACCAAGGGGTACTTGCACCTTGCACCAGGCCCAGTTATCCCTTATTAGTGTATAGGGTGTCTAGCAGCTTAGGCTGATAGATAATGGTAGCTTAGCAAAGCAGCTCAGGCTGAACTAGGAGACGTGTGAAGCTACTACAGTACCACCTAGTGTCATATGCACAATATCATAAGAAAACACAATACACAGTTATACTAAAAATAAAGGTACTTTATTTTTATGACAATATGCCAAAGTATCTTAGAGTGTACCCTCAGTGAGAGGATAGGAAATATACACAAGATATATATACACAATAGCAAAAATATGCAGTATAGTCTTAGAAAACAGTGCAAACAATGTATAGTTACAATAGGATGCAATGGGGAAACATAGGGATAGGGGCAACACAAACCATATACTCTAGAAGTGGAATGCGAACCACGAATGGACCCCAAACCTATGTGACCTTGTAGAGGGTCGCTGGGACTATTAGAAAATAGTGAGAGTTAGCAAAATAACCCTCCCCAAGACCCTGAAAAGTGAGTGCAAAGTGCACTAAAGTTCCCCTAAGGACAAAATAGTCGTGTTAGAGGGAGAATGCAAGGAAAACACAAATCAGCAATGCAACAACGATGGATTCCTGTCTGAGGGTACCTGTGGAACAAGGGGACCAAGTCCAAAAGTCACAAGCAGCTCGTAGCTGGGCAGATGCCCAAGAAATGCCAGCGGTTGGTGCAAAGAAGCTCTTACTAGGCTGAAGAGCTGTGAATACTGCAGGAACGACAAGGGCTAGAGACTTCCCCTTTGGAGGATGGATCCCCCACGCCTTGGAGAGTCGTGCAGAAGTGTTTTCCCGCCGGATGGACGCCAACAAGCCTTGCTACACGCAAATCGTGCGTTTGGCGTTTTTGGACGCTGCTGGGGCCCAGGAGGGACCAGAAGGTCGCAAATTGGACCTGCAGAGAGAGGGGACGTCGAGCAAGACAAAGAGCCCTCACTGAAGCAGGTAGCACCCGGAGAAGTGCCAGAAACAGGCACTACGAGGATGCGTGAAACGGTGCTCGCCGAACTTGCACAAAGGAGTCCCACGTCGCCGGAGACCAACTTAGAAAGTCGTGCAATGCAGGTTAGAGTGCCGTGGACCCAGGCTTGGCTGTGCACACAGGATTTCCGCCGGAAGTGCACAGGGGCCGGAGAAGCTTGCAAAGTCGCGGTTCCCAGCAATGCAGCCCAGCGAGGTGAGGCAAGGACTTACCTCCACCAAACTTGGGCTGAAGAGTCACTGGACCGTGGGGGTCACTTGGACGGTGTCGCTGGATTCGAGGGACCTCGCTCGTCGTGCTGAGAGGAGACCCAAGGGACCGGAGATGCAGCTTTTTGGTGCCTGCGGTTGCAGGGGGAAGATTCCGTCGACCCACGGGAGATTTCTTCGGAGCTTCTGGTGCAGAGAGGAGGCAGACTACCCCCACAGCATGCACAAGCAGGGAAACAGTCGAGAAGGCGGCAGGATCAGCGTTACAGAGTTGCAGTAGTCGTCTTTGCTACTATGTTGCAGGTTTGCAGGCTTCCAGCGCGGTCAGCGGTCGATTCCTTATCAGAAGGTGAAGAGGGAGATGCAGAGGAACTCGGCTGAGCTCATGCATTCGTTATCTAAAGTTTCCCCAGAGACAGAGACCCTAAATAGCCAGAAAAGAGGGTTTGGCTACCTAGGAGAGAGGAAAGGCTACTAACACCTGAAGGAGCCTATCACAAGGAGTCTCTGACGTCACCTGGTGGCACTGGCCACTCAGAGCAGTCCAGTGTGCCAGCAGCACCTCTGTTTCCAAGATGGCAGAGGTCTGGAGCACACTGGAGGAGCTCTGGACACCTCCCAGGGGAGGTGCAGGTCAGGGGAGTGGTCACTCCCCTTTCCTTTGTCCAGTTTCGTGCCAGAGCAGGGGCTAAGGGGTCCCTGAACCGGTGTAGACTGGCTTATGCAGAATTGGGCACATCTGTGCCCAACAAAGCATTTCCAGAGGCTGGGGGAGGCTACTCCTCCCCTGCCTTCACACCATTTTCCAAAGGGAGAGGGTGTCACACCCTCTCTCAGAGGAAGTTCTTTGTTCTGCCATCCTGGGCCAGGCCTGGCTGGACCCCAGGAGGGCAGCTGCCTGTCTGAGGGGTTGGCAGCAGCAGCAGCTGCAGAGAAACCCCAGGAAGGGCAGTCTGGCAGTACCAGGGTCTGTGCTACAGACCACTGGGATCATGGAATTGTACCAACAATGCCAGGATGGCATAGAGGGGGCAATTCCATGATCATAGACATGTTACATGGCCATATTCGGAGTTACCATGGTGAAGCTACATATAGGTAGTGACCTATATGTAGTGCACGCGTGTAATGGTGTCCCCGCACTCACAAAGTTCAGTGAATTGGCTCTGAACAATGTGGGGGCACCTTGGCTAGTGCCAGGGTGCCCTCACACTAAGTAACTTTGCACCTAACCTTTACCAGGTAAAGGTTAGACATATAGGTGACTTATAAGTTACTTAAGTGCAGTGTAAAATGGCTGTGAAATAACGTGGACGTTATTTCACTCAGGCTGCAGTGGCAGGCCTGTGTAAGAATTGTCAGAGCTCCCTATGGGTGGCAAAAGAAATGCTGCAGCCCATAGGGATCTCCTGGAACCCCAATACCCTGGGTACCTCAGTACCATATACTAGGGAATTATAAGGGTGTTCCAGTAAGCCAATGTAAATTGGTAAAAATGGTCACTAGCCTGTCAGTGACAATTTGGAAAGAAATGAGAGAGCATAACCACTGAGGTTCTGATTAGCAGAGCCTCAGTGAGACAGTTAGTCACTACACAGGTAACACATTCAGGCACACTTATGAGCACTGGGGCCCTGGGTTACCAGGGTCCCAGTGACACATACAACTAAAACAACATATATACAGTGAAAAATGGGGGTAACATGCCAGGCAAGATGGTACTTTCCTACACAACCCCCCCCCCAAACGAAGGACAATAAGACTAGCCATTACCTGATGAGTCTTCATTGTCTAAGTGGAAATATCTGGAGAGTCCATCTGCATTGGAGTGGCTACTCCCAGGTCTATGTTCCACTGTATAGTCCATTCCCTGTAGGGATATGGACCACCTCAACAATTTAGGATTTTCACCTTTCATTTGTTTTAGCCAAAGTAGAGGTTTGTGGTCTGTCTGAACAATGAAGTGAGTGCCAAACAGGTATGGCCTCAACTTCTTCAGAGCCCAGACCACAGCAAAGGCCTCCCTCTCAATGGCAGACCAACGCTTTTCTCTAGGGGTCAACCTTCTACTAATAAAAGCAACAGGTTGATCCTGGCCCTCAGAATTAAGTTGTGATAGGACTGCCCCTACTCCTAATTCAGATGCATCAGTCTGGACATAGAATTTTTTAGAGTAACAAGGGCTTTTCAGGACAGGTGCAGAGCACATGGCCTGCTTCAGCTCCTCAAAAGCTTTCTGACAGTTTGCTGTCCATAATACCTTTTTAGGCATTTTCTTGGATGTGAGGTCATTAAGAGGGGCTGCAATGGAGCCATAGTTCTTAATGAACCTCCTGTAATACCCAGTGAGGCCTAGGAAGGCTCTCACCTGAGTCTGAGTGGTAGGGGGAACCCAATCAATAATAGTTTGGATTTTCCCCTGACGTGGTGCAATCTGTTCCCCACCAACAAGGTGTCCCAGATAAACCACCTTACCCTGCCCTATCTGGCACTTTGAAGCCTTGATAGTGAGGCCTGCCTTTTGCAGGGCCTCCAAAACTTTCCATAGGTGGACCAGGTGATCATCCCAGCTGGAGCTAAAGACAGCTATATCATCCAAATATGCTGCACTGAAAGCTTCCAGCCCTTGCAGGACTGTGTTCACCAACCTCTGAAAAGTGGCAGGTGCATTTTTCAAACCAAAAGGCATTACAGTAAACTGGTAATGTCCTCCAATGGTAGAAAATGCAGTCTTAGGTTTAGCATCTTCTGACATTTTGATCTGCCAATACCCTGCAGTCAAATCAAAAGTGCTTAGATACTTGGCAGATGCCAGTGTATCTATTAGCTCATCTGCCCTGGGTATAGGGTGAGCGTCAGTTTTGGTTACCAAGTTGAGACCTCTATAGTCTACACAAAACCTCATTTCCTTCTTTCCATCTTTAGAATTGGGTTTTGGTACCAGTACCACAGGAGAAGCCCATGGACTGTCAGAGTGCTCAACCACTCCTAGTTCCAACATCTTCTGAACTTCTTGCTTTATGCAGTCTCTGACATGGTCAGGCTGCCTATAGATCTTACTTTTGACAGGTAAACTGTCTCCAGTATCTATAGTGTGCTCACACCAAGAAGTGGTGCCTGGCACAATGGAGAAGAGTTCTGAAAATTGTCCTAGGAGATTTATGCAATTATCTTTCTGCTCAGCAGTAAGACAATCAGCCAAAACTACACCTTCCACAAGAGCATCTTGTTCTGTGGAAGAGAAGAGATCAGGTAGAGGATCACTGTCTTCTTCCTGTCCCTCATCTGTTGCCATGAGCAGGGTGAGATCAGCCCTGTCATAGTAGGGTTTCAGGCGGTTGACATGGAGCACCCTAAGGGGACTCCTGGCAGTGCCTAAGTCAACCAAGTAGGTGACTTCACCCTTCTTTTCAACAATTGTGTGGGGTCCACTCCATTTATCTTGGAGTGCTCTTGGGGCCACAGGCTCCAAGACCCACACTTTCTGCCCTGGTTGGTACTGAACCAAAACAGCCTTCTGATCATGCCATTGCTTCTGGAGCTCTTGGCTGGCCTGAAGGTTTTTACTGGCCTTTTTCATGTACTCAGCCATCCTTGATCTGAGGCCAAGTACATAATCCACAATATCCTGCTTAGGAGTTTTTAAAGGTTGTTCCCAACCCTCCTTTACAAGTGTGAGTGGACCCCTAACAGGGTGTCCAAAAAGAAGTTCAAAGGGGCTGAAGCCCACTCCTTTCTGGGGTACCTCCCTGTAGGCAAAAAGGAGGCATGGTAGAAGGATATCCCATCTCCTGCGGAGTTTTTCAGGGAGTCCCATAATCATGCCTTTGAGAGTTTTATTAAATCTCTCCACCAGTCCATTTGTTTGTGGATGATAGGGTGTTGTGAACTTGTAAGTTACACCACACTCCTTCCACATGGCCTTTAAGTATGCAGACATGAAATTGCTTCCTCTGTCTGATACTACTTCCTTTGGGAAGCCCACCCTGGAAAATATTCCCAGGAGGGCCTTTGCCACTGCAGGAGCTGTAGTGGTCCTTAAAGGAATAGCTTCAGGATATCTTGTGGCATGGTCCACTACCACCAAGATAAACCTATTGCCTGAAGCAGTAGGAGGGTCAAGGGGGCCAACTATGTCAACCCCTACCCTTTCAAAGGGAACCCCAACCACAGGCAGTGGGATAAGGGGTGCCTTTGGAGTGCCACCTGTCTTGCCACTGGCTTGACAGGTTTCACAGGACTTACAAAATTATTTTGTGTCCTCAGACATCCTAGGCCAATGAAACAGTGGTACCAATCTGTCCCAAGTTTTCATTTGACCCAGGTGCCCAGCTAAGGGAATGTCATGTGCCAGTGTTAGGAGGAACTTTCTGTACTCCTGAGGAATCACTAATCTCCTGGCAGCTCCAGGTTTAGGATCCCTATTCTCAGTGTACAAGAGGTTGTCCTCCCAGTAAACTCTGTGTGAGTCACTGACATCCCCATTAGCCTGTTTGACAGCTTGCTGTCTGAGACCCTCTAATGTGGGACAGGTTTGCTGTGCCACACTCAGCTCCTCTCTGGCAGGCCCCCCTTCACCCAAAAGCTCAGCAGTGTCTGCTTCCAGCTCCTCTGGTGTAGGTTCTGCACAGGGAGGGAATTCTTCTTCCTCAGAAGTAGAATCCACTGTAGAGGGAGGGATAGTAGGAAGTGGTTTGCTTCTACTAGCCCTAGCTTTAGGGAGCACTTGGTCCATTGTTCCAGGATCCAAGCTTCCCTGTCCTTTTTGCTTTTTGGCCTGAGCCCTTGTCAAAGCAAAAATATGCCCTGGGATGCCCAGCATTGCTGCATGGGCCTCCAACTCCACATCTGACCAAGCTGATGTCTCCAAATCGTTCCCTAATAGACAGTCTACAGGTAAATCTGAAGCTACCACAACTTTCTTTGGACCAGATACCCCCCCCCAGTTGAGATTTACAACAGCCATGGGGTGGCTTTGTGTTATGTTGTGAGCATCGGTTACTTGGTACTGGTGTCCAAGTATGTGTTGTTCAGGGTGCACCAGTTTCTCAATCACCATTGTGACACTGGCACCTGTGTCCCTGTAGGCCTGGACCTCAACACCATTTATTAGGGTTAGTTGCTTGTACTTCTCCAAGTTATGGGGGCAAGCAACCAAAGTGGCTAAGTCAATAGCCCCTTCAGAGACTAAAGTAGCCTCTGTGGTCTCCCTAATCAGACCAACCCCAACTAAATTACCAAAAGTGAGCCCAGCTACTCCCTTGGATTGGCTATTAGTAGGTTTGCTCCCACCACCACTGCTATTAGTAGGGACACTAGGTGTAGCAGTAGGGGTTGTAGTGGTAGGAGCTGTGGTGCCTTTCTTTGGACAACTGGGATCTGTTGTCCAATGGCCTTTTATTTTACATAAATAGCACCATGGTTTCTTTTCCTTGTTCTGATTAAAGGAGGATTTGGGCCCACCACCCCCACCAGAGTGTTTTTGTGGGCCTGATGAAGACTCATTTTTAGATTTGTCCCCACCCTTGTCAGAAGACTTACCATCCTTCTTTTTGTTGCCATCTTTGTCACCCCCTGTATGAACTTTTCTGTTCACTCTTGTTCTGACCCATTTGTCTGCCTTCTTTCCCAATTCTTGGGGAGAGGTCAGATCAGAGTCCACCAAGTACTGGTGCAACAAATCAGACACACAATTATTAAGAATATGCTCTCTCAGGATCAAGTTATACAGGCTGTCATAATCAGTAACTTTACTGCCATGTAACCACCCCTCCAAGGCCTTCACTGCCTGGTCAATGAAATCAACCCAGTCTTGTGAAGACTCCTTTTTGGTATCTCTGAACTTTATCCTGTACTGTTCAGTGGTTAAGCCATAACCATCCAGGAGTGCATTCTTAAGAACTTGGAAATTGTTAGCATCATTTTCTTTTACAGTAAGGAGCCTATCCCTACCTTTTCCAGTAAATGATAGCCATAGGATAGCAGCCCACTGCTTTTGAGGGACATCCTGTACAGCACAGGCCCTCTCAAGTGCAGCAAACCACTTGTTAATGTCATCCCCCTCCTTGTAAGGGGAAACTATCTTGTGCAGATTCCTGGAATCATGCTCTTTTGCAGGATGACTATGGGGAATACTGCTGCTGCCACCATGGGTATCTAAACCCATCTTCTGTCTTTCCCTCTCTATTTCTAAAGACTGTCTATCCAAATCCAGCTGTTGCTTCTTGAGCTTCAGTCTGGTTTGCTCCACTCACAATCTATTGAGCTCCCTTTCTAACAATCTGTCATCAGGGTGGGTGGGAGGGACATTTCTAGATACAGAGGTATGATGGGAATGAACAGAAGGAGACCTGTCCCTTACTAAGGGCACCCTAACAGCTTGGCTACCAGCATAATGTGAGAGCACATCATCAGTATGATGTGATTCAACCTCTGTACCAACTATGCTAGACTGTCTAGTAATGGGCAGGCTGAGAAGTTTCTTTCCTGAACCTTTTCCTGGGGGAGTCCCTGGATCAGATTGAGAACCATTAGCTACTTTTTCTACAGATTGGGCACTTATGGCCTTATCCTGTACTCTAAGCATATTAATTAACAGTTCTAAGGAAGGATTCTTCCCTACACTCAAACCTCTCTCTATGCAGAGACTCCTTGCTCCTTTCCAGCTAAGGTGATCATATGCAAGTTTGGACAGTTCAACATTTTTTCCTGTGCCAGACATTTTTTAGAGAGAGTTAAAGTGATAGAAAAAGAGAAAAAAGTTTTCAGAACTTTTTGGAAAGACAGAAAAAAACTTTTTAAACTTTTAAGAACTTTTTGAAAGTTTAGAAGTACTTTTCAGCACTTAGAAAAGAGTGAAAAGAGGAAATGCAAAACTTTTTGGCTATGTGTATATACACTGACCTTGTTTTGTATATTTTTCTCTTATGAAAAGTACAATGACAAGAGTGGTAAGTAGTCTCAAGCACTTATCCCACCGCTGCACAACCAATGTAGGAGGCTGGACTGGCTTGTAGTGAGTACCAAGGGGTACTTGCACCTTGCACCAGGCCCAGTTATCCCTTATTAGTGTATAGGGTGTCTAGCAGCTTAGGCTGATAGATAATGGTAGCTTAGCAAAGCAGCTCAGGCTGAACTAGGAGACGTGTGAAGCTACTACAGTACCACCTAGTGTCATATGCACAATATCATAAGAAAACACAATACACAGTTATACTAAAAATAAAGGTACTTTATTTTTATGACAATATGCCAAAGTATCTTAGAGTGTACCCTCAGTGAGAGGATAGGAAATATACACAAGATATATATACACAATAGCAAAAATATGCAGTATAGTCTTAGAAAACAGTGCAAACAATGTATAGTTACAATAGGATGCAATGGGGAAACATAGGGATAGGGGCAACACAAACCATATACTCTAGAAGTGGAATGCGAACCACGAATGGACCCCAAACCTATGTGACCTTGTAGAGGGTCGCTGGGACTATTAGAAAATAGTGAGAGTTAGCAAAATAACCCTCCCCAAGACCCTGAAAAGTGAGTGCAAAGTGCACTAAAGTTCCCCTAAGGACAAAATAGTCGTGTTAGAGGGAGAATGCAAGGAAAACACAAATCAGCAATGCAACAACGATGGATTCCTGTCTGAGGGTACCTGTGGAACAAGGGGACCAAGTCCAAAAGTCACAAGCAGCTCGTAGCTGGGCAGATGCCCAAGAAATGCCAGCGGTTGGTGCAAAGAAGCTCTTACTAGGCTGAAGAGCTGTGAATACTGCAGGAACGACAAGGGCTAGAGACTTCCCCTTTGGAGGATGGATCCCCCACGCCTTGGAGAGTCGTGCAGAAGTGTTTTCCCGCCGGATGGACGCCAACAAGCCTTGCTACACGCAAATCGTGCGTTTGGCGTTTTTGGACGCTGCTGGGGCCCAGGAGGGACCAGAAGGTCGCAAATTGGACCTGCAGAGAGAGGGGACGTCGAGCAAGACAAAGAGCCCTCACTGAAGCAGGTAGCACCCGGAGAAGTGCCAGAAACAGGCACTACGAGGATGCGTGAAACGGTGCTCGCCGAAGTTGCACAAAGGAGTCCCACGTCGCCGGAGACCAACTTAGAAAGTCGTGCAATGCAGGTTAGAGTGCCGTGGACCCAGGCTTGGCTGTGCACACAGGATTTCCGCCGGAAGTGCACAGGGGCCGGAGAAGCTTGCAAAGTCGCGGTTCCCAGCAATGCAGCCCAGCGAGGTGAGGCAAGGACTTACCTCCACCAAACTTGGGCTGAAGAGTCACTGGACCGTGGGGGTCACTTGGACGGTGTCGCTGGATTCGAGGGACCTCGCTCGTCGTGCTGAGAGGAGACCCAAGGGACCGGAGATGCAGCTTTTTGGTGCCTGCGGTTGCAGGGGGAAGATTCCGTCGACCCACGGGAGATTTCTTCGGAGCTTCTGGTGCAGAGAGGAGGCAGACTACCCCCACAGCATGCACAAGCAGGGAAACAGTCGAGAAGGCGGCAGGATCAGCGTTACAGAGTTGCAGTAGTCGTCTTTGCTACTATGTTGCAGGTTTGCAGGCTTCCAGCGCGGTCAGCGGTCGATTCCTTATCAGAAGGTGAAGAGGGAGATGCAGAGGAACTCGGCTGAGCTCATGCATTCGTTATCTAAAGTTTCCCCAGAGACAGAGACCCTAAATAGCCAGAAAAGAGGGTTTGGCTACCTAGGAGAGAGGAAAGGCTACTAACACCTGAAGGAGCCTATCACAAGGAGTCTCTGACGTCACCTGGTGGCACTGGCCACTCAGAGCAGTCCAGTGTGCCAGCAGCACCTCTGTTTCCAAGATGGCAGAGGTCTGGAGCACACTGGAGGAGCTCTGGACACCTCCCAGGGGAGGTGCAGGTCAGGGGAGTGGTCACTCCCCTTTCCTTTGTCCAGTTTCGCGCCAGAGCAGGGGCTAAGGGGTCCCTGAACCGGTGTAGACTGGCTTATGCAGAATTGGGCACATCTGTGCCCAACAAAGCATTTCCAGAGGCTGGGGGAGGCTACTCCTCCCCTGCCTTCACACCATTTTCCAAAGGGAGAGGGTGTCACACCCTCTCTCAGAGGAAGTTCTTTGTTCTGCCATCCTGGGCCAGGCCTGGCTGGACCCCAGGAGGGCAGCTGCCTGTCTGAGGGGTTGGCAGCAGCAGCAGCTGCAGAGAAACCCCAGGAAGGGCAGTCTGGCAGTACCAGGGTCTGTGCTACAGACCACTGGGATCATGGAATTGTACCAACAATGCCAGGATGGCATAGAGGGGGCAATTCCATGATCATAGACATGTTACATGGCCATATTCGGAGTTACCATGGTGAAGCTACATATAGGTAGTGACCTATATGTAGTGCACGCGTGTAATGGTGTCCCCGCACTCACAAAGTTCAGTGAATTGGCTCTGAACAATGTGGGGGCACCTTGGCTAGTGCCAGGGTGCCCTCACACTAAGTAACTTTGCACCTAACCTTTACCAGGTAAAGGTTAGACATATAGGTGACTTATAAGTTACTTAAGTGCAGTGTAAAATGGCTGTGAAATAACGTGGACGTTATTTCACTCAGGCTGCAGTGGCAGGCCTGTGTAAGAATTGTCAGAGCTCCCTATGGGTGGCAAAAGAAATGCTGCAGCCCATAGGGATCTCCTGGAACCCCAATACCCTGGGTACCTCAGTACCATATACTAGGGAATTATAAGGGTGTTCCAGTAAGCCAATGTAAATTGGTAAAAATGGTCACTAGCCTGTCAGTGACAATTTGGAAAGAAATGAGAGAGCATAACCACTGAGGTTCTGATTAGCAGAGCCTCAGTGAGACAGTTAGTCACTACACAGGTAACACATTCAGGCACACTTATGAGCACTGGGGCCCTGGGTTACCAGGGTCCCAGTGACACATACAACTAAAACAACATATATACAGTGAAAAATGGGGGTAACATGCCAGGCAAGATGGTACTTTCCTACAAGTGTGAAGGTATCTAGGGAGTATAATGACAAGATCTTGTACTGAATCCTTATCTACTTAAAAAAAAAATGGCTCATGTATGCTTTGTCTTGGTTTTAGCTTGAACATGATTTTGTCTTTTTTTTTAAAGGGAGGATTTGATGTAGTGTGTATTGTTCAAAACTGTTTATGTTCAAATATGTTATATACTTTATGACATGCAGCTCTTCCATGAGTGGGGTCAGAGTGATGGAAAAGGCCTCCTTGATTGATGCAATTCAGCAGTTGGAATCTGGGTCAGACACACAGTCTGTGTCAGGGGTTGTAGGAAAATGCCACAGTTTGCATGGTCACCCCCCACTTTTTGCCTAGTGTTGGGGCCAGCTTTGATTGGAAGTGTGCTGGGACCCTGCTAACCAGGCCCCAGCACCAGTGTTCTCTCCCTAAAACTGTACTGTTGTTACCACAATTGGCTCAGCCCTGGCACACACTTAAGTCCCTTGTAAAAGGTACCCCTGGTACCAAGGGCCCTGTGACCAGGGAATGTCCCTAAGGGCTGCAGCATGTATTATGCCACCCTCAGGGACCCGTCACTCAGTACATGCACACTGCTTTGCAACTGGTATGCGCTAGTGGGGAGAAAAGACAAAGTCGACAAAGTCGTCAAAGCACTCCCCTCAGAGTGCCATGCCCACAAACCACTGCCTGTGGCATAGGTAAGTCACCCCTCTAGCAGGCCTTACAGCCCTAAGGCAGTGAGCACTATACCACAGGTGAGAGCACAGGTGCATGAGCACTATGCCTCTACAGTGTCTAAGTCATTCCTTAGAAACTGTAAGTGCAGGGTAGCCATACTGAGTATATGGTCTGGGAGTTTGTCATTACGAACTCAACAGCACAATACTGGCTACACTGAATACTGGGAGGTTTGGTATCAAACTTCTCAGCACAATAAACGCACACTGATGCCAGTGTGGGATTTATTGAAAAATGCACACAGAGGGTATCTTAGAGATGCCCCCTGTAGGTTAGCCCAACTGCTAGTGCAAGGCTGACCGATCTGTGCCAACCTGTCACTTCCAGATGAGTTTCTGACCACATGGGGTGAGTGCCTTTGTGCATTCTGTAGTCAGAATCAAAGCCTGCACTGGGTGGAGGTGCTTCACACCTCCCCCTGCAGGAACTGTAACACCTCGTGAGCCTCAAAGGCTCAAGCCTGGTGTTACAGTGCCCCAGGGCACTCCAGCTAGTGGAGATACCCGCCCCCCCGAATGAGCCCCCTCTGACCCTAACACACCCCTAAATTTAGTATTTAAGGATGACCCTGAACCAAGCTCTTCAGATTCCTAACGACCTCAAGAAGGAAGAAGGACTGCTGAGCAGAGAAGAGAAGGAGACAACAACTGACTCGGCCCCAGCCCTATCGGCCCGTCTCCTGATTCGAAAAGCTGCAAGTAAAAAAGCAACATGTTCTACAGGACCAGCGACCCCTGAAAAGCTTCCAGGGGACTGCCTGCATCACCGAGGACCAAGAAACTCCTGTGGATAGCGGACCTGTCCAAAAAGAAGACAAAGAAACCATCTTTAAAGGGACTCTCACCTCACTCCAGAAGTGTGAGTCCAACTACTCTGCACCTGGCACCCACGGCCCATGTCCAGAGAAACCACCTATCCAGAGAGGACCCCCAGGCGACTCTGACGATGTGTCGACCCTGGGCTGACCTCTCTGCACCCCCACAACAACGCCTGCATTGGGAATCCCAAGGACCCCCTGACCACGACTGCCGGGACGAAGATATCTGACGCCTGGGGAAGCACTGCACCCGCAGCCCCCTGGCCCGAGAGAAACCGACCACCAGTGCAGCATCTACCAGCAGGCAGCCCTCACCCTTGCCCAGTTGGTGACCAAGAGGCCCCCCTGTGCCCTGCCTGCAGACCCTAAGTGGCCCCCAGGTCCCTCCATAGAGTTCTATTGAGAACCCGATGCCCTGCTGGCACACTGCACCCGGCCTCCCCCGTGCTGCTGAGGGTGTGGTTTTTGTGCCTAATTGGGGCCCTTCAAGTACTCCTCCAACCCCCCCTGGTCTGCCCTCCAACAATGCAGGTGCTTACCTGCAAGCAGACAGGAACCAGATTACCCCCGTCTCCATAGGGGCCCATGTTATTTTGGCTCCTGTTTGACCTCTGAACCTATCCTGCCCTGTGTTGCTGGGTGTTTGGGGTTACCTTGAACCCCTAACGGTGGGCTACCTATGCTCCAGAGACTGAACACGTTGTTACTTACCTCAAAAACTGTACTTTACTTACATCCCCCAGGATCTGTTGAAAATTGCAGTGTCCACTTTTAAAATAGCTTTTTGCCATTTTACAGAAAACTGTGTACATTGTTGATGCCATGTAAAGTTCCAAGTATTACCCTGTAAAGTACCTTTCATTTAATGTACTGACCTGCTATATGAATCTCGTGGTTCTAGAAATAAATTAACAAAAGTATATTTTTCTATACAAAAACCTACTGGCCTGGAGTTAAGTCTTTGAGTGTGTGTTTTCACATATTACTTGTGTATGTGTACAACAAATGCTGAACACTACCCTCTGATAAGCCTAACTGCTCGACCACACTACCACAAATAGAGCATTAGTATTATCTATTATTGCCTCTGTCAAGCCTCTTGGGGAACCTCTGTACTCTGTGCACGCTATATCTCATTTTGACATAGTATATACAGAGACAGCTTCCTTCAAGGGTCTTCTTTGGAATTAATCTTGTTTCCTTACCTGCTACTTTGTAAGCCAGTTAATTTCAGTATCCTGCTTAAAAGCCTCAGGGGTGCCCCTGTACATTCTTAATTTTTGTGTCCACAAAAGATACACTCTGTAACGTGGCTGTACCACAAGGGCATGAGCAGGCCATAACGACTGCTGCTACGGCAGCCAAGCCAGGCCCAACAACGCGATCTGTTCTAATGCACCTGACTTGACACCATCTTCTCAACCTACGTTGTGCAAGGCATGCACGATATTCCTTAAAACGTATGAACTAGTGTGAACTACTTAGATCTAGCCTACACCAAAAGGCTCCTACGATCTGAATGCCCAAAAGAGCCAAGAAAAGGCCTGATTCTTAATGTAGCTAAACCTATAGCCCCTCCCTCAATCCTGACCAATTTCCACCTATCACTTTTCCTTCTGTTTTTACCAGTGCCACTTGCCTAAAGAACCCTATCCATCTTCTTCTTATCTCTGTTGTATTTCTTTTTAGTTAAGCACTCCACTGCACGTAGCTAGTCAGCACTATATAAATAAATACATTTGACAATAAACTTAATTCACCGAGTTTGATTACTAACTGAAGACTCCACATATTTTAGTGGGGTAATGTTTTCCAGTTCCTGGCCCACAAGAAACATTACTGATAAAAGATGCACTTCTTAATGGCCCCTCAGTGTCAATTTAATGGTCGATTGACTTGAGTCTATATCCTGTTTTCTTTGTTTACTTGAATGAAGAAACTCAAAACTCTACATTCATCAGCTTTCAACTTATTGAGAGGACCCTGCAATTCTTATTTTAATTATCAGTGCAAGGAGGGATGGATAGCAACTAGTTGAAAACTGCTTCACTCTTTGCAAGCGTTTGTTTCTCCTGTCGAGTTTTTCTTTCACTTGTGAGACGTTGTAAGCTGCTCCAGAATATGACCATTTTACCAGTTCTCCTCTTTTTAATACAGCTTTGTCAGTCGGCCGAGCTGCAAGGAGTAGGGTGTGGATGGACAATGGAGGGAAGGCGGCCTACACAGGAGTATATAGGGCTTTTCGTACATCATAAGAGGGTGAAGTCTACTTCACAGAAAGTGGAGAGTAGCTCTCACTCTTTTAATTAATCATTTGTTTTGACATAGGAAGGACAAAAGACTGTAATAAAACACAAACATCTAATTAAATGGTACTCAATAGTAGGCAACATGTTACACTCTACCCAATCCCAGAAAAACAGAGTTTACACTCTCCACCCTTTTCATTCATACAGACTGAGGGTTCACACTCCCCAACTCATTCCTGGAAACTGAGGGTTCACATTCTACGGATTAAGGCCACGAGGGTTTATGCTTTCACTGACATTAAACACACCTTGCGGGGGGCATGGCCAAGATGGCGGCGTGAGTGGACGTGTTCGTCTGAGCTCCGCCGCCCTGGCCCCAGAACACTGACGCGCGGCCCAGCGGGATGATGGCCCGAGGTCCCCAGGGACGGTGAGTGGTGCCGCGGACCAGAGGGCGCCAAGTGGAGACCGGGGAGCGCGCGGCACCACGAAGTGCGGACAAGGAGTGACCGGCCTTGGCCTGCGCCCGAAGCCGCAGTGTGCTCCGCGCGGCAGATCGAGCCGCGTGGTGGGCCCTGATCCGGCTGCTCCCTTGGACGTGGAGCAGCGGAGGCAGAGGCCCAGGAGGACGGCGCTAGGCCCAGAATGCGGTGAGGACAGAGCCGGGGGCCTGAGGAGCTGAGACTCGTGGGCGTCCCTGTGAGGTGGAAGCGCCCTTCCTGCTGGGCTTTCCTTGGGGGTCAGGCGGAGGCGCCCTCCCAGCTGGACTTTCCTCGATGCACGTGAGGCCTGGAGGTGGCGGCAGAGGTACGGGGGTGCATCGGGTCGCCCTGACTTTGAAGTAGGAAGACGCAGGGCGGAGAGACAGGACTGGGCCCCTGAGTGATGGTTCTGGCGACATAGTGGGGCGACGATTGGCAAGAGGAAGCACGAGAGCGCAAGGCCAGTTGTGGTCCTGGGCATGGGGGGCTTCTGGTGGTCTGGTCCCAGAGGGAGCCTGAGAAGGGGCCCAGGAGGGCAGCCTGCTCGATTGCGATAACACACAAGTGCCATGGCGGCATCCAAATCCAAGCGGGAGCGATCAGTTAGAGAAATGTTGACTGGGACCTGCCCGGCACCGGGTGGCTCGGCTGAGGAACCGCCGGCGACAAAATCCCCAGAGATGCGGGCGGAGACGGAGCTGGACAAGAGCTCCCCGGTCACGAAGAGCTTCCTAACCTCCTTGTTTGACTAGCTCCGGAGTGATATTCAGGATCTTCGTAGGGACATTTCTCAAGAGGTGAGAGCTGCGAGGTGAGGTTACGTCCCTGGGGGAGCGAGTGGCACAGATGGTAGACGAGATCTGTCGCGGTGAGGAGGTGGCGGGCCTGCAACAGAAGGTCGTCCGCCTCCGGGAGTAGCAGGACCTCCTCCAGATAGCGGTGGAGGATTTAGAAAATCGCTCGAGGAGGCATAATATCCGCATCAGAGGGGTCCCGACGGGGGCTGAGAAGGAGGACATTGGAGACTTCGTGGTGGGCCTGTTTCGCTCATTACTTGGCTTGGATGAGACCCAGGAGATTACCTTGGACAGAGTTCATTGAGTGGGCCGTGCCGGTGGGGCTGGAGACCGACCACCAGACATTCTAACCTGTGTCCACAACTATGGGCTTAAAGAGAGCATCTTGCAGCGGGCCCACAATCTTCAGTAGGTGCATTTCAGAGGTCATGAGCTCCAGTTATTCCAGGACCTCTCTGTGCGGACCTTGCAGAGGCGGCGATAATTTAAGCCCATTACGGAGCACCTGCGAGCACACGATGTGTCTTACTCCTGGGGCCACCCGTCCCACCTTGTCTTCCGGTGGGAGGATCAGCTCCGGCAGGTGAGGTCCATATCGGAGGCAAACCGGATCCTGCGCTTGGAGGATACCAGCCAGGATTCGGGTATTAAGGTGGGCTTGGCTGGCGGGGATCACCCACGTTGGCGGCGGAAGGAGAAAAGGAGGAAACTACAACGCCCTACGGCTTCGGAGCTGAGGTCGGAGCGGGAAGCTGTCTTGAGTAGCGTGGCCGCTGGAACTAATGCCTAGGGGACCGGTGGCCGAGAAGAGCTGGACTGCTGAGGGTCGCACCGTTTTTGGCCTGGTGGCCGCTGAAGAGGGGCCAGGGCGGCGGGGTCGATGGACCTGGTTCGATGAACTTGAGTGGTTCTACAGCCCTGTGGAGACTTCACCTTGTGGAGATGGACGTGCAAGGACTTTTTGGTTGTGAGCACCTGTTGTGCGTACTGGTTGTATGTTGGCGTGTTTCCCTGCGATGCTGGCTTTTGTGTGGAGGTGTGCTCTGGCCCCGGTGTTCGGAGTGGCTGATGGTTTGGTCTGGGGTGTGGTTTTCCCGTGAGGTTTCTCCCTTCTTGACCACCTTATTCATCTTGTGATATGATTATTAAATGCATAAGCTTGAATGTCTGAGGGGCTTAATATTCCGACGAAGAGGTTAGCCATCCTGTCGGCACTAGAGAGGTCGGGGAGTCATATCTGCCTGTTGCAGGAGACACACCTCGTGCAGAAGGACATCTACTGCATGCGTTCTAAGTGGTTCCCTAGGCAATTCTGGTCTTCAGCTTCCTCGAAGCATGCAGGGGTTGGATATTATTAGCGCGTTCATTCCCCGGGGAAGTGGTGGCAAAATTACATGAGGTGCAAGGCAGGCTTTTGGCCATAAGGATGAGGTTGGGGGCCTTTTCTTTTACTATTGCTTCCCTATATGCTCCTAATACTCAGCAGGAAGTCTTCCTGAAGCAGGCGCTGACCCCGCTGCTGCACTCGCCGGATGGTGCCATTTTGGTGGGGGGCGATTTTAACCTGGTGATGGATGGAGATCAGAACCGCTCCGGTCACCGCCATGGGCAGACCGGTTCCTTGACAGCGGCTGGCCGCCAGTGGCTGGTTGAGTGTGGCTTGGAGGATGTGTGGAGAAGGGCGCATCCCACGCTCAGGGATTATTCCTTTTACTCAGCAGCGACCAAGACATATGCTCGGCTCGACCTTTTCTTGGCTTCGCAAGAGTTCCTTTCCCGAGTTAGGGAGTCTGTGATTGAGCCTCGGGCCCTGTCGGACCATGCTCCTGTCACTGTAGAGGTAGCTATGACCATGGAGCGGGTGGGGGCGTCGGGGTGGTGATTCAGGGACTCGATGCTTCAGAATGTCGCAACAGTGGAGTCGATCCGACGCGCGATAGCGGACTACCTTAGTTTTAATGACGATGGGAGCACCTGCTTGGCGACACTGTGGGAGGCATTGAAGGCAGTGGTGAGAGGTGAGGTGATGTCGTTGTCCGCTAGGGATAATAAAGCAAGGAGACTGATGAGGGAGGAGCTGGAACAGAGGGTGGCGGTACTGGAACGCTCCCATAAACATATGGGTACCCCTAGAATTTGGCGGGAGCTGGAGAAGGTAAGGAAGCAGCTGAAACGGTTAGATTGGGACAGGGCAGAGTATGCAGTGGCACCCCTTAAGCACAAGTATTATATTGAGAGTAATAGATGTGGGAAGCTTTTAGCACACCGGTTACGAGCACAACGCGCAGCGTCGACGAGAAAGCTGGTCCGTTCTCCCTCGGGAGCGGAAGCGCGAACAAATTGCGGAGACGTTTGCGGAGTTCTATCGGGGATTGTATGAGGATGATGACCGGGGCAATGTGGCTCCTGATACATTTTTAGAGAGTATAGCAATTACTCCCCTGGGCGAGAGGGAGGCTGCTTCATTAGATCAACCTGTAAGGGCGGAAGAGGTCATATCAGCAATTTTGCGCTTGCAGCTGGGGAAGTCCCCTGGTCCAGATGGTTTCACTGCACTTTTTTTATAAGACCTTTTGTGTGGAACTTGTACCGATATTAGTGCGGCTTTTCAACTCCTTCCGAGCGTCGGGAGTTCTAACAGCCAGTATGTTGGATGCCACTATTGTGGTTATACCTAAGCCGGGGAAAGACCCCGAGGAATGCGCCTCCTATAGGCCGATCTTGCTCTTGAATATTGATGCCAAATTATTCACAGGAATACTTGCCCATCGCCTTAATTACTACATGCCGGGCCTTGTGGACCCTGACCAAGCAGGTTTTATACCGCACAGGCAGTGCAGCGATAATACGAAGCAATTGCTCCATCTGCTGGACAAAACGGATCGTTCACGCCGGGAGGCGCTTTTCCTTTCTATTGATGCGGAAAAGGCGTTCGATAGAGTCCATTGGCCATATCTGTTCAGGGTGTTTGAACGCTTTGGTCTGGGCCCGGGCTTTATGCCGTAGATCTACTGTATCTACCAGGCGCCTCGTGCTGTGGTCCGGGTTAATGGGACGCTATCATTGCCGCTCCCAATCCAACGAGGGACTCGGCAGGGGTGTCCGCTCTCACCTCTCTTGTTTGCGCTTTGTATGGAGCCCCTGCCGCAGCGGCTGCGTGATAGTCCTCAGATTACTGGTTTGAAATTCGGGGGCGATGACCATCTCATTTCCCTGTATGTGGACGACGTGATTCTTAACCTGGCAGAGCCCGCGACCTCGCTGCCTGCGCTAATGGGGATACTTGATGAATTTGGCCGGGTCTCGGGATTCCGGATGAATATTCAGAAGTCACAGGCCCTGAGTCGGTTTATTAGCGCTGAGCATGAAAGCGACCTGAGGGCCCGATTCCCTTTTATATGGTCGTCCTCGCGGCTTCCTTATTTGGGGATTGATTTGGCGCCTTCTGTTGCTAGAACGGCGACTCTGAACTACACAAAATTGGTTCGGGAGGTGCAGCGAGCTCTAGAGACCTGGGGGAGACTTAAGCTGTCCTGGTTGGGCAGAGTGGCGGCAGTGAAGATGACTATCCTGCCACGTGTCCTGTATGTGTCCCAGGCGCTTCCCTTGACGCCTCCGCCCCGAACGATTGCAACCCTTCAAACTGCGGTTTTGAGATTAATTTGGGAGGGTAGAGCGGCGTGTCTTCCACGACGGGTTCTGTACCGCCCCAAGGGGATGGGGGGATTGGCGGTTCCCTGCCTCTTGCGATATTTTCAAGCGGCACATTTGCGTTTTTTGCTATAGTGGAGTCGCCCGTCTACTGAGAAACACTGGTGCTTCATGGACCAAGCGGTGGCGGGCTCCCATATATGGAAGGAGCCCTGGCTCCGACGCCGGCACAGGGCGAGCGGTCTTTATTCATCTCCGATTACGGAAGTAACGTTGCGTGTATGGGATGCGGTGGCCGGTCGATTGGGACTGACGACGTTCCCATCCCCAATGACCCCTCTGGGTGCGAACCCTGACTTTGGACCGGGGCAACAAGTGGAAGCGTTGCGCCGATGGTATGAAGGGGGCTGTAAAGGGTGGGGTGTCTCTTTGATGAGCAGGGGGTGATCTCCTTTGAACAGATGAGGGAGACATATGGCTTAACAGAGGCAGACAGGATGATGTACTATCAAATACGGCATTGGGCCCTGTTGCCAGCTAATAGAGCATTAATTGATAGGCCGCTAACGCCGTTTGAAAAATGGCTCCTAGTGAAGAAGGATGATAAACGGGTGATCTCTGAGCTTTACGGAATGTTACAGGGGGAGGGTTGCCCGCCTAAATCTAAAGATCAGTTGCGATGGGAGAGGGAGCTGGAAAGGGAACTGTCTGACGAAGATTGAGATAGCATCTTTTATAGGACACACCACATGGCTTACAATGCGACAGGCACAGAGACAGCATATAAGGTGGCCTCCTATTGGTACTTCACCCCAGCACGGATTCACGCTTGGGATCCCACTAAGTCTAGCCTCTGTTGGAGGGGGTGTGGGGAGAGGGGTACGCTTGTGCACTTACTCTGGCATTGCCCCAAACTTCATAGATACTGGGAGAGTGTTATAGACACTATTGATGCAGCGTTTGTTATTCAGATCTCCAGATTCCCATCGTATAACTTGTTGGGTCTGCCCAACCCGCTCACCTTCCCCCTGAGATCATTGAAAGGGCGGCAGATGGCCCTGGCCCTCAGTGCGGCACTGCAGTTGATATTAGCGATGTGGGGTACTGACAGGATTCCGACATTTACATCATGGCTTCATAAGCTGTGGTTCATTCTGGCTATGGAGAAGCTTACTCTGACCTCACAGCAGCAGGGGGGTGATTTCAGGGACCTGTGGCAACCATTCTTGCAGATTTTATCCACTGAGTTAACAGAGTTGACATGCCCGGCTTACTTGAGAGTGCTGGGTTTGACCTGAGCTTCTGGGAGTGTGTTTGCGGGAGAGATTCTTGGGAGAACTGGGACCAAGCGGTGGTAGGGCGGGGGACTCGAGAGATTGCTGTATGGCGGGCCTTTTCAGGGAAACAATGTTGGTGTTTTACTAATCATTTCTATGTTGTATATTATCATGCATGGAGATCGCTTCACAGTGCAGCACATGATGGTGGGTGGCCACCTTAGGGGTGGGAGTACATAGAGGAGGTGAGGAGGTGGCCCTTTTGGACATGGCTGAGTATGAGTGGATTGTTATGGGCTACCCCCATACTTCTAGACTAGCACCGCTGCATTGTGATTGCCTTATTGTGAAGAGTTGTTCTTGACATGTTAATAACTTGAAAACAATAAACAGATTTGATCCATAAACACACCTTGCTCAACCTCCAACTACAGACAGCACACTCTCCCTTACCAGCTTACCATTTCTGCCTCTGAACTAGATGTGTCACCGCTGGCCATCTTCTCTTTAATGGTTTCCGTCAGCACAGCTCCCGGCCACAGTGAGATGTACTTCACGTTGTGCTTCTTTAGTTCTACGGCGCAGTCTGCAGCCATCCGGTCACACTGCCGGAAAGAGACAAGCGTCATTTGGGAAATCACCCAAAAGCTGTAGTACTAGTTAGAGCATGATGGTGAAATGGTAGGGTGCAACAATTAGAAGTGTGGGGGTATTGGGGTGTTGAGTGATGAATGCTTGGTTGCAGGCAGCCGTACTGTAGACTACTCTTCAGTGTTAGGCCTTGTCCATCATCTCACACATCTTCAAACATACACACACAGATACTGAAGGCAGCTAAGAACCTGTGCCTTCTCCTCAGTCTTCAACTATTTTGTTTTTGCTCTTACACTATGATGACTCTTATAGGTCGGCTCGGGCGTTGTTGAATTCAGTTGCTGAACTTACCCCATCATTCTTTCTGGAGCGTTTTTGCGAGCATTTACCACTATGTCCTGTGATGTGAAAGCCCATTCAGTCAAGGGCGTCACCTGTCATGACACCCACCCACTGCACCTCGGCTCCTAACCCAGGCTGCTGTACCACTAAAAGCTAGGCTACCTTTCCAAAAACTGTCCCTGACCAGCACTACCAGAAACTACTACATCAACAAAAATCCTGTCCTCTATGCGCTCTTCATATTTTTGTGCCATTCGCAGTTGTTGGCATTCTGCATCTTAACTCCCACCATTAATGTATCTAAACAGTTGGTAAGAGAAACAGTTGATGAGGAACCCAGTGTCTTTCAACCCATTATACCTACTGGGCGCCAGGGAGCTGTGTATATCATATTGTCTATATTCTTTTGTGCCTTTTGCTCCAATTTTTGAGTATTTCCTCGCCCTTCTGTGTTGGCACAAACCTGTGCATCCCCATTGTTATAGCTCGCACTTCCTACAAACTCCCTTCAAAATGTTTGTGCCATTCTGACCATAACCCCTCAAGAGCTATACATCTCCATTGATGCTGTGTAAATAAAACCTCTGCTCTTCTAATTCTTGTCAGCAAGAAACTGTAGACAACATATGCAACCCTCCACGGGGGGATACTCTGCCACGGAGACCTTCCTTCCAGATACTATCTACTGACGCTGGACCTCCATGGGCACTCGCCCTTCCCATCTTCCTCAACAGAGCCCTCCCCCAACTCCCACGAGTGCTATCATCAATATTCACAAACTTAACAACCACCTATAACTACTTCCCATCTCTGAGACATGGCTCATGAGCACCACGCATCTTAGATAGCCTATCTTTAGGATGAACTATCCTTCCCCAGAACAAGCTACCCACTGTGGAGGAGTGAGTGCAGACATCTTCCAAATTTTGTATAATGCCTTAAGAACTGACAGTCCCTACAAATCCTCTGCATACCTGAATATAGAACATGGCACATGTTCTACTTCTTCATTTAGCTTTATGGTTATCATCCATGAATAAACTGATGAAATCCTGCAGCCATCTGGGCATGTCACAATCCAACAGAAGTTGCCATGCACTAAATGCAGAGTTCTGTGACACAATGTTCGGGCTGCCAATCTCCTTAAGGTCAACACACGAAGATTAACAGATGGTGAGGACAAGTAGGTATCCTCAGTTGATGACCATCCAACCCACGACGCAAGATATAATCCAAACTACTATTTTCCCTATTACTCAAAGTTTACATCAGTCCGTATCAGTCACTGTCAGGCCACAGCTTCATTTACTTCACAAAACCAGAGGAGAAATATTCCCAGCCGCAAAGTCAGACGTCAGAAACACTCAAATATTCATATAAAAATGTCAGCACTTTGTACAAATTGTTTGGCTCCTAAAATTGTTTGTACAATGCTGAAAAAAAGACTAAACTATGAATAAAATGTGCCTGTCACTGTCACGTTTGTTTCTATGGTGAGTGGCGCCTACTTTGGCTACAGTGCTTACATCCTCGACAGTCATTCTACCTTTGGTCTTTTTTTCCCGACCATCAGTGAGAACTGTGAAATACTAGATCACATTCTTTCAGTTTTCCCTTGTATGTTCTTGCTCTCCTGGCTGACAATTCATCATCTGCAATGTTTTCTTGATTTTAAAGGAGTATTTTTGCTTTGGTAAAGCATGTTCCTCTTAAGAGAATAACTTGTTAGGTGTTTCAGTCCGGATTCAGCTTCACTGTAGCTGGCTTCAAGGGAGGTGTAGGATTAGGCATTTTTATACCTGCCATTTTAGGGTTGAGCCTGTGATAGTGCTTGCTCTGCGCGCGCTCTTGCTTGCGAGACACTATTGCTTACAGCAAAGGGGTTGCAGCCTACCCATTGCTTACCATTTGTTGAAGTCAGTGTCACTCTGGTTTGCTGCTTCCTAAATGATCAGTCGGAGTCCATGTGTGATTTCTGTTCCTTTCTTTGGCGCATGGACCAAGCATAGACTGATTACATTTAATCGGTGTCCATCTGCTGCTCGCACCCTGGTTGAAGTGCTACGTTTTACCTGTGTTGTTGCTTTCCCCTTCCACCCACCACTTCTCCACGTTGCTGTCCCGTTCCCCCTAACGCCCTGTTCTTGCTTTCCAAAACCCTACCCCGTCCTTTCTTGCCCGTCCTGCTCTTCCACCCTAAAATCAAAAGCAATATGATGCGTTCCAGCACTGGCCGCGTCATCACACTTTTTTATTAACTTTAATTTTAGCCAAGCTGCACAGACACACTGCTGTACAACATAGCTAAAAGTCATTGGCAAAGCCAGTAGATTTCATGCAGCCGAAACCTTTTGGCTTTATCAATGCTTGCTGGAGAAAAAAGGCTGCTTTTTCAGGACAATTCCGAAGCAGGCATGTCATTCCCCAGCATTTCAGCGAACATGCTGGTGCATATCACTACTCTATTTTCTGGTGAATGAAGTGAAGGTGTTTATTTGGTAGACAGGAGGGGTGTTAAGCACTTCATTTTGCGATGAGCCCAAGTGTGTTTCAGGTAAAATAAAAGCTCAGTCCATCAACAATAAAGATAAGAGCATACCAGTACTTGGATTTAGGGACCAACAGACTGACGTCTGGTAATGCTTTCTACCCAATTCTGAAGCCAGTCAGGTTTTATTTAGCATGCTTGTTGAAGCAAGAGTCTGTCAGGCAGTATATTATTTGAAGCCTGTCACATGTGTACATTTGTTAGTCATTCCATTTAACCTTTCATATAATCTGTGGTGTTAAGTCAATTAGACAAGTGTTCAAGGTCGGAGTGTGCCCATATGTACTACTTCTGTTGACTTCTCCAAGCTGAACTAAGATTGTTAAGGCAGGGCACTAAATGTGTTACACTTATGTTACTGCTTTTGTATACGTTTTTTGAGTTAAAAAAATGATTATATGCAGTTGTCGAAGTGTGTGGAAATAAGCATTTGTCAAGCCAATAGGTCTAGCTTCTTCAAAATCTATCGGCTTTGTCAATGTTTTCCTAGGCATGCTGCAGAGCAGCACAGCTGTTGTACAACAGATTTTAAAGTGATTTAAAAATTGTCACGATGCAGCAGTGCTATGCCTCATAGTGTTTTTTTTAGGTTTCACCTGCACAGTTTGTAAAACTTCTTGTAATAAAAAAAATAAAAAAAATCTTAAAGGGGGCCAATCAGCCTATCCTTTACTTACCATTTGTTGGCTTTGCCGCCACTCTCATTTACTTGCTTCGCACTGGTCACCAGGGACGGCTCCTCCATAAGGGAGGAGCATTGCGCCACCCCCCCCCCCCCAGCAGCTGCAAACCTTTTCCCCAAAAACAATAATAAACTTTGTTTATTATCGTTTTGGGGGAAAGGGGCCGGGGCCACGGGGTGATGAGCAATGAGGGCACTGCACGTGTATGTTTGGTCAGCCGTCTCGGGTCAGCCAAACACACATGCGCAGAAGGGTCTCTCCAGCCCAGCAAAGCGCTCTGTCCCTGGTGTACTCTCTCTGTTGGCTTTTAAGCACGACCATGTAAAGCCCATCACTTTGGTTGGTTCGTGGGCTTGCCTTTTAAAATTACTGCAGATTGACCAGGCACTCAGAGGAGTACAGTCCGGTAAGATCAATGGGAGAATGTATCCCTAGGTAATGTCGATCCAGAAGCGGAGAAGAAAACACTGATTCCAAGTTGGTGTTGATCAAAGTCTTTAATCCTTTAGACAGCGTTTGTCATAGGTGAGTTTTTCATTTTTGCAGGGAAACAGCCAACACGTGTTTCGTCACACAAGTGACTTTATCAAGGCTGTAATACAATAATCAATACTAAGTGTCGTATAATACTTAACGTATATGCAAGTCAAAGAGATGAATTGTGCTCGTGATCCGCTAATCTTAAAATGTGTGAGCATGCACACGCTAGTGAGGAGAAAGTGTTGGCATGGCAAACTATGTAGTTCATATGTATCTTCTAACAATTATGAGGTGAGAGGGGAAAGAGGAGAAAGTGAATGGGACATCCAAAGTCAACCAGTGGAAATTAGGAAACATAGAAAGTTCCCAAAAATTGCGTATTAGAGGTGTAGTTCAAAGTATCCCAGGTGCTGTGTAGTGAAATTAACACCGCGGATGCTACGAAGGAAGGAAACGTGACATCTAGGTATCTAATGCTGGTAGGAAAAGAAAACGCCATGTAACGCAGTGGGTAGTGAAACCCACTATGAATCACTGCACTTAGTAACATACCTAGGCCAGTCCGGCCAGGGAAAGTACGACCGTGGTTGGTATGTAGGTAGGTTGGAGAGAAAGTGCTGGATCAGGCAAGCTGAGTGTAGTTCCTCCAGTCGTCGAAGAAAAGAGGCGAGGAAGCCCTGATAAGCCTCCAAACGAATCCCTAAAAAATGAAGCAGTCGGAGGTGGAGTGTATAAAGAAGGTTTACAACGTATCTATCATGCAGAGAAACTCCATGTAGGTGTAACTCCAAAGGCACCAAAAAAGGGGGGGAGGGGGAACAGGGGCCTGGTAGAGGGTTGTTGCAAGTAATAAGCGCTTGTCCCTAGGTCAGAGGTAACGTAAGTTGCTAAGGAAAGGCACAGATCGGCATAACCAAAAAAGGAGTAGGTCACTCAGCGGTAAAGGTTGGCCATGGAACAGGTGTGTAATTACGGAAAAGAGGGGCGGAGAACTGTGGCGTGCGCTAGTTGTAAACCCAGGGTGTCCGGAGCTAAATAAAAAGAGTTACCGGAGAACCAATAGTACGAACTCAAGTGAAATCTGCCATTAGGGTTACCCAGCTTGGGACCCGTAGTTAGTATTGATTTGAGATGGCATGAACACACCACGTACTAAAAGTGACTGCACAGAGCTGTACACACTCGGGTGTGAAGTGCCGGGTAGTGGATTTAGAAAAGGGCGGTGATGAAAAAATCTAAGGTCCGTAAAGGAGATCCAAAAAGGTGCCACCAACGAGCTCTCATTACGCGACAAAGTTCGTGTACGCGCAGAAATGGTGAGCGCGAACCAAAGGGGGGCAAGTAAAACAACCTTAGAGTCTGAAAAGCTAATGAAAAAGCGAAATACCTTATTGTCAGTGCTCGGTTCGTCTGCTGTGCGAAGTAACGCGTCTGTCGTCACGAGCGCCCCGCACGTATTTTATGTGAAAACGTGTCTGCGACATAGAGGGAGGACTGAGCTGACTTAATGTCCCAAGTGAAAGCCGATGATATGAAAAATAGAAGCGGCCATTAATTAATGATGAAAGTAATCTAACAACAGAGTATGTAACGCTAGTAGACAAGCGGTGTACTAAGCGGAGTGCTCGGTTCGTTTGTTGTTCGAAATTACCATGTCTGGGGTCCCAGCGCGCCGCACGTAGTGGATGTGAAAAACGTGTCAGCGAAATAAAGGAAGGACTAAGCTGACAATGTCCCAAATAGAAGCCGATATTATGGAAGATAAGGGCGGCCATTATGTAATGGTGGGGTCGAAACAGCCATAGGAGGGCAGGAAAATTGGCCGAGTAACAAGAGTGCTCAAGAGTTCTCGGAGTTAGAAAGACCCAAATTCCCTATGTGATCAGAGAAAAAAACCCGGAAAGTGAAGAACGGCTAACAAACTATTTGTAAGTGAGTTGTGGAATACCAGTCTATGTTAACTAAAGTGTCCTGATTCAAATAATGTAACAAGAACGACACCGGAGTAAGGGTTGACAACTCTACTGCAGAAAATAGTGCAGAACATACGTGATAACATTTTACAAAATACAATGTAGGCGTAGTTGAAAACCTCCTTGAACACACATAATAATGCAAGGATAACAGGTAAATGTGGTTACATGTGCAAGGTTCATAAAGCAGTAGTTTGATACGCATTAATATGCATGTTCCATACGAAATGAGTTACTTGCTCAAATACACTGAATAGGCATGGAGCTCAAAGGCATGCATCAAAAAGCTAGGTGAGGAAGAAATGCAGTTCATGGTCAGTGTTCAGTCCATGCTCTACTGCACGGAGTTTGAGAATCCAACCAGCCTCACATCTCCGTAAGTCCCTGGTTCTGTCCCCCAGTCTAGGTGATCCAGTGACCTGGGCGATACCATGAAACCTAATGTTAATCAGATCCCTCTCGCCATGCATAGTGTTAAAGTGGACGGCCATTGGGTATGTGCTGTTAAAGTTCCTGATAGCTCTTACGTGTTCTTGTATCCGTTCCTTCAAAGGGCGTATCGTGCTGCCAACGTAAATCAGTCCACACACACAAATCAAACAGTAGACTGAAAATCTCGTGTTACAGTTAATAAAACTCGTGATTTTGTGAGTAACACTCGTATTGTATGAGAACGAAGTGATCTTGCTGAGAGCCAGTTGGCACGAAATGCAGTTTCCACATTTAAAGAAACCCCTTGGTTTACTAGGAATCCAAGTGGAGGAGTGTGTCTGTGTGAGGGGCATGAGAAAACTGGGGCACAGTATGTTTCTGAGTGTACGTCCCCTGCTGTGAGTCATGGTTGGAGAGTTGTTGATATAGCTCTTTAGACAAGAGTCCAGTAGTAGTAGATGCCAATGTTTCCTAAGGACACAGAGTATGGTTTTACTGGCGGGACTGTATTGTGTGATGAAGGAGATAGGACGTTTATTGGGTATTCTGGGTGGTCTCTTGGAACCCCCAATGAGAAGCGAGTGTTGGTCTTTAGAGGAAATGCGTTTAATTCCCGTGGAAATTAGTTCCTTGGTATAACCACGGGCTTGGAAGCGGTGTGTCAGTATGTTTAGTTCTTGTTTGAAGATGTCAGGGTCAGTACAGTTGCGTCGAACTCTGATCATTTCCCCATAGGGAATGGCTCTGATTTGTGTCAGTGGGTGAGCGCTCTGCGCATGTAGGATAGAGTTACACGCAGTTGGTTTCCTGTATAGTCTAGAGGTGATCCTATGGTTGGTGATATAAAGGAGAAGGTCTAGGAATTCGATTTGGATGCGGTCCACCTTGTGTGTGAATTTTAAGTTGAAATCATTGGTGTTGAGATGTTGGATTAGTGTGTCAAGATCAGAGGCGTTACCCGTCCAGATAGCTAGAATGTCGTCAATGTATCTGCCCCAGTAGAGAATGTGCTGGGTGATGTGTTTTGGGCATTTGGACCACAAATGTATTAATTCAAACTGTCCCATATACAGATTGGCATAGGATGGAGAAAATTTTGCACCCATAGCTACACCCTGGCATTGGCGGTACCAGTTACCATTGTGTAGAAAGACATTATTCTCAAGTACCAAGCGTGTAAGGTCGAGGAGCATACAGGTGTGTTCCAATAGGGTGGCATCCCGTAAGCTGAGAGTCTTGGAAAGCATCTCAAGCCCCCTTTCGAGTGGAATTGTTGTGTACAGCGAGCTGACATCTAGGCAGACAAATGTACATTCTTCTGTCCATTCAATGTCCTCCAGTTTGCAAAGCAGATCCCTAGTGTCCTGGATGTAGGATGGAAGGTTACGCACCAAGGGTTGGAGAAACAAATCAATGTATTCAGAGATGTGTTCAGTGGGAGACCCAAGTCCTGAAATGATGGGCCTACCAGGTGGAAACCCATCTGTTTTGTGTACCTTGGGTAGGATGTAAATACAGGGTGCTCGAGGTGCTGTAACTCGCAAGTACCTATATTCGAGGTCAGATAAGAGACACAGATTCTTCCAATGGGTAAGTTTGTTTTCTATTAGGTTTGAGATGTCAGGGAGAGGGTTAGACTGGACAGTAATGTAAGCCTGTGTGTCACTCAGTTGTCTATCGATTTCTAAGATGTAGTCTGATCTATCCATGACTACTACATTGCCCCCTTTGTCTGCTTCTTTGATAACTAGATCTGTGCGTCTGGAAAGTTCCTGCAAAGCCATACATTCACTATGTGTCAGGTTGTTCTTATGTCTATGCGGACGTGTCCCAAGTCTGTCCTCAAGTTGGAAAAGTTCCGTGCTTACTGCTTTGTAAAAAACATCAATGCAGTTATCTGGAGATAAAATTGGGACAAAGGAAGATTTAGGTTTAAGACCACTGTCCAGATCTAAGTTAGAAGGGATGTCAAGATGGACTAGTAGTTCCTCGAGGCGTACGGGTGAGAGAGAGGGGTCGTCCAGTGAGAGTATTGTCTTTATGTCTTGTAGATCTTTAATGGATTTGTTGCTGGTAGGTGTAAGTGTGGGTGAATCTTTGGTGGTGCCAATTTTATTGTGGAATATTTTTTTCAGTTTAAGGTTACGTACAAATTTGAATAGGTCGATGTGAATGTTGGTGTAATTAGGCATTGAAGTAGGACAGAAGCCCAGACCTTTTTGTACGACCTTTATTTCATTAGTGGACAAACAAGAACTTGAAAGGTTAATGACTTGCACTGAGTCATCTATTGCTTTTAAAGTAACATGGTCTGTTTTGCTTGTTAGGACTTCTGGTTCCTCGTGGTGGATCGTGTTGAAACACCCCCCCTTGTGTTGTTTGTTGTGTTTGAGCCCTCCCCTCCGGGTGGGTTTCGGTTTGTGCCTGGTTTGTTGAAACCCTGCCGTATCCCTCTTCTGTATCGTCCTAATTCCTCTAAAAAAGAATTCGTTTGGAGAGAGGCATTGGTGGGGGCTATGTTTTCAATGGGTCTATTCAAGGAAGTGTCTGTGCCGTCACTGGAAAGATTGGAAATATCAGACAGGCTGTCTGAAATGGCACTTGTCGGA
Source organism: Pleurodeles waltl (assembly GCF_031143425.1). Classification (NCBI taxonomy): domain Eukaryota; kingdom Metazoa; phylum Chordata; class Amphibia; order Caudata; family Salamandridae; genus Pleurodeles; species Pleurodeles waltl. The sequence goes on along the minus strand of NC_090445.1, from coordinate 322,468,505 downwards.
GTGGCATTCGAGTTGGGCTTATTGGTGTCTCTATTTATCTGATCGAATTTGCGTGCAAAGGTGTAAATTCTGCCGCTACTGTAGTCATTTTCGTCCCTGATGAGCTTTCTCATCTTCTTGTCTTTTACATATAGTTGGTATCCATTTAGTATGTCCCTCATTATGGTGTAATTTTTGTCAGTGGCTTCCGTAAGGTTTAGACTCTTGATTTCTTCTTCTAGAGAAGCTATGTCCAAAAGTAGTTTATTACGTTTCCTATCAGCATGTTTGATAAGAATGTTAATCATGCCGAATGACGTAGAGGAGATAAGGTGTTCCCACTCCCCAAGTAGGTCCGGGTCAAGGTCTTCAAATGAGGGAAATATTATGACCCGTAGCCCCCTAGGGATCTGTTTGAGTTCCAGATATCTTTTGAGAGTCGTGATGTCCCACCAACGAGCTAGCTCCTGTTTTTTTAGTCGTTCTAGTTTAATAAATTTATGCTTAAGCCCTTTCTTGGGTGGTATGGAGTTAAGAGTATGTGCAGTCAGGGATTTCTAGGAAAATAATTCAGCAGCTAGGACATCCCTATTGTCATCAAAAGAGGCCATGCCTGGGAACCTGATAGGGAATAAACAAGTAGTGTACAAAAAGAATATACAGTTTGACAAGTGTCACAGTAAACGGAGTGCAGCCGACCACCCTTTGGACAAAGCCAAGTAAACACACAGCGAATAAGGGTAGTGGTGGTCAAGGTGCCGCACCTCCGTAACGTTACAGTTAGTATTAAACATCAAAGTCAAAGATACGAGAAACTGGTGCCATGTTGGTCGAGTGCCCCACTACCCAATGGGCACTGAAAGTTGTGTACCCAGCTACACAATGATAATTGCTGCAGATTGACCAGGCACTCAGAGGAGTACAGTCCGGTAAGATCAATGGGAGAATGTATCCCTAGGTAATGTCGATCCAGAAGCGGAGAAGAAAACACTGATTCCAAGTTGGTGTTGATCAAAGTCTTTAATCCTTTAGACAGCGTTTGTCATAGGTGAGTTTTTCATTTTTGCAGGGAAACAGCCAACACGTGTTTCGTCACACAAGTGACTTTATCAAGGCTGTAAAACAATAATCAATACTAAGTGTCGTATAATACTTAACGTATATGCAAGTCAAAGAGATGAATTGTGCTCGTGATCCGCTAATCTTAAAATGTGTGAGCATGCACACGCTAGTGAGGAGAAAGTGATTGGCATGGCAAACTATGTAGTTCATATGTATCTTCTAACAATTATGAGGTGAGAGGGGAAAGAGGAGAAAGTGAATGGGACATCCAAAGTCAACCAGTGGAAATTAGGAAACATAGAAAGTTCCAAAAAACTGCGTATTAGAGGTGTAGTTCAAAGTATCCCAGGTGCTGTGTAGTGAAATTAACACCGCGAATGCTACGAAGGAAGGAAACGTGACATCTAGGTATCTAATGCTGGTAGGAAAAGAAAACGTCATGTAACGCGGTGGGTAGTGAAACCCACTATGAATCACTGCACTTAGTAACATACCTAGGCCAGTCCGGCCAGGGAAAGTACGACCGTGGTTGGTATGTAGGTAGATTGGAGAGAAAGTGCTGGATCAGGCAAGCTGAGTGTAGTTCCTCCAGTCGTCGAAGAAGAGAGGCGAGGAAGCCCTGATAAGCCTCCAAACGAATCCCTAAAAAATGAAGCAGTCTGAGGTGGAGTGTATAAAGAAGGTTTACAACGTATCTATCATGCAGAGAAACTCCATGTAGGTGTAACTCCAAAGGCACCAAAAAAGGGGGGGAGGGGGGACAGGGGCCTGGTAGAGAGTTGTTGCAAGTAATAAGCGCTTGTCCCTAGGTCAGAGGTAACGTAAGTTGTTAAGGAAAGGCACAGATCGGCATAACCAAAAAAGGAGTAGGTCACTCAGCGGTAAAGGTCCTGTCCCCCCTCCCCCCCTTTTTTGGTGCCTTTGGAGTTACACCTACATGGAGTTTCTCTGCATGATAGATACGTTGTAAACCTTCTTTATACACTCCACCTCAGACTGCTTCATTTTTTAGGGATTCGTTTGGAGGCTTATCAGGGCTTCCTCGCCTCTCTTCTTCGACGACTGGAGGAACTACACTCAGCTTGCCTGATCCAGCACTTTCTCTCCAACCTACCTACATACCAACCACGGTCGTACTTTCCCTGGCCGGACTGGCCTAGGTATGTTACTAAGTGCAGTGATTCATAGTGGGTTTCACTACCCACCGCGTTACATGGCGTTTTCTTTTCCTACCAGCATTAGATACCTAGATGTCACGTTTCCTTCCTTCGTAGCATCCGCGGTGTTAATTTCACTACACAGCACCTGGGATACTTTGAACTACACCTCTAATACGCAATTTTTTTGAACTTTCTATGTTTCCTAATTTCCACTGGTTGACTTTGGATGCCCCATTCACTTTCTCCTCTTTCCCCTCTCACCTCATAATTGTTAGAAGATACATATGAACTACATAGTTTGCCATGCCAATCACTTTCTCCTCACTAGCGTGTGCATGCTCACACATTTTAAGATTAGCGGATCACGAGCACAGTTCATCTCTATGACTTGCATATAGGTTAAGTATTATACGACACTTAGTATTGATTATTGTTTTACAGCCTTGATAAAGTCACTTGTGTGACGAAACACGTGTTGGCTGTTTCCCTGCAAAAATGAAAAACTCACCTATGACAAACGCTGTCTAAAGGATTAAAGACTTTGATCAACACCAACTTGGAATCAGTGTTTTCTTCTCCGCTTCTGGATCGACATTACCTAGGGATACATTCTCCCATTGATCTTACCGGACTGTACTCCTCTGAGTGCCTGGTCAATCTGCAGCAATTATCATTGTGTATCTGGGTACACAACTTTCAGTGCCCATTGGGTAGTGGGGCACTTGACCAACATGGCACCAGTTTCTCGTATCTTTGACTTTGATGTTTAATACTAACTGTAATGTTACGGAGGTGCGGCACCTTGACCGCCACTACCCTTATTCGCTGTGTGTTTACTTGGCTTTGTCCAAAGGGTGGTCGGCTGCACTCCGTTTACTGTGACACTTGTCAAACTGTATATTCTTTTTGTACACTACTTGTTTATTCCCTATCAGGTTCCCAGGCATGGCCTCTTTTGATGACAATAGGGATGTCCTACCTGCTGAATTATTTTCCAAGAAATCCCTGACTGCACATACTCTTAACTCCATACCACCCAAGGAAGGGCTTAAGCATAAATTTATTAAACTAGAACAACTAAAAAAAAAGGAGCTAGCTCGTTGGTGGGACATCACGACTCTCAAAAGATATCTGGAACTCAAACAGATCCAGGGGTGTGGAATTTATTAAAATATCTACTTGTCCATTGGACATGTTGCTTCTCAAATCTACTTGTCCTGTAAAAAGATCTACTTGTCCCTTTGGTGCCATGTAGTGTGGCGACAAATTATGGCAGCAATCTCATTATGTAAGTGCTCTGATAATAGCCTCTCTGATTATGCCAGGGCTACTACCATAGTAGGGCTTGAATACTTGCAGTTCATTTTGTTTTTATTAAACTTCTATTTCTCTCTCTTTCGGCCGGCTTTACTGTGAGTGATCGCATTCTGCTCTTCCACAAGGAGCATATTGCCACACAAAGTAGTTTTGTTCAGTGTCAGGAACTACAGTGGCAATCAGTGACGTAACGAAACTGGAGGGTGCCCCTTTGTAAAGAACATGGAGGAGCCCCCTCTCCAGACTCACTCAGGGCAGGTGCTGTGCTGAAGGGGCCCCCTGGAGGGGGGCTGTGGGGCCTTTGCTATGCCGCTGGTGGCAACACGTGCTTTTAGAGTTCAAAAACTTTTTTTTGGGGGGGGGGGGGGGGGTTTGCCAGTGTTTGTTACAATGTTGAGGGCCTGTTAGCTCCCACAACAATAAAGTGTTACAAAAGCCATGTCAAAACAAGACACGCATTGATGAAACTAAAAGACTTATAAAAATATGTCAGATCAGTTGGCTTTGTCAGTGTTTGTTTATTTTCATGCTTCCCATAATCGTGTTGAAAATGGTTACACTGATTTTCCATTAGAAATATTTTTGGGAAATACTAGCATGCATCAACACATTTTACTAAATGACACTTAATTTGCATATAATCAGAGAGCATTCTGGGAGCATTATACTTAGCCTCATAGCCTAAACTTTTCAAACATGTGTATACACGTTTTTTCTTTTTTGTACTGGAACCAACGTCAGTAGTGAAGTGTGACCTTAAAACATTTATTTACAGCACTCACCCTAATAATGAAGGCTTTCAAATAATGAACCATAAATACAAGTTCGAACAGCTTTATCTTTTGGAAACACATTACCTCAACTGCAGAGAGTTCCACTCTCTGTAAACAGGCAGCCAAAGGGTTTGTGCTGCAGGGGGTTGGGCCTACTTGTCCGAAGGACCGTCGGGCGATAGGAATTCCACATCCCTGAGATCCCTAGGGGGCTACGGGTCATAATATTTCCCTCACCCGGACCTACTTGGGGAGTGGGAACACCTTATCTCCTCTACGTCATTCGGCATGATTAACATTCTTATCAAACATGCTGATAGGAAACGTAATAAACTACTTTTGGACATAGCTTCTCTAGAAGAAGAAATCAAGAGTCTAAACCTTACGGAAGCCACTGACAAAAATTACACCATAATGAGGGACATACTAAATGGATACCAACTATATGTAAAAGACAAGAAGATGAGAAAGCTCATCAGGGACGAAAATGACTACAGTAGCGGCAGAATTTACACCTTTGCACGCAAATTCGATCAGATAAATAGAGACACCAATAAGCCCAACTCGAATGCCACTCCGACAAGTGCCATTTCAGACAGCCTGTCTGATATTTCCAATCTTTCCAGTGACGGCACAGACACTTCCTTGAATAGACCCATTGAAAACATAGCCCCCACCAATGCCTCTCTCCAAACGAATTCTTTTTTAGAGGAATTAGGACGATACAGAAGAGGGATACGGCAGGGTTTCAACAAACCAGGCACAAACCGAAACCCACCCGGAGGGGAGGGCTCAAACACAACAAACAACACAAGGGGGGGCGTTTCAACACGATCCACCACAAGGAACCAGAAGTCCTAACAAGCAAAACAGACCATGCTACTTTAAAAGCAATAGATGACTCAGTGCAAGTCATTAACCTTTCAAGTTCTTGTTTGTCCACTAATGAAATAAAGGTCCTACAAAAAGGTCTGGGCTTCTGTCCTACTTCAATGCCTAATTACACCAACATTCACATCGACCTATTCAAATTTGTACGTAACCTTAAACTGAAAAAAAAATTCCACAATAAAATTGGCACCACCAAAGATTCACCCACACTTACACCTACCAGCAACAAATCCATTAAAGATCTACAAGACATACAGACAATACTCTCACTGGACGACCCCTCTCTCTCACCTGTACGCCTCGAGGAACTACTAGTCCATCTTGACATCCCTTCTAACTTAGATCTGGACAGTGGTCTTAAACCTAAATCTTCCTTTGTCCCAATTTTATCTCCAGATAACTGCATTGATGTTTTTTACAAAGCAGTAAGCACAGAACTTTTCCAACTTGAGGACAGACTTGGGACACGTCCGCATAGACATAAGAACAACCTGACACATAGTGAATGTATGGCTTTGCAGGAACTTTCCAGACGCACAGATCTAGTTATCAAAGAAGCAGACAAAGGGGGCAATGTATTAGTCATGGATAGATCAGACTACATCTTAGAAATCGATAGACAACTGAGTGACACACAGGCTTACATTACTGTCCAGTCTAACCCTCTCCCTGACATCTCAAACCTAATAGAAAACAAACTTACCCATTGGAAGAATCTGTGTCTCTTATCTGACCTCGAATATAGGTACTTGCGAGTTACAGCACCTCGAGCACCCTGTATTTACATCCTACCCAAGGTACACAAAACAGATGGGTTTCCACCTGGTAGGCCCATCATTTCAGGACTTGGGTCTCCCACTGAACACATCTCTGAATACATTGATTTGTTTCTCCAACCCTTGGTGCGTAACCTTCCATCCTACATCCAGGACACTAGGGATCTGCTTTGCAAACTGGAGGACATTGAATGGACAGAAGAATGTACATTTGTCTGCCTAGATGTCAGCTCGCTGTACACAACAATTCCACTCGAAAGGGGGCTTGAGATGCTTTCCAAGACTCTCAGCTTACGGGATGCCACCCTATTGGAACACACCTGTATGCTCCTCGACCTTACACGCTTGGTACTTGAGAATAATGTCTTTCTACACAATGGTAACTGGTACCGCCAATGCCAGGGTGTAGCTATGGGTGCAAAATTTTCTCCATCCTATGCCAATCTGTATATGGGACAGTTTGAATTAATACATTTGTGGTCCAAATGCCCAAAACACATCACCCAGCACATTCTCTACTGGGGCAGATACATTGACGACATTCTAGCTATCTGGACGGGTAACGCCTCTGATCTTGACACACTAATCCAACATCTCAACACCAATGATTTCAACTTAAAATTCACACACAAGGTGGACCGCATCCAAATCGAATTCCTAGACCTTCTCCTTTATATCACCAACCATAGGATCACCTCTAGACTATACAGGAAACCAACTGCATGTAACTCTATCCTACATGCGCAGAGCGCTCACCCACTGACACAAATCAGAGCCATTCCCTATGGGGAAATGATCAGAGTTCGACGCAACTGTACTGACCCTGACATCTTCAAACAAGAACTAAAAATACTGACACACCGCTTCCAAGCCCGTGGTTATACCAAGGAACTAATTTCCACGGGAATTAAACGCATTTCCTCTAAAGACCAACACTCGCTTCTCATTGGGGGTTCCAAGAGACCACCCAGAATACCCAATAAACGTCCTATCTCCTTCATCACACAATACAGTCCCGCCAGTAAAACCATACTCCGTGTCCTTAGGAAACATTGGCATCTACTACTAATGGACTCTTGTCTAAAGAGCTATATCAACAACTCTCCAACCATGACTCACAGCAGGGGACGTACACTCAGAAACATACTGTGCCCCAGTTTTCTCATGCCCCTCACACAGACACACTCCTCCACTTGGATTCCTAGTAAACCAAGGGGTTTCTTCAAATGTGGAAACTGCATTTCGTGCCAACTGGCTCTCAGCAAGATCACTTCGTTCTCATACAATACGAGTGTTACTCACAAAATCACGAGTTTTATTAACTGTAACACGAGATTTTCAGTCTACTGTTTGATTTGTGTTTGTGGACTGATTTACGTTGGCAGCACGATACGCCCTTTGAAGGAACGGATACAAGAACACGTAAGAGCTATCAGGAACTTTAACAGCACATACCCAATGGCCGTCCACTTTAACACTATGCACGGCGAGAGGGATCTGATTAACATTAGGTTTCATGGTATCGCCCAGGTCACTGGTTCACCTAGACTGGGGGACAGAACCAGGGACTTACGGAGATGTGAGGCTGGTTGGATTCTCAAACTCCGTGCAGTAGAGCATGGACTGAACACTGACCATGAACTGCATTTCTTCCTCACCTAGCTTTTTGATGCATGCCTTTGAGCTCCATGCCTATTCAGTGTATTTGAGCAAGTAACTCATTTTGTATGGAACATGCATATTAATGCGTATCAAACTACTGCTTTATGAACCTTGCACATGTAACCACATTTACCTGTTATCCTTGCATTATTATGTGTGTTCAAGGAGGTTTTCAACTACGCCTACATTGTATTTTATAAAATGTTATCACGTATGTTCTGCACTATTTTCTGCAGTAGAGTTGTCAACCCTTACTCCGGTGTCGTTCTTGTTACACTATTTGAATCAGGACACTTTAGTTAACATAGACTGGTATTCCACAACTCACTTACAAATAGTTTGTTAGCCGTTCTTCACTTTCCGGGTTTTTTTCTCTGATCACATAGGGAATTTGGGTCTTTCTAACTCCGAGAACTCTTGAGCACTCCTGTTACTCGGCCAATTTTCCTGCCCTCCTATGGCTGTTTCGACCCCACCATTACATAATGGCCGCCCTTATCTTCCATAATATCGGCGTCTATTTGGGACGTTATGTCAGCTTAGTCCTTCCTTTATTTCGCTGACACGTTTTTCACATCCACTACGTGCGGCGCGCTGGGACCCCAGACATGGTAATTTCGAACAACAAACGAACCGAGCACTCCGCTTAGTACACCGCTTGTCTACTAGCGTTACATACTCTGTTGTTAGATTACTTTCATCATTAATTAATGGCCGCTTCTATTTTTCATATCATCGGCTTTCACTTGGGACATTAAGTCAGCTCAGTCCTCCCTCTATGTCGCAGACACGTTTTCACATAAAATACGTGCGGGGCGCTCGTGACGACAGACGCGCTACTTCGCACAGCAGACGAACCGAGCACTGACAATAAGGTATTTCGCTTTTTCATTAGCTTTTAAGACTCTAAGGTTGTTTTACTTGCCCCCCTTTGGTTCGCGCTCACCATTTCTGCGCGTACACGAACTTTGTCGCGTAATGAGAGCTCGTTGGTGGCACCTTTTTGGATCTCCTTTACGGACCTTAGATTTTTTCATCACCGCCCTTTTCTAAATCCACTACCTGGCACTTCACACCCGAGTGTGTACAGCTCTGTGCAGTCACTTTTAGTACGTGGTGTGTTCATGCCGTCTCAAATCAATACTAACTACGGGTCCCAAGCTGGGTAACCCTAATGGCATATTTCACTTGAGTTCGTACTATTGGTTCTCCGGTAACTCTTTTTATTTAGCTCTGGACACCCTGGGTTTACAACTAACGCACGCCACAGTTCTCCGCCCCTCTTTTCCGTAATTACACACCTGTTCCATGGCCAACCTTTACCACTGAGTGACCTACTCCTTTTTTGGTTATGCCGATCTGTGCCTTTCCTTAACAACTTACGTTACCTCTGACCTAGGGACAAGCGCTTATTACTTGCAACAACCCTCTACCAGGCCCCTGTCCCACCTTCCCCCCCTTTTTTGGTGCCTTTGGAGTTACACCTACATGGAGTTTCTCTGCATGATAGATACGTTGTAAACCTTCTTTATACACTCCACCTCAGACTGCTTCATTTTTTAGGGATTCGTTTGGAGGCTTATCAGGGCTTCCTCGCCTCTCTTCTTCGACGACTGGAGGAACTACACTCAGCTTGCCTGATCCAGCACTTTCTCTCCAACCTACCTACATACCAACCACGGTCGTACTTTCCCTGGCCGGACTGGCCTAGGTATGTTACTAAGTGCAGTGATTCATAGTGGGTTTCACTACCCACCGCGTTACATGGCGTTTTCTTTTCCTACCAGCATTAGATACCTAGATGTCACGTTTCCTTCCTTCGTAGCATCCGCGGTGTTAATTTCACTACACAGCACCTGGGATACTTTGAACTACACCTCTAATACGCAATTTTTTGGAACTTTCTATGTTTCCTAATTTCCACTGGTTGACTTTGGATGTCCCATTCACTTTCTCCTCTTTCCCCTCTCACCTCATAATTGTTAGAAGATACATATGAACTACATAGTTTGCCATGCCAATCACTTTCTCCTCACTAGCGTGTGCATGCTCACACATTTTAAGATTAGCGGATCACGAGCACAATTCATCTCTTTGACTTGCATATACGTTAAGTATTATACGACACTTAGTATTGATTATTGTTTTACAGCCTTGATAAAGTCACTTGTGTGACGAAACACGTGTTGGCTGTTTCCCTGCAAAAATGAAAAACTCACCTATGACAAACGCTGTCTAAAGGATTAAAGACTTTGATCAACACCAACTTGGAATCAGTGTTTTCTTCTCCGCTTCTGGATCGACATTACCTAGGGATACATTCTCCCATTGATCTTACCGGACTGTACTCCTCTGAGTGCCTGGTCAATCTGCAGCAATTATCATTGTGTATCTGGTACACAACTTTCAGTGCCCATTGGGTAGTGGGGCACTCGACCAACATGGCACCAGTTTCTCGTATCTTTGACTTTGATGTTTAATACTAACTGTAACGTTACGGAGATGCGGCACCTTGACCGCCACTCCCCTTTTAAAATTAGCTTGATTTAATTAGTGAAAGGCATACATACATCATGCCTTTTGCGGTGTTTAGCCCTAGTCGAGCGCACCGGCCAACTACTGAAAACATATGAGGCACCATGTTTTCCATATGGTTTCTGCACTATTTTTTTCTCTTTATTTCGTAGGCAGTGCGATCTTGCTGGGCAGTAGTGGAGTGCTTTGCATGACATCGACTTTGTTACATGGATATTTGTACTTTTGCCGGTTACATGGATAATTGAACTTTTGCCAATTCATTTCACTGCGAGTGAACGTTTGTTTCCTTTTGTATATTTGCTTTGCGCTCATGGCGGCCGTCCTCTCACTTATGTGAAACTGTTTTACTTTTCAGTCTATGTGGCAAGAAAAGTCTGGTTAAGAGTTTACAACGCTAATAGTTTTAACTTGAGTAAATGAGAGGCCCATTGCATTGTAAATGCTTGATTCTGTTATTTTCAGTCCCATTTTGGCACTGAATCTACTTAGGTGGTAAATCAAAATATGCTGTGGAAAGGAAGCTGCCACTACTGGACTGAATTAGATTTCAAAGCTGTTTCTGTGGTTGGGAGGGACCAGATGGCAACTGTGTATTCAAGGAAACTGAAAAAGACTCGCCGTCTACTTTGCAAGGAAGAGATGTCTTCATAACTTAAGGAAGGTCTTCTTCGCGGTTTATTTTTGCTATTTAGGCATCGGCATCTCACGCTCTTTAATTGGCCTTTGGAGCGCGTTCCATGAAGTGAGGAGTAGTTTAAATCAAAACATACTAATACCTTCATAGCGAATTCCTATGAACTGCCCCGTGTAAACAGACATAATAGAAGAAAATAGCTAAAGTCTGCCCTCTGCTGGTCACATTGACAATTTGTTTACCAAATCAATTATTTAAAATAGTTAAGGTTTCACCCACAGACTGCTTGGAAAATCTCTTTTTAATTATTAGGTTTAGCCTCTACAGCGTTGGCGCTGTGCTTGCCAAATCTCATCTAATTAGAACAAGCATTGGCAAAGTCAATAGGTTGCGCCTTTGTGAGATCTATTGGCATTGCCAATGCTAGCTGTTGTGCAACATGGCTTAAAGTAAACAAAAAAGCGCCATGACATGGTCAACTCTGCTGTGCAAACTTTTTAAAAACAAAAACGCTGACAACCTAGGCGACATCTACTGGCCTTGCCAGTGCTTGTTTAACTTTCGGCCAAGTTGACATCAGTTTCAGGTAGGGTGTCCAGACGTCCGGATTTCCCCGGACCGTCCCTGTTATTAGAGGACTGTCTTGGTGTCCTGACGCTTTTCTTAATTTTAAATAAATGTCCCGGTTTTTGGGACAAAAGTCAGATTATCTAGGAAATGACATAATTAAAGTAATTTATCTGTTACTGTCAGGCAACAGAGTCCCCTGTCTGTTCCCAGCAGAGAAACGAGTGGGGAGCAGAGAGAGGTGGGTGGGGGCGGGTTGGGGGTGCAGAGTGGGAGGTCAAGTCATAGCTCATTTTATATATGTAGTCTTGTAAATGTGTGTGTGTATATACATACATATATAAATATACACACACACACCAATGAATAGGCACACATTCACAGAGCTATGCAAAAAAAACTGGACAGGACAGATCTAAAAGTGAGAGTAAAGTATTTAGTCCTCCTTTTATGTCAGACCCTTCCCCGTTTTTGCTCATCAAAATCTGGTCACCCTAGAATCAGGGCAACATGGTTGAAAGTTAAAAAAAATAATGCTGTGACGCAGTGCACTGCTGTGTCATAGCACTTTTTAAACTAACTTTCAGACATGAACAGCAGCTGTGCAACATGGCTAAAACAAATTGATATGTGTCTGTGTGTCGCTGAGGATGACATGCTTCATCTTGCAACCCTCTGGTTAGTGACAGTACTGTATGGTTTGAGACCAAAGATGCTAACTGGAGGCAGGGGGGACTGTTCCTTCTTCTGTTGCAGCAGACCTCACCCCTTGGCAGTTGAGGTCTTCAAACTGGGGGGAGGACACCTCTAGGGGGGCCTCAAGTGATCCCAGTGTGGGGGGGCGCCAAACTCTGGACAAAAGAAATATTATACAGATAACATGCCTTTGTTTTAAGCAGAAGCATGTTATTGCAGTTTTAAAAAGGTAACAGTACTTAACTGCAAGGTTTAAATAGGTTTAGACATATTTAAACATTGCCATCTTTCTAAAATAATTGTGAAAAATTCTGAGGTGGGGCCCAAAGATTTTTATTTTTCAACTGGGGGGGCGCGGCATTAAAAAGTTTGAAGACCACTGTGTGGTACTTTCACCTAAACAACTGTCTCTCGGTGTTGTCTCTCGAATGCTGCCCGTGTACGGGTGTCTTTTCTTGGTACAAGACTGGGAGGCGAAGGGAGTGATTTCCATGGCAATAAGGTAGCATTCGTCCGCCATGTAAGTGGTTCCTTTGCACCCAGGTGCTTCGGCTTGCTGGTTGCTACTCCGCGCCATCAGACATTGCTCTGTGCTCCAGGGAACGTGCTTCTGCTGAAAATGCAGCTTTAGTTGCGGAGGTGTATTACAATAAACAGACTTGTTAGATGTCTTATTTACAAAGGTTCTTCTGCGAGTAAAACATAAGTAAGCAGTGTACAGATAGTCACATTGCCAGCGGTATATCCGGGTTTCTCGCTATAACTAGAAGTCAACAGGAAAAGGAGTAGCAGTGAAGGAAAGTGTAATTGTTTCCTCGGTCCTATTATGTGAGCATGTCATTACAACTCGGCCTTCTCCGCTCACATCCGAGTCTGGAGCGGCGCGGGGAGGACGCTGCTCCGTACGGAGGTCGGATGACCTTACGCACTCCCAGCTACGAAGCTGCCGTTTGCGATGTGCTTCTACTAGAAGGGTGGGGGCTTCATTATGACAACTTCTTCACTGTGGGGACTCCAGCAACACAGTAACAACATGTACATACATAACAGCATTCTACAAAGACGGCCGTACAAAGTACAAACTGTCCAAATATTAGCCTACTAGACTAGAAGCACCTGCTCTTTGCTGCTCTGGCAGAGAAAAGTACCTTGCAAGCACTGCTTGTTTCACACGGGGTTTCAGTGTTGGAAGCCTATTGTTTTTTAGGCTGATTTTGCTCCGGTCTTTTAGGTTCCCACGATTCCCACGATCTCCGGGGCGAGGGTCCCCCGTTGCGGCAGCCCGTCGGAGCTGGGGGCGCCTGCTCCTCTAGTAGCCCCGGTAATACTTATTCTTTCAGTTTTGGGCAGTGGATTCCTGAACCATGGTGGGTCTGCTTCCGCTGCAGCTCCGATCGTCCGGCACGCACCAGGGGTTAGACTAACGCATTTTAGTGCTGGTGTCCGCATCACCGCACAAAATGCATTAGTCACACACTATAGCATCGCTGGCCCCGCCCCACTAGGCGCTCTTAACCAACTGGCATTTAAGCAGCCAGTGCGCTAAACTTGGCTTCTCAGGCAGAGCAGCTGCTGCCTATAGACTGCCTCTAGTCTCATAATCATAAACAAGCATTTGCAATGCAATGGGTTTGGCGTTTGCTCGAGTTAGAGCTATTAGCTTTGTAAATTTCTATCTGTACTTTTCTTGCCACATAAATTGAAAAAGAAAAGTAAAACAGTTAACATATGCGAACTGACTGAAAGCACCATGGCTGCTGTGAGCTTGGGGACACACAAAAGGAAAAAGAAGTTCGCTCGCAGTCAAACCTAACGGCAAACGTGTAATCATCCATGTCGCTTAGTCGATGGCCAAGGCGGTAACAGAACTGCCCTAAGGAGGGTCAAAGGTAAAGCATTTACCAATGACAACAAAGGATTTTTAAAAGGCAAGCCCATGAACGAGTGACAGTGATGGGCGTGCGGTGAGCCTGGTTAAAAGCCCACAGATAGATTACAAGTCAGAGCGCTTGCGCGCTCGACCTAAAAACAGATCATGTGCTGGCGCATGGTCTGTGTTCTTGAAACGGGTGCTGAGAAGTAGACAGTCCGGGCTTCAGTCACGATCAGCCTCTGACTGTCTCAACTGATCAAAGGTGTGAGCAACAGCAAGTAATTTGGATGGTGCAGAGTACCCCTCTCATGGATCAGGGAGAAGTAGTTGCACTGTCTTATGTTCTAAAACTTACTTTATATACGGGCCAAAAAACAAAAAAGCAATGAGGAGCTGGTGGTAAAATAAAGCTGCGTCATGCTGCTAAACACCAAAGAGCCGGCTCTCTGCAAGCAGAGGAACTATTGAAGCATTATTTGTAGCCCCGGCCATGAAACTGTACGTTTTCCATGTTGCTGTTTGGGGCTGTGACTCACTTCTGTTAGAGAACTCCTCTGTCACGGCGGACAGAACGTAGACTAGAAGCCCTAGCCAAGGCGCGAGGTGAGAGAGGGCGCCTCCCAGCTAGAGGATTTTCTTAAGTGAACTATGCAATAATCGTGCTTGGAACAATGAGTAAGAAAGCAAAGGCTGTAAAATGCATTTTTTCATAGCACACACTACTCTACAATTTTGTGAGAATATACAAACAATTAGAAAAGCACATGCGAAGCACATTTGTGATTCTGAAATGTGATGGAAACACACATTTTAATAGGAACAAAACAAACAAATGAAATATTGAGTGAAACCAGATTTCCACTGGTTATCGTCTGTACACTACGTAGCTTTATCAGTAAAACTGTGTTTGCAAATGTAGCGGCTATTACAATGGAAAATGTGGTGTGTGTAACTGACAGTGTGCTACCACACCATTTTTTTAAATACATTTTTATTGGGTTTTCTACATATTATTGCATATAAACATCGCACAATAATGCAAAAGAAAAGCAATCGGCATAGGCTGCAGGTCTCGGACACATTGCTACTGCGGTATGTACAAATTCCAGGTGAGGTCACACCGTGTGTTCTCTGTGAAGGCATGCGCAGAGCGACACAGTCATAGTGTCAGCTGACAGAGTGTAGAAGGGGGTGGGCTGGTTCACAATTAGAAAACTGTGAGATGTGTCCCTCGCTGTTTGGTGCTCGGAGTTATGGATTGATGTTATTGAGCCGCTATTTGCGGTCACAAGCAGGTATCTTGAGGTCTTGCATCTATTGTGTGAGGTTGCCTACATCCAATATTGTAAAGAAATATCTAAACAGGAAAAAAAGATCAGAACCAAAGAAAAGGGGGTGGAGGAACTTGGACAATTTACGAGTGACTATGTTAGGTGAGAGTAATGTCGATAGCCGAGTGTTGGCGGACGTAGGAGGGTGGAGAGGGTTTGCTATGGAAGGGGAGGGAGGGAAAGGTGTGAGAAAGGAGACACTGCATTGGTAGTCAAACTGAATGTGTTTGGGTGCGCCGAGAGCAGCCCTTTCTTCTACCACACCATGCTTTAGCAATATGTTTGACTTCATTGATTGGTTCTACATGTGACAAAGTGTCACAAGTTTGGCAGCTGAATGTCACTCATAAGTACTTTCAAACCTTGG
Source organism: Pleurodeles waltl (assembly GCF_031143425.1). Classification (NCBI taxonomy): domain Eukaryota; kingdom Metazoa; phylum Chordata; class Amphibia; order Caudata; family Salamandridae; genus Pleurodeles; species Pleurodeles waltl. The sequence goes on along the minus strand of NC_090445.1, from coordinate 322,452,879 downwards.
AAATGTACACAGGCAATCTATGAACTTGACTGCTATGCCCATCTGTTTGGACAGTTTGCAGAGCGAGATAGTGGGGCGGTTGGTTCCTCAGTGCTCGGCGGATGCCCCGGAAGTGGAACATCTAAAGCAGTGTGCCCACACAGGTTTTCGCTCCATCTGTTAGGTTTTGGGCCAGCGCAGGCCTCGATAGGTAGGAGCCAGGTTCTAACCTCAGATGCACTGGTTACCTTGCTGTAGCCTGTAAGCTCCCGTTTTATTGGACTTTATTAGCTGTTAAATGACAAGATAAGAGCACTCGGACTAACCATTTCTCAGTAGCAAGAATCAGTTTTTCCAGGCGTGGCTCCTCCATTCTTTGAAAGGGGTGGGCCACGGGGGTGACGTGCACTGAGGGGGCAGCACTCCCCCTCACTGCGCATGTATGTTTGGCCGACCGTCACAGGCCAGCCAAACATACATGCACAGTAGGCCCGGCATGAGAGAGCATGCACAGGCTCCCAGTCTGCCTGGGAGCGCAGCCAATCCTGACGCACCTGCAGCATCCGGAAGGTGAGGAGAAGAGAGGCTCGCTGCACAGCGCGGGAGTAGAGGTGAGTTGTTTTTTTTCTGAAATTTAATTTCATTTTATTAATAATTCCTCCCGTGCCCCTGCCAAGCAAACCCCCCTTCCGCAAGCACCCCAGCCCCAGGAATTCCCACGAGCAGCGACTGGGTATGTCTCCCTTTTGTCATTCACCTCTGGACATATTAGGGAGTATTAGTCACCAGTTTAATTTTTATAGGCAAAGGAAAGCTGCACTTTAGTTAAACAATAAATAAGACGGAGGTAATGGGGGAATGTAGAAAGGTCTTAGGCTCCCCTTTTTCATTCATATAAATGTTTTATGATTTCTAAAAAAAAAAAAAAAAAAAAAAACAGGCTGCTTGCCAATTAGTTAGTTTTAATTTCTCTAATTTGAATTTTTGGAATATGACGACACCCTCCCCCCTTTTGAGGAGGAGAAGTCAGAATCCTGAACGAATGAGGCAGAAGAACCAGTGGAAGACAAACATGAGCCTGCTAAGTGGATGCTCACCTACAGGTCCAGAACGCAGAACAGTCAGCAATGAGCGCTGCAATTCACTCCATGCAGGAACGTCAGTATATCTATTGTAGATTCTTTTGATTGCCTGATATATATTTACTTCCCAGTAAAAGGTAAGCCCAAGTACTACCCATGGTGCATAGTTCTCATGTGTCCATAGAAGGGAAGAAACACTTCCTCAAGCCCAAATACATCTCAGGATGAATGGGCTCTCTCTTTAGACCTGCCTGGCAATGTTTCCCATTGGGAAGTACCCTCTAAAAGGAAGAAGACAGTTTTTATAGGGGATTCTTTTTTGGCAAATCCAGACAACCTTAACCCAGCTAATATGGATTATCAAATGGGAGGCCTTCCAGACGTGCTAGCCAAGCATATTCGGATAGTGATTGGCAGCTGACCCATCAAGTCAAATGGATGATTTCTACCAGAGGCCATGAGAGAAATGTCTGGATGTCTTATTTTGATCCTAATCTAATAATACATCCCTGGTCAGGAGTCTGGGTTCCACCCTCTTCAATTAATGATTTTATTTCCAAGTGGATTAGGAACACAATGGATAAGGTTATATTTGTAATCCACCCCAGATATAGATCCCACTATGATACAAACTAAGCCACGCTCTAACAAGCTACACAGATAATCAGGGCGTGCCCGAGTACAGTCTGCCAGAAGGCAAACTACTCATAGGTCCTCTGGGACAAGGAGGTATATATGAAATCTACAAATCCTTTATTACCACCTCCCCTGATTTGGTTGCCCCTGGGAGAGCTAACCTGGAGTTGTGGAAGGATCTCCTGGAAGACAGCGAATGACGAGAAGCCCTAACGGGATCCAGGGATTTAGCAATTTCATCTAAGCTCCGTCTGATTAAATTTAAGTGTTTGCAGATTACTTACTTGACACTGCAGAAGCTATGGAGGGCCCGTAAGCAGCCCTCGCCTGCCTACCCTCAGTGTCTGATGATTACCCCTTGCTGGGAGGCAGTATTTTGGTCTCTTTCCTGGGCGTTAGAGAGGACTATTGACCCCACGCCACGAATTGCACTGCATGGCTTGATGGAAGATTTGTGGGGAGCAGAGGGGGCAGATCTCTTGTAGGGCTGGGGGGCAGATCTTTGTGGTCCCCCTCAATTTGCCACATGGTGCAGTGCAATGGACTGGTGTGTGAAGATGGAGGTTGTCTGCAAAAATTCAGGGGAATATGGGGCAGATGGTGGAATCATTATGGATTGGAATTCCTTGCACAATGTGATACATTCTTCACAAATAGTTGCAGTTAGATTTGGGAGATTTCCTCTACCAGCATTTCCGTATCTCTTAATACGCTCTTCAAGAAAATGATCACATTGGCTTAGCAGCTCCAAAATCCCCTCACGGCAGCGGCAAGACTCTTATACCCCGCAGACCTGTCATGGTCTGAGATCATTGCCAGAGCAGAATGGAGAGGGACCTTGAGCAGTGGAAACTGAACATTTCAATGTCCAAGCTTTGCAGGGCAAACGGATGGGGATTCGTACAGCAAGGCTCATTAACTTGAGGACACCAGGGTATCATGCGACCAACACCTGACAGGATTGGGCATTGACATGTTCCTGCTCAACACAGCAAGGGAGCTGGATCTCCTCAGTTTCTCTTAGGTCTCAGGAAAGGGGATCTTCACGCAGTCGGGGAACCATGAGCAGCGTGGCGGGAGAGACATTCAGTCACCCCATAAAAAGCACAGTAAATCAAGAGGAACAGTCACTCTGTCAGTGCCCTTGGGATGCCTAACTTCAGGGGCATGAGGACAGTAACAATGACCGGCTAAAGGGGCAGTGACGGGCAGGCACAGCACTTGCATCCCGGGCAAAGCCAGGGAGTACCCAAAATGACTCGGCAGCAAGGGAAGCCTAGCCGCCGGCGTACGCTGAACCCCCCCAGCGGGTCAGGATACACAAGAGGCTGTGCAACTCTATGGATGAACAGCTGACAAAGAAGAAGGATAGGGCTGTTAAGTATTTAGAAAAGAAATGTAGAAACAATATGTATGACCATTTGTGCAATGTGTTATGAACCATCTGATGAAACTGTATTGTGTAATAAACTGCGGTCGGTATAACTTCCAGCAAGGTCTCTGTTGGGTTTGCGGTTAAGAGCGAGCCGTTCTCTTGCACGTCTGGGAGAGGTTTGGCAACTTAAAGAGGTGAATAATAGGGCTAGATACCATGTTAAAACAAACACAAACAAGAATCCTGACAACTGTAAATTAATTTGGTTTCACCTACCACTAGCTCTCAGAATAGCAAAACTCAAACAAATGATCGGTATTTTTGTAAGAGATGTCGTAATCTGCTCTCTTTATCTCCGCTGCCCACCCTGCACTCTCATTATCTTTGGATCTTTCGGATTTCATCTCAGTCGCGAACATCTGTAATGTGATCAGATACATATCTAAACATAATGAGAATGTGTACAGCGCTGAAGCCACCAGAAGGCTTTGGACGAGAGCTTGTCTGTCAGTGGGGAGATGTAAAGCTTTATACACAGGACAGGGGCAGACTGCTGCACCTGCTCGAGGTAGCATAAATAACATACTGGACTGAGACCCGAGGCCTCAGACCAACCAGCCCACTCGCTCTACTGCCTCGAGCTGGCTGCATCGCCTTTTGCACTAGAGTACACTGTTAGCCCGAGGCAGACAAGTTAATGATGATTTATGAGGCACTTGAACACAAACTGCTCTGTCCAGGCCTGTCCTGCAGATACTGTCTTTCAGGATCGCAGTTGAGCTGACTGTAGAAAGAATCGCAGGTGCACGTTTGTTGAGCATTTACCAAAGGAGAGTGGACATGCCCAGCCATACTCGAACCTTTTAACTCTTGCGACGCTCTTGTAACACAGCAAGGTTCAGGCTGTGAACGTCAATGACAGTATTTTGTTTTGTTTCAGTTGGTTTGCTTTTAAAGTGAATTGGGGAAATAACTGTGGCATGGGACTGTCCCGATCACACACCGGAGGCACCTGAAAGGTGGGGCCCCTGAGTAATTGCCCAGTTTGCCCATGCCTTAAAACATCAACATCTCTGCAAGTGGGCCTGCAGCACATATTGTGCCACCCACTTAAGTAGCATTTTTAAACATGTTTCAGGTCTGCCGTTGCAAGTTGTGTGCAGTTTTGAATAAACAGCCATTTTGATCTGGCAAAATAAATTATTTACACAGAAAGATGATGGACGAAGTGCTGAAACTTTTCAAACACTCACCCCCAGTCACAGATCTAGGTTAAACCCATCATTCTTTTAATCACATGCCGCTCCAGTTTGGACCCAGCCATATGCAAATCAGTCTTGCCGCTGTTCTCGATAGGAACAATCCAGCCTGAACTGCCAGGCCAGGTCCTCCCTGGACTGAAAACAGGCATCCTTGGACCAGTTTTGGGGTATCACCCTTCATCAGCCAGGCTAGCTTGAATCCAGTGGCACAGTCAGCAAGGGACCCATATCTAGGCATACCCTTGCCACTTAGGGCAAGCATGGCAATACAACAAGATAATGGACAGTGTGCTGAAACCTTTCAAACACTCACCCCAGATGCTCAATTGGATTTCTTTTAACACACATTTTACTGACACCATCAAGATAGCTGGCATAACAATGCCTCAACAGTTCAGGTGTTTCCTTTACATCACATGACAAAATAACCAACTAACAGCAGTTGGACAATACGCCCCCCCACAGGCCCCCCTGTCCTCCCATTCCCCCCCCCCACACCCACCCTGGCGAGCCCACTCTTCCCAAATAACCCTCTTCAGGACACAAACGTTTGACGTTCTTTGTTGCCTGCACATTCTCCAAAGTTCCTGATTTCTACATCTAGATTCTCAACTCCAGATCATACTGGATTCAATGCCATGCCTGTCCGATTTTGTTATATTTCCTAGGACAGCCACAGGCGCGTACACAAGTCTCTCCATACCCATGTAGTGGCCCAGTTCCTTTTTCCAGTCCCCCACTGACCAGGGGTGTGTGGGATTGAACTGGAGTCTGCGTCTTTCCAATGTTGAGCTACATCTTCTTTGGCGACTACAAGCCACAAATGAAGCAGCACCCGTTTGTATCTATTATTGTCTAAGTCTTTGCTTGTGTAGAGTAGGACACATTTATGTACCATTGGGATCCTTCAGCCCAGAACTGAGCCTAGGCAGAAGGTGACACTCATCCAGAAAGGTGCCAGCCTGTCACATCCCCAGACCATGTATATGTCACTTTTGTAAGCGTGACGTCGGAGGCAAGAGGGGGACGTGATCACCCCCGTCCTCCACAACCTCCCTCTGGTGAGGTACACCCTGTGAAGGTAGTTAATTGTAGCAAACGGAATCTGACCGCCATTGCCGAACCCCTGGCAGACGCCCTAGCTTCTGCCCACTCCTCCTCCAAAAGTTCCCTTACATCTGCTCCCAAGTGTTGAGTAGAGCACTCAAGGGGTCAGGCTAATTAAGGAGCAATGAGCCAAAAACTTTCACCAGTTTATGGTCTCTCAGATTAGCAGCTTGCCCTCCACTAGACTGAATTCGAGGAGGTCCTCCGACTCTGCAATGTATGGCATTAAAGCATGCCTGAACTGTAGCTATTGACAGAATACCAGCCAGTGTAGGGCATATTCAGTCTGTAGGGTCTGGACTGAATTAAGGATAGTCCCTTCCATTACGTCCCCAAGTGTAGTAATCCCAATGAGATACCATTGACTGAACCCCTCCAGTGCTAGCACCCATTGCAGTGCTACCACCCACTGCAGCCAGGTGACCCTCAGAAAATCACCTGTTACGTAAGTTTACCCTCCTAACCCATCTGCTTCAGAGCGGACTTCCATAACTTCAATACCACCGTGGCCGCCAGTGAGTGTGTCAAACCCCGCTTACCCCTTATAGGTGGAAATTAAATCAGATATCTCAGTTTCATTTCAGTGTACGCAGGGTCATCTTGGTTACCACTCCAACATTTACAACAATCACTAAGTCTGATGCTTTATAATATGCTTCAACGTTTGCAGTCGCTATTTCCCCAAGGTATGTTGAATGAAAGCATTTGGCGAGAACAATGCAGGGAAACCCTGGATTCCACAGGGAACTGCGCAGCATGGAGTTCCATTTGTAGAAGAGGGAGCAGTGGATCTCATAAGGCTAATTCTGTAACTAGCATATTCATTTTGGCAGATATTTTATCTTGACAATGGCGGATCCAACCAGCAGCATCAGTGGAAGTGGGTACCATGTTTAATGCCTGTGGCAAGCCTCTCGATGAGTGGTTGGATATTAGGGTTCAGGCCATTTTTGTGTCAATATCACATACATCCCGAGGTAGCGGAACCCCCTGACAAACCACCTGAATTTCCGCTGCCCATCCGGGCTCTTGGGGATAAGAGTTAGCTGGGAACACTGAGGACTTTGCCTCGTTAAGGTGTAGACCTAAAGGCTTGCCAAATATCTTGAGAATCTGTAAGGCTCTCGTCCCTGTGATTTCGGGGTTGGTCAGGAAAATAAGAATGTCATCCACATAGAGTGTCACTCTATCCGCGACTCCCTCCGTCCACTCGACCCCCCACATCTGGGTGTCAATTCAGAGCCAGGCCACCAGGGGCTCAACTGCGATAGTGAACAGGACTGGGGACAACAGACACCCCTGTCTCGTACCCCACAGTATCACAAATGGTTGTGAGCAGTCAATCCCTACCCTCACTGGTAGCTGTAAGATCTGTGTACAAAAGCTGAATGTAGGTGATAAATTTAGCCCCAAAATGTAGATGTTGCAAAAGGGCAAACAGATAAGCCCAGGTTAGAGAATCAAAGGCATTCTCCAGGTCAGCAAGGAAGACCGCCGTTGGGTGACCCAGGGCCTCCGCCAAGGTCTGTGCATTGTGGAGTTGTCTGATGTTGTGTCTGGAGGCTCTTAGGAGCATAAACCCGGACTGATCAGGGTGTACTAACGTGAGGGATCACTTTCAGTAACCTGTGAGTCAGTGCCTTTGCAATTATTTTAAACACTAAGCTGAGCAGCGATGTAGGACGATACAACAAGCATATGTCTCGTAAACTTCCAGGTTGGGAGATAACCACCATCACTGCCCTATGGAAGTCTAGGGGCAATGGCCGACCTCCATTCAGTATGTGCATTAATTATTTGAAGAATTTGGACAGGATATTGTTCGGGTCGAGGGACTTTCCCAATAGGAACGGACCAGGGATTGCAATAACTCCTCTGCTGTGAGAACTCTTCCCAGGGAGGCCCATTCGACTGCGGAGTGACTCAGGAGGGGAAGTTCAAGAATAAACTCCTTTATTTGCTACACTGGCAAAGTGGCCTGCTGGGCATATAGCCCCTGGGAATATGATGTCAATCAATCAGCTGTTATAAAGCACAACTATTCACCAGTGAGGGTCTCAAGGCGCTGGTGGCGGGTCTGGGCCTCATTTAAAAAGCCATGTCTTGAGGTTTTTCCTGAAGATGGTGAATCATGGGCTTTGTCTGAGGTGCGTGGGCAGGTTGTTCCAGCGCGTAGCTGCAAGGTAGGCGAAAGAACTTCCTCCGGTGGTGGTTTTCCAGATGAGTGGGATGGTGGCTCAATCAATCAATCAATCAGGGAATTTGCGAAGCGCACTACTCACCTGTGAGGGTCTAAAGGTGCTGAGGGGGGGAGCTGCTACTGCTCAAACAGCCATGTCTTGAGATGTCTCCTGAAGGTAAGGAGGTCCTTGGTCTGACGGAGGTGGGTGGGAAGAGTGTTCCACATCTTGGCGGAGAGGTGTGAGAATGATCTGCTGCCGGTGGTTGTTGTGCGGATGTGTGGGATGGTGGCGAGGGCAATGTCGGCGTAGCAAAGCTGTCGGGTCAGGGTGTAGAAGGAGAGCTGTCTGTTGAGGCATTCTGGTCCGGTGTTGTGCAGTGCCTTGTGAGCGTGGGTGAGGAATTTGACCGTGATTCTCTTCTTGACGGCGAGCCTATGTATGTCTCCCAGGTGGGCTGTGATGTGTCAGGGGCGGGGGATGTCCAAGAGGAGGCTTGCGGAGGCGTTCTGGATGCGTTGTAGTCTTCTCTGGAGTTTGCCCGTGGTTCCTGCACAGAGGGCATTGCTGTAGTCCAGTTTGCTGCTTACGAGGGCTTGAGTGACTGTTCTTCTGGTTTCAGTGGGGATACATTTGTAGATCTTCTGAAGCATGCAGAGGGTGTTGAAGCAGGAGTAGGAGATGGTGTTGACTAGCTGGGTCATAGACAGTGAAGAGTCCAGGATGAATCCCAGGTTGGGTGGGTGTCAGTGCGGTTCCCAGTGTGGCAGGCCACCAGGAGTCATCCCATGCCGAGGGGTGGAGCAGAAAATGAGGACCTCAGTCTTGTCGGAATTCAGTTTCAGGCAGCTGTTCTTCATCCATTCAGCGATTGCCTTCATTCCTTCGTGGAGGTTGGTCTTGGTGGTGTCCTTGATGAGGTAGAGGATCAGTTGGGTGTCATCGGCGTATGAGATGATGTTGAGGTTGCGAGATTGGGCTATGTTAGCGAGCGGAGCCGTGTAGACGTTGAAGAGGGTGAGGCTGAGGGACGAACCCTGGGGTACGCCGCAGATGATTTTGGTGGCTTCAGAGCGGAATGGAGGGAGGCAGGAGTTCTGCCGGTGAGAAAGGAGGTGATCTAGTCCAGGGCTCTGTCGCGGATTCTGGGGTCATTGAGGCGTGTGCATGGGTGTGGTGGCAGACAGTGTCGAACGCGGCTGAGAGGTCCAGGAGGAGGAGGGCCATGGCTTTGCCATTGTCCAGTATGGTTCTGATGTCATCGGTGGCGGCGATGAGCATGGTTTTGGTGCTGTGGTGGCTGAGAAATCCAGATTGGAATGGGTCCAGGGTGTTGTTCTCCTCGAGGAAACGGGTCAGTTGCTTGTTGACAATTTTCTCTTTGACTTTTGCCGGGAAGGGGAGCAGGGAGATGGGCTGGAAGTTCTTGAGGCCCTTTGGGTCCGCCTTGGGTTTCTTGAGGAGGGCGTTGATCTTTGCGTGTTTCCAGCTCTCCGGGAAGGTGGCAGACTCGAAAGAACTGTTCATTATCTTCCTGAGTTGGGGTGCGATGACGTAGCTTGCTTTGTTGAAGATGTGGTAAGGGTAGGGGTCGGATGGTGAGACGGAGTGGATGGTGTTCATGATTTAGATGTTGTCCCTGTAGTCGACGTGGGTCCAGGAGAGCAGGAGGCTCGTGAGTCTGTGATGTCGGTGGTTGACAGGGGGGTCTGAGTACTAAAGCGGTCATGGATGCCTGCGATCTTGTGGTAGAAGAAGGTGGCTAGGGAGTCGCAGAGGTCTTGTGATGGCGGGATGTTGTTGACGTTGGAGCCGGGGTTGGAGAGCTCATTCACGATGTTGAAGAGCTCCTTGTGACTGTGTGCGTTGTTGTCAATGCGTTCTATGAAGGCGGTTCTCTTGGCAGTTCGGATGAGTTGGTGGTGTCTGCGGATGGCGTTCTTGAAGGCTGTGTGGTTGTCCAGTGTCTGATCTTGGCGCCACTTCTTTTCGAGTCTTCCGCATGTTTGCTTAGATTCCTGGAGGTCGGCGGTGAACCAGAAGGCCTTTCCGTCGGTGCATCTGCTGGAAGGATTTTTGATCGGGCGAGAGTGTTGGCACAGTCGTCGATCCATTGCCTGAGGTTGTGGGCTGCTGTGTCAGTGCCAGTGGTGTCGATAGGTGGGCTCTGGGAGAGGGTAGTGATCAGTTGGTCTTCGGTGACCTTGTTCCTACTGCGGTGGGGCATTGGATGCAGCGGTGGTCGGTCAAGTGGAGTTTGGTAGTCTGGCTAAAGACTTGTTTGCTGGCGGAGAAAATGGAGTCGAGCGTGTGTCCTGTGGACTGGGTGGGTGTCGTGATGAGGTGTTTGAGACCAAGGTTGAAGAGGTTTTTGAGCAGGGTGGTAGAGTTGGTAGCATCTGCTTGGTGGAGCGGAGGGGTCTTGTGGGGTTATGGAATGAGATTCAATGGTTCAGGTAGGCCGGTCTGATGTTGTGACGGGCCTTGTAGGTGTGGATGAGTAGTTTGAAGTTGACTCACTTCTCCACTGGGAGCCAATGGAGGATCTTCAGGTTTTGGGAGATGTTTTCCTGACGGGGGAGGTTCAGGGAGAGTCTAGCGGCGGCGTTTTGGATGAGTTGTAGTTTCCTGATGTTCTTTGTTGTGGTGCCGGCGTAGAGTGTGTTGCCGTAGTCAAGCTTGCTTGTGACTATGGCGTGGATGATTATCTTGAGGCAGTCGACTGGGATCCATTTGAAGGTTTTGCGGAGTTGTCGGAGGGTGTGCCAAAAGAAATAGGTGACTGCGTTTACCTGTTGGGTCATTGATAGGGAAGAGTCGAGGATGGTTCCTAGGTTGCGGGCATGGTCAGTTGGAGTAGGTAGTGTGCTGAGCAATGTTGGCCACCAGGAGTCGTCCCAGGCTGAAGTGGAGTTTCCGAAGATGACAAGCTCGGTCTGAGTTGAGCTTGAGGCAGCTCTCTCACACACAAGTGGAGATGGCTTTCATTTCAGTGTGAGGGGTCCTCTTAGCTTTGTCTAGGGCTTCAGTGAGGGATGTGATGAGTTGCGTGTCATTGGCATATGACACAATGTTCATTCCGTGGTCTCTCACCATGGCTGCAAGTAGGGCCATGCAGATGTTTAAGAGCGTTGGGCTGAGGGAGGATCCCTGAGGGAATCCAGAGCTGATTTCTGTTGGTTTGGATATGAAAGGTGAGAGCCTGACTCTGTGTTCTTCCGGTGAGGAAGGAGTGAATCCATTGCAAGGCTTTTCTGCGGATTCCTGCGTCGTGGAGTCTGGTGCATAAGGTGCTGTGGGAGACCATGTCGAAGGCTGCTGAGAGGTCGAGGAGTATGAGTGCTGCAGTGTGGCCGTGGTTGAGAAGTGTGCTGATGTGATCGGTGGCTGCAAGAAGAGATGTCTCTGTTCGGTGGTTGCTGCGGAAGTCAGACAGAGGTATCCAGAGAGGAGTTGTCCTCGAGGAATTGTCGCAGCTGTGAGTTTATGGCTTTTTCCAGGACTTTGGTGGGTAGGGTAGCAGCGATGTGGGCCAGAAATTGAGGAGCTCTGATGGGTCGGCTGTAAGTTTTTTCAGGAAGGGGAGGACTTCGGCGTGTTTCCAATCTTCGGGAAGGTGGCCGTTTTGATGGAGCAGTTGAGTGTTTTGCAGAGTTCGGGGGAGATGGATGCACTGGCTCTGTTGTAGATGTGGTAAAGACGGGTCTGTGGGACCTCCGGAGTGAATGCTGTTCATGATGATTTCAGTCTCTTCTGTGGTGAGGGTGGACCAGCTGTGGATGGTTTTGGGTGGCTTCTAGGGGGCTGGGTCGGTCGTAGGTTCTGATGCAGGGTGGGTTGTGCGGGAGAAAACTGTCATCAATGTTCTTAATCTTGCTGTAGAAGAAAGTGGCCAATTTGTCACAGAGGTATTGCAACTGAGGGATGTTGGTGGCTTTGGAGGGAGGATTGGTGAATTTGTTGATTACTGTGAAGAGTTCTCTAATGTTGTGAGGGGAGGTGTTGATGCGTTCACAGAGTGCGGCTTGCTTTTGTGTTCTTGATGCACTGGTGATGGGTGGCAATGGCGGCTCTGAAGGAGGCGAGCTCTTCGCTAGTTTTGCTGTTTCTCTATTTCTTCTCTAGGTGCCTGCAGGTGCGTTTGGATTCTTGGAGTTCGGTGGTGAACCAGCTGGCTTTTTTTGGGTTGCGCTTGACCACAGTTGATCGGAAGAGGGCTAAGGAGTAGGTTCATTAGGTGATCCTGGAGTTGAGGTTGTGTGCTGCGGCGTTGGCATTGTCGGTGGGGGGTGGTGGTGATTGCTCGTCAGTTATTTTGTTCCATTTTCTGTGAGGGGCCTGGGGTCACGGTGGCGGCTTTTGGGTGCAGTGATGGCGAAGTGTAGGCAGCGATGGTCGGTGAAGTCCTGGGTGGAGTTATTCTTGAAGGTAATCCGGTTGCATGAGGTGAAAATGGGGTCTAATATGTGCCCTGTGGCGTGCGTGGGGGCCGTGATCAGTTGTCTGAGGCCGAGGCTGGTGAGATTGTGGAGTAGGGAAGTGGTGTTTCCGTTGTTGTGGTCCTCGAGGTGGAAATTCAAGTCGCCCAGGAGGAGGTAGTCGGTGTCTATAACTGAGTTGATGAAGGCTGGGTGGGGGCCGGGCGGTCTGTAGAACAGGGTGCCGCGGAGGGTGGAGGTGTGAGCGGCATTAATCAGGAAGTGTAGGTGTTCCACTGTGGTGCAGTGTTCCTCTATGTTGATCGTGATGCAGAGCGGGAACGATGTACAATGGCCAGTCCTCTGGCCGGATGGGAGGGCCGGTCCTTCCTTAGGATGTTGTAGCGGTCCGGGATTGGACTAGCGATGTCTGGTCTGGATAGGGTTGGTCCAGGTCTCAGTTAGGATTGCGATGTTTGGATGGGCAGAGTCAATCTGGTCCCAAAGTTTGGTGGTGTGCTTATGGAGGGAACGTATATATTCAAAAGGAGGCAGCTGATGAGGTTGCGGCAGGTGTCGGTGGTTTCAGGTTTGGGCTGTTTCGGTTGTTTGTTGTTGCTGAATTGGAATTTGCAGTTCTGCCAGGAAAAAGGTCCGTGGGTATCCATAGGAGATGCAGTTCAGCAGGTGCTGAAACGTCCGGTGTTAAGGCGCGAGAGGGTCTTGGCGTAGTAATGGAGGTTGGGCAGAGAATGGCGTATTGGAGATTCAGTGTTCCTGGTGCTGGGTGCAGGTCCAGGTGCGGATAAGCGCAGGCAGGCTTGACTTTGGCGCGCTAGCGGTCCACTCGCTGTGCGCGGCTGCCACTAAGAAGGGAGGGAGGCGGGGGTCCAGTCAGTTGGGAGGGTGGAAAAATGCTTCGGTGGAGGGGTGGGGGGATGCAGCGGCACAGGAGGATGAGAGGGACAGAAAGATAAGAGAAGAGACAGAAAAAGTAAAACAGAGGTAAAAGGCAGAAGTATAAAAGCAGGAGTGAGGAGAGACAGAAGATACTTATTTGTAGATGGCCGCCAAAGATGAGGAGCAGGCAGGAGATTGCGGGTGGAGGAGGGCCTCGAACTGAGAGTCAGGCAAGCTCTCAGTTTGTTCCTAAGGCAAGGGCAGCAGCAGGAGGAGCTGAGGAGGGCAACAGACGCTGACCAAGGGGTCAGTGGAGTGGTCCTCTCACAGCGCTGCCGCTACCATTAACAAGGGGAGGAAGGGGAGGGGTCCGATCAGCTTGGAAGCGGGAGGGTGGGAAAATCGATTCACAGGGGTGAGGCCGCAGGGGCAGCAGCAGGAGGGAGAGGGGAACAGAAAGGTACGAGAAGAGACAGAAAAAAGACAAACAAAGTAAAACAGACATAAAAGGCAGAAGTATAAAAGCAGGAGTAAGGAGAGTCAGAGACAGACAGAAGATACTTGCTTGTAGATGGCCAGCAGGGATGAGGCGCAGGAAGGAGCCTGCGGTTAGAGGAGGGCCTTAAACTGAGAGTCAGGTAGGGGCAGCATCAGGAGGAGCTGGGGAGGGCAGCAGACGCTGACCAGGGGTAAATTGGTGGGCGTTTATAGGAAAGTAGCCTCTTTCTAGCATGGGTACCCCCACTTTTGGCCTGTTTGTGAGTGTGTGTCAGTGTGTTTTACTGTGTCACCGGGATCCTACTAGCCAGGACCCCAGGGCTCATAGATAAAAACCTATGTGTCAGTATGTTTTTGCCTGTCTCACTGGGATCCTGCTAGCCAGGACCCCAGTGCTCATAGTTTGTGGCCTAATATGTATGCCTGTGTAGTGCCTAACTGTGTCACTGAGGCTCTGCTAACCAGAACCTCCGTGCTTATGCTCTCTCTGCTTTTACATTTGTCACTGGAGGCCAGTCACTTCATTTACCAATTTCTATTGGCATACTGGACCCACCCTTATAAGTCCCTAGTATATGGTACCCAGGGTATTGGGGTTCCAGGAGATCCATATGGGCTGCAGCATTTCTTTTGACACCCATAGGGAGCTCAGACAAACCCTTACACAGGACTGCCATGGAAGCGTGCGTGAAATAGTGCACACACTATTTCACAGCCATTTTGACTGCACTTTAGTAACTTATAAGTCACCTATATGTCCAACCTTCACTTGCTGGTTAGGTACAAAGTTACTAAGTGTGAGGGCACCCTTGCACAAGCAAAGGTGCCCCCACATAGTTCAGGGCCATTTCCCAGACTTTGTGAGTGCGGGACACCATTACACATGTGCACTACATATAGGTCAATACCTATATGTAGCTTCACAATGGTAACTCCGAATATGGCCATGTAACATGTCTAAGATCATAGAATTGTCCCCCCATTCCAAATGTGGTATTGGGGAGCCAATTCCATGCATCCTCGGGGCTCCACCATGGACCCCCAGTACTGCCAAACCAGCTCTCTGAGGCTTGCACTGCAGCTACAGCTGCTGCCACCTCACAGACATGGTTCTGACCTCCTGGGGTCTGGAAAGCCCAGTCCCAGGAAGGCAGAACAAAGCAGTTCCTCTGAGACCAGGGTGTTACACCCTCTTCCTTTGGAAATAGGTGTTACAGGCTGGGGAGGGGTAGCCTCCCCTAGCCTCTGGAAATGCTTTGAAGGGCAAAGATGGTGCCCTCCTTGCATAAACCAGTCTACACCGGTTCAGGGACCCCTTCCTCCCTGCTCTGGCGGGAAACTGGACAAAGGAAAGGGGACTGACCCTGTCCATCACCACCCCAGGGGTGGTGCCCGAGCTCCTCCAGTGTGTCCCAGACTTCAGCCATCTTGCTATGTAAGGTGTGGGGGCACTCTGGAGGGCTCTGAGTGGCCAGTGTCAGCAGGTGACGTCAGAGACCCCTCCTGATATGGCCATACCTGATAAGGTAGCCAATCCCCTTCTCAGGGCTATTTAGGGTCTCTCTTGTGGGTTCTCTTCAGATTCTGCTTGCAAGTTTCTTTCAGGAATTCTCTGCAACAACTTCAGCATCCTCTGACCTCGGATCAACCGCAGCCTGCTCCAAGAAACGCTGTAACTGCAACAAAGTGTCTACAAGAGACACTTTTCTTCAGCAACCTCAGCTCCAAGTCAGCAACTGCAACAGTTCCACATTGTGCATGCTCTGGGAACCCCCTGTCTTCATCCTGCACCAGAAGGACCGAAGCAATCTCCCGTGGAGTGACTGAGTCACTCCCCTGCGCCAAGCAGGCCCCTTCCAAGGCGACGACTGGTACCCTGGGACTCCTCTCATGGTGACGAGCGTGCTCTTAAGGACACAGAGGGTGGACAACATCGACATAGACTGTCCTGAGGTCCTGCTGACGCAATTTGGAGGAGGTAAGACTTTGCCTTCCCCGAGAACGACGGTACCCCTGTGTTTGTGTCATCTTTGCCTCCTGAGGCCTCTGTGCACTCTTTGCAAAATTATTTTATTCACAGCCTGGCCCAGGTTCCCAGCACTCCACCCTGCGACGCTCAACTCACTGAGTTGTTCTCTGGCAGCGTGGGACCTTCTTTTGTTGTGCTACATCAACCGCGTTTTGAACCTCCTTTGAACCCAGATCCTGCGGCTTCTGGGGGTGCTGGGTGCATCCTGAGGGCCCTCGAATGTGCTGAGAGCCCCCTCTTCCTCCTCACACAGAGTAGAGGCCCCCAGGTCCCTCCTGGGTCCATCCAGCACCATTTTGATGAAAAACGCACTTTTGCCGTAGCCAAGGCTTGTTGGCGCCTTCCAACACGAAATCTTGTCTGCAACGATCTTCACGCCGTGGGACATCTTTTGCATAATGCAGGAACCCACCGGCATCTCTCCAGGGTGCATTTCTGCAGTCTTCAACTAAGCAGGGACTCTTCTGGGTTGGCAGGGGCTCCTGTCCTTCCTGGAACTTCTTTTGACTTCTGGACTCGATCCCCTTCCTTTGCAGGGCTTCAGGTCCAATAATCCAACAGTTGTTATTTGCAGACTTGGGTGGCTGCTGCAAAATCCCCAAAACGAGATGTAGTGTGTCCTAAGGAAACTCGCAGTACTTTACTGCTGCTTTTCTGGGCTCTGGGGAGGGGTAATTTACTTACCTTTACTGTATTCTTACTCTCCCAGCAATTCTGCACACACTACACTTGTCTAGGGGGGAATTCATGATTCACATTCCACTTTCTTAGTATATGGTTTGTGTTGTTACTAGACCTATTTTCTCCCATTGCATTCTATAGGATTTCCTACTGTTTGCATTGTTCTGACTATTTACTTGTCTAATTTTGGTGTCTAGTGTATACAGTGTGTATAATACTTACCTCCAGAAGGAGTATTGTCTCTAAGATATTTTTGGTACTGTGTCACCCAATAAATACCTTTATTTTTGGTAACACTGAGGATTGTCTTTACTTGTGTAACTATAAGTGGTATTGCAGGAGCTTTGCATGTCTCCTAGTTCAGCCTAAGCTGTTCTGCTATAGCTACCTCTATCAGCCTAAGCTGCTAGAACATTACTACATTCACTTACAAGGGATGACTGGACCTGGTGTTACGGTGTAAGTACCCAAGGTACCCACTACAAACAAGGCTAGCCTCCTACAGCGTTCAATCCGTGACGTACAGGATCGGTGTGTGATGCTTAATATTGGAACACAGTCTATGTAGTACTTTGCTTGATTTGCTTCCTTGCCCCCATTTAGGGCAGCTTTAAAAAGCTTTCCAAAAAGCACCAAGGGAGGCCATTGGTCCCTGGTTCGAGGCAAAATAGAACTCAACTGATTCACTTATGCATTTCATACAGTCTGTGTCTTGTAAGGGCCATGCGCCATGACAACATGGGGCATCGGTGTTGTTGCCTCATGAAGAGGCTTACTGGTGCGTGCTCTGACAGATCCCTAGCAAGTAAGTATGTCTGTGTTATTGTGAGGTTATGAATCTGTAACTTTGATATGAGGAAGCAGTCTAACTGGGAAAAGGAGTGATGTATGTGAGAAAGAAGGTATGTCCCTCTTCTCCCGGGTATTGTAGCCTCTATATGTCCAACAGGCCCATGGCTTCCACGAATGGGGCCATCAAGGAGCACCTGTACCTGCCATGATGTCCCCCACACCATCTGACTTCTGACACCTCCATCATACCGTTCCAGTCACCCCCCCCCACACCAAGTAATCTTGTGACAGCCTTCAGAAATGTTGCTCCCAGTGGTGGAAGAGGTGGAAGCCATATGTGCCCCTAGGATAAGACCAGGTTTTCTTTACTAGGAATGGTACCTGGTTCCTGATGAGTATGGCTGCCCCCTGGCTCCCCTTACAAACTCAGAGGGGGCTACTTGGTTGAATACATATCTGGCAAGGCAGGGAACTGCCTTACTGCCCACCAGATGTGTTTCTTGTAGGAGCAATATGTTGGCCTTCAACCTCTTAACCCTTTTAATGACTGTTTAAGGAAGCTTGCTCTGTATGCGCTATATCAAAATGAGATAGTGTGCATAGAGTCCAGGGGTTCACCAGAGGCTTAACGGAGGCTTAAGTAGATAATACTAATGCTCTCTTTTGTGGTAGTGTAGTCAAGCAGTTAGGCTTATCAGAGAGTAGTGCAAAACATTTGTTCTACACCCAAAAGCAATAGAAGAAGCACACACTCAATGACTTAACCAATGTTTTTTATATCGCAAAAATGCTTAATTTATTTCTAGAACCACAAGATTCAATTTGCCGTTAAGTACTTCAATATATTCGTATTTCACGCACATATCAAAAGTAATTTGTTTGAAATTGATAAGATACACAGTTTTTGAAATATTGGAAATTATCTGTTTTAAAAGTTGACACTGCAATTTTCAGAAACAGTTCCGGGGGGGGGCAGGGGGGGAGAAAAGTTAGTACGATTTACAGGTAAGTACTTGACTTACAGTTCCAGTCTCCGGGGGTTAGGAAGTCCACAGGTTGGGGTTCAAGTTAACCCCAAACACCCACCACCAGCAACACGGGCCGGCCGGGTGCAGAGGTCAAAGTTGAGGCAGATTTAACATGAGCTCCTATGGAGACTGGGGATACTCGGAATCAGGCCTGCCTACAGGTAAGTACCCACGGCTTCAGAAGGCAGTCCTGGGGAGTTTAGAGGAGCACTGGGTGGGCACAAGTAGGCACCAAACACGCAACCTCAGGGGCACTGGGGCAGCCGGGTGCAGAGTGCAAACAAGGCGTCAGATTTCCAGTGCTGGTCTATGAGGGGACCTCGGGGTCACTCAGATGCTGCAGGCGAAGTCTAGGGGGTCGTCTTGGACACACTACAGGCTGGACAGAGAGGAGGGCCACCTAATGAACATAGCTGCACCAGAGGTCGGGTTCTCCAAGGCCTGGGGGCTGCAGGTGCAGTGGTTTTTTAGGCGTCGGAAATCTTCATCCAGAGCTTTCGCAGTTAGGGGTCATTGGGATTCCCTCTGTAGGCGTCATCGTGGACGGGTGGAGAGGTCAACCCAGGGGGGGCACTTGCTTCCAATCGCCTGGGGACTCTCTCTAGCTGGTTGGGCCACCTGGTCACTGGCCAAAAGTGTCAGGTGCAGAGTAGTCAGGACTCACGGATCCGGGGAGGCTCTTGAGTCCCTTGGTTGTTGATTCTTTCACTGCTTTCTTTGTGCAGGTTCTCTGAAGCAGGAGACAGGCTGGTAGGGTTGGGACTAAGTCAGTTTGTGTCATCCTTCTTCTCTGCTGTGTTTCAGCTATGAGGTCGCCAGGAATCTGGTGAGCTGGGTTCAGGGAGGCCCTTAAATCCTGGATTTAAGGGCGTTTCAGGGGTCGGAGGGCAGTAGCCAATGGCTAATGTCCCTGAGGGTGGCTACACCCTTCTTGTGTCCACTCCCTTTGGGCAGGGGGGCACAAACCTAACCTTATTGGTCCCTGTCCTCCAAATCAAGATGGAGGATTCTACAGGGATGGGGTCACCTTAGCTCTGGACACCTTAGGGGTAGTCCTAACTGGGGTGGTCACTACTCTCTGTTTTCCCTAATTTTCCCACCAGACTTGCTGCCAAAAGTGGGGCTTTGTCCGGGGGCGGACAACTCCACTAGCTGGGGTACCCTGGGGCACTGTAACCCGAGGCTTGAGCCTTTGAGGCTCACCACCAGGTGTTACAGTTCCTGCAGGGGAAGTGTGAAGCACCTCCATCCAGGAAAGGCTTTGCATCTGACCAGAGAGCACAAAGGCTCTAACCCCATGTGGTCAGAAACTCGTCTGAAAATGCAGGCTGGCACAGACCGGTCAGTCCTGCACTAGCAGTTTGGCTAACATGCAGGGGGCATCTCTAAGATGCCCTCTGGGTGCATTTCTCAATAAATCCCACACTGGCATCAGTGTGGCTTTATTGTGCTGAGAAGTTTGAGACCAAACTTCCTAGTATTCAGTGAAGCCATTATGGAGCTGTGGAGTTCGCAATGAGAAACTCCCATACTCAATAGCAACAACAATGTCTAAGAATGGACTTAGACACTGTAGGGACATAGTGTTCATGAAGCTATGCCCTCACCTGTGGTATAGTGCACCCTGCCTTAAGGCTGTAAGGTCTGCTAGTGGGGTGACTTACCTATGCCACAGGCAGTGGTTTGTGGGCATGGCATCCTGAGACGGGTGCCATGTCGACTTTGTCTTTTTCTCCCAACCAGCAAGCTGCAAAGGTAGTGTGCACAAGCTTGGTGAGGGGGTCCCTCAGGGTGGCGTAATACATGCTGCAGCCCTTTAGGACCTTCCCTGGCCACAGGGCCCTTGGTACCTTTTACAAGGGACTTAACAGCGTCCCAAAGGTATGCTAGTTATAAAAACAACAGTGCATATTTTAGGAAAGAAAACTGGTGCTGGGGCCTGGTTATGAGGATCCCACCACACTTTCAATCAAAGTTGACATCAATATTAGGCAAAAAGTGGGGGGGGGGAGGTACCCATGCCAACAGTAGCAATTCCCTACAACTGCCCCGTTTTACTTTATACAGCATGTCATTGATTTTCCAGGTGATGATGTGGATTTGGTCTTGTGTACTCCAAGGTGTGTGGTCACCCATCTGGTTCGGGAGTATCATATCCAAGATTCAGAGACTTGTGAGGTGGTGGGGTATAGTCCAATGCTGACTTAACAACAGATAAACTAACTGACCCACCTCCCCATACTTCTGTAACATGAATGAGCTATGTCAGAGTAGACCAGAGCCCAGCACCAACAAGGTCTATGATGACCATAATGACCATACTCGAATCTGGACCCATTCCCTGGACAATGGCTTTTCTGAGAAGAAAGTTAATTGTCCCAGATAACTGAGGTAGTTCTGGGGGTGCATAAAAGTGTTCTGCTCCAAGCCTGCTTTCTGTGGACCCCAACACTGTCTCTCCAATAGTCAATGTTGCCCCACCTTTCCGGTATGATGGAGGAGGAGGAGGAGTATCAAGGGTAGGATAAGATCAGCACCAGCACTTACACTGGCCACAGGTTCCCTTTGGGTGTGTGTATATTGGATAGGGAGGGGGGTGGAGCTGGTGAGAGTGCACTCCCAAGACAATCAATCCATGTACGCTGTATCCTTTAACTGGTCGGTGCTCAAACAGCAGCTAAGGGGTTGACTGCACTCAAGTCCATCGCGTCCACCCATTCATCACGTAGGGTCAGCTACTTGCTGGGCTGCCGCTAGCGGGATATCCAGTTTAAGAGAGATCAGTCTCCACTGCTTAGCCCACTCCCAGTTTGGCCAGGGGGGGCACGGTGACAGCTCCACCTCTGAGGTTTCACCACTTGCCACTCAGCCCCAGTAGAGTGTGGGATCTGATATGCCCTCATCTGTCCACTGGAAATCTTTCTCTGACGATTCAAAGAAGGGCGTTAAGAGACTGGTAGATAACTTTGAGCTTTGCCGGAGAGCGGATCATTTACATTATATTACTGAAATCTTTTAGCCATTTCTTGGCTGCTAGGAAGATTTTCCTCTGCTGCTTGACCATTTTTGTGTAGTCCGGGAAGATCATCATAGAACAGGATTCATACTGTATTGGGCCCTGCATCCGAGCATGTGTAAGAATATCATCTCTTTGTAAATAGTTGAGTATTCGGGCGATGATCGGACAAGACTGGACTCTGGGAGTCTGCTTAGGTATTAGGGCCCTGTGCCCTCTTTCAATGGAAACCCCTGGGGAATAGGGAATCCTGTGGCATAAAGGATTTACGCCATTGGCAAAGGAACTTTTCAGTGGAGGAGGCCTTCCACTCCTTCAGGAACTCCAGGTAATGCAGATTGTTCCTCCATGCCCATCTTCTACTCAAGCGGCAAGTGCCCTCCCCCGGTCTTCCAAGGCTCCTCTCGAGGATCTAGGGCAGTCACAAACAGGCCATCTCCCTTGCCCACGGCAGCTCCCTATTCTGCCATTTTCTGCAGGCCCGGTTGCAGCAGTAGGAGTCTTTGCCACAGCAGACAGGCGAGCCATCCAGGCACCTGACATTAATTCCTGCCCCGGTAGTCCCTCTACTCTCCACAGTCCCCTGCCAAGTCAGAAAAGGGAGGATGCTGTTGGATAGTGCGGGCTGGCAGAGCTGCGTTAAAACACAGCCCCCATCATGAGTAGGCAAGCCACTCCCCATGAATTGGATTTTAATGACTATTAAAATAGTGGTTTAATTTTTTTGTTTAGCTGATCCCTTTTCTGAGCTACAGCATTAGCACTTAATATTGCTTGCCAATGCTTTTCTATTGTCCAAACAGCCTTCTCACAGTGAAAATAGCTAGTGCTAGAGCTAGTGTCACCGTAAGGACATGTTAGCATTATATTTCTACATGCCCTACTTTTAAGTAATGTGCATCCTGCCTTGTAGGCTACAAATCTTAAATAGAGGTGACATATTGATATGTACAACAGAGGTTCATTTTGACAGGTCCAGTTTCAGTTTTACGTTGCTACAGTCAAGCTACAATGGCAAGCCTGAAGCTGTGTTGGCAGTGCCACTGTAGTGGATGGCACACTAGTGGTATTTAACTTCCAGATACTTGGTACACTTTGTACCATATATTAGGGAATTATAGGCAAGTTAAATGTGCCAATTAAGCTAGAGCACTAGTACAGGAGGTAGTGAGTAACGACAGATTTAAACAAATGCAGTTTTATTACCTACATAGGGCATACTTGAGCCCACAGAGACTGCACATGAGTTTATTCCACCTGAGATGCCAAACTGCAATAGATGCCATATGACGCCAGCAGACTTTGTACACATTGCATGGAAATGCAGGGTAATACACCCCTTCTGGGAGGCTGTGCAGGGGGAAGTGGGAAGGGTGACGAAAATAGCGATGAGACTTTCAATGCGACATTGCCTAATAGGATTACTCCAGATTTAAAAAAAACAAGTGGTAAAATGGCATACCGCTTTGCTTAACTGGGCCTGGTCCTAGCAAGATGCAGAACTGGGCCAACCAGTGGTGGAAGGATTTACTGGAATGGGCGGTGGCAGAGGATTGTAGACTCAAAAGGGGCAGAGTGGGCAAAGATGCTGAGAAAGATCTGGAGACTTGGGGTGGAATGGTAGATGGAGTGGAGGGTAGTGGGGGAGGGAGGGAAGTCGAGAGACAGGACAGAACTCACCTGCTGGATTGGAGGGGACTGATACAATGGGAAAAGGGAGTTAGGAAGTCTGAGACGCACATTTGCATTAACAGGTTTGTGGTTTCATACTTCATGAGTGCACTTCTTAGGAGGATCGACTGTGTCAAGTCCCTTGCCCCATCCCCCTCTATGTTATGTCATTGATAACACATATGCTTCAATAACCTTTAGCAGTTACCGTACATGTTTTAAAAATGCAAATAAAGAAATGGTGTGGTCATGGAGGCAATAACTTGCTTGGCCTTCACACATATGCCAATGCACTGCTGAGGGCAAACTAAAAGAGTTTTGTAGTAGTGGCTATGGGGTGGGCTTTGGGGTTCGGGTGGGGGGGGGGGGCTAGAAGATTGGGTAGTGGCTTGCCCTTGGGGTCTGAACACTGCTGGCCACATCCCCCAACCTCAACAGGACTGGGAGGTCGGTTGTTGCGGAGGCAAGGTCTACTGTGGGCACTGCTGTATCCCTCTTCTGAAGCCACAAAAGTGTCAATATTATTAAGGGAAATGCCATACGAATTGTGCAAGGCCAAGAGAGTGCACCATTGCCTTGCTTTCTTTGAAGTGCTCTATTGCCAAATCTGAAGATTTGAGTGCCCTATATGATATGGCTGGGAGGCCTTATTGTGCAGTACACTTGTAAATACCATCTTGGGTCTAGATAGATACGAGTACTTAACCTTAAGCCAAACACTGGGTAGCTGTGGCTGCGAGCAGTAAGGCTTTGCAAAGGAACACTATGTAAAGCATTTAACAGCACCAAAACAACAACATAAGAAAGTGACCCAACACGAAAGAAACAAGACACCAATTTATAGAAATAGATTAGATTTGAATGAATTATTAATGTCCTTAAGCATCAAAATCCATCGGAGGGTTCCGGAGATACAGATTTTAGAAGCAGTAAATAACTTTTGTATAAACCGCAAGCTAGTATTGGCCAGCAAAACGTTTGGAAAGTTTGTAAAAGTAAGTTTGGCAACTCCAGCCTGAATTGGGAGATCAAGCCCGGCAGGACAGCGGTCTAAGGGGCTAGAAAGGATACTTTGGATAGTTATCTGCCCACCAGAGCATTCTTAAAGCGAGATCTAAACTTTACAGGACGGGCATAGACATGATGCTGAGGTATGCAGCCAAAAAGATGCTCCAAGGATGCTCTGGTTGTGGTGCAGGCGACGAGTGCCCTTGTGGTGATTCCTAGGTCCACTAGTGATGTTGGGCGAACTTGGCCACAGGCGTCCCTCCAAGTCCTCTACGTTGTAGTAGCTGGCCAACCGATGTAGAGATTTCGGTCAGTTTGCACCTCGGTTGCAGACAAATCTGTTGGTGGGGACTAATGCTCTTTGGGTATGACAAATCCGGTCCTGGATAGCTCTCCCAGAGTAAGCAGACACAGGCAGGTTTTGGCTATTTTGGATTTATCCTCTAGCGTGTCCGCCGACTGGTAGCAGCAAAACGTCTGCAGTGGATTCCAACTTTGCGACTTGGGAACCTTCAGCTCTTATGTCCCTGGAGCTGTATCCAGGAAATCAGCTGACTGATCCTTGGAGTTACTGCTGTTGCTGGATGTTCGGAATAATTTTTTCCCCGAGTCAGGAGCCATAGGCACAGTCCCAACTTTGCTAGCCCAAAGTGCAGCAGTCCTTCAGAGGAAGCAGCCTCTCTTTGTGCAGGTCCCAGGGCAGCTGAGCAGTCCTTCTTCTGTCATCTCTAGAATCCCAGGGATCTCAGGGTGGCTGGTTGCCATATTTATCTCAGGAAAGTGCACTGAGGGGACCAGGCAGTCACTAGCCAATGGGCTAACGAGTCCCCTCCTACTTAGTGTCAAAGTTGCTGTGATGTGTGGTATCAGGCTATCCCAGAATGATACATTCTTGCACTTTTGAAGATGGCACAACCCTTCCTCCATTGTCCTGAGCTTGGTAGCCCACCCTAGGTTTGGCTAGCTGAGAGCTACATGCCCCTGGTAAAACCAGTTTGGGGGTCAGTTTCCCCTCTCTGGCCCTGCATCCACACTTTCTACAGGGACAAAAGGGATCCTGCTCAGGGGTGTTGGGCTGGGCAGCCTCTGGCGTAGCCCTCCTACGTGGCGTACTGGCAGAGGAGGCGACAGCTCGCTGCTGCAGCACTGCCTTTGTCCATGAGCCTGAAAGTCGTTCACCTGTGTTCCACTAATGACTAGCTGGGAGTCTGTAGATTCCAGAAGTGATTCAGTGGGATCCACAAAAAAGTCAAAAGGGTCCGAACCACAGCTCTATAAGAAATGTAATGACCAACTAGTGGAATAAACTCTGGTTCCACAATTCCTTAACTTGTAATTATCTTTAAAAGTTCTGATCCTGACTAAATCTGCGTCTTGATCTAATAATTTCACCTGCCTAAACCTGTATAGGTGGGTAAACATTTAGAACTGCATTTCAGCACGTAACACTACATTACAGGATGGGGGTATGATAAAGCTTTATTCCATTCTTCAGGTCACTGTTGTTTAAGTTGACATCCGAACATTCAATGTATCCTTCCTTTCAAATTGAAAGGGTTACTATTGAGATATTCTGTGAATTTCGTTAGATCTCACTCTGTTCCTTTCTGTATCATGAAAATATCGTCAACATAATACCCCAATTAAATGATCCATTATATCTAATAGTGGTTGGCCCCACTCTTTATGCAAGTGTCCTCAAACCAGTTCAAATACAGTGCTGCAAAAAATCTAGCGTCACAAGGTACGCTCCTAGTTACATGTGAAATCATTCAACTTGTTAATTAAATCTTCGGTGTCATGAATACATTGGTAAGCTTATCACATGCCTGGAGTGAAAGCCATTTATGTGACACTTTTTCTGTGGGAGATTCAATCCCATAAATGATCAAACATCCATTTGGAAGTGGACCACTCTGTCAATATTAGTGAAGCAAATAGATGCACAGATATCTGGGAGCAGATACAACAAAATTTATTTTTAAAATCACACATTACGGACAACATATATTTGTGCCCACTTCAAAAGAGTACTTCATTTTCCTTTCAGCTTTATTCAGCGTCCACCCTTATCAATACCAGTAAATACCGCATTCTCGCTGGGAGTTGGCAAAGTGTTTTTCACCCTTTTTCATCTGCCTTTCATCCTCCTCCCACTCCACATTAAGCCCAGTAATGCTTTCCAAACACTGCAATCCTAAAATAGTCCTAACAAATGCACAAACTGAGCACTGTCTCTATATGTGAACAGCATTTTGCAACCTATTTCTTGCTGCACTTTCTTGCTTTCTATATCTGCAGGAGTGCTCTTCTTGCCACTGTTCTTTCCAGTCTCTTTTTTTTCTTCTCCAGTTGTTATTATTTTGCCCATACTGGCACAGGCTGTGCACTTCGGTGAAGCAATTTTTGTTCAATGTACAGCGGTTAACAATACTAGTGTCCTTTTGAATGAATGAACTGGAGATAATGTTAATGTTTCTCAGGTCTTTCAGCAAACACACGGTTCTTAAACATACTGATATGCTGTGTAATTTTTGCAGTTCTGAAAAAAATCGTATATTGATGAATGGGATATGGAATCACTGCGTATCAAGACACAAAGATAAATCTATAATGTAAAAACAACATCCGAGAAGCACTGTTGCTTGCAATAGTTTAGCTTTGCAGTATGTAAGTGTAGACATTGGTCTGCTACTTTGAAACCTTTATCCAGAATTTAGAAGAGGTAGGCTTTGAGGCCTTCATCAGTTCCAGACAGAATGAAGGCAAAGGATCCCAATTATAGGTACTGAATGGGTCTTTTACATGTAGCATCCAGTAAGCAGTCGCCTTAAAGTGTTTACAGGTAAAAAGGCCTCTTCCCCTAACTAGAATCACCCTGCCACCACCGTCATTCACTACATGGCCTGCGAAAGAATATGTTGATATGGCAATCAGAATAGGGTATACTTTGGGTGTTCCCCTTCGCATCAGAGTTCGGCTCCGATGTTGACCAAAATACACAATACAGGGAGTACCCCCAGAGAGCTTGTATGATTGTGGAGCTTGTCTTCAACACTGTGACAATGCCCATTAAAACTTCTTTCATTTTATTGTATGCTTGCCTGCAAACTTCTTTATCTCTTCCTATTCCTAAACCAGCCCCAATCCAGTGTTGCTCTGGGGCACAGAGAAATGGCCTTCAACCCAGTATTGCTGATCATTTCTGGGAAAGTGGTGCGATAGAGAATAGCTAAACAGTGAATTTTTGCTAAGAAAGGTATGCTGTGCGATTCATATTAAGAAACCTGATTTATAGGCTTGCTATTTTCTGCTTCAGCTAAATTTTATCATAGGGCTTACAAATAGCGATAGGGTGTTAGGATTCTAGGAATGTTCTAACCATGTTAGTACAGGTCATATTGTATTCGCTGACCATGTCACGCATTGCTGCATTTATTTTTTCATTCTGTGTCCCATGTCATTTATTGTTATTTTTGATGTGTTATCAGTAATGAAAGAGAGGTTGTAGTTCCACTGTGTCCCTCAACTCATTCAGAGGGACTATCCATAACCAGAAAACTACCACCTGCACAGTATTCCATAGTAAGGCTTTCTCAGGGCAGCGGAGCCTAACTGGCTAAGATGTCGGCTGCCTAAATCTGGAGCTCAGGTTCAGCCCACCAAATATCCTGTTGTGGACCTGGCAAACGGGACCCCCACCACCTGGAAGTGGGGTCAGGGGCTCACTGGTGCGCGGGCCTGACGGGCGGTGTAGCCCTGTATGGCCACACCTGGGCCCCTGGGTGTGAGCAGCTGGACCCTGGACGTTAGCACGCGAGACAGGACCCTAGGCCCAAACCCGCCGTGGAGGGCAGCCGAGCGCAGCCGCAAAGCGAAGAGACCTTCCGCGCCTGGGAGGAGTGACTGGAGGAGAGGAAGTGAGGAGTGGTGAAGGCAGGCCAGGCGCAAGGGTGAGGCCCCCCGGTCGGCGCAAGCAGGATGGCCTGGCCTGGTGGTGGGGGCCCAGGGGAGCCCCGCTGGAGCTGCTAAAGAGGGAGGCCCCATGAGACTGCAGCTGTGGGGCAGGACGGCCCAAATGGGAAAGAGGCTGAGTAGAGAGACCGATTCTCCCCAGTGCTGATGACAGAAGCCTGAGGATTGGCCTTTCCCCAGATGCACCCAGACTGGAGTGGCATCGGCTGGGGCCCCAGCAGGAGCTGGATGGTAGATGAGCTGGGCGAGGCCTGGCCGAGGGGTAGGGCACGTGGTTCCCACTGGACCTATACCTGGGGGTCAGTGGGCCGCGCCTCGAAGGTAGCGCATGCAGGCACAGGCAGTTGGCGCTAGCCTATGGGAGCAGTGAGCCTCTGACTCCCGGCGGCAGCTCACCCTCCTGTGTCAGGGCTGTAGCCGAGTGGTGCTCTACGGAAGCCAGTTGGGAGGGCAGCAATGTTATGGCCTGCCTGCTACTGTATGCCTTATCGCTGCTACTGAGAAGGGCACAGGAGCGAAGCACCTTCAGTGGACTTATCAGGCCCATTGGAGTGGGCTGCAGGGGCACCTTAGTTGGACATATCCTGATCTACGACGGTTTGTTATTCACCAAATAGCTGGCCCATGTTTACAATGGGGGCCCCGACCCAAATCTCAGGGAATCGCACTTGGCTGCCTCAAGTCCTGATTGCCTATGGATGGACAGGGAAGCAGACAAGGGCGCTGCGGCCTCCAACATGCAAGACACTCTGAATAGGATCCTGGGGGCAATTGATGATACCAAATTGACCCTGAGCCAAGAGATCAGCAAAGTATCTGCAGAATTGAGCCACCTACGTACAGATTATCACAAGCTGGGTGACAGGGTGAAGGACACAGAGGCGATGCTGGAGGACCTACAGCCTGCTCACCAAGCAATGAGGTCCCAAATTGTTCAACTCACCGAACGGATCCAAAGACTTGAACACTGAGCTGAGGAAGCTAAAGGCCGCAGCAGGCATTACAATGTGGTATCAGTGGGTTCCCGGAGGGAGTGGAGGACCCTCCAGAACAAGTGGGAGGCCGATGTTAATAGGGCCCTTACAGACACGCACTGCAACAAGGTTTTAGCATTCCACCCACAGTATCTCGAAATACATGACTAAAATATATTCAATATAACTATACCCACAGGACTTATCTTACTCCACGCCGGCTTAGGCTTATATATGACGGAGAACAGGTGAGCTGTCCCCCCTGCCCTAGGCCAGACACAGACTTTAGTCATATGACCTGGGGATGCCTGGGACTTTGAGAATTTTGGGACGGAGTCATACAAAAAATTGTGTGCTGCATATACTGCTTGAGAATTCAATAGCGACCTGCTTGCTAGGATTGTTCCCTAGACCGCGCCCCAAAAAAGTTGGCAACATATTTGTGGGCCTGGCCTTAGTGATGGCCAAACATAGGGTGTCATTGGCTTGGAAATAAAACAGGGGACACAGCCTAGCCACATGGGAGATGGATGTGACACGATGGGCCAGAGCAGAGGAGACAGTTTAGTTTGTTTAGTTTATAGATTTGTAGAGCGCATGGCTACCCGGGGGCATCCCAGCGCTAAAGTACACCATGAATGTCGGAAGAGCCAGGGGAAGCAGATTAACTGGGAAAGAGAATGGTTTTCAACTTCCTCCTAAAGAGAAGTTCAGAGGATTCCTGACGGCATTCAAAGGGCAGGGCGTTCCAGAGCCGAGCAGCCCTGATGGAGAACGCATTACCTCCCCATGATCTCTTGACCGAAGGGATGTAAACCTGTCGAGAAGAACGAGATCTAAGAGGTCTAAGGGGCGAGTAAAGAAAGATCCGTTTTCTAATGGAAAAGGGACCCTTATTGTGTAAGGCTCTGTGAACAAGACACAGAGCTTTAAACTGAATGCGCTGCTTAATCGGGAGCCAATGAAGAGCTGCAAGTGCTGGTTTAGCTGAAAGATGCCTTGGGGTATTCATGAGAAGTCTAGCTGCCGCGTTCTGCGTAACCTGCAGCCTCTTTATTACATAATCTGGAGAATTAAGATATAGAGAGTTCCCGTAGTCCTGGAGGGAGAGAACTAGGGCTTGTAAAAGAATTCTTCTGGCAGCGAATGGCAGAAGCCCAAGAATCTTCCTGACACTTCTAATTAAGCCGAAGCAGATCGAGGAGATTCTTTTAGCTTGTGGCTCCATAGTTCAGCGTGGGTCAAGCAGAAAGCCGAGGCTTTTTACTTGTGTTATTGGAGGAGGCAGGCTGTTAGAAGCCTCAGAGTACATAGCCAGAGGGGCAGTAGGGGCGCCATTACCTATAATATTACCTCTGATTTGCTGTCATTGAATTTCAGTTTCAACAGGGTCATCCAGTCCCCAATATCTTTCATGCAGTCGGCCAGGTTGGCAGAGGGGGAGTCCCTACTACTAGAGAGGTTAACCACCAATTGCATGTCATCAGCATAAGTGACCATAGAGAGGTTATAAGGAGCGACAACTGTGGCCAAGGATGACAGATAGATGTTAAACAAGGTGGGGCTTAAAGATGAACCCTGCGGGACTCCACAAGATAGAGACCTGACGTCAGACAAAAAAGAGCGATCCAAAACTTGAAAGGATCTTCCCGTGAGGAAGGAGGAGAGCCAGGCAAGGGACCTCCTAACCCTATCTTGGAAAGTCTATCAAGGAGAAGAGTATGATCGACAGTGTCAAATGCTGCACTAAGATCAAGGAGGAAATAGCAGCATGACCACCTTGATCTAGAAGTTGCCGAGCAGATTCAGTTACAGTAAGGAGTGCCGATTCTGTACTGTCATGGGTTCTGAAACCCATTTGAGAAGGATGTAAATGACAGCCCTGAGGAGGGAGGAGAGTAAGGGGATCAAGCATAGGCCAATAGGCCCTTTGTGGGTGGTAGTGATCAACGATTGCGAAATCTCAGGCTCAGGGGAGGAGTCTGACTCAGGATGGGTCACAGGGAGTGATGATGATGGCACCAGATACAGGTGACTTAGCCAATTCAAATCTCAATCTCTTTCTTTTACAATCTCTCACCATCACCACCTTGCACTTATGCTTTACGTCACCCCTTACTCCAAAGGCGTCCCGGAACTCCCCCATGGCTTCTCCCCTTTCCTGATAATCCCCCGGCTATTTGCATTCATGTTTGTTCACAAATGTCACCTGAGCAAGCCCAAATATTCAAGTATCACCATGGCTGCAACTCTTCCCCTACACATTCATCCGATATCTCCCGGCACTCCTTTCTAACTTTATATAATATTAGATTATCATTGTCCAGTCTCATCCAGCATGAACCACAAACTGTTTCTATCTCTGAGCTCACCAAAACCTAGTACTACTGTAGCGCTTCTGTTGATCTTCAAAATGATTACACAAGTAATATTTCAAACAATTAAAAGCTTGCCTTCTTTCTATCTCTTTCACGGCAAATGTCAGCCGTAGAACAGAAGTGGTCACTATTACAGCGTGTGCCCAGTCCTAGAAACCTCCAAACTATGTGCAGCTGCTTTTGCCTGGCAACTAAGTTAAGGGTCTTTGACAATACTGATTATGTCTTAGACAGTGCATGCATACTGTTTGTCAGCAATCTGGCACAAGAATCTGCTGGGTTGAAGTTTTGCCAGGCACATCATGCAGCCATAACAGAGATCCCTCCTGAGAACTATCTGCTGCACTGTCACTATTTAAAGCTACTTATTCATGACACAGCAAAACAGTGTTGTAAGGTTTTCATTTTTAACATGTAAGAATATTAACAATATAACGCTGCATCAGGAATGGGAGTTAAAAAATTAAGCAAGACACTATTAAAAAAAATAAGGTGTTATATGGACAAGCTGAGCTCTGTATTGTTCACAGTAAGAAACTCAGAAAATCTTGAACAAGATTTAAAACAAGCACTGGAAAGCCACTAGGTCTGGCATTGGCTGAAGTCCTATATTCTTTTGCAAATGCTCTTTCCTTTTGCCTTCCTTTTCTATCCAAGATGGCCATCTCTGAGTGTGCACACGAGGGCTATAGTGAAATGCTTCTTATAAAACTATTTCAAAAAGCATTCCAAGAAGGTTGTCTGTATTTACACATGCATGAGCACAAGTGTTCATTTTTGCATTGGTTTTAAAGGTCCTCTTCCAAAATCGCCACTCCTTGTAGTGCCCATGAGGTACAGCGCCCAGATACCCCGTGGGGTGATAGCATGCTCTATACAAATGCATGACTGATGCGGCACACTGCAAGCAGGAGCAAGGGCCTGTATTAACACCTGGGAAGGTGCTGAGCTGTCACAAAAAAAAAATGTAAAAAGGAGAGGACTATCAAATCTAATGATACATGCAAGCAAAATGTCCAACACAGTATTTAGTAACACATCCAACATTAAAAATTATACCAGATGACGAATGAGCAACATGCACCAAGGGACCCATTTCCACACCGTCTTCTTGTATTTTGTTATCAGTAATGCTCCTATCTGGCTGGCCCCACTCTTTTGTCCCACAACCAAAACCAGGTCTGTAATCTTCAAGCCACTTTTGATTCTGTGAGGTAATTCATCCTGCCATTCAATAGCATTTTCAACCATTTGTTTTTCCTACCTCAGCCTTACCCGCAGGATCACCACTCCCTCATTCGCAACAGGAGACAGAGAAAGAGTGAGTGAGAGAGTGAGTGTGTGTGTTCACCCCAATTACACTTACTGCTGCTTTTCCAATGCCGTAAGGTACGTTAAACAGATATCGAAGTCCGCCAATTGAGGAGATGACCACAATCAGTCCTCTGCGAGCCTCCACCATCATCCGAGCTGCATACACTGAGCACTGGTAGTGGCCCCTAGTGGGAAAGAAAATGAAAAACCTGTCACCAGGTGCCCGGGATGATAAGGTCAGGGAATACAGGAAAGCAATGCCATAGGGCAACAGGATGGAAGCAGAATTGCGCTTCCAGGGAAACAAGAAAAAGGTGGGACATGTAACCACTGTTACCGATGACCTACTGTCTGTTTGTAAGGGCTACTGATCACTTTTCCCTCGGAGCAGTAGCATCTATGCCCTCTTTCCTACACACAGATTAAAAGGTACGTGTAAGGCTGAAGTAGTCTTATTTAAAATCTCCAAAACATACCAATGAAAGATAGATTTATTGAACTTTTACAACAAACCGTAAAGGAAAGCAAAAACATCTGCACTCCAGTCCATGCTGTTGCAAACGAGGGGAAGTGTTTTTTTTTCACAGCAGAGGACACGACATTTTATCGTGCATATTTGTGGTATGCGCTTTCCCAATGTTTTTTGGGAAGGTAACACCTTTAAGATTCTGTTTTGCATCAATATTTGTGCTGACAAGTAGATACAGGAATTTAGATTGTGTCTATAACATGAAATGAATTGGAACAACAGCCACTTCTTGATCGGCTAAGGGCCAGCAAGACTGACAGCAGGAATGGTTGGCTTCTTACCGAAGATCATCTTGTACTTAAAGGGCCTTATTATGGATTTTGCTCCAGAAGCATCTGTTATTTGCATCTCTGTGGCATGTAGGTTCTACAGAAGGAGCCACATACACTTGTGCATCCCTTTCTATGTTATGAAGCATTGACAAAAAGGCAGTCAAGAGGCACACTGATTGTGCACCACATATTAAGTGGTATAGTCAGTGCACACCCTATGAATGCTCCTTGGGAGAGAGACACAGTATACCCACGCCCTCCAAGATTGAGGCATCCATCCGCAGGTGGATGTATTTGAACAATGCACCCACCTGAGGCAGATCCCAGACTTGTTTCACAATACCAGCTCCACTGGTAGTGAAAGATAGAGTTGAGGTTTTTAACTGTGCCTCTGTCTTTCACTGATGCTCTTTAGGTAGAGCGCGCAAGCTCTTTGACCCGTTATTGTGGGCTTTTAACCATGCTCACCTCACGCCCATCACTTTCACTCGCTCGTGGGCTTGCCTTTCAAAAATCACTTATGTCATTGGTAATTGCTTTAAATTTGTCCCCTCTTGAAGTTGTTTTTGTCAGGACTTGCAGATTGCTCCTCCTACATGGATTATTGCACGATTACCAATATACTAGTTCATTTGTATCTCCCCTTCGTGCTGCTTGGCGTCCATGGCGCTCACAGCGCGGACAGGCACAAAAGTGTGAACTTGATCGGCAGTATTAAAGCGCTGGTCACATTGTTCACAGTTACATAATCAGAGTAAGTTCTTGTGACTCTCCCCTTAAAACCCTTGAAATTGGTGGATGCTTTAAGTAAAAACATAAATCATCAAAGCGAAAAAGGTTCTCCCGCACAGCAAGAGAGCCAATACTACAATATTAACTGCACTCAGCAAACTCATCCCATAATGCTTTGCAGGGCATTCTTTATCAAAATATTTTTGCTCATAACTCAGCCTGTGGTGGTCTTAGGACAATGGGACCACCACCAAAACACAACAACGCACTCTGTCTACATCAACTGTGGGTCCCCCAAAATTATAATAACACCTCCCACCATTCAGTGGCTGTTTAACTCTTCTCATGGCTGGAACTTTTTTTTTTTGTAGCTGAGAGTAGGTTGTGTTTTAAGAGCCTTCTTTGTAATATCATTGCTACATTGCCCTCAATAGGTGTAATGTATTATGCCCGTTAGGGGCTAAATATATGGTTGCAATGCATTACTTTCTGCCATTTGTCTTGTGTGGTTATGTCCTCTGGAAGCTAACTATACAGTTACCTGACCATGTTTCTTACAAATGCTATGTTCATTGTGGGGTCCTCGAGGGGCTGTTCTAAGCATTACAGTCATATCAACATATTAAAATATTTGTAGCATGGAAACTTGTCCTGTAATGCTTTGCAGGGTATTACTTTTACCAAACATGTTTGCTCATAACTCAGCCTGCCTAGGTCAATGGGACGACCTTCAAAACACTTACCACAATGTGCTCTTTCTATCCATGTCATCGCTGGGACCCCACCCTATGTTAGTGGGGATTACAAAATAATAACCCCTACCACCATTCATTATCTTTTTAAGCTTTCTCATGGCAGGAACTTTTGTTTTACAGTTGAGGGGGTGTGTTAAAAGGCCCTTGTTTGTAATATCATTATCATAGTTCTGCTAGCCTTAAAATGTGTAATGTACTATGTTCTCCAGGGGCTAAATATATAGATATACTGCATTACTTTCTTCCCAGTCTTTTTTCACATGGTTATGCTCTGTAAGGGCTGACTGCATGGTTACATGACCATGTTTCTTACAAATGCCATTTTTATTGCGGTGCAGTCAATACAGTATAATATTTGCTGCACGAAAACTTGCCTCATAATGCTTTGCAGGGCATTACTTTTACAAACCATTTTTGTTCATAACTCAGCCTGTGGTGGTCCTTGGACAATAGGACTGTAGGAGGCTTGCCTGGCTTATAGTGGGTACCAAGTGTGACTTACACGCTGTGCCAGGTCCAGTTATCTCTCATTAGAAGAATAGAGGTGTTTCTAGAAGCTTAGGCTGATAGAAGGTAGTTAGGGCAAAGCAGCTTAGGCTGAACTAGGAGACACGCAAAGCTCCTACTACACCACTCATTTCATATAGCACAATATCGTAAGAAAACCCAATACTCAGAGTTACTAAAAATAAAGGTACTTTATTTTTATGACAATATGCCACAAGTATCTCAGCGAGTACCCTCAGTTAGAAGGTAAGTAATATACACAAGTCATATGTACACCAACCCAAAACAGGTAAGTAATAGTAAGAAAAGTAATGCAAACAGTGTAGAGTTACAATAGGATGCAATAGGTGAACATAGGTCTAGGGCAAAACAAACCATATACTCTAAAAGTGGAATGCGAATCCCGAATGGACCCCAGACCTATGGGAGCTTGTATAGGGTTGCTGGGACTGTAAGAAAACAGTCAGTGTGTCCAAGATACCCCACCCTAAGACCCTGAAAAGTAGGAGTAAAGTTCCTCTACTACCCCAATAGGACACAATAGTCGTGATAGGGGGATTCTGCCAGAACCACAAACACCAGCAAAGCACTGAAGACGGATTCCTGGACCTGAGGACCTGCAAGGCAAGGGGATCAAGTCCAAGAGTCGCAATAGTGTCCAGGGGGGCAGGAGCCCAGGAATCCCCAGTGAAGGTGCAAGAAGGCTGCTTCCGGATGGAAGAAGCCTAGGATTCTGCAAAAAGGGCTAGGAACTTCTCCTTTGGATGGATGATGTCCCACGGCGTGCTGGAGGTTGCAGAAGTGTTTCCATGCAGAAATACCGCCAACAAGCCTTGCTAGCTGAAAGGGTCACAGAAGAGGTTTTTGGGTGCTTCTGGGGGCCAGGAAGGACCAGGATGTCGTCCCTTGGAGGAGGAGACAGAGGGGGCGCTCAGCAACTCAGAGAGCCCCCACAGAAGCAGGCAGCACCCGCAGAAGTACCGGAGCAGGCACTTAGAAGATTTGTGAACTGGAGATGACTCGGAGTCACAAAGAAGGGTCCCACGACGTCGGAGTCCAACTCAGAGGGTTGAGCACTGCAGGACGGAGTGCTGGGGACACAGGCTAGGCTGTGCACAAAGGAATCCTTGGAGAAGTGCACAGAAGCCATAGCAGCTGCAAATCACGCAGTACACAGGTTTGCAGTCTAGCACCATCTGTGCCCATCAAAGCATTTCCAGAGGCTGGGGGAGGCTACTCCTCCCCAGCCCTTCACACATATTTCCAAAGGGAGAGGGTGTAACACCCTCTCTCAGAGGAAATCCTTTGTTCTGCCTTCCTGGCCGGGGCTGCCCAGACTCCAAGAGGGCAGAATCCTGTCTGAGGGGCTGGCAGCAGCAGCAGCTGCAGTGGAAACCCCGGAAAGGCAGTTTGGCAGCACCCGGGTTCTGTGCTAGAGACCCGGGGGATCATGGAATTGATCTTAGACATGTTACATGGCCATGTTCGGAGTTACCATTGTGACACTATACATAGGTAGTGACCTATGTATAGTGCACGCGTGTAATGGTGTCCTGTGTAAGAATTGTCTGAGCTCCTTATGGGTGGCAAAAGAAATGCTGCACCCCATAGGGATCTCCTGGAACCCCAATACCCTGGGTACCTAAGTACCATATACAAGGGGATCATATGAGTGTACCAGTGTGCCAATGAAAATTGGTAAATCTAGTCACTAGCCTGCAGTGACAAATTTAGAAAGCAAAGAGAGCATAAACACTGAGGTTCTGGTTAGCAGAGCCTCAGTGATACAGTTAGGCACCACACAGGGAACACATATAGGGCACATACTATAAGCACTGGGGTCCTGCCTGGCAGGATCCTAAGGGGCACAAGGGCTAAAACATACATACATACAGTGAAAATGGGGGAAACATGCCAGGCAAGATGGTACTTTCCTACAGGGACCACCTTCAAAACGCTCTGTCTACATCATCTCCGGGTCCCCACACTAGGTTAGTGGGGATCCCAAAATAATAACCCCTCCCACCAGTCACTGTTGTTTAAGTTTTGTTTTAAAGGCCTTGTTTGTAATATCATTGTAGTTTGCCTGCTAGCCCTACAACTGCCCTCTAGGGGCTAAGTATATATTGTTACACTACATTACTTTCTCCTGTTTTGTTTCATGGGGTTATGCCCTCTAGGTGCTAACACTATGGTTACATGGCCATGTTTCTTACAAATTACATTTTTGCAATGGTGTTCTCTAGGAGCTGTTTTCAGCATTACAGTATAATGCCAAAAGATTATTTCTGATAAAGGTTTATATGATAATTGTATGTTTTAATAACCTCTCTTTATTACATGTATGACCATAATTCAGGCCAACGTAATATCCTTATGGTGGGATGGTGAAAGTGGTATTCTATTGGAATTAGCAATGCAAATTTAAATGAGGATGCTAAATGGCAACATTTTTAGCTTTTGCTGCAGATAGAGGAAGAAGGTAGATGTAAGTGCTTTAGTTATATGGAAGGCCACTAGAATTATATGGCAGGAAAAGACGTAATTATGAAGCAGTGTTGACCAATTTACGTGGCAAGAAAAGTCCAGTTATGAATTTACAATGCCAATAGCTCTAACTCAAGCAAACGTGAGACCTACTGAATTGCAAATGCTTGTTTTTTCTTGTAATCAGGTGCAGTGTCCCACTCTCCACCAGATGCAGAATAGGGCCATTTTGGAGTACCACCTTCAAATGGGAACACCTTAATTTCCAGGATAACTACTCAAGGAATTTCTTCTTTAGAGAATGAGTCCCCCAAACTAGACCTAGGCTTTAAGTAACGCTACACAGAACATTCACTTCCACCAACATTAAGCCAGATTTAAAACAGCAAACACAGGGAAATGCTTAATTATATTAGTTGCTACCAAGAATGGATTCAAACCATTGCTGAAGTAAGGCCTAGTGGAGATCCAACCCTCAGTGTAGAACTACCATTTAAAACAAGTATCTAATTAAAATGAGTGGGAGATGTTAAAGTTGAATCCCCAGCGTCACCGACCCGTGCTTTTGAGAGAGCTGGAGAGATCTGTCAATCTATCCGTGAAACGTTGTTTTCCTGAACATTGCTAATGTTTCCCTGTTGAAATAGTTGAACTGCTTTGGGAAGCCAATCTTCTGAAGCCACAACTACTGAAGGATTGTATTTCATTTGTATGTGAATGTTGGCACTAGGTGTAGAGAGGGCATCCAAAGATATCAATCCATCCACATAAGAGGTACTTTTAGTAAACAATTCAATATAATCGTGGCCATCTATATATGACGAATGGCATTTGGCCATTACAATATCAGAGCGAATCAGGGAGTAACATTGATGTGTATGTTTAATTCAGAAGATAGCTTTAATTATCAGTGATCCTACACCTTCATGTGTCCCATTGGAAAGCTTTGGAACTCTGACCATATGGACAACAAATTCCCCCGAATGAAGGTGGTTGGTTAGAAATGTGGGGGTTATGCTCATTTCTGATGAGCCTTCCTACTGGAATGTGCCCAAGTTGTTCCAGTGAATAGTTCTGGGTCCCATTGTGTTTCTCCTCAAGGTGATCGAGGCCTGATATCTAATGAGTGATCAACAAAATCTCTAGTAAGGAAAACATTATAACCCAGTAAGCATCTGTTTGTTTGATTCACATGCTCTGCATACGTCCGCCATCTAGAGTTGGGTACAGTAAGGTTGCAAGCTTTTTTTGTTTGAAAAGTCTTTCAAGTCACAAGGTTTAGTGACTCCTCCTCTTGCTGGTAATGTGCATGGGTATCAACATCATCTTCACATTGTTTTCCCGCAGGTGGTGTAGAAATGGAGTGATGTATAATATAAAGTGAATGAAAACAGCCCATGCATGTTAATATGTTGCAGTGACTACTACAACCACAGGTGGACAAGGAGGTGAGTGGGCGCATGTGAATCTACAGCACTACATGCCATAAACAGATGCTTACTGGGTAAGGAACATTTTCCGTTTGATGGCATGTGTGGCTGTAAATACACTTGTATACACACCAAGAGAGGCGTGAGAGGAAAACGTTTCCTTGTCCGACCTCCCAATTAACTGAACTACTACCACAAAAAGGAAAAAACAAAACGGTAGATGCCCCTCCCCCCCCCAAAAACAAAACAGAAGAAGCTCTACCTACACATCAGGCACAACTAAGTTGTTAAAAATTGCCCTCACCCACTGATCATGGCATGCTTCATCATCAGGCTTTGCTTCCCCATTCCCGCAATAGCTAACATCAGGGATGGAGCAATAGGGAAGGGGAAACAATACAACACAAAACATATAGGATCTCTCATGCAGAAAGTGACACAACTGTTCAAACTATCTCATGGTTATCCGGTCTAATCTTTATTCAGGGATCCCCTGGATAGGATTTAAAAGAAACACATGGTGGTGATATTGGGGCCCAATCACTCATTCACCTAAGTTATTTGCTCTTAAATCAATATGTTTCTGCCCCATCCATTGCCCATAAGGGTCAGTCGGTGCTTATCAGGACGTTAGATCCCCTGCGTCATGCCCCATACCTGTTGTCATATGATCTCAATCAACAGGATAGCTTGGATGTGGAGCTATGCATGACCAAATAGGAGGCGCTGATCCCCTGACAAACGTGTGACTACAGTGAGGCGTTCCCACGGAGCTCCAGTTTAGGAGACTAAGCAATGAAAATTCGATGATCCGAAGTGTGTGTACTAAAACGGAATGGTTAGTTATCCTGTTGATTGATTGGAAAGGCGTAGGCAAATATCCCTAACTAGTTCATCCATAGAGCATTGCCCTTGGGCTGGGGTGTGGGAACCTAGATGCGAAGTTTGGGTATTTTAGTGTTTTCTTCAGTTGCGAAGAGGTCTATGTCTGGAAATCCCCACTTATGAGAAGGACTCCGGGTTGGAGTTTTCACTCATGGACTTGCATCATCCTGCTGAGGAGGTCGGCAAAATTATTGTGTGTTCCCAGGAGGTGTTCCGCTAACAGGTATATATTGTGGTGAATTGCTCAATACCAAATTGTCTGTGCAAGGCGAGACAGCTATAGAGAATGTGTCCCCTGCGTTTTTGCACATAGTACATGGTTGTCATGTTGTCTGTGCATATGAGAACTACCTTGTTGCTAGATGAATCACAAAGGCTTTGAGTGCTAAGTGAACGGCTATCAGCTCTAGAACGTTGATGTGCAGAGCTTGATGTGTGTGATCCCAAAGACCCTTGACCGTGAGGTCCTGTAGGTGAGCACCCAACCCTGTCTGAGAGACATTTGTTGTCTGAATAATGTGGGCAAAAGGGTCCAGAAATGACCACCCTTCTAACAGGTTGGTTTTGTTCCACCACTGCAGAGACTGAAATGTGTGGTTGTCCAACAACACTAGATCATCTAATTGACCCTGTGCCTAAGGCCATTGGCATGAAAGACATTCCTGTAACAGGGGCATGTGAAGACGAGCATGTGGTACAAGCGCAATGCAAGAAGCCGTCATTCCCAGGAGCTTCATGATTAATTTACCACTGACTGGGTGGTTGGGATGAAAATGAAAAAGCTGTATTTGAAAAGTCTGTATCCATGCTGCATTTGGGTTTGCTTCTCCCGACTGTGTACTGAAAATGGCCCCAAAACAGAGCTGTAGCTGAAGTGGGTTGAGATGTGACTTCTGAAAGTTTATGGTGAAGACTAATTGATGAAGCAAGTCTATTGTGACTTGTGTATGATGCAAGCATTGACTGAGATTGCAGACTTTGATGAGCCAATTGTCTACGTATGGGTAGACATGGATTTTCTGCCTGCACAAGTGAGCCGCTACTACTGCGAGGCATCTTGTAAACACCATTAGAGCTGTTGTGAATCCGAAGGGAAGCATTTTGAATTTGTAGTGACGTCCTTCTATCACAAATCTGAGGTACTGGCAATGTGCTACATAGAAATGTGCAGGAATGTGAAGGCAAACCGCCTTGTTTCAGCAATGGGCTCACCTCCAGAAGTGTGACCCTGTGAAGGTGTTCTGATGCGATGTGATGATTTAACAGCCTGAGATCCAATAGAGGTATTAAAGATCCGTCTTTTTTGGGGCTGAGAAAATATAGTGAATACACCTCAGTTCCCTGATGTTGTAAGGGAACTTACTCTATTTCCCCTTTGAGGAGTACGGTTGCACTTCCTGTTTGAGGAGACTGAGATGGTCTTGTGAGAGTTTGTGAGTGTGAGAGGAAATGTTTGGAGGTGTGGAATAAAGCTCCAGACAATATCCATGTTGGAAAATATCCAACACCCAATGATCTGTGGTGATTTTCTGCCAAATAGGAGGGACGGTGAAGTGAGTCACTGCTTGGTGGCAGTGGAGGAGGTTTGAGGGGAGGGTGTTTTTCCCCTACCTCTGTGGGTATTCCCTCTAGAGGAACCCCTGTGAAAATCTCTGGGAGAGGGTGTGTGTTGTTGTTTCTTGGTATATGATTGCAAAGCTTCGGATGTGGAAGTCTTAGAGGCTGATGTAAACTGAAGCCTATGAAAAACACCACGGGAGGAAGGTTACTGTAGCGCACCGATTAACTTCGCCACAGTCATTGTCCTTCATTCTTTCCAACGCCTGATTGACCTGTGGACTGAACATATGTTCCTAATCAAAAGGTACATTTAATATAGACTACTGTGCCTCCTGCTTGAAGCCTAAAATGTGTAGCCATGCGTGTCTGTGTAAGAGCACACTGGTGTTAATTCCTCTTGCTGCTGTGTCGGCTGAGTCTAAAGCACAGCGGATTGAGTTGTTGGAAATTAACTGTCCCTCAATGAATTTCCTGACCTCTTTTCTTACGCTCCTCTGGGACGTATCGGAGAAGCTCTTACATTTAGTCCCAGTGGACACAATCGTATATGGCAAGTAAGCCTTGTGTGCTGGCGATCCACCTGTGCTTGTGCAGCGGCATGTTTGCCAGAAGCCTACTTTTCTTATCAGGAGGTGGAGAATCCTGAGCAGACTGGGTTTGCTCTTTTTCTGGCATTGCACACAACCAAGGAGTCAGCAGGAATGTGACCCTTAATAAAAAACCCACTAAAACGATTGCCTTTCTTTGCCTCTCTTTGCAAAATAAAAAAAGCATTGTCCCAACTCGGCTGGTCATTGTTATGTAGTTCCCAGGGGATAATCTTTGTCATTTTCCCACTGAGACACACCATGGTGAAGATGGCGGACATGAAAAAAAAACGCATTCTACATTGCATCGAAAGAAAGTGGCCTTTTCCACATCACGTTAGCCAGCAGATGACCCAGCAGGAGGTCTTCGCATCACCAGCTCTTCCATACAGAAACATGGCATCATCGAACCTTTAAGTGAGGTGGAAAATGGGAGGGATAAGTGCAAGAGGCATCTACCAACTTCTGGCATATGTCCCATTACTACTAGCCTTAAGTTTGTTAAAGTTAGATGCAAAACACAGTTAGAAGCTTTAAACAGAACGATCAAAAATATATGTATTTCAAACTAACATTTTCGAATTTCCAACCTAAATTTGATGTAAGATGATGGGGACAACAGTGATTGGCATGCTAGAGTACATAAATGAACATACAAAGAGAAATGACGAAATGCTGAAGACTTCACTGCAAGAACAGAATGAGAGTATGGCCACAAACATTACACTCGTTTTTTACACTGTACAAGGGTCTCCCAAACTTTAAAAAATGATTCTCCACAAGAATTCCCAAAGGAGGTACAGTACCAGAATATCTAGTTTTTAAATATTGTAGTACAATATATCTTAGCCAGAATACAGAATAATGAATATGAAGGTACGTAAATACGGATTTACTATTCTTAACTCTCTCTCTCTAGCTCAGATGTTTCCCGTG
The DNA here is from genome assembly GCF_031143425.1 of Pleurodeles waltl. Lineage (NCBI taxonomy): Eukaryota > Metazoa > Chordata > Amphibia > Caudata > Salamandridae > Pleurodeles > Pleurodeles waltl. The sequence continues at coordinate 322,409,896 of NC_090445.1, read as the reverse complement.
AAATTGTTTTCCTATTTTTCACCAACATGCCAGCAGTAGTACTGGATTATTGTGTGCGATGGGCAGAGCTGTCTCTGGGCTCAAAGGAATCCCTTTTAACTTCCCTGCTTCATACATCTCATTCCATCAGTCAGTCGTGCCCCGAGGGAGCATTTACCTACCTAAGACCAGCGTTGTTCAAATTGTCCCACATGGAAACTGGGCACTCCCAGAAGGGCTTGGTATAGGTTGACACAATTGTCTGTAGAGAAATAGAGAAGGTCAGAACGTTAGCAAATTCCTGATTCTGTAAACTGGAAGTGAGATGACTGGTCGTCGATTTTCAGGGTCAACCTGGGACCTCTTAACAACATTGTCCTTGTAAGTGCAGAGAAATTAATGATCACACAAAAAGCTTCCCAGTCTACTTTTTCGCTCACCCATGGGCAGTTCATTACCCCTTCCTTATAAGCAGACCAAATGCAGTCTGTATCCAACTAATTGGCATCTTTTTGCTTCATCCACTTTATCAGAGTCCTGCTTGCTCCAAACGTCCTTCCTATCTATCCTTAGGAACTAGCCTCAAAACAAACTCCTCTGTTGCTCCATAATACGGTCCAGTATCGTTAATCTCACTCTTCCAAATACCAAGAGATTTTGCAGTGAGCTCTCGTGAGTAGTCTCAACTCACCTAAGTAAAACACCCTAAAAAAATATGACAAGTAAAGCTAACAAGGGCTACCAAAGTCAAGGGGTAAAGTCATGATTGTGTAAGATAGTCTAGCGAAAAGTGACATTGTTAAATAAAACACCATCTTGTTATCTTGTACTCAGAGAAGGTTATTGAACGGAAAGCTTTGTCCGATGGCTTGAAGGCACAGAGGCCACTGGATGAAGGAGATTATGCCACCCACCCTATTTAGGGTGGATGTTGTATTTTTTTTTGTCTAACTGCCAAGAAACCCCTGGTGGTGAGGGATCGAAAAAAATAAGGCTCCCCAAACTCTGGGAGAAAGAGGCGTGGGGGTCATTAGGTTTTTGTTTTTTCCGAGACTAATTCCTGCTTTGGGAGTTTGCTTCTAAAAATCAAAAACTCTAGAATGTTTAGAAAATGGCTGTCAAAGCACCTGGTACGCTGAACAGATGCACCGAACAGCAGTTCCTTTCAATGTACAGAGATTACCTCTGGGCGCGCAGTCATTTCTAAATTTGGCAGAGGTAATGTCCTTCGCCACCCTGGTGGATAGGGTACAGGCCACAACACCTTAAATAAAGCCCTTAGTCTGCTCCTGTCAGTTGTTGAAACTGGAGGGATGCTATGATAATTCACTATCTTCTCCCACACTGCACAGAGCTTTGCTGCCCTATAGCTAGTTTTGTGCGAAATAAATACCATGTATAAAAATCTGTGCCCTTTCCACAGCAAATACCTTCACAGAAGAGAGCTCTGTGTCAATCAGAACTCCTTCGCCGATGTCAATACCGCACGCAAGGTTTAGCCCAGATAGGTTAACGACACTGCTGAGTTACAACAGCCCCACTGTACTTCTGGAATTCAGGCACAAGTCACACTATTTCACCCAAATACTCATTAGATCAAATAGTTAAATATGTTATCAAGACTGATGTAGTCATTTTGTGTTTGGTGAGCGGCAGAGGCCTCCTGCCAAACTCAACCTGCCACCTGACCACTAGTGCAACCAGGACACTGCCGGCCCTAGTCCAAGTTCACCGCAGGGCTGGCGGGTGAAAACAGTGTTTCCCATCGCTGGCCCTGCAGTGAAGAGGGCCTTCGCACCAATGTGGCGGTGCGGCGAGTGCAGCAGCACCCGTCGTGCATTTCACTGCCATTAATCGGGCAGTGAAATGCGCGACGGGGCTGTGCATGGGGACCCCGGGCACCCCAATTCTGTCAGCTTTTCCGCAGAGGTCTAAACCGCCATGGAAAGGCTGGTGGAATGGGACTCGTAATCTGGAGGGCAGCGCTGCGTGCAACCGTAGATTACAACGGCTGGGACCGCCAGGCTGCAGGCTGACTGCAGCCTCGCGGTGTTGCCTGTTTGACCGCAGCAGCTCAGCCTTGGTCAGAATGTGGCGGATCCGCGGCGGTCCAACAGCCACCACGAGTCTGAAGGTCTCAAGACCGCCAGACTCTGAATGACTCCCTGAGTCAAGTTTCTTTTTGTTCGGCAGGACGAGGATTTTGGTTTTTATTACATTTCTGGACCAGATTAGCATTTAAACGGCACACAGACCTGCTTTACTCCAAGTAATCAGGAACATTTTCCCAAAAGAAAAACACAGGGAAGGCAGACACACAGACTGCCTTTGCTTTCAAACACACTGCTCTCGTACAGTATACGGGCAGCCCATGATTAGAGAGTTCAGTCATTCCTCTCTAATCTTAGCCCGTACCGAGTTGATCTCTCTTACAGGTATGAAACCTAGTCATGACATTTAAGGTGCAAAGGGCAGAATGATTTAATGTGCCACTCATCTCCCCTAACAGAGCTCCTGTAGTCACCCAACTTGGCTTCTAGATACACCCTATGCTGCTGAAATGGCTTCAAATTGGGATCCAGCAGACAAAACAGTGAGCTTCTACAGGTACCCTACTGACCTCCTGCAGGCATTCTAGATAACTCTTGAAGCAACCTAAGTATGTTAAGATCCTGCAGGAACTGAACAAAACTCCTGCAGGATACATTGGTAAACTGGTACTCAAATAAAACATAGAAGACCAGTAAATCAACACTGTCAAACAATCAGAAAAAAAATTTTTTGCATGTAAGAGCCAAAGCAACAAAATATCAAAATATGAATCGGTATGCAGCACCCGCCTATATCATGTCACTGTAATGTAAAGGGCAAGCCAACACCATGTTTTACTACAATAGGAGTAAGCTTTTCTCTGTAGCCCACTAATTTAGCTGCATGATTAAAGGTGTCCCATTCGATAAATGACAATATGCATTTCAGAACTGTTGTAATATCACATAACTATGAATACAGTCTGCTTGTCCCTCAAATCTACGTTTTAAACTGCAGTTTCTTAACTAGATTTCACACCACATTCATCACATACGTTTGTAGGCATGAACATTTCTTGCTTGGAGGTGCAAAACTAAAGTATCAAAAGAGTGAATGAGAATTTAAAATGTAGTTGGTATGAAGTGTCATATTGGGAATAGTAACCTGAAGATACAGTGGTTGAAAGAGTGTAATGTGTGCATAGGATAGCAATATTAAAGGCGAACAGGTGCTGGCATTTTAAGGGAGTGGTAACTTCTCCGACTACCACCAATTTGAGGACTTTCAGTGCAGAAAACACTGGCAAGATCACTCTGCACACAGGAGCAGAGGATTTCTAGAGTTAAACCCTTCTCACTCTTATGCAAAGTTAGTAAAGTCCAGGCATTGTTTTCTCTTGTTAGCCAGAAGCATTGTGTGTTTCCAATGCCAAAGTCTTCCAAAAGGCGGACATGAGGGAGGTCATCTTTCCTGGCATATCGCATAGTGGGCATTCCGTGACTTCTAACTGCCAGATTCTTGTGGACTTAGAAGAAATGCAGTGCTTTTGATTGTAGAGTTAACACAGGCAGCGTAATTCACAATGACAATAAGCGAGCTATGCTGCCTTTCCCATCATCTGCCGACAGACGCAGCATGTTAATAGCAAGCATGGAGCCTTTACATTTTCTGAGTGGTGGTCTGGTAGGCGACCTCGGGCGGAGAATGGAGCATGAGATAGGTGGTTCGAAAGGAGTTGACCTTTGAGGAAGTAGTATGTGTGCGTGTGAAGGACCGGACAGAGACGACATGCGGCCTTTGGTTCAAACGATCTTACTACCTTTGTCTGCTTATGTCTAGTGTAACTACAAGGCTCCCCCTCTCCGCTGCTTCATAAAGTAATAGTACCCTATAGTCAGGGTGAGAATTAGTTATATGTACGTGAAGGGTGTGATTTAATTCACCTTGACACCAGTGTGATCTAATCATGATTTGGATGTTGGGTCAACATCAGCACAACGTTTGTACAGTGTCCTGTATATTCACTTGAGCAGCACAATATTTCCACATGGGGCTGGCTAAATATACACACGTTTTTGAAAATGTATGTACACTTACCCAGGCGACCACCCGTTCACGTTGTCCTTTTTCATCATTTGTGCACTTTTCATTTCATTTATGTCTGTTTTAATAATGGCATAAATGTTTTTCTATGTTTCTTTTCGTACGATCCATTACAAAAAAGGGAAACGTTTCCTGATTGAAATGACCAGACATTAGTGATCTGGTATTGTATGTGTGTGCACGGAGAGCGTGTATGAGCATTTTGCTAATTAGGGATACAAACAGGGCAATGGGGTTTTTTGGTCCTGAAGAAAGCCCTGGTGGGCCAGGGAAGGGCTGAAACATGTCGACCTGAGAGGGACTTGAGCAGCATAATCAAGCCTCAAATGATCTATTGCGTATTTTAATCATCCCTTTACCACCTTCAAATAAAGTTAGACTGTCATAAGGTAGGTGATAAGGATTTTTAATTGGCCTTTTTCTGTCCTTTCTTAGGTCGAACATAAGCATACGACCAGGAGTATACTCAAGTATACTGTGGGTTAAAGGGATTTTATTTGTTAGTTGCAGTGTCCTTTAAAAAATTTTGCTCAATATTGGTCAGTTCTGCCTTTTTCTCCCTCCTTTTTTTGTTTCAGAGCAGTGACCAACTACTGTATTGCTCCTCTTTGGTTTCTTTATCTATTGCTGTGATAGACTATTTTTTATTTTAATTTTTTTAACATTTCTTTGGTGGTCCCCTTTCACTGTGCGTGTTTTAGGCTGGTAGCTGCCTGAGTTTTATTGCAGCATTCCGTTCCTCCCACCTCCTCCCATGTCACGGACATTTGTTTTGGCTTTATTCTAGTGCTGTCCTCATTTACCCGGCTCCTAAAATAAGCTTATTTTACTAAACAAACACCATATGGCTTTGCATCACAGAGAGTCTCTCTCTCCAGGGACCCTCCCTGCCAGCACTCATGACATTGCACACATGGCACTGTTTATCTCCTTTATTGGGGCCATAAATCTTCTCAGGCTGCTCCGCTAACGTCATTAGAGATTTGTTGAAATGCCAGGCAAAGATGCATGCAAGACTTTTCATTCTGTTAACATGCAAGCACTGTCCTTGTCTAGCTTGCCTGTGCTCTGTGGATTGAAACGTGTAACGACATGGTCTCTTGATTTTAAAGAGGCCACCATGAAAACGCTGTAATATGCGACCAGTCCTATCCCAGTGTAAGCAAGTTATTCTTTTGTTCATAAATTGTCTCACTTATTATGGGATGCTTCTTTCCCAGAAACCGAAGCGTATCCTCTATCTTATGGCGTGTTCCCACTGCGAGTACTAGGCAAGATCTAATTGGATACCACGGAGGAAGTCATACTAATGAGGAGTACTGGAGAGGAAACTTAACATTTAAAGACAGCCGTAGAAAGTCCTGAGGAAGTCGTTGGGCGACACACCCCAGATGAAACACGTGTTGGCTTGGCTGGAGAAAAAATAATAAGAAGAAATAAAGAAGAATATTTGGAGAGTTATAAGAAGCGCTGGGATAAACAAAAACAATTTAAAGATAGACGAAATCAGAGAGCAAATTATCCACACCTGGAGAACTCAGACAGGAGTTATAGTCTCAGTAACAGAGAAAACATAAAAGCTTCTGATAGATATACTGATTCACGTCCATCTCGTTCCTTTCAGGACGCACCGGATAGACGTAGCGAGAGAGGAGGCCGTCCTGATCAATGTCCTGAATACGTGAAACAGAAGAAAGACTCACCACAGTCTTTAGAAAAAAGAATATAAGTCCCCACAACAAAAGCCACAGTTTAAAAAGAAAACGGTGGCAGCACTGTCAGTTAAAAATGCCAGTACACTTGAGAACATTGCTGAAGAACAAGACGTGGGCAGTGACACTGTTAGACAGTGCAGCAGAGGTCACAATATGTCGCCAGAGTCTGAAAGATCATATGGATGCGACAGCAACTAGCGATTTCATTGCAGTTGAGACTGCGTACAGGCGCATTCTCCCACCCGAAAGGGTTTATGAGTTAAATATCCAAATTGAGGGAGACGTGGAGCATTGGTGTGATATTCTGGGATGAATTTAGTTGTGATATCCTACTGGCTGAAATGAACTGGCCACCTGAGCACGTCCGTAAGCTCCCACATGGGGAAGATGTTATTTTGCCTTCTTTCTCTGATCTTGTTCCAGAAGCGGTAAAACAAGCTTACGCTGTAGAGTGGGCTTTAGCGCAGGCACCTGCGTTGAACCGCAATCATGTAGGTCGGGACAAGGACTCACCTTTCCATGTAATACCTATCAGGTCTACGCCCCAGCCTCAGCCACAATATCCTGTTAAACATGAAGCAAAAGCTCCAGTGAGGGAGAGCCTCACTCAGCTGGAGTAACAGGGTGTTACTGAGCCCTGTGTCTTTGCAATGAATAATCTGTTATTCACTGTTGCAAAACCAGACTATTCTTACAGAATAGTCTTAGATTACACACACTTAGCAGTCATACACGTACATACGCTATACAAAATTCACATAGCACAGCACTAATTAATAACATAGTGCGCAAAAAATACAAAACAACCTTGGATATTTCCAATATTTTTTCCTGCCAAAATTTAGCACACGAAAGTCGGGACCTGAGTGCATTCTCATTTGGCTCACAAAAACGCTTCTGCCGCTCGCCCCAAGGCTACAAGAACAGCCCGGGGCTGTTCTCAGCCCGTGTAACATCAATATTCCATGATACAGATCCTGAGGCATTGTCTTATGTGGATGACATCTATCTCACAGATGATGACCTCAATATTCATCTTGCCAGGGTTGATCGGATCATTTTAGGATTCGCAGCCCTTGGCTACAAATTAAATTTTAGGAAGACTAAAATAGCCTCTCAGCATATTGTTCCTGGGATACGAAATATCAAACGAGGGGAAAAGCTTGGCCCCGCACTTTCTGGAAAAATGTGCTCAACTACACCTACCTAACACTCTCAAGAAACTACAGTCTTTACTTGGTTTCTTTAATTTTGGCAGAACATACATTCTTGACTATGCACAATGTATCAAGCCACTTTATGACTTTATACGCCCTAATTTTTCAAGCAGACACTGGACAGTTGATGACACACGCATCCTTAGGGAATTGCAACAGGACATGCTAGAAGCAAAACACTTGCACACATGTGACAACTAAACAAATTTGGTCATCAGAATAATTGCTGGTGCCATTGGGTTTACTTATGCCACCTTTAACAAGGGCGACACAGCACCCACAGCGTATAAATAACATTTATACTCCAACGCAGAACAACGTTTTGAACCCACAGAAAAAATTATATCTGCAGTTCAGATGGCTGTCATTAAGGAGAGGCCATTTGCTCAAGGGAAATGCATCATTGTTGTTACCCCGCTGCCAACCTTATAGGCTGTCACAAAAGCAAGAGTCTCTAACGCTAGAGCATTACATCCACGCTGAATTCAGTGGGCAGCTTCCCTGACTGCCACCGATGTTGATTACATCTTTGTAGCGGGTTCTTTGTCCCAAGTGAGAGAGAAATTGGAATAATGCGACAGGCGCCAGATTTAAGGGGTTAACTGATTTATTTGAGTCCTGTTTAGGGCGGACTGTTTTGATCTCTTGTTTCTTTCCACAAGGTTTGTCCTGTTACATTTACTCAACTCCCTTTCTTCTCTTTCAGGACTCTTTCTGTGGTCCCGGCGTGGTCTGGTCCAACCTCGGAAGGGTCCGGTCTTCCCCTTGTATCAGCCGCCCAGGTTCCCCAGAAATGAAAAAGAAGAACAAAAGCAGGTAAGTGGGCGTAAGGGAAAGTCTATATAGGGTTAGTAGGGTAGTGAGGGGATAGGTAGAAGTGGGAGGGGGTGGTGATGGGATAACTTTTAATTGTCGGTGACCTTCACCCTTTCTTGTGATCCCAGGAACTCCCTTTCTTCCTGAGAGTTTCTTGTTGCGGTGTCCCTACACGTGTAGTTAGGGATATCGAGGTTATGTCTTCCCTTTTTGTTAGAGGGTCTCCCCCTCTCTGTAGGACCTCCCCGTGTTCCTCCCTTTATCCCCCAACAACCCCCTTAGTCCTGGCAGCCACTCTGTCAGGAAATCCCAGTTATGGTACAAACGTACCTGAGGAGGCCACGCCCCTCCGGGGACGCGGCCGGCTGTTTGGCGATCTCCCGGCTTCTCTTCAACAGGGGTGGGAGGTGCCCTGGGTTTTTCGTCCTTTCCGTTGGGTTCCTCTCGTCCGGTCTCCGTCTCCTCGTCTTGCTTTTCCTTCTCTCGTGTTCGCAGAGCGTCTCCCGTCTCTCCACACACTCCTCTCTTGTGTCCGTCTTCTTTTTCTATTGTCCCGACGCCTTCTACGTCTGACGTCATACCCCGAGGCTCTCACGGGTGCCCCGGGGGTATGTTACTACGGCAAGCACTCTGGACCAGTTGTCGGCGGCGGTCCCGTTACAATCTTTGATCCAAAACTTCAGACACAAGAATTTCTCCAACACAAACAGGAGTACCCCACACCTTTAGACATCCTGCCGTTTGACAGATACCATACTGTCATTTACACTGATGGTTCAGCACAACCAGTTGTAGGTACCAAACATCAATATTCAGCCGCTTGCGCAGCCGTGAGCGGAGTGATGAATGATGGAGTCTTCCATCCTCACAATAACTACAAGCAGACCCTGTGGGACTGACCAGCTCAGCTGGCTGAACTCAAAGCCCTTATCTTAGCGCTAGAACACACAGAGCCAGGATTACTGACTTTGATTGTCTGTGACTCCTACTACTGCGCCCAGTCCTACAATGATTATCTTAATCATTGGCGAATGAAGTTTAGAGATTCCAAAGGGAACACCATAAAACACAGAACTCTGTGGGGGAGAGTAACTGATGGTAGGGATAAGCTACCTTGTGTCCATGTAGCACATACATTGGGCCACCAACGTGTAGGGGTACAAATTATCGGCAACACTTTGGCTGATGAAGCAGCCAAATCTGCAGTAGCTACGGCTTCTGTGGCTGCAGTGACTCGTTCTCAGACGAGATTGGATAATGAAATTCTGAATGCCGTTAAAGCTTCAGCTGAAGGCAAGTCTATTCCAAAAGGATACCCGACAAAATGCTCTTACCACATCAGTGCACAAAATGCTGCCTATGCAACACTTCTTGGGGTTGGAGATCAAAGACCACAGCTTAGATCTTATTAAAGCAGGGCATGAGGGTGTTGCATTGGCTCATGCTGGTATTTCGGCCACAGTAACAGTCTTACAGAAACGCTTCTGGTGGACAGGTCTATACAAACAGACAAAACAATGTGTCCTTTGTTGTGACATTTGCCAGCACATTAAGGGCTCCAGCACTAAATGCCCACCACAGACATCCTTCTTAGTGTCCAACAGGCCACTACAATGTGTGTACCTGGACCACTGCGGTCCGCTCCAACCTGATGGTGCATATAAATATATCTTAGACGGTGTAGATTCTTGTTCTAGATTCCTGTGGGTATGGCCTCGGCAGTCGGCTGACGCTCAAACTGTTATAGAAAGACTTGCTGATCTTTATCGGTACATATGCGGATGCAGCGTTCCATTCGGACCAGTGCCCAGCCTTTGTCTCTAAGGCACTGCCGGACACCATGGGGACGATAGGTGTTGAACTCCATTACTCCTCACCATACCATCCTGAGGGAAATTCGGTTGTGGCGAGGAGGAATCGTGATCTAAAGCAGTCCTTAACAGCTAGAGTATTAGGTTCTGGCCGCAGCTGGCTTCATTACCTATATGGGGTCCAGACAGCACTGAATAATCTGCCAAGACGGACCTGGGGGGGGGGGGGGGGTGGTACACACTCCCTATGAGGTTCTCTTTGGAATACTGATGTATGTCCCAGATTTTGATGGCCCTGGTTTGGTGGCAGTAGATACACCTTTTGACATAAATGAACGTCTTACTGTCTTACAGGAGCTTCAGGAATTTCGTGATGATAAATCATCCGCCAGTGCTGCCACTTTAGGAGTAGGGGATTTACCAACAACTTCCACTGGCTGGACTCCTAAAGTCAGGGATCTGGTTCGTGAGAAGATCGCTGTGAAGAAGGAATTTCGTCCATCCTACAGAGCACCGGTCCCAGTCCTGGGAGTGTAAGGTACCAGAACTGTCATCTTACCACTGTTGCCTGGTTCCAAAGCAAACAGATTAATTTCCACTGATGACATCAAACTTCACCATGTGGTCGATCTGCACAGTAGACGCAGAGGTCCCTTGGGTAGTTCCCGGTCCCCTCTCACTACCCAACAGGACATACCTCTTCAAAGCAGAAATAACCGCACTACTTCTGACTACACAAGCATGTCCAATGATGCTACAAATACCTCCTCAACCGTGGGGAGGGCGGAAAATGAGCTCTTGCTGATTCCAGTTACCACTTCAACGACAGCACCGGTCCAAGATTTGACTGTTTTTTTACACCAACATAAGCTGACGATATCGTCTACTATGAGCCTCCACTTGAAGTGGATCCATCCACCACTAATGCACCTGCTCCTCCATTTGCAAAGACTGCTTCTGGTTATTTCATCGACATTGATGACTTTTCTTCGGATGAATCCACTCCTGTAATGGAAAATATTTCAAAGACACATGAGCTGTATCTATGGCTTAAAAATAACTATTTAATTCACCCATGGAACTATTTATGGTTCTGCTTGATATTTTTTGCATTGTTTCTATGGATTGGTTTTGTGACTGTTTTATTTTTGCTTATAAATGGTCATTACCTTCCTGAACACTCCTTTGTTAAGCCTGTGGATGAAGTCTTGACTCCATATCATTCCTCACTTAAGGTCTGAAGAGACTTGTACCTTGTGAACATTTCAGCTGAACCTATTCCTGACGGGATTGTGTGGGACAACGTTCCATTTGATATATATGGGCCTAATGAGGTCATTCAAATTCCATATGTCTATGACTGATGTAATTACACCTGGTGTTGTATCTGATGATTGGGATGTTCAGACAGTTGGTTCTATGTTAACTGAAATGAAGGACTATTCAGTATTTGAAAGTGATGATTTACACAAATACAAAGAAAGAAATGTTCTGCCATGACAACTGGGGGCATTACTACCTGCACCGTTCTACTAGACATCGACCATTACTTAACTGCACACAGTAGAACACTGTTCAACACCACCTGTAGGGTGCCCAAAACATTATTCAGATAAATGTTCTTATTTTTCTGGGCATGACACAAAAAATGCACATTTCAAATTACCTCCTTCAAAAATAAGAAAACTTTTGCTAACTGATACAAAACTGATTTATTAAGATTCCTTTGTTTCCTGTCTTGCAGTTGAACGTCACAAATACAGGAAGAACACTATTGATTTAAAGAGTGTATGGGGAACACAAGATTGGCAAATACAGGGTAAGAAAGTTTTGTTTAGAGTGTGCCTTATTCCTATGCAAATGATCTGTTTGAATGAAAGCATTCAACAGACATCTTGTCTGGGGTTAGCAAAAAAAAAAAAAAATACACACACCCGGTATCCCCACACTGGCAAAGTTTAATAATTGGCAATCCTTTCTGTATGTCACCGAGGAAGAACTAGATGCAAAGGTTCAGGCTGGTAGCTATAACTCTTCACTTTCCAGTCCTGGTCGGGTGGTTGATTTGGCCAATAGACACAAATGGGTGTCAGGCACGTCTTGTGAATTCCTCAGGTGGTTTCAAGATTAGCCGGCCAGACCCTTGCCTTGTCTCTGGTCAACACCTGGGTACAGTTACATCATACAGTGTGGTTAAACTGTGCCAACAATGGGTACTGACTAACACGTTAGCCGCAGTTAAGGATCTTCTTAACACTCTTTCTGAAGATATACAGGGAGTGCAGAATTATTAGGCAAGTTGTATTTTTGAGGATTAATTTTATTATTGAACAACAACCATGTTCTCAATGAACCCAAAAAACTCATTAATATCAAAGCTGAAATTTTTTGAAGTAGTTTTTAGTTTGTTTTTAGTTTTAGCTATGTTAGGGGGATATCTGTGTGTGCAGGTGACTATTACTGTGCATAATTATTAGGCAACTTAACAAAAAAAAATATATACCCATTTCAATTATTTATTATTACCAGTGAAACCAATATAACATCTCAACATTCACAAATATACATTTCTGACATTCAAAAACAAAACAAAAACAAATCAGTGACCAATATAGCCACCTTTCTTTGCAAGGACACTCAAAAGCCTGCCATCCATGGATTCTGTCAGTGTTTTGATCTGTTCACCATCAACATTGCGTGCAGCAGCAACCACAGCCTCCCAGACACTGTTCAGAGAGGTGTACTGTTTTCCCTCCTTGTAAATCTCACATTTGATGATGGACCACAGGTTCTCAATGGGGTTCAGATCAGGTGAACAAGGAGGCCATGTCATTAGATTTCCTTCTTTTATACCCTTTCTTGCCAGCCACGATGTGGAGTACTTGGACGCGTGTGATGGAGCATTGTCCTGCATGAAAATCATGTTTTTCTTGAAGGATGCAGACTTCTTCCTGTACCACTGCTTGAAGAAGGTGTCTTCCAGGAACTGGCAGTAGGACTGGGAGTTGAGCTTGACTCCATCCTCAACCCGAAAAGGCCCCACAAGCTCATCTTTGATGATACCAGCCCAAACCAGTACTCCACCTCCACCTTGCTGGCGTCTGAGTCGGACTGGAGCTCTCTGCCCTTTACCAATCCAGCCACGGGCCCATCCATCTGGCCCATCAAGACTCACTCTCATTTCATCAGTCCATAAAACCTTAGGAAAATCAGTCTTGAGATATTTCTTGGCCCAGTCTTGACGTTTCAGCTTGTGTGTCTTGTTCAGTGGTGGTCGTCTTTCAGCCTTTCTTACCTTGGCCATGTCTCTGAGTATTGCACACCTTGTGCTTTTGGGCACTCCAGTGATGTTGCAGCTCTGAAATATGGCCAAACTGGTGGCAAGTGGCATCGTGGCAGCTGCACGCTTGACTTTTCTCAGTTCATGGGCAGTTAATTTGCGCCTTGGTTTTTCCACACGCTTCTTGCGACCCTGTTGACTATTTTGAATGAAACGCTTGATTGTTCGATGATCACGCTTCAGAAGCTTTGCAATTTTAAGAGTGCTGCATCCCTCTGCAAGATATCTCACTATTTTTGACTTTTCTGAGCCTGTCAAGTCCTTCTTTTGACCCATTTTGCCAAAGGAAAGGAAGTTGCCTAATAATTATGCACACCTGATATAGGGTGTTGATGTCATTAGACCACACCCCTTCTCATTACAGAGATGCACATCACCTAATATGCTTAATTGGTAGTAGGCTTTCGAGCCTATACAGCTTGGAGTAAGACAACATGCATAAAGAGGATGATGTGGTCAAAATACTAATTTGCCTAATAATTCTGCACTCCCTGTAGACTTGCAGGACTTTTTGTTAGATGCTAGAAAGCCATGCTCTAAAAGATTCATCTACGCCTTAAATAATGAAATATGGAAGCTTTCTCAGATAGAAGCTGCTGCGCGTTTAAGGCAATTAGACAGGGAAAACTTAGAAAAGGCTTTAGCTGTTGTCGATAACGGCATGAACACTCTGTCTAACAGGATTTATTCCCTGACAAACATAGTATAGTCTGCGATAGATATCATTCAGACAGACATGTCCCTTTTATATCATGGGCAAAGTCAGCTGCGTTCCATCATGCAGTTAGGTTGGACGTTACAGACTTTGAAAAAAATGGCTGAGTTCCATGGAAGTACATTAACGGTAGTGAACTGTTCACTGCTTTTAATTTATCCAAAGAACAACAGACAATGGCTAAAAGGAAAGCTAGTTTCACCATGCTTCACATAGAGAATTTAGAGAAGTTGCCTTTCACAGTTGCAGAGAGTCCTTCAACAGTATGGCTCCTACATGGCATTATTAATCTGCCCATTTCCACTTTTCATTTTTTGAAATGCCTGAAACAGCTTGCCGTGGACCGGGACAAGCGACTAGGCAATAGCTATATTGAAGAAGAGTAGGAGTTGTCCTTTGAATACAAATGTCTGAACAGCGAAACAGAGGTCTGTAACAGTAATCTTGCATTCCCTTCCGCCTAGAGTCAATCAATGATCTGCAAGCAGGTGCTCCTTCACGGCCTTTGCAATGCGGGGGCGCAAATGTGACCTGTTTTCTGAAGGGTACTCCCGTCCCTTTGATTCAAACAGCATTTCATGTACTTTTAAATGGAAGTTATGTGGTGCTGAGCGACCAAAGATGTTGCGGTATGTGACCAGGAATTGCCTAAGCAATTTCAGTCTCTAAGGTCGTTACGTGTTGTGGATAAGCTTTATTCTCCCCCACACGAGAGATAAAAGTATCAGAAATGTGGCCTCACATTGATACTGCTAGTGTACATTATGACAGACTGAGCAGACTAAAAGCACTACTGTTCCAGAAACAAGACGCATTGACATCAGCTAAAGAGATGTATGCTCTCAAGAATGCGACATCATCAGCTGAGATACAATCCCTATTAAATACCAACTTCCCCAAGTACTTTGGAGAGCTGGTATCCAGAATTTTCAACACTTTGAGCACTACTGTAATTTTCCACTTCTTTAAGGCTGTTGGGTCTGGATTTGTGTCCATTTTCCAGACTGTCTTCGGAGTCATTCCATTGGCCATCCATTCACTCACTCTTTTCCAGTGTGTTTGGCGGCTTTCCTATAATGTTAGCATTAATAGGCGGAATACTGCTGCTATTTCTTCTGATTCACAGTGGTTGTGTCTTTCCAGCTACGTGAAGGAATGGAGTCACTGCCACCAGCACAACGGTGCAGTGAACGCATGGGTCAGGTCTTTAATGCTCCGTTGCTGGAAGAATTGGAGCGTGATTGGTCATTGTCATTCTGACCACTCCTATGGTGCGTGCAACCAGTCTTTCGCTGCCTGTGGTGTCTCTTCGAACATTTGCCTACAGTGTGTCTTGCTGTTACGCCAGTGCCTCCTGTGGACCAAGCACTGCTGATGTCCCCGATGAGGGTTCATTCACGGTAGTGCCCTTTGAGACTAAGGCTGATTCACAAGGCTACTTATGAGCTGCCCTTGGTGAACAATTTGGTTCTTTTCGGCACTATGGAGAGTGCCACTCCAGCAGATGGACCCGCACAAGAGACTACTATGCACTACTGCTCCATGGATCCATCTGCCTATCCTGTCATCGATCTAACATCTGACGATGTGGCCTCTTTCCTGAGGTCCTTTCGGTTCAATGGCTTTAAAGATGCTCTTCAAGATCATGACTACTATTAGAAAGATTTGATGTTTGGCTAATTGTACCAAATTCAAAGTTTGCCCTTACTTTGGCCCGCTGTGCTTGTCATGGTCGACATTATTTTTCTTTGTATGTTTTTTAGCTATTGATTATTAAGACGTTTTTAAATGTGATTTTTTTAGCTAGTTTTTATGATTTTAGCTTTTAGTCCAGGTCACTTTTAGCATTGGGTTCATTCTCCTTTGGGGGCATCATCCTATGGCGTCATACTTGTTACGGCAATGGGGAGGGTGTAGTGAATCCTATCTTGTTTTAATGGGAAACAGGAGTTAGCCTTTGGCTTGCAGACTCGTGCCCCGTTACTCAGTAATTTTTACCCTACTTAGTTTGCTATGTTCTAAGCGCATTTATTTAATTATATCTTTTCAGATGGCTGCCTTGTTTCTAGTTAGGCCAATGTTTACGTTTCACGTTATCAGTGCCACCGCGCTAAGTCGTCAATATCAAGAGACAAAGATACACAAACTGTAGGTGTTCACATTAGGTACTTTCCCTCTTCATGCCTTCGAGGGAATTGTTTACATAAATTGCCACCCCAAGTATGTCTTGTTATGTATTGTATGGGAACAGACCTATGTCAGGTCAGAGCATATCTGTATAAATGCAACTCACTTAGACAGCTAGTCAGAGGGAATCCGACCAGATGCCATCGTTGCTATCGATGCCGCACATCGCCCTGATGCTGACCCAGTCTTCGTGTCCCTACGGAGTTTGAGCTGGAGACCTCATTCCAAGGTAACCAGGGTTGGGGGGCTCTTCTCATGGATATAGCACTGCCAGATTAGGTTTAACATACTTAGCTCTCTTTAGGATAGAGATGAGGTTCACATTATCAGGGTATTAAGACATATTTCACATCTCATGCACCTCATGTCATTGCAAGATGGTGAGGTTCTTTGTATTAATGACTCTTGTCTTTACCATTCTGTTTCTTGCATTATTCATTATCCTAATCATTGCAGCCCAATCAACTTATCGCAGATTGCAGTTTTGTTAAATAAAACCTATTAAAACATAACTGCATCTTTTTCATTGCCTGTGTTTGACTAAGATGTTGTTCATGTGAGAAAGGGGTACTCTCCGTTTAACCACGACACTCCCTGAGATGTCATACTTTTGAGTCCATGCGTAAAGGCTGCCACAAATCACCTTTTACTGTTTGGGTTTTTGGCGAGGTGCTGCTTGTGAGCTGGGAGGGTTGGGATGACAGTTGCGATTTCTTGTAGGATAGGCATAGTCACCTACAAACATAAGTACTGTCATCCTTGAACCAGCAGTCTTGCCTAGAGCAAGAGTCAAACTATCACAAAGGAGGTCATATTTCCACAAAACAGACTGCATAACAATGCATAACTTGCCTTTTTGCAAGTATAATTTTGAAAACCCGGCCACATGATTTGGTCATCCCCTGCTGGATGTTTCCTGTGGCCCTGCTTATGATGGGAAACCTAGAACTGAGATGTAGTGTTGACCTGCCAACCCACATGGTGCCACCATGTGTCATACGATTTCGGCTCCCTTCACAAAGTCACACTCACAAGCTGAAATCAAAGAGTGGCAAGCAAGGTGAACTGGAAACCACTGCATATCATGGATCTCCAGTTCAGCCATGTCCATTTAAGATATGTGAAAACACCCCAGGAGATTGGAGACAGCTTTATTTACCTTTTTAGGTTGTGCGCGCAAGAGCTTTGACCTGTTGTTTAGTATTGTGGGCTTTTAACCACGCCCACCTCACGCCAGTCACTTTCACTCGTTCTTGAGCTTGCCTTTCAAAATTCACTTGATGTCATTGGTAAATGCTGCCCCTGTGACATGGATAATTGCACGATTGCCGCTATACTTCAGCGTGGGCAAACTATTTATTTTCTTTTGTTTCTCCCCTTTGTGCTGCATGGTGGCCATAGCGTTCACAGCACAAACAGGCACAACAGCATGAACTTGTTGTATAAACCCTTCCTGTTTATTCAGAATATTTTGTACAGATACAATGCACTTTTCATTTTCCTTCCACTCTCATGAAAATAAGATAAGCCTCTTTATTTGATTTTTTTTATGCTGTTGCACCCCTTGCTTACCGCCCGTGGGGCACCTCAAGCGTGTTATAGAGGTTCACAAAACAAACAACAAAATTAAGTGCCTGCGGCCTGGCTGCCTGAAGTTTGTTCCGTCCTAGCTTGGCGGATTGAGTTTCTTGTCCCTTCAGCTGACACAAAGCATAGCATACCACAATATAAAACAACATTGCATAGCATAACACAATATAGCATAACATAACACAACATAACAGCATACCATAACACAACATAGCATAACACAGCATACCATAACACAATATAACACAAAATAGCACAACATAACAGAACACAGCATAGTACATAACAGAACATAATACAGCATAGCATAACACAATATAATACAACATAGCATAGCATAACAAAAAGGAACACAGCATAGCATAATACAATGTAACACCACAACATAGCATAACGTAACACATCGCATAATACAATGTAACAAAACATATACCATAACACAACAGAGCATAGCATAACATAACACAATATAACAAAGCATAGCATAACACATTATAACCCAACATAGCATAACATAACACAATATAACACAACATAGCATAGCAATATAACACAACATAGCACAACATAACAGAACACAAAATAGCACATAACAGAACGTAACACAGCATAGCATAACACAATATAACACAACATAGCAGAACATAACACAAAAGAACACAGCATAGCATAATACAATGTAACACCACAACATAGCATAACATAACACAACATAGCATAATACAACGTAACACACCATATACCATAACACAACTAAGCATAGCATAACACAATATAACACAACATAGCATAACATACCACAATATAACAGCACAGCAGAAAATAAAACATAGCATGACACAATTTAACACAACACAGCATAACATAACAATATAGCACAGCATAGCATAACACAACACAGCATAACATAACACCACCACATAGCATAACATACCACAATATAACACAACATAGCATAACACAACAGCATAACATAAAACAACATAACACAACATAGCCTAACAGAACACAACATAAGACAACATAACCTATCATAGCATAACAAAACATAAGACATCATAGCATAACACAACATAGCATAACATAAGACAACATAACATAGCATGACATAACACAACATACCATAACAGCATAAGACAACATAGCCTAGCACAACATATCACAAAATACAACATAGCATAAAATATCACAACATAACACAAAATAGCATAGCATAACACAACAGAAGACAAATAGCACAGCATAACAAAACATCAATTTAGCATAGTATAAACACAACATAACCCACATAATTCCGTGCCACATCACACACATCTACTCCATTCCAAACCAAAACATATGGGTAAAACACATTGTCATTTACAGCGCCAAAAGCTCTAACTCTAGCAAATGCGAGACCGATTGCAAATGCTTGTTTCCCTTGTGTTCCCTATATTCTCCCTCAGTCACATGACAAGGGCCCGCCCGCCATCAGAGTATGCATTGGCCAGCGCCAGATGGCCGATGATGAAGCATGACACCAGGGGGTATGTGGGGTCATGCCTATTGGATCTCATCAGTGGAACGCTGGGATAGAGGATCCACCTGAAATCCAGGAATTCCTCTTAAGGCAAGGAGGTACGGCTCCGAGTTAGGGCTGTTTGGTAAGGAGAGCACAAACAGTTGTCTGTTAAATCTCTCTCCTTCCAAACCCTGTAAATCATAGGGGTTTATAGGTGCCGTCATGGTGGTGCGGAAAGCTAGCACTGTGGTTAATGGGCATAGTAATGTACTGCAGTGCATAGTAATCTTTATCAAGGCAGTTAGGCTCCTCTTTGAAATTAGTACTGGTAGATTCTCTGTGAGTCCTAGACCATTTATCAAACTTTAAAAAGGTGCCATCAGAGAACTCTGAGCTTAAAACAAAACACATTTTTTGAAGGTTAAGATCAATGAATGGTATAGCAGGGTTAGCCGATGGAAGATTTGGGCACTGTGACATAATCTCATTCTCCGGGTTCTCTATTTTATCTCCAAGGTTCTTTTCCTACTAACTAGCCCCTTCCTAATCATTTCTAGGTCTGTCTCAAACCAGCCATTTACTTACAACTGTGGGCTCTTGTAAGAGAGGCCTAGAGTTGTCTCAGGGACTTGTCTCCAGCTGGACAGAGATGACTGATGCTGGCGCAAGCGTTCTCAGAATGCAGTACTGCAACATGGTACAATAAGATTGCCACTTATGGGTGCCTTTTAACAGGTAATTAAGATTACAGTACTGTTTCATTGGCATTCAAGACAGAAAAGTCATAGTGGCTTTCCGCTGCATCTGAGAAGCCTATTCCGAACACCCAGCTTTGGACAGCCAAATTCTGGTAGGCTATGCAATACGAAATTCTGTGAAAAACGTTTAAATTGTCGGCAAACCACCCTGACAAAATGTATGCACTCTTTCAGTGGTTCGTCCTTTCCAGTCATTTTTGGGAAGTGAACCCAGGCTAATTTCTCTTTCTGGGATGAGTAGACTGGTCAAAGCAACAAGACACTGCTTGGTACGATTTACCAAGTTTGCGTGAAGCTCCAAACAACATAAATAAAAGATCACAAGCTGTCTTGCAGATGTTGTAGAATGAAAGTCTGCCCAGTCGTTTATGGCACCACTGCTGGCATCTCCTGGGCCAGACTCAGAACCTTCAACTTGTGTAGGAGCGAAAACTGCTTAGCTTCCACAAGTCCAGCATAGGATGTAACCAATCTCCCTACTTTAGTACAATGAAATAGGGGGCGCTCTGTCTCTCTTCAGAGGGCTGGGTGAAGTCCATCAGAGCAGAAGCCTCTCTAGTTTCTACAGTGGTTTCTTGGAGAACAACTAAGGGAGTTGTACACCATAGCCAATGTCAACCATGGAGAAGCACCAGAACCTGTGGTTTTAAGGGTCCGTTGCTGGTAGCGGAGGTAAAGCCTGGCTTTGGATCCTCAGCAGTGGGGTGCTAGAGACCAGGGTGCCTCAGGATAACTCACTGTGAATTCATAGTCTCAGTTGTAGTCTGTGAAGTGGGCTTACTGGCCCTTCCAAAGTGTTTCCTCCTTGAACTTCAGGTCGAAGAAAAGGAAAACAATGCACGAGCCAGAAGTGTGGTGGGAAAGGATTCTTATCCTTAAAAAAAATGAAAAGACAATGACAGTTAGAAGGTCTGGCAGTTGTCAATTGAAAGGAATTCTGATATTGGGTTGTGTATTGATGTAGAACCTCATCCGTGAAGGAATTAATTCAGTTAGATTCACCCTGGACATGAACCTCACCCTCAAGGAACAGAAGAAAGACAGATTCCAGCGCTCTCTCTGCTAAAGAAAGTGAAACGGTCTTCCAGAAAGCATCTTCAGAACTGCTGTTCAAGCCCTCATAATTCATAATCTTTCATCTGCATGGTGTTAACGCCATGCTGCATGCTTCCCAGAAAGGTCCACCTTAAGTGCATCAAAATGCCACAGCACGTCTCATTCAGGGCCTGAAGAAATATGATCACATCACTCTCATCCTTGGGCCTCCTTGCTGGCACACTCCATCTTCAAAACCAGCTGCATAATTTACAGACTCATCACAACCAGCACCGCCTCTTATTTTGCAGACAAGCTGTCCATCTATGGTGGTTCTCGACACACCTGTAGCCAGGACACCATCATAATAGAGGCTAAGCGGTGTAAAAAACAAGCCAGAAAGACAAAGGTCTTTTACACCTATGCTCCCAGAGTCTGGAAGAACATCCCTGTATCCACCATTCCTAGTCCTCCACCGTACCCTGAAAGGCACTCAGAAATCCACCTCTTCCCTCTCACTCTCACTGCAGCATGCTCCTCTATCTAACTCACCAGAACAGGCCACCTTAACTCCCTTTCCAAGAAGGGGATATTTTACTCTCTCACTACCTGTTCTGCTCCTTGTGTCATCCCTTCCTCATCACCTCCCCCTCCAGAACAATCCCATCCTCAACTCCACAGTCCTGTTTGGCATGTTTTTAACAGAACCTGCACTCTGCCTCAATTACACTTCCATCATGTCCTCTTTACCCGGAGACATTAACACTAATCAAGGCCCTCACAACTCTAGCCACAGGACTCTATTCAGAAATCCCTTAATAAACATAATAAATCTACATGCCCAGGGATTTCTCAACACAATATCACTAAAGGTGACAACAACTCACTGAATCACTCCTAAACCCATCAATTTCCCACTCCACTACCTGCTCTCTGACTTCTCACAACCTGTACCTGGTTCTGAATCCCCCAGATTTCTCTATCATTGAACAAGACGGAAATGGAAAACAAGGTGGAGGAGGTCGCTCTTATACACAGCTCCTCCATTCAGTACAAACATGCATAGCTGGCCCAGGGCCAAAGAGCCGAATGGCTCTCGGTTGAGTTGAAGACAATCGGGAAAAAGGTCCATTATACTGCACTTTGCCTACCACTCTTCAAGAGATAAGACAATCTCTGTTGAATAACTTAGAGCTAATAGCCGAGATGTCACTGAGAAACTTTAATATAATATTCTTGGGGCACTTCATCTTTGACTGGGGAGAGGGGTCTGACAAAGCAGTGACTCAACTAACTCTTTATCTAACAACTTCAATAAAGTCTGAGGTACCTTCATCAATGAGACTGGATCTATCCTTGACTACATCATTTGTAGAATGAGGAGTAAAATACAGTGAAGCAAACCAGTCCATCTTCTCCATTTCATTATCATCTGTATGAAATTAATCCTTCATCAAAGTTTTTGCTTAACTTGGTCCTGAGATGAGTTTTTCGGTCCAGAGTGTATAAAGTTAAGGCTTGAATTACTTCTATGCCAATTGGCCTGGAAGCTAATAGCTGGAGAGATTAGACTTTGATAAGTATTTGAAAGCATCTCATGGATTTACATCATAACAATTGCACAAAGTTCAAGACTTAGGGCCTAATTATGAGTCTGCCAGTCACTAGACCGCCAGACTCACAGTGGCCGTCTGTACAGCCGCAGCATTGACGGTCCAACCGTCAAATTAAGAGTCTGGCAATCGGACGACAACGCAAGAGTTCTTTGTTTGATTAATTAAAATATTTACTTACTTACACGGTCAAATCCAAGCAAGCTAAAGGCCTATTAGTAAAGCTACCAGAAACTTCAACCCCTCTAGATATGAGGCAGGAGAAGAAGCAAAATGATGTTGTGAATCCCAGTTTTGGTTCATTATTAAGTAAGAAGTGTAGACTCCACACTCTTATTCAGAGAATTCCAAATGGCTCACGAGACCATGAGGTAAAATGCACGTCAACCACATAAAGGACCAAATCATCGGATATATTAGCCAGGCTAAGTTCGCAGAGTAATAACGAGAGGAAGTAAACACAGTCTCCACCCATAAAAAGAATGCTGTCTTCGGGCTGCTGTAAGTAGGATCTGAAGGACAAAGTGAAAGAAACATTATTGACAATCAATTAGCAGTTGACCACAGTGATGTGAAAGTTGTGGTACTGATAACAGACTCACTCTCAGACTATGGTATCTCAAACTCAGGCAAAATCGAAGTTATTCTTTGTCCTGGAGTGAAGAATACATCATGGGTGATTGTTCAGATCCGACCAAGGATGGGGAAGAGGGTATTTGCAGCACTCCTCCTAACCTCAAAAGTGATGAACAATTAAACTAAATGTGTCTTCTGAGCGAGCCTTCAGAGAAATATCAAATGCTAACCCCTCTGGTGCAATTGCCTAACCGAGTAGTGGTAGCACAAATGGGAATAACTAATAGAATTATTTAAACACCACTGTACTCCCCCAGATGAACCCAGGATATCCTAAATAGGGGTAACAATCTAAAAGTAATTCAGACACTGCCAAACTTGAATCATGTGTCTTCAGATGATATTTTATCAATGAAATTCTTAGAAACTGAGTCTACAGAGACCTTATGGATGAGTTACTTCTTGGCAACGACAACCTTAGCTAATAAAGATACACAAGCTTAGTTGGTCATAAAAATTTCCAAAGGTACAGAAGAACCATACCCCATAATCCTTTTACGAGCAGAAAAGCATCATATCAAGCACAATAGGCATAACACCAAGGTGGCCTTTAGATCCATAAATAGGTCCTTTCTAGTTATGCAACCAGAAATGATTTGGGTAATTTGAACGTTGACCTTCACCATCAAATAGGAGAGAAATAAATTGTGCTAACACCAAGTAAGAATCAACAACTTGGTGAAGGGAGGCACAAGAGTATTGACCGAGGTTGGCTCGCCAGACCCTTAACATGACTAAAGAACATCCTGCCAAAGGAACTAACTTTTTGCTGGCATCCATTTTTTACCAGGTACACTACCAAGTTGAAATATTTCAGAGTTAAAACCTAAGGTAGACGACAAGGACTGAATATTCTTTATAAAATCTTCCAAGATCTGTTGCTTCCAGGAAGTGTGGCTAAAAAGGAACTTTTGGTCTACCCTTTAATGTATTGTTATTTATCATGCCGCATTGGATCGTTATCACATTTACTACCAATGTGCAAGCAAATATGATGGTAAGTAACAACATGCTTATGATAGGAAGTGATTACATGATTATCATTGTCATTATTGTGGATCTGCCTCAAGACAAAACAAGCACTGGCAAGGCCAATAGGTCTGACTTTGACTTCCAGGCTTTTTTCTTTATCAGTGCCACATCAGTTTAAGTCTGAGGACATTATAGTGCACCCAACCATGCAACAACAAAGCACAGAACAGTAGATCAGAGAAAAACACAACATGAGAGTACAGCATAATGTACACTGAACCATTATAGCAAACCACAAGATTTCACATTACTTTGGATCATAACACATCCCATCAGAGCACAGTACAGAAAAACACATCAGAAAGCAGCACAGCTTATTGCACAACCTGGAATTTACACCACAGTATCAAAAGACTGACCACCCCGTCCCCTTTCTTCCCACCCATACTGCATTTTAAATACTAAATTTAGCTTGTCAAAAGTAATTAATTCACATATGTATTTATTATGTGACTGATTGCTTTTCATACACTACTACTGCTTAGACTTTACTGTATTTCACATGTATAGTTGCAACCAGCTTCCTCTATCAAATTACTTGTGACGGTTTTAACTAACCATACAATAAAGAAATTACCTTACCTGCACAACAGTCTCAGACAGTGCCTTACACTATCTCTGTGATATTGAAGTAGAGCATGTTGTACGAAGCATAGTGACAGCATATAACCTCACACCAAACCACTGATGATTATATCTCACCTCAAAACATCTTATCATATCATAGCCAAACCCATCACAATGAACCACTGCACTTAAGAGCAAAACACATCCAAAATGACATCATAGCACAGCATATTATAGCCCAAAAGATGACATCATAGCGCATTACATCAAAGTATGCAAATAACAATGAAATACATTCAAAGACAGCACTGCATATCATAGCACATCACAAAGCTCCACAGAACAAAACAGAATAATGCTGTATACCAGAGAGCAACCAGATAATATCTACGCATATTAAAATACATCAGTTTTCAGTAGATCATGTATCAACCCCAAACAGTACGAAGCATTCTAACACAGGTCAATCAATCAGGATTTTGTAAAGTGCAGCTAATCACATGTGATGGTATCCCAGGGCTGAGAGCACTGCTGCAGGGGCTGGTTCAGTTTAACAGCCTTGTCTTGAGTCCTTTCCTAAATTCCAGCAGAAAGGAAGAGGTTCGGAGGCGAAGTGGGAGGTCGTTCCAGGACTTTGCGTCGAGTTATGAGAAGGAACATCCTCCGCACTTGATTCCGGGAATGTGAGCAAAGAAGAGGGTGGCGGAGCGAAGGTGGCTGGTGAGTTGGTGGAAGTTCAGGCGGTGGTTGATGTATGCTGGTACTTGGTTGTGTAGGGCTTTGATGGTGTAGGTCACCATCTCGAACTGAAATCTCTTCTCAATGGGGAGCCAATGGAGCTTCTTGAGGTGGGGTGATGTGGGTCTGCTTGGGGAGGTCTAGGAAGAATCTGGCTGTTGAATTCTTTATGGTCTACAGTCTCTTGAGGAGAAGTGAGGTGATTCCTACGTAGAGTGCGTTGCCGTAGTCCATTCGGCTGGTGACGAGGGGTTGGGTGACAGTCATCTGGTGTTGATGGGGAGCCACCTGAAGATTGAACGGAGCATGCATAGGGTGAGGAAGAGACTGCGCAGATCTCTTTTCAGGATGGGCTTACTGTCCAGGATGATGCCAAGGTTGGGGGTATGGTCAGTCGGAACGGGTGAGGGTCCTAGTTCAAGAGGACACCAGGGGCCACTCCAGGGGGAGGTGTTGTTTCTGAAAATTAGCACTCCTGTCTTGTCTGTGTTGAGTCTGAGGCAGTTGTCTTTCATCCAGTCAGCGACGCTTGTCATGCACTTGTGAAAATTGGTCAGCATGGTGGCAGGGCCTTCTGATAGCTAGAGGATGAACTGGGTATGGTCTGTGGAGGATATGATGTTTAGTCCATGTGTTCTAATGACTCTGGCCAAGGTAAGTGTTGAACAGGGTAGGGCTGAGGGATGAATCTTGACGGACGTCACTGATGGTATTCTTGGGTTTTGAGATGAAGGGAGGTAGGCAGATTCTCTGGGCTCTTCCAGTGAAGAGAGAGGCAATCTACTTGAGGGCATCTCCTTTGATGCCGATGTGGTGAAACTTTTTAATGAGGGTGTGGCCAATACTGTGTCGAACGCTGCTGACGGGGGTCGAGAAGGATTAGGGCCACCAATTTTCCCTGGTCAAGGAGCGATCCGATGTTGTCTGTGACTGCGATAAGGGCAGTTTTGTTGCTGTGGTTGGTGCAGAATCCTGCTCGAGTGATGTCCAGGAGATTGTTATTCTTCAGGAATTCTGTGAGTTGGCGGTTGCTGGCCTTTGCGTGGACTTTGGTGAGAATGGGTAGCAGGGAGATGGGGCGGTAGGGCTTTGATTTCTGCATGTTTCCGTTCTTCAGGTAAGGTGGCCGTGGTTATGGATGTGTTGAAGATGACAGTGAGTTTGCTGCTGATTGACTTTGTTTCCAACTTTGAAGAAGGGGAGGAGACACGGATCTGAGGGTGCTCCTGAGTGGACAGAGTTCATGATGGCTGTGGTGTCTTGAGTGGTGAGCTGGTGAACAGATAGTCCTGTTTAACGATCGTTGATGCTAGGCGGCTATGGGTGTTGGTGGTGGTGGGTTGATGTTAAACGTTTTTGTTGATGGTGGAGGGTTTGCGTGGAAAAAAGTCAGCCAGGGTGTCACAGAGTTCCTGAGAAGGGGTGATGATATTTTCGGTGGCTTGCGGGGTTGGAGAACTCCCTGATGATGCTGAAGAGTTCTTTGCTGTATTTGGAACTTGCTTCGGAGAGGTCAGAAAGGGCGCTCCTTTTCGTCTCTTTTAGGAGTTAGTGGTATTGGTTGAGGGATGTCTTGAATGTGGCTCGGTCTGTGGGCTTCTTGCAATGAGGTGTAGCAATAAACATCAGATAAGAACATAGCACATCAGAATATCACAGCACAAGACAGCCTAACAGAGTGCAACGTGTTAAATCACAGCAAAAATCATTTAATTTAGAACAGCAAAGTGTACCAAATAACAGCACAGCATATTGCAGAATACCACCTGTTATCACAATGCATTACAGCACAACATACATGACAAAGCATCATATCCAGTCACACTGCACTGTAGAATAGCAAAGGATACCGCGCAACAGCACAATGCACACCATTACAGCACAACACTTCAAAACACAGTACATAGCTTGCAGGACAGTCTAGTGTAATCACAATCCTACGTAAAATAAGCAACAGCTGTAACGAAGGTCAGAATGTTTGCCCCGTGTATTTTACACTGTTTAGACTATCTGTGTGGCCCTTAAAAGCCAGGATTTTATCTAGTCTGTTATCTAGTCTCTAGAAAGAGGCATTGCCTTGTTCGGAACAGATGTAGTAGGAAGCACCTTTTAACCTTGCGTCCTCAAGTAAGCAAAATAATCATTGTGCACTTACAAAAATATAGGCACACTAAAAGGACAATGCTGACAGCGTGTACAACATGTGTTCTGTTGAAAAAAGAAACACGCACCCAATGGTTGGTATTAGACCCCAAATAAGCAGATTTTACATGACATAAGCCTGATGTATAGGATGAAGGGGTGGGGAAAAACTTCAAGTTCAGCTTCATTTTTCCTCTTTACAGACCCTGCCCTAGGAAAGTGTGAGGCAGGGAGGCAATCTTCAAGAATTCAGTGATGTCCCAAGTGGCCTGGACAGTCTCAATCCACATCAGCTACCCTCCCCTAGGAGCCCGGCCCCAAGTGCTAGTGTGCCCGTGTAGTGTGCCAGGTGGAGACAGAGAATAACTCCTCAGACATAATGAAGAAGGATGGATATGCTGGTTAAGGTCTAATGATAAGGGGCATAAGACGGATAGTGAACATCACTATTCCTGATGGGTATTGGTGTTTGAAGAACATGACTATTGGGATTAGATTACAATAAGTGTATATAGGTATGTGGGGATTTTTAATGTTTGTATTTTGCTGCTACAGGATTTTGTCCTAACCATCTGTATTCTCAAACTCATAGCATCAATGGATAATATTGCCTTTTCTCCTGTTAAACATACAGATCTGGCTGACATGGTACAGGTGTTGTTGTTAAAAAACAAAAACAACAAAAATTCTTACTAGTAAATGCCCAATACATATGGGCGATGAAATTTTACCATCAAGCACGTATTGGGCTATGTGATAGAAGAATGAAGTAATGATGGATGATGATTTTTTTTTTACATCACTGTGTATATTTATAGATAGGATTATATATAAATTATTGGGCTTGTGTTGCAATTTGTTTCTGATTCCTTAAATATTGGTTATTACTAGTTTATTAAAAGATTTAAATAACATGGTGATTGTACTAGATACGGTATACTCCTCCCCGTATTTACGCTTCTACGAAGTTGGAGATGGACCACTGGGATTTTGGGAAGCATAAAGTAAGGGAGATACCTCAAATGAGCTCACTGGAATACTCTGTGAGATTGCGCCAACATAAAATTGTTGCTTTAAATTAAGAAAAAATTGAAATACCTTATTGTGGTTTAATGGGTTATTGTTTATCTCTGTTTCAGTACAGAATTGCCTTACTGAATGGCGACTGCATTAGATTTGCTTTACAGTTATCGGTTATTTATAATACTGTTTTAGGAAAATGGTAATTAGATTACATAATAGGGGTTCCGTTGTTGTTGCTGACTGTGTATACCTGAAAGAGAATTGGTTGAGGCTCTGCAGGTCTGGAGGTACAGAAGCCATCACACTACACAGCCTTGCACAAGACCAGTTACACAATATTGGAGCCAGCAATATTGTGGAACACAAGTGTTGTGTTGAAAATATTGTTTCCCTATTCTTATAATGGCAAGTACAAAAACACTGACAAAAAATATTGTTTCACTCTAATATCATTAAAAAACATACAAAAATACTGTTTTTTTTTAAATATAGAGTTTAGAGAAGTAAATCATATTTTAATTTATACGATTATTGTAATGTTAATTGAATAATTATTGCTAATATTTAAAACAATATATCAATATATACTTATATAAACACACATACATGTGTAAAACTATATAAAATACATACTTATCTAAACATATATATGTTTATATATACCTATACATAACAATCATTCAAATAAATATTTTACATAATATTTTGTGCTTAATTATATAAATGTACAATTAGAAACACATTTTATAAAAGTATATAGAAATATATATTTAGAGAGACAGAGTACATGAAACAAAATCTAACAATTCAATTCCAAAACATTACATGAATTACTAAACAAAATTAAAAAAAAGACATTTACAAAAAAAAATTATTAGAAGCAAATATATAAACAAATATTATAAAATTAAAATTATGAAGAAATTGTAATAATTATTATATTTAAACAATATTAGGCAATGTATTTGAGTCTGGGAATAATACATACACTATTACACCTCCTGTTTAGGCAACAGCAGAACTTTGGAGGGTTTAAATACATTATTCCCCTTTCAATCTGTGCAACAGTAGGGAAAGCATTGAACTTCAGAGGTGTAAAATTTACTATTCCCACTCCAGTCTAAGCAACAGTTAGGAAAGCGTTGGACTTCAGAGAAGTAAGATTTACTATTCCTACTGCAATCTAAGCAACAGTATGTAAACTACTTCACTTCAAACACATTACATATTTGCATAAGCTTATTAATTTAGAAATTACCGAATAAAACGCAATTAACCAGTTTTGTAAAAAAAAAAAAAAAAATCTGACAAGGTAATAATTAATTTTAAATTAAACAATAATTGTTACTTAATTATTAACTAACTTGCCACCCCATGCCCCTAGGCGCCTAGCAACCCACACCTGAAATATAACTAAAATACATATGTGTAACACAAGTTACATAATTTATACAAACTAATTACAAATTCATAACTAATTGTTAGTTAACATTTACTTAACTTCTCACCCAACAACCCTACAAACCCAGCAGCCTACACCTAAAATATACTAATAAAATTACCCAATTTACATAATTAAAAAATCAAATATATAATTATACATTGTTTTTTAAAATATTACTTGATTAACTTCTCATCCTACACACCTACAAACCTAGCAAGCCGCAACTAAAATAGATCAGTATTATATAATGCACATAATTAATCACTCTAATAATTAATACATAAACAATTACTTAATAACTTCCGACCCTATACCCTTACAAACCCAGCACCCTACACCTAAAACTTAACTAAAATATGATTATTGCACAATTTACATAATTGAATTAATTCATTACCTAATTAACTTCCCGCCCTATACCCCTACAAACATAGCAACCTGCATCTAAAATATAAGTCAATTAAATCACTATTACATAATATACTTGATAATATCATCCACATACTTACAATTATTAATAGTTATTACCAGATAAACTTCCCATCCTATCCTGCTCCAAACTCAAACCGCTACAACACTACACATTTATTCAAAATTAAATTAAAAAAAAATCTAAAATCACTTAAAATTACAAACTATATTTAAAAAATTAACAATTATACAAATAACACAAACTTAGTGTACGCACTAAAACACATTAAAGTAATTTAAAAACGATAGTCCTTACAACTATAATATTGAAACTCATATAAACGATATTCTTAATACCTACATCACTTACATGAAAAACCGATATTCTTGACAATATTTCTGCATCATAATATTTTGTATCATGATATTTTTTTCAATATTTCTGTGTCCCGATATTAAAAGCTCTAAATTTTGGCAAAATACCTAACGGCATAGTACTTTGCCATACAAAATAATTACAGTTCAGAATGGCCCACAATACATTAGGCACTTCTGCCATATCTTTATATTTTCCCGGGCAGGCCTGTGACAAGTAGAAGGTTACTTCTTGTTTGGCACACCAGTCAATTGCCTGCTCCCAAAGAAACAAGGGCTGCAGGGTTGCAATCTTCCAGAATTTTGCGATGTTCCACTTGGCTAGTACAGTTTCGATCCCCACCAGGGTTTTCTCCCGCTGTGATAGTGTCACTAATACCATACGCAATTCCTAAAAGGGCCACTGCGTGGGGAGAGGTCTATTGGTCTTCAAATCCCTCTAGCTAAAGTAGAGAAGATTTCCTGCCAGTATTTTGGTGGTCTGTGGCATTCCCAGACTAGGTGGCAAATATGTGCCTGTGGTTCCAGGCAGCGCCAACATGATGGTGATTCTTAAGCCTTTGTTCCACAGTCTCAGTAGCATCACTCCAATCCAAATTTTCGCGAAATTTCCAAGCCGGTTTCAGAAAAGGAGCTGGGACTGTAGACAGGTGGCCGTCTGGACCGCCACTCCTGTGGCGGTCCGACTGCCACATTACAACCCTGGTGGTCCGCCATCTCCACCAAGATCGGCGATCTCAATGGGCTGACGGCGGATGCATGTTGCAATCAGCAAGGGCAGCACTGCGTGCAGCGCCACTGTGCTGATTAAAACCTGCCTCTCCGCCAGCCTTTTCATGGCATTACCCCAGGGTGGCCCCTGCACTGCCCATGACTGTGGTATGGACAGTGCAGGGGTCCCCCTGCCCAGCACCCTCATAATGCGCACTGTTTGCACTCATAATGCGCACTGTCTGCTGTGCAGAAAGTGCGCATTAAGAGGGTGCCAGTTTCCCCTGCAGGCGGCAGTGTTGCCACTGGCTCGATTACATGCCGCGACAACACTGCCGCCACTTTCCCGCTGGGCTGACCAGCAGAAATGAAAATGTCACTTACCCAGTGTACATCTGTTCGTGGCATCAGTCGCTGAAGATTCACATGTTGTGCATAGCCCGCCATCTGGTGTTGGGTCGGAGTGTTACAAGTTGTTTTTCTTCGAAGAAGTCTTTCGAGTCACGGGACCGAGTGACTCCTCCTCTTCGTCTCCATTGCGCATGGGCGTCGACTCCATCTTCGATTGTTTTCCCCGCAGAGGGTGAGGTAGGAGTTGTGTTGTAGTAACAGTGCCCATGCAATGGAGTGACTAAGTATGTACCTATTAAAGGTTTAAATAATATATTTACAAATGTACAGAGCTTAAGCTAACTTCCGAACTGCTACAGGCTCCCGGGGAGGCGGGTGGGCACATGTGAATCTTCAGCGACTGATGCCACGAACAGATGTACACTGGGTAAGTGACATTTTCAGTTCGATGGCATCTGTCGCTGGAGATACACATGTTGTGCATAGACTAGTAAGCAGTTATCTCCCCAAAAGCGGTGGCTCAGCCTGTAGGAGTGGAAGTAGTTTGAAATAAGGTTCTTAACACGGCTTGACCTACTGTGGCTTGTTGTGCGGATAGCACGTCTATACAGTAGTGCTTGGTGAACGTGTGAGGCGTAGACCATGTGGCTGCCTTACATATTTCGTTCATTGGAATATGTCCTAGAAAGGCCATGGTAGCACCTTTCTTTCTGGTTGAGTGTGCCCTTGGTGTAATGGGCAGCTGTCGTTTTGCTTTAAGGTAGCAGATTTGGATGCACTTAACTATCCATCTGGCTATACCTTGTTTTGATATTGGGTTTCCTGCATGAGGTTTTTGGAATGCAATAAATAGTTGTTTAGTTTTCCTGATGTTTTTTGTTCTGTCAATGTAGTACATTAATGCTCTTTTGACATCTAATGTATGTAGTGCCCTCTCAGCTACGGAATCTGGCTGTGGGAAGAACACTGGTAGTTCTACCGTTTGATTTAGGTGGAACGGTGAAATAACCTTTGGTAAAAATTTAGGATTAGTCCTTAGGACTACCTTATTTTTGTGTAGTTGGATAAAAGGTTCTTGTATTGTAAACGCTTAAATTTCGCTTACTCTTCGTAGAGATGTGATGGCGATGAGAAATGCAACTTTCCAGGTTAGGAACTGTATTTCGCAAGAGTGCATGGGTTCGAAAGGTGGACCCATGAGTCTTGTTAGGACAACATTGAGGTTCCATGAAGGAACGGGTGGTGTCCTTGGTGGTATAATTCTTTTAAGGCCTTCCATAAATGCCTTAATGACTGGTATCCTATATAGTGAAGCTGAATAGGTAACCTGCAGGTATGCAGATATTGCAGCAAGGTGTATTTTAATGGAAGAGAAAGCTAGGTTAGATTTTTGTAAGTGTAGCAAGTAACCCACTACATCCTTTGGAGATGCGTGTAATGGATGGATCTGATTATGATGGCAGTAGCAAACAAACCTCTTCCATTTGCTTGCATAGCAGTGCCTAGTGGATGGCCTTCTGGCTTGCTTTATGACTTCCATACATTCTTGGGTAAGTTCTAAGTGTCCGAATTCTAGGATTTCAGGAGCCAGATTGCTAGATTCAGCGATGCTGGATCTGGATGCCTGATCTGTTGGTTGTGTTGTGTTAACAGATCTGGCCTGTTGGGCAATTTGATGTGGGGTACTACTGATAGGTCTAGCAGTGTTGTGTACCAGGGTTGCCTTGCCCAAGTTGGTGCTATCAATATGAGTTTGAGTTTGTTTTGACTCAATTTGTTTACTAGATAAGGAAGGAGAGGGAGAGGGGGAAAAGCGTATGCAAATATCCCTGACCAGTTCATCCATAGGGCATTGCCCTGGGACTGCCTGTGTGGGTATCTGGATGCGAAGTTTTGGCATTTTGCGTTCTCTTTTGCTGCAAACAAGTCTATTTGAGGCGTTCCCCAAAGTCTGAAGTAAGTGTTTAGAATTTGGGGGTGAATTTCCCATTTGTGGACCTGTTGGTGATCTCGAGAGAGATTGTCTGCAAGTTGATTCTGGATCCCTGGAATAAACTGTGCTATTAGGCGAATTTGGTTGTGAATTGCCCATCGCCATATCTTCTGTGCTAGAAGGTTCAACTGCGTTGAGTGTGTCCCCCCCTGTTTGTTTAGATAATACATTGTTGTCATGTTGTCTGTTTTGACAAGAATGTATTTGTGAGTTATGATTGGTTGGAAAGCCTTTAGTGCTTGAAAAACTGCTAGCAGTTCCAGGTGATTTATATGCAGTTTTGTTTGATGAACGTTCCATTGTCCTTGTATGCTGTGTTGATCGAGGTGTGCTCCCCACCCCGTCATGGAAGCATCTGTCGTTATTACGTAATGTGGCACTGGGTCTTGGAAAGGCCGCCCTTTGTTTAAATTTATACTGTTCCACCATAGAAGCGAGAGATATGTTTGGCGGTCTATCAACACCAGATCTAAAAGGTGACCCTGTGCTTGTGACCATTGTGATGCTAGGCACTGTTGTAAGGGCCTCATGTGCAGTCTTGCGTTCGGGACAATGGCTATGCATGAGGACATCATGCCTAGGAGTTGTAATATCATTTTTGCTTGTACTTTTTGTGTTGGGTACATGCGTCGTATGATATTGTTGAAATTTTGAATTCTTTGGGGACTTGGAGTGGCTAGTCCTTTTGTTGTGTCTATTATGGCTCCTAGGTATTGTTGTACCTTGCAAGGCAGAATGTGTGATTTTGCAAAGTTGACGGTGAAACCAATTTTGTAGAGGTTTTGTATGACCTGATTTGTGTGGTGAGAGCACTTTGTCAGTGAGTTGGTCTTGATTAGCCAGTCGTCTAGATACGGGAATACGTGTATTTGCTGCCTTCTGATTGGTGCAGCCACTACTGCTAGACATTTTGTAAAGAATCTTGGTGCGGTTGTTAAACCAAACGCAATACTTTGAACTGGTAATGTATTCCTTTGAATACAAACCTTAGGTATTTCCTGTGCGACTGATGTATTGGTATATGGAAATACGCGTCTTTGAGGTCTAAGGTTGTCATGTAGTCCTGTAGTTTTAGCAATGGTAACACTTCTTGTAGCGTGACCATGTGAAAGTGATCTGATTTGATGTAGGTGTTTAGTATTCTGAGGTCTAGGATTGGTCTCAGTGTTTTGTCCTTTTTCGGTATTAAGAAGTAGAGTGGGGGGGGCGTGGCTTCGGGCGTCAAGATGGCGGTCGCACTCTGAGAGTGCTCTGGACCCCTCCGTCATCCGCCCTTAACTACCGCGGTCCAAGGGAGCAAAAAATGCTATACATGGCTCCCCGGCGTCCCGGGGGCCCGTAGAGAGGTCTGCTGGGGCGATCTGGTGGGAAGCCGGCGTCCCGCCTTCACATAGCGGTCCGGCCGATCCCGTGACGAAGTGTTCAAGATGGCGGCCGCGGCGAGATGCGCCCGGCGGAGCTGATACGGGCTTGAGAGCCCCGCCGGAGACGAGTGCTGCAGGTTGGAGAGCGGCAGGAGGCCCGGAGAGGGCTGGGGCGTGCTCCGGCGGTGGCTCCCGGCCGCTGGAGTGCCGACGAGCCCCCCGCCTCTCGTCGAGGCGGAAGATGCCGGGTGAGCGGCGCCGCGCCGACGCGCGTAGGCGCGGGTGCGGCCCGAGCAGCTTGCGGGACCGCACTGAGGCTGCGGCAGAGGCCCTTCCCCCCGGGGTCCTTCTCCTAGCTGGAATTAGGAGCTGGAGGCGCGCTGGGGATCGGGACACGACCGGAGATCCAGGTGGTGCCCCGGGGGGGCAAAGACGTAAATCGGAGATCAGGAGGGGGTGGAGGGGAGAAGACAAGCAGTGACATCCCCACCCCCCTATCCCTGCAGCGGCGGGAGAGGGCCCGAGGGCCTGGAGGCCTGGTTCCGACCTCCCTCGGGCCCGTATCCAGACGGAGCACGAGCTGGACTGCGGCAGAACCTAGACTGCGGGCTGAGCAGTAGAGAACAACACCTTGGGGCATTCGGATACCCTGGTCAGAATTGACTCGAGAGATTGAGAGCCCGGTCGTGACGGCACGGGGCCTACGGCGGGGGCAGAGAGGCCTTAAGGTGGAAAAGCCTGGGTCTGGGTCTTGGACGGGTCCCCCCCACCCCGATGGAGAGAGCAAGAAAGGGACCTGAAAAGAAGGTGCCAACGCTGGCCGCCCTTGCGTGATCGGACACTGCGAACCCCCATACAGTCCAAGGCACCGGACAACACACCGAATTCTCAGGCTTGAAACCGCATTAAAGAAGGTGTGGCCCACCTGACACCCGCTTCAAGTGCCACGATGGGAAAAGACAAAACGAACAAACAACCTCCGCCCTCCCAACAAAAAAATCGACCAGTTCACGACTACGATGGGCCAACGGGGAGGGGGAGAAGTGGCTGGTGGGGGCCCGGCCTCAGACGGGGTGAGTGCCATTCTCCAAGCTATTCAATCATCGCAGATGGCTGTGGAAACGAAAATTGGAGAGGTGCGAGTGGACATGGGCCTCATTAGGCAGGACCTTAGGAATGCAGTAACTCGAATTACGGAGGTGGAAACCCGAGTTTCCCAAACCGAAAGTGATTTGTCTGACCTCAAAACCAAAGTAGCCCAACTACAATCCCGAACAGGCGAGCTTCACCGCCGCGCAGAAGATGCGGAAAACCGGGCCAGACGCAACAACCTACGCTTCATAGGTTTCCCGGAGGGCATAGAGGATGACAAGGCCGTCGAATTCCTGGAGAGGTGGATTAAATCTTGGATGCCGGACCAATCCCTCTCGCCCCTGTTTGCAATTGAAAGAGCCCACAGGGTGCTCGCGCCTTGCCCACCCCCGGGCGGCCCGAAGCGCCCGATGATCGCACGATTCCTTAACTTTAAGGACAGAGACAATATCCTCAGGGAGGCGAGGTGGCAAGATGGTACGCAGTGGGAAAACCACAAAATCCTAATTTTCCCGGACTACACCAGAGAAGTCCAAACCCGCCGTAGGTCGTACGAACATGTTAAGCAAAAACTTAGGGCAATGCAACTCTCGTACATGCTCCTTTTCCCCGCACGCCTCAAAGTCCTCATGGCTGGGAAAGCTTATTTTTTTGAATCTCCTGAGGAGGCTTGGGACTGGCTGACAGAGGAGGGCATCGGAGCCCGAAAGGGTCCCCCCATAACCACTGGAAGAACCCCACATGTCGAGCCCTCGCCGTCGGGGGGGCCCCGGAGGAGCCGGCGACGCACCAGATCCCGGAGAGGCAGACAGAAAGACTCGATCGCTCCAGCAGAGGATGGAACAGCCCGGGACCCCAATCCTCATACCGAGACTAGCACTGAGGCTCTTCCGATGCCTCGGACACCGTCCCAGCCCGCCGAGGACGGGCGGTGAGTCAGTCTCCGGTACTCGGTTGACGGGATATGTGAGGCCCCTGCGCGAGACGTGGGGGGATTCGGGCTACGTTTGATCCACTCAGGCGACCCCTGGCGAGACTAACATTGATAGCACCGAAGACTTCCTAGAGTATAGTGTTGAACGCTTGATTTGTGACTGCTAATTGCAATTGATCCGAAGGAAAGGAGGGGTCCATCACTCCACTCCAACGACAGCTCCACTGGCTGTCTGGTTTTGGTTGGGTACATGGGCGACAGATGCTTCCGGGGGGGGAGGGGGGGGAGTATGGGGAGGGGGGGGGAGTTCAGGGGGGAGGGGAAGTTTATGTTAGGTTTAAGAGGCGACAAGTTAGTTAGCCTGGTTTGTAAATTTAGAATTTCGCTGTCACGTTCGAAATGGTCATCCCAGGGCCTGCACCCACACATCCAAACATGCCCAACATCGGCACACCTCACGCTTGGTCCTCAGTAACCCAGGTCCTCTCCTGGAATGTAAATGGCCTATTAGACAAGATCAAAAGATCGGCAGTATTTAATACCCTCCGCAGGTATTCCCCCTCAGTGGTTCTCCTGCAGGAGACCCATCTTCTTGGGTCCAGATGCCCTATGCTTGCGAGGGGAGGATACAATAGGGTATACCATGCAGGATTTTCCAGAGGCTCTAGAGGAGTGGCTATTCTGCTCCATCGATCTCTGCCCATGGTGATCACTTCCAAGCAATCTGACTCACAAGGTAGATTCATGGTAGTCACAGGGACTCTTCACGGACAACCGCTAAACTTGGTATGCGTATATGCACCCCCAGCAAATCTTGACTCCTTCCTACTTTCGCTCCACCGAGTAACCTCAGGATTACCCCAAGGAACCACCCTACTGGGCGGCGACTTCAACGCGGTCCTTGACCCAAAGCTGGACATCTCTGGGGAAACTACCATAAATAGATCCAAGCGGGCCTCAGCCCTAAGTAATTGGGCGGAGAGCCTCGGCCTGTGTGAAGTGTGGCGCACCTGGCATCCCAGAGAACGCCACTACACACATACTTCGGCAGCCCACCAGACGCAGTCCAGAATAGACCTGGTGTTCATGCCCGCCCTAGATTTCTTAAAAGTCGCAGGGGCAGAGATTCTTCCACGGGGGGTCTCCGACCATGCACCAATACGAATCCGACTGGGCAGAGCAGACCTTACCAGACGGCCTATGTGGCGCTTAAATGCGTGGCACTTACAAGATAAAGAGTATACCCAAGATATCAGGTCGCACCTCGGCCAGTATTTCGAATTAAAATGAGGGCTCGGTTCGGTCCCCGGGAATGCTATGGGCTGCCTGCAAGGCCACTATTAGAGGTCACGCCAGAAGCATTCTTCGGTCCCGTGAACGGGATCAAAACTCACAGATCACCGAGCTAGAGAACAAGGCCCGGAGACTCGAATGCCAACATGTAAACTTGGCATCTGACTCGACTATGAGGAAACTGACCAGGGTAAGAGAGGATATCAAACATATAATGCCAAGCACATGTGGAGAGCCTCAGCAGCCCGAATCTATGGATGGGGGGATAAGAACGGGAAGCTACTGCATTGGCTGGCCACCCGCCCCATGGCTAACAGAATTATACCGGAGATCTTAGATGACTCGGGCACCCTTGTCAAAACAGCAGTGGAAATCGCACATAGCTTCGCCTCCTACTACGCCCGTCTATACGCCGGACACCCACGCCCTGCTGTTGAGAGAGAGTCCCCCCTACTAAATGAGATTACCCTTCCCGGGGTATCCCCAGAGGCGAGAGACAGACTGGACGAGGCCATTGGTCTTGTAGAGATCTGCAGCGCAATATCGGGCCTGGCCTCAGGCAAAACACCAGGCCCCGACGGCTTTCCAGCGGAATTTTACAGTAAATGTAGTGATATTCTGGGCCCCCACCTGCTCAACATGTACGAAGAAGCGGAGAATCAAGGCCGCTTCCCAACAGAGATTGATCAAGCCACTATTGTGGTGATACCCAAAATCCAACCCCCATCACGGCACTGTTCGGCGTACCGGCCTATCTCGCTCCTAAATGTGGAAGTCAAGGTGCTTTCTTCGATCCTTGCTTCCAGACTGAAGGAGGTAATGCCCACGCTGGTGCATCCTGATCAGTGTGGTTTTATGCCCACTCGTAGCACAAGGCACTGCATCAGACGACTACACCTTGCTTTGGCACACCGCGAGGCGCTATCGCATACACAATTGGCACTGCTTTTACTCGACTTTGAAAAGGCATTTGATACGGTAGATTGGTCCTACCTCGAACAGGTCCTATATAAAAATGGGCTTGCACCTAAATTCCGGGGATTGGTGAAACTCCTATACTCTAACCCGACTGCCCGTATCAGGGTGAATGGAGTGGTCTCCGATCCAATCCCTATTGGCCGTGGGACTCGGCAGGGATGCCCGTTATCTCCCCTGCTCTTCGCACTAGTAGTAGAGCCACTGGCGATATTACTGAGAAGCGATCCACTGATCGAGGGCTGGCGCTGGCCCTCTGGTTCGGAGGACAGAGTGGCCTTGTACGCGGACGATGTGCTCCTGTACATCTCCAACCCATCCAAAAGCGGCCCACGCGTTCTAGAGATCCTTAGACTTTTCGCTGAAGCTTCAGGACTGACCCTGAACCCAGCCAAATCTTTGCTGATTCCCCTTCATCGCGCGCGCAACTGTATAGATTGGCAACGAAATATCCCTGTACGGAAAAACAGCTTCAAATACCTCGGGATACACATCTCACTTCTCCCCGAGCTAGCGTGGGAACTCAATGTCACGCCGCTTACAAAGAAAATCAAAACCGACCTTCTGCGCTGGAAGGCCCTCCCCCTGAATCTACTTGGTAGAATAGCGCTGTACAAGATGATGATCCTCCCCAGGCTCTTATACCTCCTACAAAATTTCCCACTCCCCATCCCCGTGAGATGGTTCAAGGAGACGGACTCTTTAGCACGCCAATTCATATGGAGTAGCTCATGTACAAGATTGTCGCTAAGAACCTGTCAGAGGGATGTATATGAGGGTGGACTGGGCATGTCGAAAATTCAATACTATTATCTAGCGATGCACACACTTGTAATCAATGACTGGATGGGAGGTGGATGGACAGACCCCGCATACCAACTAGAATTACAGACAATGGGCTACCCACGGATCCTTGACACACTCTACGGGAGCCCGATACCCCGAGGGACCCCAGATGTGACCAAAGTGGTACTTCTGGGATGGCGTACTGCCCAGAAAGTGACGGGGTGGTGGGGACGTCTAACCCAACAAACCCCGCTTTGGCATGGAAAGCAGCTGATACATGTGGCAGGTCTGGAGGGCTTTCAAAAATGGGACACCATAGGGATCTCCACACTGGGAGATATTTGGAGAGGGTCACACATACGATCTTTTCAAGACCTCCAGAAACAATATTCCTTAAACAAGACACAATTCCATCGATATCTCCAGTTACGCCACGCTCTACTAGTTCACCTACAGACAGGAGACACCATACCTGAACATAGCCCCATGGAAGCCAAGGCACTGATGGGAGACCTGGGAAGGGGAGGGGTTTCTCAGATTTATCGCACCTTAATCACCGCCGCTGGGGGACCCCTGAGAGGGCTTCGCCAGAGGTGGGTGAGTTGGGTGGGACCCATGGAGGAAGCGGACTGGACAGAAGCACTAATGGCCCCACGCTCCCGAACAATGGCTACACACTTCCGGTTAATACAATCCTATTTCCTACATGCTGCATACCTCACACCCGCCATGTTACATAAAGCAGGCCTCCGCCCCACAGCGGAATGCCCCCGCTGCAGGTATCATACAGCCGATTTCTACCACATGGTATGGGCATGTCCGACTATAACGGCCTATTGGGAAAAGGTGGTGCAGGAGACATCCCGGGTCCTACAGGAGGAGGTAAAGAGGTCACCACTGCCCCTCCTTCTGGGGGTCATGGGAGATACAGAGCTACGAAGAGCAGATCGGTCCTTCTTAGGGGTGGCATGTCTAGTGGCCAAAAGGGATATAATGGCAGATTGGAAGGCCAGGGTGGCTCCGACTTTGGCTAAGTGGAGACGGGGTGTGGATTGGTGTGCGCAGCGAGAGAAACTAGTGTATGAGGCCAGAGGCTGTTTACACAAAACAAGAAGATATGGGGGAAGTGGGAGGACGTAGCAGGCCTTTAAGCGTTGATGGTGAGCAATATTTAGTAATAAAATGTGGCAGGGACCGAGGATTTGACCATTATTGTTTGATGCCCGTTGGCATCATGTTGTACTGTAAGCACAATTGTTTTATGGAAAATTAATAAATTCTCTTTATCAAAAAAAAAAGAAGTAGAGTGAATAAACTCCTGTGTTTATTTGTGACTTTGGTACTAGTTCGATTGCATTTTTTTGCAATAATGCTTGGACTTCTATTTCTAGAAGGTCGGAATGTTGTTTCGATAAATTCTGTGCTTTTGGTGGTATGTTTGGAGGGATTTGTAGAAATTCTATGCAATAACCATGTTGTATAATTGCTAAGACCCAAGTGTCTGTAGTTATTTCTTTCCATGCTTGGTAGTAATGACCTATTCTTCCCCCCACTGGTGTTGTGTGGAGGGGATGAGTGACATGTGAGTCACTGCTTGGTTGTAGGGGTTTTGGGGCTTTGAAATTTTCCCCTATTCCTAGGGAATTGTCCCCCTCTATATTGGCCCCGAAAACCTCCCCTGTACTGTCCCTGGTAGCTGGACGGTGTTGCCTGTGAGGTGCTGGCTTGTGTGGCCTGACCCCGAAACCCCCCTCTAAAGGTTGTCTTGCGGAAGGTGCTGTAAGTGCCTCTGCTCTGCGGGGAGTAGAGTGCGCCCATGGCTTTAGCAGTGTCAGTGTCCTTTTTCAGTTTCTCAATTGCCGTGTCCACCTCTGGTCCGAACAGTTGTTTCTCATTGAAGGGCATATTGAGCACTGCCTGCTGTATCTCTGGTTTAAAACCAGACGTTCGTAGCCATGCGTGCCTTCTTATAGTCACAGATGTGTTAATTGTCCTTGCAGCTGTGTCTGCTGCGTCCATAGAGGAGCGTATCTGATTATTAGATATGTTCTGTCCTTCCTCAACCACCTGTTTCGCCCTGTTTTGTAGTTCCTTGGGTAGATGCTCAATGAGGTGTTGCATCTCGTCCCAATGGGCTCTGTCATAGCGCGCAAGTAGTGCTTGAGAGTTAGCGATGCGCCACTGGTTTGCAGCTTGTACTGCGACTCTCTTTCCGGCTGCATCGAACTTGCGGCTCTCTTTATCTGGGGGTGGTGCATCCCCAGATGTGTGGGAGTTGGCTCTCTTGCGAGCTGCTCCTACTACGACAGAATCTGGTGGCAGCTGTGTGGTGATGAAAACAGGGTCTGTGGGAGGCGCTTTGTATTTCTTTTCAACCCTTGGTGTGATTGCCCTACTTTTGACCGGCTCCTTGAAGATTTCCTTTGCGTGCCGAAGCATTCCTGGGAGCATAGGCAGGCTTTGGTAGGAGCTGTGGGTGGATGAGAGGGTGTTGAATAAGATGTCATCCTCGACTGGTTCTGAGTGGAGGTTTACGTTGTGGAACTCTGCCGCTCTAGCCACCACTTGTGAATAA
Organism: Pleurodeles waltl; assembly: GCF_031143425.1. Lineage (NCBI taxonomy): Eukaryota > Metazoa > Chordata > Amphibia > Caudata > Salamandridae > Pleurodeles > Pleurodeles waltl. The sequence goes on along the minus strand of NC_090445.1, from coordinate 322,367,043 downwards.
GCTGTGCCGTCTTCTGGTGGTGAGGGCTTTGTGGGATACGCCTCTGGACTGTTGTCCGACACTGGGGCGTCGTATAAGTCCCAAGCATCTTGGTCCTGGTCACCTTGGCTCACGGTGGTGTGAGCCGGGGAATGTGATGGAGTTTGTGCTTGCGAAATGTTAGTTACAGGTGGAGGAGAGGGTGGCGGAGTTACCTTTTTCACCATTTTTGTTTGTGGTGCTTGGTCTGTCTGAAACTCCAGTCTCCTTTTTCTCCTAATAGGGGGAAGGGTGCTTATTTTCCCTGTTCCTTCCTGTATGAAAATACGTTTCTGCATATTGTCCACTTCGGTGGATTGCAACTCTCCCTCAAATCTATGCTTTCGCATCTGAGAGGACAAGGACTGCTCCTCTAAATAGGAACCAGTAACTGGGTCGGTTGCGGGTCGTTCCGGCACCGAAACCCTGTCTGTATGCCTTTTCGGCTCCGAGGTGACCTTCTTCTTTTTTAGAGTCGAAGCCTCTCGGCGTCGATCTTCCTCGGTGCCGCTGTCTCGGCGTCGAGCCATTTCGGCACCGCTATCTCGGCGTCGATCCTTTTCAGCAGCCCTTTCTCGGTCCCGAGAAGGCTGCGTGCCGGTGTCTCGACCGGAGTCGGACGATCTCGGCACTGTATCGGCCTTTTTCGGTGCCGATGGTCGGTCACCGACTTTATGGGTCGAGCCATGGCCTGGTGGCAGTGGCGTCCCCTGGGCCTTATCACTTTTCTTTTGTTTCTTCGACGTCTTACTCACAGTTCTTGGATCGTCGAATTCCTCGGAGTCCGATTCGTGGATCGAGAAGGTTTCTTCTTCCTCTTGTTCCTCGAACTCTCGGTGCGCTGTCGGCGTGGACGCCATCTGAAGTCTTCTGGCTCGACGGTCACGAAGTGTCTTTCGGGACCGGAACGCACGACAGGCCTCGCAAGTCTCTTCGCTGTGCTCAGGCGACAGGCACAGGTTACAGACCAAATGTTGGTCTGTATACGGGTATTTGTTGTGGCATTTGGGACAGAAACGGAACGGGGTCCGTTCCATCAGCGTTGTGGTACACGCGGTCAGGCCGACCAGGCCCCGACGGGGGATCGGAAGCTACCCTGAAGGGCACCGGAGCTCTTCAATCTTCGATGCGGTGTCGATTCAATCTAAGCCGATCCCGAACGCAACAATACCGACGTAATCTTCCGATAGATAGCTAACTTTCCGTTCCGAAACTCGGAGCCACAGGAACACGTCCGAACCCGATGGCGGAAAGAAAACAATCGAAGATGGAGTCGACGCCCATGCGCAATGGAGACGAAGAGGAGGAGTCACTCGGTCCCGTGACTCGAAAGACTTCTTCGAAGAAAAACAACTTGTAACACTCCGACCCAACACCAGATGGCGGGCTATGCACAACATGTGTATCTCCAGCGACAGATGCCATCGAACCTTTTGTTTCTGCCCATCAGCCCAGCTGGGAAGTTATAATGGGTCTGGTGTGGAGGTTGCCACTACAGTGGCGGCCACACTGTCAGGGGTTTGGCGGACAAGTGTTCCCGTCTGCCAAACTCCTAATCAGGGCCTAAATGAGCTGATGCTAAACAAAATATAGGTCCTGAAGAAAGCCAAATTGACCCCTTTGGGGTACAGAGATCAGTGGCTGAAACATGTTGATCTTGAATTAGATGTAGGAGCACATCATAGTTCCAGGTACATCACTTGCTGCTTCTAATCTTGCCTGGGAGCACCAGTAATAAAAAGATACACTAATACAAGGGCGCCCTCTCGAGAATTTTAAATCACACATTTTTTCATTTTAGTTGATGCACACTAAAAAAAACTTTGACCTACTCTGCTCTAATCAGGCATGGACGCCACCCCCAGAGGAGGTAGGCACCCGGGGTAGGACCCTGACAATGAAGCATGCTGCCAGTTAGATCGGTGGGTGAGGGGTCTTTCATAAGAATGAAATTATTATTTTGGGAACACAGAAACAGGCTTTATGTATTAGTATTATATACCTGCTTTTTTAATTTGATTATGCTTTACATCTCCATCATGAGACTACTGCTAGGGTCAGATATGCTGCTAAGTGAGAATGCACATGCTGACTTTTCAATACAGCATGGAATCTGTAAGGCTGTGTATTTGCACCAACATTATTCAATTTGTAAATAAATGATGTGGGAGGTTACTTTTGGGGCTGAATATAGATGTTCCATTGTGGTGAGAATGCCCACTCCTTCTATTGACTGAAGATGCAGTACTAAGGGCACAAGCCGAGCTAGCTATGCATCGCCTGCTGAAGGGCTTCAACAACTTTTGTAATTTTCAAAAACTCAACATAAATGTAAAAGCAAATTTCTGGTTCAAAAAAATAACATTTCATGTAAGATTAAAAGCCCCGGAGCATGTTTATGCCTTTTCCTAAGCATTTGTTTCGACCACAAATTATCATGGTTGATATAACTGTAGAAGAAGGCAACAACGAGTAAGAACACTGGAACCATCTTGTGCTACCAGAATAGGTTTGGTGGCGAGTCAATAAAATCCATAGGGCAAGTATATAACATTAAAGCAATAGCTGCAACCTTGTAAGAAGCGGAACTGTGGGGCTACAAATGCATTACCTGGGCCTGGGTACTCCGATGGAAACACTAAGGAACGAATAAGGTATAACCGACACGGATTTGGCGATTCATTTAAAACCCATAACCTACTGGGTTAGAATATGGACATATCCCAACTCCCAAATCTATCTACAAACATTTCTTGATGTCCAGAAAAACAATAATTCATCAAAAACAGAAAAGCTTTATTATTATAAACTCTAAAGGAGACTGGCCTGATTGATTACTGGAATACCCAGTCTAAGGACCCAATCCACTATTGAAAAAAATTAAAAAGCGGTCTTGGGAAAACATCTTTCTGGTCTCCCATAAGACAACAGGTAAAGGGAACCTGATGCTTTCGTATTTGGAAGTCAAATCTTAACCACAGATAAATCGTATATGAGCCGGTTAGTACCACAGCCAAAGAGAAGTCTTTATAAATAATTTAAACTAGGAACTCTACTGGTTCTATCATGTGTTGGAAAATAGTCCACAACTAAAGAATGCGTGGAATGTTGCAATTGTGAACTAGGTGGCTAAGAGACAAAAACATGTTATACTGTTTGCTGCTAAGGACACCCTCCCCACTCCCTTGTTCTAAAAGCATAATATAAAATAATGCTGTGAGACCTTAATCTTGTACCTGAGGACTGATTTACAAAGTATAATTTTTCCAGTTGCATCTTATATTTGGCCCGCCTGAAAATTTATGAATTAAGATTTTTAACGTTTTTTTGATTTTTGCTTTTCAACTTCAAAAGCCATGTCAGTGAAAATCGTAAACAACTTAACTACTGTCCCTCTGCTGTCCAGTTATATATGAGTCTTAAGATTAAACTGAACTCAGAGAAGACTGAGCTTCTGATATGTGGTCCCGGATCAACTTGGGCAACTAATGGACTAACTAATCTCAGGTCTCCTCCCACACCACTAGCGGTTGTGAAGTGCTTAGGCTTTAAATTAGATTAAAAAAATATATCATATGAGGCTCAGATGTACTCAGGGGTATCTTCTTTTTCTTATCTGGTTAAATCACTGAGTAAGAGCGTGAATGTGATCTCACTCATATACAAGCCATTAGTAGGAGATGCTGCAATCTATTAAAGGACTTATTAAGCTACATAGAGTTCCCTGCTAAACTACTGAATCAATTACAATGTATTTCGAATACTGCAATGAGTCTAGCCTGTGTAATGTGCACAGTTCATCACATTACAGAGGCTAGTTGAAAATGACACATCAGAGAATCCAATTTAAGTCACTTTGCCTGGTCCACAAGAGTAAACAGGGAGAGGGAGCTCATGCTCTTAAGAAACAGATCAAGACAAATATCCGAAACAGGCCCCTCCTCCCTCATCAAACACCTTGGCTATGCTCCTAAATATCAGAACAGCCACCTCTGCAAGTAGGGCTTTCTCAATTATTACTACACGATCTTGGAACCCTCTCCCTGCAACTGTGCAGTCTATTCCTGATCACTGTTTTGTAAAATATCAAAAACATATTTCTTTACTTAAGGGTTGCATATATCTGTACATCTTTTGTCTTAACCTTATCTTGTATCTACCAAGTGCCAAGATACCGCTTGGGTTAAGCTGCACTTTACAAGTGCCCCCATTCCTTCCTTCTGACAATCCTTACCAAAACCGTAATGGATCTGTGGTATGCAATGTGGAGGGAGAAGTGTACAGCCGACAGTAATGGCCAAATTAATGGTCCCTACAAACTTTGGACTAAGATGCAGCATTCATTGCACCTACAAAGTTTTCTATCTAACACGAACATATGACAACGTGCATTCACGTTCATTCCTCGAGAAATCTTGCCACTGGATAACAGGCATTTACTGTTACCCTTGTCAATGTACCAATTTTATTGTTCCCAGGAGAATGAAAGGCTCAGTGCAGCAGCCAGGGCTCGAACCTGTAACCACAAGGGCAAACAGATTCCTGCAGCAGATATAATGAAAGACCTGACAGTGATTTATGTCTATTACAAGTCAAATACAATTATATTCCTAAAAATGGTTGTTCCAAAAAACCGTACTGGAATAAAAATGTGTAACTACAGAAGCTACCTGAACGTTGATGCCTCAAATGAATCTGTTCAGTAGCCTGAAAACTGGAGGCAATTTGACAATGGTTATGGGCTTCCTACTACTGAACGAGGTGGGAAAGAACAAAACCCCATAAAACAGATAAAGTGGGAGGAGAATCTTTTTGCAGCAATGTTTTGGGGTGAGGGCTGAAAGGAGATACCTGGAAAGATTACCTCAACTCCAGAGTAGGCATTGTTCACCAGGATATCCAGACGTCCTTTCTGCTCTCGTCGGACTTTCTCAAAAAGAGCCTTGATGTCGTCATCTTCCGAAGAGTCGCAGACCACAGATATGCATTTTCCACCTCGAGACTCCACCTGAAGGATGGGCAAAAACGTTTTAAGCCTCATTCCTTCTGTGAGCAAACCAAAAGGTGTGTTAAGCCAGTTCTCACCTCATGAGCTGCTTGCTGCAAAGTCTCCTTATTCCGGCCAGTGATGTAGACTGTGGCCCCTGCTTCGGATAACTGGAGGGCGATACCTTTACCAATGCCCCGAGAGGCTCCGGTGACAACACAGACATATCCAGACAGCACCCCAGTCATTCCTAGGAAAGTAAACAGGATTGTCAAAGTTCAGGAGTTTGAAAAAATATCACGCCATAATCGAAGCTGGGTGTGGAGAAGCCATGTCAAGGATAGAGAGGATCAAGATGATCCAAGAGTAATTTGTGGTCAAAGACAGACATAGGGAAGGGGTCTGATAGACTGAAGGGCAAGAATGGAGGTGTGGACATAGATGCAGGCATACCGAAGGGGGAGAGGTCAAGGAGGGAAGGAAAGACGTAGAAAATCTGGGGACGAACAAAGTTGAGGGAGAACAGAAAAATCTAAGAGCAAGGAAGGAGGTAAGACACAAGTACCTGCAGATCTGGATATAATCTAGAGATTAAGACAGAACGTGAAGAGTGAAATTGAGAATGGAAAAACTGCAAAGCTGGTTTGGGGAAAGCACAGATACTGCATGGACACAAAGTGATCTAAGGACAAAAGGAAGATGATATGCACACAGTCAAAGGGAAGTTAGAGAAAAAAAATGTTTGCCAAAGTTTCAGTAGTGGGTTAACTTGGGCATGGTGGACACATACATGGTTACACAATCCCAAGTAATAAGAAAACAAGAACAGGGCTTGATGGTACTAGAAGAAGTATCTTTGAACGTAGATTTAGCTGGGATTTAGGAAGGAATGTCCATCAAAGGAAAAAACAAGGTTGTCAGGAATAGGTTATGGTTTTCTGTAAAAAGAGCTATTAAGTAACTGGAGATGGATGGCACAGAGTTTCAAATTACACCATACTTGCTATATGTTATACGTTTTTTTGAGGGATAATCATTTAAACACACATTTTCTGCTTTTATCAAATTAAGGGCCCATGTGGCGCCTCCTAAAAAAAATAACCTGCTATGAGGAGTCACCATGTATTGTCACATGCGGATGTCTGCGGGTCCTGCAACTTTTAAAGCACATCTGCACACTCTGTTGCTGAGACTTAGTACTCACAGCTGAGGTGACGACTCTGAATGGTTTCCCTCCCAACACCATCACTAAATACTACATTGCGAAGAGATCAAAAGAATAACGTTTTTCAGGAAGGGTTCACAAGTAGATGGCACAGGCTGCCTGGGCCTGTAAATAATCTAATGAATCTGAAACTCCAGGTCCTTAGGAGCCCCAATTTAATATAGGTCATGGAATATGCAAGAATAGGAGCTAAGGGCTGAGAGTAACTGAAGAACCTTAACATAGGCAGAAGACAGAGGCACATGGTGGAGGAAGGACATGAAGCACAGAAGTGATACCTAGGGATAAAGTCAAAACATAGATGGGCAGGAAAAGAAAACCTGGAGTGAAGACGAGGATAGAGATGCAAAATGAGGGTAGTCAGAAAGACCTGGAGGGAAGCTAGGGACTAAGATTCACGGTGAACTAGGCAGGAGCCCAGAAATTAGACAGATTAAGAGGGGTTGCATAAAGATCTAGAGGAAGGTTGTGGGCAAAGACATGAGGTGAAGGGGAACAAGACTACCTGTAGTGGAGTAGATCAGGTCTATGAATAAGTTCCTGACTCTAAAGCCTATAGATTAGTTCTATTCCTGGATTTGGCACACAGCACAATTATGTGATTGTGGGTAAATTGTAAATGCATGAAATGTACTAAAAATGTACAAAACCCCACTTTATATATACTGTTACAAATAGCCTCTCACCTGCCTGTAGGCATACTGGTCTCACTTACGCTTTGGCTAGGTTCACAATGTACAAGTACTGACACATACTGATGATAGATGCACCAGGATAAGCGGCAGAAAAACTTGAGAGACTATATGGTCTGGCTTTGACTCGTGTACACACAGGCATGAACAAATATGCAGATTGTCTGTGTCTCATTCCTAACCTGTCTCCTATGACTGCACTCTGCTTTTTATATCTCAAATTGGTGGTATTCCGCCCCAGGTTACGAAGGCATGTTGCACTGTGGGGCTTGTGGTTTGTCTTTTAACACTTTACTTATGAGTTCAAACCCCCAGAATGCAAACAAAAGTTGACTAAAATGCCACAACATACCGAAAGTAGCATATGTCAGCTGTGCTTTATAATTTTACAAAGACTCATTTCAGTTCATTTCACAAACTGCATGTTTCACATGTAAAACCAAAAGCAAACACTGGTCACATGTTTTGCGAGGGTTCACACTTTCAGTCACTTCATGCATTAAAACTAGTGGTGGCAATGCAAATCATTTTTCTTTTGTGTAGTGAAAATTTGCATGCCGAGCATCACAACAAAGCAACAGAGAAAGCAGCAACAAAACCTTCCCTAAAACAAAGAAAGGGCAGGTGACAGTAGCAGGATCAATATCAACCAATTTTCGCACACATACAGAGCAGGTCCAACGCAATTAGCTAACACAATAAAGAGGAAGTGGGGGGCTGCTGTGCGCGCTCCATAAGCAGGCCTGAACATAACAGATGTACAAAGCTGAAAGAAACAGCCAAACCTTCTATTAAATTACCATATGATCAGGTGCTCATATATGACCACGAAACTTTACTTAGAATGGTTTGCTTTATCAGTGGGTCCACATCGGCACTGAGAAGCATCCAGGAAGGTTACCATTCAATGGTTGTGCAGGTTCTAAGTTATGGGCCCCTAACTGGGTAAAGTTATTTCCTCTCATGTAAACATTCATGTTCTTCTTTTGCTAAACTGTTACACTTTTATTAAAATGTTATGGGTAAGCTAATAATGTTTTTAATGATGTCCCCCTACAACAACATGAAGAACAAGATAATCAAGCAATGGACCCTGCTTATTTTATCCATGAATATGTTTCAGCATTCACATTTTTCCTCGAAGGGGTCTTGTGCCTTCCCCAGAAATACAGGTATTTCATATAAAATATTGTTAAACTCCGTTTCATAGGGCATCTTAGGCAAGTGTATTCAATATATCCAAAATAGATATATTTATTTCATGATTGGGCAATAACAGTAGCAAAAACCTTTTTCGTGTAGCACTTAAACCCTGAGCAGAAACAGTGCAAGCCTTACCCTTAAAAGAACCGATACAGCTAAGGCGGCAGCAGAGGCATGAGTATCCTTCATCACAAGACAGGCACAATTTCACAAAAGCAGAACAGGAGGTTGAGGCTTCTCTTACATTACTCTTAAAGCATGGAACAACCTCCCACTACACATCAGAGCCCGATCCTCTCTTCTTGAATTCCATAAGATTTTAAAGACCTGGCTCTTTGCCTAGTCTTCTCACCCATGTACAAGCTTCACACACCTGCTCAGTGCTGGGATATCCTCCCAAGTGATAGTGCGCTATGAAAATACCCATAACATAATGGATTTTGCAGCAGCGGTGCACGTTTTACTTCCTCACAGAAGAGGTACAGAATGACGGTTGCACAGCAATCTTCCCACAGAATGCAGCAAGTGCTATCATCCATTCCATGCAAAAGATCTAGCAGGGTAGGCTAGTACAAGCTTTCATCCCTCACAGAACATAAACCTTCACAGTCTTTCCCTAGCCTGCCTTGGTACATCGCTGGAGATGAAGACCTTAAGGTTTTGTCTTCAACTAGAGAAGTCCAAATTTACTGGGCCTAGCAATTCTGATGTATGGCATAGCAAGTAAATCTCTTGAATAGGCTCTGTCAGTCATTAAAATTTCTGTACAACAGCTGTTCTAGAAAAGCTGTGTCACTGGTCTGTCTGTTAATATACCAGCTCTGCAGCCTCTAGGTATTACTTAGAAACATATTAGTGTATATCTAACATCCCATTTACTATGTACATGCGCACTGTGATATTGGATCGGGTATTGTTACAGTGAAACCAAACCCTTTCTTCGTATCGTGTGAAGATTACTCATTTGACCAATGTTGAGAAATGGAGCAATCACGGAGTGGGCAATACCCACAACGGATTATTTTAGATTCCTTCTTAAATAGATGTTGGGGTAGTTTGTTTTTATATTGAAAAATATTCTTGTGTGATACTATGCTTCCCTCTTGTGGGCAGGCGTAGAATTTCTGGCAGTATTTTCTATCACCAGAAAATGTTTTTAAAAAAACGACTTTGTGAATTGCCTTTTGTTTCGCTATTGGATTAAATAATCTAATTACGAACCAGAATTTCATATGTATGTTATGAAAAAAGAAACAAGTGCATTGGCTTACTAAAAAGAACTGAAATTCGTGCAAACTCGTATTCAGGTGGCACCATATTCAAACAACTATGAACTGCATATGCCTATGATGATAAATATTTTTTTCAAATTATGTGTATATTTCTAGTTATGTATAGTTTCTTTAGAAAATATGTATTGCTACTATGTCATAACAATAAAATACACACACACACTCTTTAAACCTATTTTTACTGATGGTTCTAATTATGTATTGTATGTGCATATGTGTGTGTATTCATGTGTGTATATATATATATATATATATATATATATATATATATATATATATATATATATATATGTATATATGTTGTTTCTGTGCTTGGCATGTTCGTGGGTCATTGCATGGCTCCTGGGTGGGTTGTATACTAGATATCTATGAATTCCTGCTCTTATCTTATCACACTTATCTACCCATCATCATATGTCATGTCTCTATCAAACTATCCTCCATTCTCACTCTGACTCATCCCAAATCCTTTCTACTACTTTAATCTCCTAAATAAATCTGCCTAAGCTCTACCCTCTTCTTCCACATCTAACTCACCAAACCTCACTCTACTACCGTGACCTTCAAACCCTACTAAATTCTCCCGCATTTATCTCACCCTGCTACTATGCTCTCCCTAACCCTTCCACATACTCTTCCCTCCTTCATCCCCCTTTACTCATCCCAAGCCTTTGGGTTGAGTAAATTAAGGATATACTCCCAATTAACACTTCTGGATTTCTTTCCTCCTCCACCCCTCCATTACTCCAGTCAATCTAACTAACAAACTCTCATATCCACAGCTCAAATTAACTCATAATAATACTAAAACTGTACTCATTATTTCCCGATACTAATCCATCACTAATTCTTGTTGGGTTCCAGAGCAGCGTGCTACTCACCGAAAAGCGCTTCGACGCCTCATCAGGGGTAGAAAGCACTATATAAATACAATTACAATACAATACAATATACATTTAAGGCATGATTGAAATGTAGCTTGCAGACATCTCTGTAGAGCGGGTGCTTAACTCACTGACAGGAATGTATAGGTGAGTGAGTGAATGAATATTCAAGAGACCTGCTGTTTGTGTAGATTCTTTGATTTTCCAAATATTGAAAATTAGTATCCAGCTAATAGGTCACTGTTATTTGGAGTTGCCCATCAAAAGTCTAAGTAACTATGCTCTAGACAAGCACAGTTGCGCATCGTTATAAAAAGGCTTCGCATGTGCATGCATCAGGTGTTGTTATTACAGAAAGTGCCCCAGGCCAACAGGCATGTGGACCCAATAGTGCACCCCCAGAGCACTTTGGCATTACAGAAGGGACAGCAAAAACTTGTGCGGCACCCTTCTGTAATACAGACAAAGCTAGAGCACATGTAGCTCCAACACCATCTCAAGAGGGCATTCCCTCATTTGCATGGAGATACTCGCCTGCAAAGAGATCTCTAATCCAGGGATGTGGAATTCCTATCGCCCGGGACATCTTGTTTGGGGTCAAGGGCAAGAAGTTTTTATGTTTACTTTGTCCTTGGGACAAGTAGTCCCAACCCTCTGCAGCACAAACCCTTTGGCTGCTTGTTTACAGAGAGTGGAACTCTCTGCAGTTGAGGTAATGTGTTTCCAAAAGATAATGCTGTTCGAACTTGTATTTATGGTTCATTATTTGAAAGCCTTCATTATTAGGGTGAGTGCTGTAAATAAATGTTTTAAGGTCATACTTCACTACTGACGTTAGTTCCAGTACAAAAAAAAAAAAATGTGTGTACACATGTTTGAAAAGTTTAGGCTATGAGGCTAAATATAATGCTCCCAGAATGCTCTCTGATTAGATGCAAATGAAGTGTCATTTAGTAAAATGTGTTGATGCATGCTAGTATTTCCCAAAAATATTTCTAATGGAAAATCATTGTAACCATTTTCAGCACGAATATGGGAAGCATGAAAATAAACAAACACTGACAAAGCCAACTGATCTGACATATTTTTATAAGTCTTTTAGTTTCATCAATGCCTGTCTTGTTTTGACATGGCTTTTGTAACACTTTATTGTTGTGGGAGCTACCAGGCCCTCAACATTGTAACAAACACTGGCAAAAAAAAAACCACAAAGTTTTTGAACTCTAAAAGCACACGTTGCCACCAGTGGCATAACAAAGGCCCCACAGCCGCCCTCCAGGGGGCCCCTTCAGCACAGCACCTGCCCTGAGTGCAAAGAACATGGAGGAGCCCCCTCTCCAGACTCAAAGGGGCACCCTCCAGTTTCATTACGTCACTGATTGCCACTGTATTTCCTGACACTGAACAAAACTACTTTGTGTGCCAATATGCTCCTTGTGGAAGAGCAGAATGCGATCATTAACAGTAAAGCCAGCCGAAAGAGAGAGAAATAGAAGTTTAATAAAAACAAAATGTCTTTGTTAACACCAGACCTAATTAGGGACCAAGACCCACATGTAGGTAGCTTTTCGCATGTCGCAAACAGCGACTTTCGCTGTTTGCGACGTGCAAAAAGCACATTGCGATGCACAAACCCAGTTTTGCGATTCAGTAACCTGGTTACCGAATCGCAAAACGGGTTGTCACAATTAGGAAGGGGTGTTCCCTTCCTAACTGCGACTCGCAGTGCAATGTAGGATTGTTTTGTGACTGCGGGCGCAAACCATTTGCAGTTTGCACCCATTTCAAATGGGTGCTAACACTTTTGCAAAAGGGAAGGGGTCTCCATGGGACCCCTTCCCCATTGTGAATGTCACTGTAAACATTTTTTCAGAGCAGGCAGTGGTCCTGCGGACCACTGCCTTCTCTGAAAAAATGAAACGAAAATGTTTAATTTTTTGTTTTTGTAATGCATCCTGTTTTCCTTTAAGGAAAACGGGCTGCATTACAAAAAAAAAAAAAAAGAAACTGCTTTATTGAAAAGCAGTCACAGACATGGTGGTCTGCTGTCTCCAGCAGGCCACCATCCCTGTGAGGGCCGCTATTCGCAAGGGGGTTGCAAATTGCGACCCACCTCATGATTATTCATTAGGTGGGCATTTGCAAAGCCCTTGCGAATCACAGATGGTGTCAGGGACACCATCCTACATTCGGATTTGCGACTCGCAATTTGCGAGTCGTAATTCTGAACCTACCTACATGTGGCCCCAAATTCTTAAAGAAAGTCACAAAAGTGCACCCATGGTATATGTCGTACCCCTATAAAATATTTGTGAACTGTATTTTAGCATGGGTAAATACGATGTGTAGATTTGCTCATGTGAAAATCTACTGTATTGAGCATTTGCAAGTTCATTTTCCCTCCAGCCACTTTCTTCCCAACCCTGGAAGAAGTTCTAATTCTGCCATTGTCAGGAGTAAATGTCCAACCTTTCTTATTATGGGAAAATATTAGAGAGAAGCTGGGGAAAATCTTTAAAACATGCAGATTAGTAGGTTTGCAGACTCAAAGGCATTCCAGCCCTGGAACTATTGCTTACTGCTTCCTCCAGCCCCAGTATGCAGATCTGCAGAAAGGTGGCAAAATAAGGAAATTGCTACAGTAGGGATTGAAATTGCAAGTATTCAAGCCCTACTATGGTAGTAGCCCTGGCATAATCAGAGAGGCTATTATCAGAGCTCTTACATAATGAGATTGCTGCCATAATTTGTCGCCACACTACATGGCACCAAAGGGACAAGTAGATCTTTTTAAAGGACAAGTAGATTTGAGAAGCAGCCTGTCCCCTTGACAAGTAGATATTTTAATAAATTCCACACCCCTGCTAATCCCTCTTCAAAGTGCAAGTGTGTGCCGTCTGCACATTGAAACATGGAGTGGCTTTGAAGCAGCTCCGTAATATTTCACTTGAATGTTCTGCCCCCAGGGTAGCACAAGTGTGCGGCTGTCCTGAAGGCAGCGCATTCAACATAATGGGGCCCACTTACCCTGTTTTCCCACAGCGCTCCTGTTTGAAGGTGCACCATGTTGCAAACAGGAAAAGTGTGTTGCCTATGCATAATAAGGGCCCAGGTGTTGTGCAATTCTAGCCCTGGTGCTCCACCTGTTTAAAATGACGAAGGATGCCAACGGGCACCATTAAAGACTATTAAGCCCAAGGGAAGAGAGGCTTTTGTAAAGCGCATATCCTTAACTCTGATATTTCAAGTCCCTTTCATGTGTGATAAAGAAAAACAAGCAATGGCAAAGCCAATAGGTCTCAACTATGCAAGAGATATTGGCTTTGCCAATGTGTTTTAGCCATTATGTACACCAGTTTAGAAGCTGCTGCTCAGAAGGCTAAATGTTAGTGGCATAAAGGAGAGTGTTGTAGAGTGGAGTGGCGAACAGTGGAGTAGAGTGGCAAAGAGTGGAGTGTGAAGTACTGGACTGTCATGGAATGGAGTACAGTGAAGTGGTGTCAAGGGTGGGTGCAGAGTGGAATGAAGTGTTGTAGAGTGGAATGGAGTGTCAGAGGAGAATGCTGTACAGTGGATTGTCATAGACTGCCATAGGGTGTAAAAGGGTCGTGGAGTAGAGTAGAGTTGTAGAGTAGAGTGGAGTGGAGTGAAGAGTGGAGTAGCATAGAGTGGAACAGAGTGGCCTAGAGTGGGAAGGCATAGAATCGAGTGACGTATAGTAGCATAAAGTGGATCATAATGGCATAAAATGGAGTGTCAGCATGGATCATCTGATTGGAGTGGCCTAGAGTGAAGTGCCATAAAGTGAAGTAGAGTGGGGTGGCGTAAAGTGGAGGGGCAGAGAGTAGAAATGAGTGGCCTAGAGTGAAGTGGTGTAGAGTGGAGTCAATTGTCAAAGAGTGGAGTACAGCATCTTAGAGTGGCGTGGCGCACAATGGAGTGTCAACATGGAGCGGCCTAGAGTGGAGTGGCCTAGAGTGAAGTGGCATAAAGTGGAGTAGAGTTGTAGAATGGAATGGCATAAAGTTGAGTGGAACTCAGTGGCCTAGAGTGAAGTGGCGTAGAGTGTTGTAGAATGTAGTAGGTGGCCGAAGAGTGAAGTGGCGTAGAATGGAGTAAAGTAGAGTGTCAGAAGATAGAGGAGTACAGTGGAGTGGCGTAGACTGGACTGGTGTAGCTAAGAGGGGAGATAAGTGGAATGGAGTGTCAGAGTGGCATAAAGGGCATTACGAGCCTTACGATGGTGGTCAGGATCACCGCTGCTGTGGCAGTCCTACTGCCACATTAAGACCCTGGCAGTCACACTGCCAGGGTACCGCTATCTCTGCCGGGATCAGTGATCCCAACCGGCTGGTGGTGGAGGAGGTCGGAATCAGCCAGGGCGGCACTGCATGCAGCACCGCCCCCGCTGATTACGACCTGGTTCTATGCTAGCCTTTTCACGTTGGTTTTACCGACAGGAAAACGCTGGTGGAGAACAGGTGCAGGAGGCCACGGGGAGGCCTGCCCTGCCCTGCCCATGCACTTGGCATGGGCAGTGCAGGGGTCCCCCTGCCCAGCATCCTCACAATGTTCACTATGTGCTGTGCAGACAGTGAACATTGCAAGGGTGCTGGTGCTCCCTGCAGGCGACAGCACTTCCGCCGGCTCAATTACGAGCTGGAGGCAATGCTGCTGCCACTTCCCAGCTAGGCTGGCAGGCAGAATCCAGGTCCGGCGAGGAGGTAGCCAATGTGGCAGCAACCTCCCCGTTAGAAGTTCAGCAGACGGGTCTTCCTGCCTGCCAAACTCCTGATTAGGCCCAAAGTGTCATGGAGTATCGTACAGTGGAATGTCGTATAGTGCAGAATCATATAGTGGAGTGGCCTACAGTGAAGTGGTGTACAGTTCAGTGTCCTGTCGTAGAGTGGAGTGATACAGAATCAAGCAGAGTGGAGTAGAGTGTCATAGAATTGAGCACAAAGAGTGGAGTATGCATGGCATGGTGTGCTAGTGCACTGTATTTACAGACAACACATTTTCAATTGAGATGACCATTACATTAGCACATACAGTTTTACTGATAAAACTATACATTACACAAACAATAATGTGTGAAAATGGGATCACCTAGTGTAGTGATTTGTTTGATTGTATTAATATTTGTTTCCACCACACTTCTGAATTACAAAAAAACTGTGCTTCCTTTATGCTTTCTTAATTCTGATATATTCTGGAATAATTCCACAGTTTATTTAAAGACATTTACATTTTGTTGTGTGCTAGAAAGAAACCTTTTCTTTCCCAGTACCCGCAACATTGACTCATAAATCCTCTCACTTTGAAGTCAGAGAAAGAAAGTAAACACCAAACTCTCTCGTAAGATAGTGCCTGACATCTGTCCTCTGTCTTTAAACACGCAGCAAATGAGACAAGATAAGAACAAAATGTAAAGGCCTGTTTCCAGAAAGCGAGGACTCGTGGAAGAATACAAGGAACAATGGTGAACAAACCTTTTTCCTTGGCAGGGACGAAGACATGTTAGGCAGCCTAAAAGAAATAAAGCCAGCAAATAGAAAGCCAGAAAATGTGAGATACAAACCACAAAGCCAATGGTAAGCAATGGGCTGAATGCATTCCCAGGAAAGCTTTCTGAATGCCCACAAGATGTATTTTCACAACCAGGTAGTGCTGTCTTATAGGCTTTAACCTAAAACAGGCGGCTTGGCGAAACAGATTATTTGCCTACGATCACATCATTTGTTCAAACCAGGACCGATCCCATATCAGTTTCACAATGTGTAGTTCAGCTATTAGATGTGTATCTCCGTCTGACATTAAAGATTAATGTGTTGTCTTTATCAGAGCATGGATGGCAGGCGGAAACACGTTTAAAAAAAAAGTTTTATCTAGTGCTGGTTGTGCCAAAGAACATAAGGGTGAAGTCGGTTACACTGTTTTTTTGACCACAGGGATTTTCTCATTCTCAAGATGTTGATGTAAGGTCAAGATTCCAAACTGGTTTCAGGGGTGTGGAATTTAATAAAATATCTACTTAACCATGGGACAAGTTGCTTCATAAATCTACTTAGCCTGTAAAAAAAAAATCTACTTGTCCCTTTGGTGCCATGTAGTATGGCGACAAATTATGGCCACAATCTCATTATATAAGAGCTCTAATAATAGCTTCTCTGATTATGCCAGGGCTAATAATATAGTAGGGCTTGAATAATACTAATTTCCTTATTTCGTCACATTCTGCAGATCTACATACAAGGGCTGGAGAAAGCAGTAAGCAACAGTTCCAGGGTTGGAATTTGAGTCGGTGCAAGCCTACTAACTTGCAAGTTTTAAGGATTATCATCAGGTTGGAAACTTACTCCGGACATGGGCAGGATTAGAAGTTCTTCCAGGGTTGGGAAAAAAAAGGGTGGAGGGAAAGTGGACTTAGACACTCAATAGATTTTTGCATGAATAAATATACACATGAATATTTGCTTGTGCTAAAATAAAATTTGCAAATATTTTCTAGGAATATGATTTCCTGTTCTACTTCTGTAAATTCTTGTGAATTCATTAAAGCCATAATTTTGCACTAATGCAAAGACATATAACATGGGTGTACTTCTGTGACTTTCTTTAAGAATTGGGCCCCTAATTAAGTCGGGCATTAACCACGGCCTTCTGTTTTTATTAAAATTGTATTTCTCTCGCTATCCATCTATCCGCTGGCTTTACTGTGAGTGATACCATTCTGCCCTTTCACAAGGATCACATTGGCACACAAGGTAGTTTTGCTTGGTGCCAGGAACTACTACGTCAATGTGTACTTTTGGAGACCAACATTTTTAGGTCGAGCCTAGATACTGCTTCCACTGTCAGGTGATCTGTTGTATGTGCTATGTGGTGTTTAACCCTTCCCATCGGTTTAGATTTCTCTACTTGTTTGTCTTTTAAAAATCCTTGCTTGTCTTTCCGGTCCCAAAAGTGGTTCACACCCCTGAAGTACCACCCAAGGACTTGTTGGCTTCCGCGTTTCCCTACTTAACTTTCTGTTCAGGAACTTTTTTTTTTTCCTTTTAATTCCAATTCGCTTTTCCCTGGCTAAGCACCGCACCCGTGAGGTCCTGTTACATGGCCCTTTTAATGTGCACACATTAGATCCTCAGTAGGCAACTTGTAAACAACTTTAGAGAGCACGTCTGCACCACCAGACACACTCTCTGCAAGCCTGTGTTTTTTTTAGCTGCCCTCAATCATTTCACTACGAGGTGTGCTAACCACAGACCGGCACCTGTGACAAATGACATGGTGGCTCCGAGCGTGGTGCTGATGGGGACCAGTGGGCTGGTGACCTGCTCCCCGCAGGAGAAAGTGTTAGGTTCTGTTGTGCTTTGTAGAGCACTCATGAGTGCTGCTGGCATTGGTATACAGAAGTTTGTTAGCGTCAACCCACTGAAGCCACTCTACTTTACTCGCCATGACCCACGCTAGTGCTGCGGGCACTAAGCAACTTTGGCATTGTTCTGCACCATATCCTGTGGAAAAGGAGTGACACTAAAACATTCGTTAATTTTCTTACTTAAATACTTCTGCTGCATTCCGGTCCCCTCCTTTCCAAAAGCGGAGGCGGCCATTGGTTTGAGTTGAGAATTACTGTAACTCCCTTAAAAAGAGCAGCTTCCTCTTCGGAACATCTTGTTTTCCAGCGCTTATACAGGAACTTGCAAATCACAGTATGCTCTCTAAAGGGAGCTCAGTTTTTCACCAAGGCCGTAGCTGTGACATCAACTTCCCCTTACACTTGCCCCTCACACTTCCCTCAGCCCTAGACCAAACTGAACTGGCCTGTTCCCACTTCAGTCTGCCTCTTATTTACCTATTGTTTCTCCCTGACTGATGGTGCAGCGTTCCTGGAGACCCCACCACAGAGGCCGGTCGGTAATACGAGTGAGCCGTTGTGGGAGTGCTGGTTCTATCAGCTAATCCCCAAAGCAGTCAGCCAGTGTTGATATTTCTGAGTACGGAGGACTGTACAATGCCCTTGCTATATTTTGTTCAGTTCACATCTTCCTTGCTGGTCTGTGACTGATGTCTTTGAAACAGGCAGCTTGCTCCAATTGCTCCTGCAGGGTGATAGCTGTTGCCTAGCAGACGCCTGGAATGCAATTGGCAACTCAGGAAATACGTTCTTGTTTCTTGTTTTGTTTCAAGTCTGGGATACGGTGGACGAGTCCTTATAACACACTTTTTAATCAAAATACTTGATAAAATCAGATTACTACATTAGATTGATTATAAGTCATTTAGTATGATCCTTTTAGTTCCAGGTGCATTTTCGGTCACATATATGCAAATCAGTTTATCCACTTTAATATAATGCAGCAATATGTCATCCATTCCCCAGTGCTTAATTTGTAAATAAAAACGTACCGGTGCCCATAGTCCTCCTCTTAAACATTGGGCGGCTGAAATTAAATGTGCGAACATCGAATACTGAGGCAGTGTAATCCTGAAGCCATCTCAGGCCTCTGCAATCCATTTACAGCCATTCTGTGATCCTTCAGCTCACTCCTGCAGCTTTCTGCCTTCTCACATTGTGACACTTTTTCGTTTTTCTCTTCCTCCGTCTTTCCATATGTGTCTTTTGAACCCAGTAAATGCTTGAGGCAGAAAAATAAGTGCCAGCAATCAAAAAGGAGTGCTGGTGAACCGCACTGGAAACCACAAGCACAAATTAAGCACTGCTATTCTCACTAGCTCTCAAGGGGGAGAACCTTAAAAACTTATCAGAAAATAAAGTACACTCTGGTACAAATTGAAAAAGGGCACTGAAGTAATACACCAAAAGGCATCCTTTCACTAATCATACCACGACCACAGAGGCATTCTACTACAAAAGATATTGTTACTCTGTCAGGTACTGCACAAAACATTTTTGATTCAAGCACCTTCGGCCTCATAAGGTCAGCAACTTGACATAGTTGTCCATTACCCTTAATGTACTCAAATGTCCAGTTCTGTCTTCCAAGGGACCTTGGAGTTTACTTTTTTAACTGTTCTGTTATCCAACCATTGCAACCCCACCC
This sequence comes from Pleurodeles waltl, assembly GCF_031143425.1. NCBI lineage: Eukaryota > Metazoa > Chordata > Amphibia > Caudata > Salamandridae > Pleurodeles > Pleurodeles waltl. The sequence goes on along the minus strand of NC_090445.1, from coordinate 322,347,674 downwards.
CTTTATCCCAAAACACCCACCCCCACATACCTCAGTTACCCACCATACTGCCAAAGCCAATAATAGCTCACTCACAGGCGAGACCTATTGACATAGCCAATGCTTGTTTTTATTGCTTTTTGCCAATGTTTGTTACAATGCGAGGGCCCGGCAGCTTCCACAACAATAAAATTTTACAAAAGTCATGTCAAAACATGACAGAATTGACAAAACAAAATGACTGGCCACCAATATTGGATCGATTAGCTTTGACAATACTTGTTTAGTTTCATGTTTCCCATAATCTTGTTGAAACTGGCTACACTGATTTTCCTTTCTGAATATTTTTTGGAAATACTAGCATCCATCAACATTTCACTAAATGATGCTACAAAGAAAATGTAGATTTTCCAAATGAATTATGTAGGAAAGTCTTAATTTTATTAATGACACAGAGGCGAGTATTATGCTATCTTTTCTTGCTTTTAATCGAATAGCAGCCACAGTCAAGAAACATTGAACCAATGTCAAGGGCAAGCGAGCAAGCAGCCAATGGGGAAAAAACAGACAATATCATACACCAGTCAAACACAGGCAGCTACATAAGGTATACCAATCTTGACCGCAAGCAGCCCTCTTTTCTTGTGCGAGAATAGTCATGAGAAAATATTAAACATTGGTAAAAATACATGCAATAATGCCAACAGCCAAAACTAGAGAGAAAAAAGTCTTGAATCCAGTCCAAATGGATGTCTGTAACAGTTCTGTCTGGAACATGCAGAGAAGGGTCCTTGGAAGAAACAGCCGACGTTAGAAAACTCCAGCCTGGAGAAACAAGATTATTAGGTGGAAGATGATGTTGCGTTTTCTGAGACTAAGGGAAGGAAGAGAGAAATAAACAGTTAATGAAATCCTGAGGCAGGATAATACTAACCTCCGTGTCTTTAATAAAATTAAGAGTTTCCTACATAATTTATTTGAAAAATCTACATTTTATGACAAGATCGGAGGCTCATATTATACTTTTTTAAAGCATATCAATAACCACAGACTATGCTGTATTAAAAGGTTTGCAACAGAAAGTGCAAAATATAGAATCATTAGACCAATCGGACGATCTCAGAATGTCCTCTAAACAGGAACCTGCCCAAAAGGCATTGGAAGCCATGGCACCCCGGGAGGAATTGGCTCCAAATTTAGAGGCGTCAATACCCGCTAGGGACATGACCCATTTAACCCATCGAGCTAGAGTGGGAGATGAAACAGGTTTGTGGGGTTTCCTGAAGGATATGAGGAGTTGGGTAACAGAGGACGTTCGGAGATGGAAAGTTCTACTTTCATAAAAGTTTAGACAATTTCCAACGCACAGTTTCGGTTGATTGGGGAAAAAAGGATAAAAGAAAGTAGAAATGTTAGTTTTAGTACGTCTTGTAACATTGAAAAGAATACCATTGGGGTGAAATGACAGGCTGAAGTATCGAAGGCCTTTACATCTGTAAGTTGCTTTATCAAAATCAAACATAATAACATCGTTAATTTAGCCGAGAGCATTTTGAAAGATAATGAATCATTATCAGGCCAGGACAAAAACAACTGTAAAACGAGATTAACATCCCATAATTCATTGTATTTAGGAATAGGAGGATTAGAGAATTTTACTCCCTTTAACAGATGGCATATTAGAAGGTGTTCACCAACAGGCTTGCCGTTAAGGAAAGGATGATTCATCGAAATGGCCGAACGATAGAGGTTGACTGTTCTATCAGATTTGCCTGAACTGGCTTGAGAAGCCAGAAAGTTAGCAATTAGAGAGATATCCACTGACAAGGCTTTGCAAGATTTTCCTAAGCACCAGCTAGACCAAATGGAGCAGGCTGATTTATATGCCTTCGTTGTGCCGGTAGCCCATAAGCCGAAACTCCTGGATAAGTAAGGGAAGACCTGTGACCTTCCAGGCTGAAAGATGAAGTGTGTTGTTGTGGACAAGGTTGTGAGGAAGACCCTGAGGGTTGAGAAGGAGATCGGGAAAGGAGGGGACGAGAATTGAGAAGTCCATAGGAGGGGAGGGTTCCAAACCTGTGATTGCCAGAAGGGAACCACCAAGATCAGAATGGCTTTTTGTCATCGCACTTGGGCGAGTACCATGTTGATCATCAGAAAAGGAGGGAAAGCGTAGTTTGTTGACTGGGACCAGTCCTGCAGAAAAGGCATCTGTTGCTAAGGCTAGGGATCCAGTCTCCTGCTGAAAAAGAGAGGAAGGTGGGAACTAGGCGGGACGCAAAGAGATCTATGTGTAGAGGACCCCATTTCTGTGAAAGGGCATGGAGGACAGGTGGATGAAATTTCCAATTGTTGGCATCGCACAAGTGGCGGAATACCAATCCACAACCGAGTTGCGATCTCCTGGTAGGTATTCTGGTTGAACTGATATTCTGTTCTGGAGGCAGAACTCCCAGAAACTTTTTGCTAGTTCTGCTAATGGTTTGGATTTGGTACCATCCAGATGACTGATGTACCTGACGGCAGAGATATTGTCCATCCGTAGAAGGATAGAGCAGTGAACTTTGTTCTTTGCAAAGCTTTTAATTGCAAACAAGCCTGCAAGCATATCTAACCAATTGATGTGCAATAAAGCCTCCTGTGGAGACCATGTACCTCCAGTCGATATAGGTCCACAACTTGCGCCACAACCTGTTGGGCTTGCATCGGATTCTAACACAAGATCTGGGGCTGACACAAAGGTAGGCTTGCCGTTCCAAGCATCCAGGTGATCTAGCCACCATTGAAGTTCTATACGGGATTCTTGATCCAGGGGGATGGATTCTGAGTAGGCAAGACCCCTGTGGAGGTGGCAAATTTTCAACCCCTGAAGGGCCCGATAGTGGAGAGATCCTGGAAAAATAGCTTGAATGGAAGAAGAAAGTAGACCTACAATCCTTGCAAGAGACCTAACGGAGAGAGAAGGAAAGTGTAAATATTGGGTTCTCTCTGATTTTATAGCATTTATTTTTGACTGGGGCAGATGAAGAGTAGCTTCTGTGTAGTTTACCAGAAAACCGAGAAACTCCATGACTCGAGAAGCAGTTAGAATAGACTTTTCTCTGTTTATTATAAAACCTAGGTTTGATAGAAGAGGTATAATGGATTTGTTTGTGAAGAGTATGAAGATTTTGACTCATTAAGAGGATGTCATCCAGGTAACTTATTAATCTGATGCCCTGAGCTCTGAGATGAGCCAGTGGAGAAGTGTGGCTCAATGTGGAGAAGTGTGGCTCAATGGTTAGAGCGGCAGACCCTGAAGCAGAGATCTGGCTCAAGACCAGGGTTCAAGTCCCGCTTCGGCAGGTCTTGGGCTCAATTCCCCTTGACCCGATAATTCTCGCCTCGGTGCCTAATCTAATTCACGGGTCCCACTCTGCAACTCTGGGCAATAGCTTGCTTAATCTCCACAACGGCCCCAACAACGCTTGGATGCCTGGCTTCACCCTGGGGGTGCTCAGGAGTGGGCGCCTCACAGGGAAAAGCCAGGAGGGGTTCCATAGCGGTATGAGTACAGCGCCTTGAGACCTTAACGGGTGAGTAGTGCGCTATACAAGTGCTAATTTACAATTTTACCACGGGTTCCATTAATTTGGTAAAACACCAGGGGGCTGATGACAGACCAAAAGGAAGAGAGGAGATTTTGATAAGTTTGATTCTGCCACTGAAATTGTAAGAATTTTCTGTGATGATGATGAATAAGAATAGTGAGGTAAGTATCTTGGAGACCATCCAATCGTTCGGAAGTAGAGCATCCCTGAGATGTAAGATAGTCTCCATTTTGAAATGTCGATACACCACAAATTAGTTGAACTGTTTTAGATTTATGACCAGCCTAATTTTCTTGTTCTTCTTTTGAACCAGGAAGATAGAACTTAGAAACCCCGTTGGATGTCGATGGGTTATTTGAATTGCGTGTTTGTGAAGGAGCATTTGAATTTCTTGTGAAATTAGGGAGGACATACTTAAGGAGAAAGTTAGGGGAAAGGGAAGAGATGTTTGAAAAGGTTTTTTGTAGAGTTCTATGGAATAGCCCTGAACTGTATTTAGATCCCACGGATCTGAGGTGATATTCTTCCATCTGTGGAGAAAATATTTTAAGCAACCCCCTACGGAAAGATGGCCAAAAGGAACACTTACTTGCTGGGTGATGGGATCTAAAGTTCGACTGATTTCAACCTCTGAACCCTCTTGTTATCGGGGGTAGAATTGCAGGTGATATTCTTGTTGGAAAGAATTTGAGGAGCTTTTTGAAACCTTGTGATCTGGTAAAGCAGCCGGTAAAGCGGCTCCTTCCTCTACCGGCCCTGGAAAAAACACGATTGTTGAAAACCTTAAGTGACTGTTGAGCCTAGTCCAGGGCAACAAACGTAGTGACATACCTGCTGAGTTCCTTGATGAAGGAATCTCCAAACAATAAGCCATCAGCTTTAGGTCCTGGACTAATAGCTAAGTTGGCAAATTTGGAATCCAGCTTGAGAAGTAACCCTTTGTGTCTCTAATGTGTTATGGCTGAGTTTGCATTGCCTAAGAGACAGAAAGCTCTTTGAACCCATAGAGAATTCCTTTGGATCTATAACATTATTCTCCGGTCTTGCAATTTCTCCCATGTCAAAAATACGGGAACGAGGACAAACGATATCCAACATTTTGTCTTGGCAGACAGACCAAGTTCTGTCAGCTCCTTTACAAAGGTATTTTCCGAATTTGGTAAAGAAGGTAATTATAGAAGGGTCAATAACTGGAGTAGAAGTTATGTGTAGGGGTAAATAAGGTCTAGGTCATTTGGAATGGAGTTTAGATCTGACTTGCTTGTCCAAAGGCAAATGTAGTTTTGCGATCAATCAAAAAAATTTATATAGTGCGCTACTCACCCGTGAGGGTCTCAAGGTGCTTGGTGGGGGTGGGGGCCAGAAGGGTACTGTTCAAACAGCCATGTTTTGAGGTTTTTTCTGAAGAGCAGGAGGTCTTTGGTTTTGCGGAGGTGGGTGGGGAGGGAGTTCCAGGTTTTGGGGGCGAGGTAGGAGAAGGACCTGTGGTGATGCGTTGGATGCGGGGGACTGTGGCTAGGGCGAGGTTGGCTGATCGGAGGTTGAGGGTGGGAATGTGAAAGTTCACTCTTTCGTTGAGGTATGTCGGGCCGGTGTTGTGGAGGGATTTGTGTGCGTGGATGAGGATCTTGAATGTGATTCTCTTGTTTATGGGGAGCCAGTGAAGGGTGAGGTGTGGTGAGTTTCTTTCGTGGCGGGGGAGGCCAAGGATGAGGCGCGCAGCTGTGTTCTGGATTCTCTGGAGTTTGGGTGTGAGTTTGAGTGTGGTGCCGGCATAGAGGGTGTCACCGTAGTCTAGTTTGCTGCTGATGAGTGCATAGGTGACTGTCTTCCTGGTCTCTGGGGGAATCCATTTGAAGGATTTTTTTTTAGAGTGCGGAGTGTGAGGAAGCCGGAGGAGGTAAGAGCATTGATTTGCTGTGTCATCGAGAGGGAGGGGTCCAGGATGATGCCGAGGTTGCGTGCGTGGTTTGCGGGGGTGGGTGCTGGTCCTAGGGCGGTGGGCCACCAGGAGTCGTCCCATATGGTTTTGTTGGGGCCGAAGATGATGATCTCGGTTTTGTTGGAGTTAAGCTTTAGGTGTTTAGTTGTCATCCAGTTGGCGGCGTCGAAGAGAGCTGCGTGTAGGTTGGTTTTGGTGGTGGTGGGGTTGCGGATGAGGGAGAGGATGAGTTGGGTGTCATCTGCGTAGGAGAGGATAGTGATAGTGAGGAGAGGGGACGCAGCGGATGGGGAAGTGGAATGGAGCAGGGAGAGACAATAGGAATGGAACAGGGAGGCGGGAGGGGCCGCAGGGGACGCAGTGGCTGGGGAAATGGAATGGAGCAGAGAGAGACAAAAGGAACGGAACGGTGAGGTGGAGGAGGGAGGCGGGAGGGGCCACAGGGGACACAGCGGCTGGGGAAGTGGAATGGAACAGGGAGAGACAAAAGGAACGGAATGGTGAGGGGGTGGCACTGGCCGGCGAAGCAGGGAGCGACCTGCCTGCTAATGCAGGGTCAAGGGTTGCTCCTCATTACCGCGCCGCGGCTTCCATAAAAGGGGGGAGGGAGGGAGTGGCAGCTGGGAGGAGGGAGAGCTGGATGAATGGGAAGGCTGGGGGGGTGGGGCCGCAGGGGAAGGCAGCAGCAGGAAAAAAGAGAGAAACAGAGGAGAGGTGGAGGAGGGAGGCGGGAGGGGCCGCAGCGGTTGGCGAAGTGGAATGGAACAGGGAGAGACAATAGGAACGGAACGGAACGGTGAGGTGCAGTGGCCGCAGGGGACGCAGCGGCTGGGGAAGTGTAATGGAGCAGGGAGAGACAAAAGGAACGGAACGGTGAGGTGGAGGAGGGAGGCGGGAGGGGACGCAGGGGACGCAGCGGCTGGGGAAGTGGAATGGAGCAGGGAGAGACAAAAGTAACGGAACGGTGAGGTGGTGGTGCTGGGCGGAAGAGTGGGGAGCGACCTGCCTGCTAATGCAGGGTCAAGGGTTGCTCCTCGTTACCGCGCCGCGGCTTCCATAAAAAGGGGGGAGGGAGGGAGGGAGTGGCAGCTGGGAGGAGGAAGGGCTGGACGAATGGGAAGGCTGGGGGGGGTGGGGCCGCAGGGGAAGGCAGCAGCGGGAAAAAAGAGAGAAACAGAGGACAGGTGGAGGAGGGAGGCGGGAGGGGCCACAGCGGCTGTGGAAGTGGAATGGAGCAGGGAGAGACAATAGAAATGGAACGGTGAGGTGGAGGAGGGAGGTGGGAGGGGCCGCAGGGGAAGTGGAATGGAGCAGGGAGAGACAAAAGGAATGGAATGGTGAGGTGGTGGCGCTGGGCGGGGGAGCGACCTTGCAGAGACATTGCAGTAATGTAATCTCCCACATGGTCTGAGGGTAGCCACTCCGTGGAGTTAGGATGGTGGTTCAATGTAGGGTCAAACATGGGATTGCCATCTGAGTCTAGAATTGTTTTGGAATCAGAAGGATCTGTCAAGAGAGAACATTTTTGATTTTTAGGAGGAGGACCAGACCAGAAATCTGAACTATGGGTGTCATCTGCATCCTCATCTGAATCAGGATCATCCAGATCATCATCTGTGTCTTTTATAGTAGAAATCACAATCTTTTGGGCAGGAGATAAATGTTTGTTTTTTACTTTCGTTTACTGCCCGAACTTTTCCCCTCCTGATTAGGAGGCCTGTGAGGAACGTCGTCCTCTATCAATTGTGAGGAAGACTCACCATCCAAAAGCGCAGAATTAGATTTAGATTAGGTATTTTGAGAAGCCACTGTGGCTTTGCGCTTTTTGCTTCCCCCCCCCCCCGATAGGGCCAGGTTAGACTGTGACATAAAAGATGACACAGTATTCTCAAATTGCTTGGAAACCTTGGTCATTGAGGCTGAAACCGCCTTGGCGACAGGATTGAATAAATGTATTTAAATTAATCTTAAACTCCTCTTCACTGTCATTAGATACATTTAAAAACGATAAAAAATCCATTTTGGTAAGGAAAAGGTTAAAAAAAATAAGGAGAGTGTTCTGGGAGGAGATTTCAGTGAGGAAGGGAGGGGCAAAATGTTGAAGCCGATGAAGAGAGGCGTGACAGGCCGAAGAAAAGGCTGCACTTTCACATGAAATACCAATGAAGTACTGTAGAGAGGCTATTACAACGCAGTTGGAGCTCCGTAATGAAGGGCCCCGCTGGAGTGGCAAAACGATTATTTTAAGGCGTGAGAAAGGAAAGAGCGCATAGACTACGCGCTCTGACAGAAAGTAGAAATGAATCATTAACAAGACGCGAGCGGTCATCAGGAGCCGTTAAGGCCAGCACCAATCAATCAATCAGGAATTTGTAAAGCGCACTACTCACCTCAGAGGGTCTCAAAGCGTGGGGGGGGGGGGGAAGAGGATGGTGCTGCTACTGCTCGAACAGCCAGGTCAACCAAGAGGTAACAGGTGGGGAGCCTGAAAACTTTAGAATAACGTCCCCAAGTGACGAAGAGCAAGAGGAAACTTTAATAAACCAGTAAATACTTGAACGAAATGCAGCTTGCACAATATGCGATGTAAGATAACATCTGGCATGTAATGGAAAATATATTTATCTTCACTGCGAGCAGCAAGAAGAGAGGGCTGCTTGTGGTCAAGACTGGTATACCTTACGTGTTTGATTGGTGTATGATATGTATGATATATTCAGTTTTTTTCCCCATTGGCTGCTTGTTCGCTTGCCCTTGGGATTGGTTCAATGTTTCTTGACTGTGGGCGCTAAGCAAGTAAAGATAGCATAATATGAGTCTCCGGTCTTGTCATAAAATTTAACAGTAATTTCGAAAAACATTTTTTCCCAGTTGCATTTTTTTCTGAATATTTCATTTTGAAAGCAAGGAATCAATCTTGCTTACAAGCTTCTGCAAATATTTGTATCTGATCAGAAACCATTCTGGGAATATTACACGTAGCCTCATATTGTTAAACTTTTCAAACATGTGTTTACACATTTTTCTTAGTGGAACCACTGTCAGTAGTGCAGTCTGAGCTTACAACATTTATTTAGAGCGCTAACCTTCATAATAAAAGTTTTACATCGACGACTCAGAAATACAAATTTCAGTAGTATTAACACAAGGACACACATTTTATCTCATCTGTGGACAGCTCCCTTCCCTGTAAACTGGCAACCAACGGATTTGTGCTGCAGGGGGTTACGTGTCCAAGGACATAATAAACATGAAAACGTGATGTCCTTGAACACAAACAATATGTCTTGGGCGTAGGGTTGTAGGAATTCCACACCCCTGCTGGATTATTTCTTATTTTATTTTTAACTTTTTTTCAGTTTTATATATCACAAACTCTACCCGAAGGTATTGGAGTGCTTTACATGAGTACAAGTTATGTTCCACACGGACACATTCATTTTCTTGGTAGGCATGAGAGATTAAGCAATTTGCCCAGAATCAAGAATTTTGAGCCAGTGCCCCGGTGTTATATTGGCAGTCAGACAGCAGTAGCTCCTAACTTAGCCTCATTGCCTTCCTTTAAAAGACTGCATGCTTTGGACTCCAGGTTCCAAGAGGACCTTGAGCGGAGTGAGAGCCAGGCATGCGGCTAGAGCTTTCAGTGGACTGCCCACCTCTAAGTAAATGTAGCATCGTTGTGTACTTGGCATACAAAGAAAACGTGCAGTATGACGCATGGTGGAAAAATACTTTTATCGGAGAGCAGGGCTGGCTTTTGTGCCTTGCGAGGGGTGCAAGCGCAACGGGCGCTGACCTCAGGGGGTGCTGTGTTTAGCAATAACGTCCAAAACTTGCAATTTAAAAGCACCTGCTGAAAAGTTCCTTGTGCATTTAGCTTTCAAGAAACAATGAAAATGTCAAGATAACTCTTGTGATTAATGTTCCTGCTAGACAGAGAGAGAGAGATGGGAGTTTTGCCTAGTGGCAGCTTTGACTCAACATAAAGTAGCATAGAGGGTTAATATGCCTGCTTCAAAAAACAGAACTATGGGGCATATTCAAGAAAAGTGGCGCTGCACATAGTGCAGCGCCACTTTTCTTGCACCCCTTAGCGCCCCCCTAATGCTACCATATGTGCGTCATATTTAAAATACAGTGCACCATGGCAATAGTTATATGACTAGTGTCAGACTTTTTTCTACGCTAGTCCGGCGTTTTGCAGGATTAGCGTCAAAAATGTTGACGCTAATCTTGCAAAGCACCCAAAAGCCCATTGTAACCAGTGGAAGCCTCCTTTTAATGCCTGCTCTGAGCAGGCTTTAAAAGTGCCAGAAAAAAATAGCACAAAGAAATCTAACAGATATCTTTGCGTCATTTTTTGGCCCCCCTAATGGGGGGATGCCCCCTTTGCATACATAATGTCTGGCGCAGGCATAATGTAGCACAAAGGGTTACAGCATTGCGCCTCTTTGTAAATATGGCGCAGTGTTTTTGGCCTTCTAACGCCACATTAGTGTAAAAAAATGACACTAATGTGGCGTTAGAATGGCACTAGGGGCGCTTAAGTATGCCCCTATGGCAATGCCTAATTTGTGCTTCTTGTTTCCGGTGCATAGCACCAGCACTTTTTCTTGAGGGCCAGTACTTATTTTTCTGCCTCAAGCATTTACTGCGAGAAAGAGACACATTAGGAAAGACGGAGTAAGAGAAAAACGAAAAAGCATCACAATGGGAAAGAGCAGAAATCTGCAGGAGTGAGCTGAAGGGGCAGGGAGTGCCTGTAATTGGATTTGAAGAGACCCGAGATGGCTTCAGGATTACTCTGCCTCTATATTCCTTGTTCACACATTTAATTGCAGCAGCCACTGCTCTATGGGGTATGTTGCGCCACTTTTCTTGCGCCCTTTAGCACCCCTCCCCCAACGCCACCATGTGTGCTTCATATTTAAAATACAGAGCAATCTGGTGGTAGTTAGGGGACTAGCGTCAGAATTTATGCTAGTCCAGCTCTTCGCAGGATTAGCATAGATAATGTTGACACTGGTCCTGGAAAGCACCCAGAGGCCCATTGTAACCAATGGAACCCTCCTTTTAATGTCTGCTCTGAGCAGGCGTTAAAAATGCTGGAAAAAAAATTACTCAAAGAAATCTGTCATATTTCTTTGCGCCATTTTTTTGGCCCTCCCTAACAGTAGAATGCCACATTTGCATATATTATGTCTGGCGCAGGCCTAATGTAGCGCAAAGGGTTACAACACTTTGTAAATATGGCACATCGTTTTTGGCCTTCTAACGCCACATTAGCTTAAAAATATTACACTAATGTGGCGTTAGAATGACATTAGGGGCTCTTAAATATGCCCCTATGGGACATATTTGAAAAAAGTGGCGCTGCACACAGTGCTGCACCACTTTTCTTGCACCCCTTAGCGCTCCCCTAACACCACCATGTGTGCGCTGTATTTAAAATATGGTGCTACATGACGTTAGTTAGGGGACTAGTGTCAGAATTGCTGATGCTAATCCTGCAAAGCACCCAACGGCCCATTGCAACCAACAGACGCATCCTTTTAAGGCCTGCTCAGAGCAGGCGTTCAAAGTGCCAGACAAAAAGTGACACAAAGAAATCTGTCATATTTCTTTGCGCCATTTTTTGGCCCTCCCGAACAGTAGAATGCCACATTTGCATACATTATGCCTGGCGCAGGCATAATGTAGCACAAAGTGATCACAGTGGCGCAATGCATGCATTGCACCACTTTGTAAAAATGGCACGGTGTTTTTGGCCTTCTAACGCGACATTAGCATTAAAAAAATGACGCTAATGTGGCGTTAGAATGGCGCTAGGGGCTCTTAAATATGTCCCTATATTTTATGTGGCTAGCTGAGTGGATCTGTAAAGGCAGCCTTTGCAAGTGCTTTAAAACACATGAATGTATGTGAAAGGGGAGCGATGGAAAGATGAGGGGCCCATTTGCCGGTTGGTAGTGAGTGAAACCGAGGGCGCCACCAGTTCTAAAGCCGTTCCTGTCGGAGAGCACAGTACACCTTACCGAACTCGCCTAAAACTCCTGCCAGAAAACTCGGGAGTCCTCAAGTGTCAAAGGTCCACGTGTGAGCAGTTCTGCTGGCCAATGCATTTTTTTCTTTGCAATCTGTCTCTTACAGACCTGTTTTTTTTTTTTTTAATAAAGGGATTAGAAGGGCTACCGATCACAGAATGCAAAGTAAAACATGGACTGGGTGCGCCGCACGCATGGAACTAGGAAAGCGCAGAGCTCTGGGCAGGGGCGAGACGGTGGGAGTAAGTATTTCTGCAGGTGATAAACAGGGCGCCGCTTACCTAACACTTGCAGAGCGCTCCTTGGGCACTGTTGATGTTCGGACCTCCTCGGCTCCTGCGAGCAGACTACTCCTAGCCTGGATAACCCTTCGGCTTCTGCTGATGACGGGAAAACTGACGATTGTGAGAAACAGTTTAGTTGCCGCTGCCTGCCAGAGTCAAACTAAGAAGTTATGCAATAGTTGGTAGGTATTCCACCGCAAACGACAGTATACTTCGGAACCCTGCACTATTGATCTTCTGTAGCCCCGCCCACTAAAGGAGAGATCACGTCGGTACTGCTGCGAGAAAACCAGACAGAAGCAGCGGATCACCGAGCAGAGCAGCTGTTAGAAATACATATATATAATTGCTACGGTAAGGACAGACACCAGGGGCTCTGAAAAGGTTTGAAGGTTTTCTGTTTATCTTGCCGTCATCTCTGACTACGTGCAGCACTGATAGCCTTAAAATAATTTAAAATACTTGTAAGGGAAAAGAATCCAATAGAGGGAAATGGAGAAAAATGTTGGCAGAGACAAGTCCTAAAAAAAGCAGTGAGGGACTATAACATTCTCTAGCATGCGCGTCAAGAATTTTCACACAGCAGCCAATAAAAAAAAGTAACTTTTATAAAACTACAATACCCATAATGTCCACACATGACATCATCCTTTACCAATCACGGCACACTAATATGTATAAAGCAGCGAGGAACCATTAATCGTCCTCTTTCCAACAAGCATATCAACCAGGAAAAGGGTCCCACAGTGAATTTGAATTCTATGTCAGGACCGGAGGCTCAGATTATGCTTCTCTTTACATGCTTTATTTAACACAGCAGCCAATGAAAACCATGGAAAACAAAATACTACATATCCCAATAACAGATATGTCACGTGATAACCATAGAGGAGGAAGCCTATAAAGTGTTGCTTCACACCCAATCACTCCTCTTTCTTTGCTGCTTCGCAGCCAGTTAAGTGCTTCTTATATTATTTTACATGTGGTTGTATTATTCTGTTGGTGTTGGGAGCGGTTTTTCCCTCCCAGCCGCTCGGCTCGCTTTTTACTTGGTGGAGTGGGAGCAGGGGAGCGAGGACTCGCGCGTCTCCGCGCAGTCCTCTTTTTATGGGCGGTTATTTTAGGCATTTTTTATTACCACGCTGTTCAGCACGAGTCCCGTCCGGCCAGAGCCCACGCAGCAGCCCGTGTTGCGCGTCTCTGTGCCGGCCTAGGAAAGTGCTTCATCGTGCCCTGAAGGCAAGAAATCTTCCTGCGCTTCTAGTGGAGTCGCTGAGAAGTTTACTTTGCCCCAGGGGGCTGATTGGATTGCGCTCACGTCCTGAGTGTTCCTGGAGCCGGGCCCAGCTTATTGTTCTCTCCCCAGGGGCCTGATTAATGAGTGCTCTTTCCGGAGCCTCTCTACAAACATCTGCAACTTTCTCCTCCCCAGGGGCCTAATTAATGAGCGCTCGCGCAAGAACGTCTCCTGTATGAACTTAAAGTTTTGATTGGTGACTTTCCTCAGTAATATTTAATATATTTACTGGCTCATTGTTGGAGCATTTTTTTGTTACAAACTCAATCAGTTTTTCTTACCGGCTAAGCTCCCCATCTACACCCCAGTGCTTGTACTCTGGGGTTGCAATACATTCCTACACAGGCTGGGCCTGCACTAAGGGTGTTTTTTAGAATCACAGGGCAGCTCCTTCCACGTACTAATAAAAAAATGTTGCTTTTTGGTCTTTTATTTCTGTTATTATTAATACTGCTCCTTTGGGGCTCATCTGCTGTTTTACAGTATGGCTGGCTATGAAGACCAAGCCGAAGATGTGTATTATCTGGATGAACCGGCTGGTTCCTTTGAACAAGACTTGGTGTATGCTCTTGACGCACTGTTAATCAAGCTTTAGCCCAAGCTATCCAGCCCATTAAGCACCAGCTTTTTGGATTTGTGGAACAACAAGGCTGAGTAGCCCCGTCGGGCATCCAACCCATTGGGGAACCTCCCCTTCCGGCGAACACCCAAGCCTCTAAGCAGAATACTAATCTGCATTCTGCGGACCTTGAATCCCTTATCAGGAATATGGCAAGGGAGCATGGTTATAATTCAGGCTCTCATAAGAAACTGTAAGTGACCCAGCTTCTTCTTCTTCTGATCAATCCTCCGAGCAGGGAGATGATCCCCCTCACAAATGCAAGGACAAAGTTCATCATCAGGAGGCACCTACTCCCAAGGTCATGACATTCGAGCCGGAAGACATTGTGCATCCCAGGCTTCGCTTTGGTTGCCACCTCCTGAAGTGGCGGATTATGTGGAATCCCACATTAGGCATAGTTTTGACAAGGAGGTTCGCTCTAGGCTGAGGTCTGAATGCCCCAGACCGGATTTTCCCTCAAAGGTAACTGAGACCCCTGAACTAGACCCTACTCTAGTCACTTTTCTCAAGAAGTCTGCAAAAGACCCTAAGAAGGGTATAGATCGTGCCTGGCACGGATGTCAGGATAAGCTCTTGGACGTTTCAGGTCCATTAACAAAGATCTTGGAGTTGGCTTTTCAGGCCAAGGAGTCAGGTGAGCCCATCAACCCTGACATTCTTGTGGGTTGGGCTCAAAGAGCACTTTGTTTCTTGGGCAATGCCAATTGCGCCATATTTTCTGAGCGTCGCAGATCTGAGTTGATGAAGTTAGACCCCAAATTGGCAGATCTTGCTTCCTCTGAATCGGGCCCCGTGGCTCAGGGTTTGCTGTTTGGTTCCCCCTTCCTAAAGGAGCTTTCTAAGTTTGTTTTGTACTTACGCCAGTCTGGAAAAGGCACAAGGATCAATCGGAAGAGTGCTACGTCCACTTTTTAGAGGGGCCGGACGCTACAGAGGGTGTGCCTTCGGCTGTTTCAACCAGCAAGGCCCTCAACGTGGTTACTATCATCAAGGAAGAGGCAGGTTTCAGGAGTATGACTCCTCCTCTTCTACCTTCTATCCATCGAGACCAAGAGCTGGTCGGGGCAGATTCCGCAGGGGAAGATCCAAAGGCCATCAATCTTTCTCCCAGGAGTCGGGAGCCACAGGTGAGCTTGGTTGTAAGTTCAGATGTAATGTTGGGGGGCAGAACTCATAGGTTTCTGCAAGCATGGCGTCTTATCTCTTCGGATGCTTTGGTCTTAGAGACCGTGCAGGGGTTCAAACTAGAATTTTACGAGTCCCCGTCTCAGCTGTGCCCTCCCAGGTCAACATATTTTTCCCTTCTAGATCGCAATTTCATTTCGGCAGAAATATCGGCTTTGGTAAAGAAGGGCGCCGTCGTCAAGGCACTGCGTCACCCTTCAGGGTTTGTCAGTCCAGTGTTTCTTGTGGACAAGAAAGGAGGCTGATCTTGCCTGGTTCTAAACTTAAAAGACTTCAACGTTTTTTTACTGTATCGTCATTTCAAAATGGAGGGCATTCATTTGTTGAGAGACATTCTCCAAGAGGGAGACTGGATGGTCCCTCTAGATCTAAAGGACGCTTACCTGACCATTCCTATATTTCCTCCTCATCGGAGATTTCTTCAATTCCAGTGGGAGACCGAGTATTACGAATACAAGATTCTTCCCTTTGGCCTGTCTTCTGCCCCCTGGTGTTTCACGAAGTTGATGCGTCCAGTGGTGGAATTCCTTCGTTCTCAAGGGGTTCGACTAATAATTTACCTAGACGATATCCTGATCATGGCCCAGACTCAAGTCCTGCTACTTTCTCATCTGGAATGCACAGTGTCTCTGCTTCAGAACCTGGGTTTCATAATCAATTCCCAGAAGTCCATCTGTCTCAACAAATGGATTTTCTGGGTTTCCAGATAGACCCGGTACAGTCTCAGTTGCTTCTTCCCCCAAGCAAGATTCATTCGATCAAGAGAGAGTTGAGGTCTCTGTTATCCAGACAGACTGTATCATTGAGGGGGATTGCCCACATGGTGGGCCTGCTTTCTTCTTCGATTCAAGCAGTTTTTCCGGGCCCTCTTCATTACGGAGCCCTTCAACGTTTAAAGATCTCCCATCTTCAAAGAGGTCTCAGTTATGCGGATCAGGTGCTCCTTTCCGAGGAATCTCGTGCAGAGATGAATTGGTGGTTGGAGCATATGGAAGCCTGGAACGGCAGAGCTATTTTCAGTTCTCTCCCGGATGTAGTGAAAGAGTCCGATGCCAGTCGTTGGGGCTGGGGAGCCCGTTGCGGATCTGTGTCCAAGGGGGGCAGATGGTCCAACACGGAGCTGAATCTCCACATCAATTGTTTGGAACTCCTAGCAGGTTCTTTTGCGATCAGGAGTCTCTCCCCTCTCAGGGCGAACTGTTGAGTTCTCCTTCGCATGGACAATATCTCGGCGATGAGATATGTCAACAAGTTGGGGGGAACTCGTTGCTGCATTTTGGCGGAGATAGCCAAGGAATTTTGGCACTTTTTCCGTCAGCACAGGATTTCAGTCATTGCGGAGTACCTCCCAGGGGCCAGCAACTTGGTGGCCGACTGGAACTCGCGACACCTGAGAGATTACAGCCATTGGAGGCTTCACCCCAGAGTTTTCCGAGCACTTTCTGCTCAGTGGGGTCCTTTCTCAATAGACCTGTTTGTGTCTCACCTCAATTGGCAGACCAGACGTGAGGCTCCTGCGACCTGGGAGCATAATATGTCATAATCTGTGACAGATTGCGTCCAAATTAATCTTGGAATGGTGCAGCCTGCTTCACTGAGACTCTGCGGTCAGGGACGACAGGCGAACTGGCGCTGTGAGGCTGTGGTGGCCCCAAAAACAAAAACAGAGCAGCCTCGCCGGATGACTAAGTTGGCGGACATGGGGAGTCTAGGCCACTGCTGAAGGCGGCGTGTGATACCTGGTGCAATGAGATCAGAGCAGAGACGGGAGTGGCTTCTGGATGGAGTTGGCAAAGCGAGACAGACACATCAAAGGGGGACACTGCGGAAGGATAACGACAGACGCCCAGGAGAACAGCTAAGTAACCTCACGGTTCCGGCACATATCGGCGCAGGTTGGTCTGGCGCTGGCAGGCCGAGATAATCTGCTTCTATACCCGGTCTGGGGAGAGACCCAATTATAACCAGCAACAGCCAAGGAGGTAGAGTGGAGACAAGCATTTAATTTTGAGTACGCGACTTAAACTACACAGTAAATAAATGTAAGGTGTCCCCTTTACATGACGGTGAAAGCGCAAAACGATTCCATGCATATACAGAAGCTGGGTGCCCACATGATCAGCAGATAACCATTATGCGACACGATCTTTGCAGAATACAGTGAATATTTTGCTGGATTAGCACTACTTGTATGAAGGCATCACCACTGAAGACAAGGGTTTGGCAAAGAGGCTGTGCTGCCCAAATGCACTATGGTATAAGAGAATAAGCTCCAGTTAAACCATCTGACCAAGCCCCACTGAGTGGGCAGGTTATATCATTGCCAATATGGGGAAAACTGAGAGGAGACAAGCCAAGCTGCAATTTGAACAGCACAAAACAGTAAGACATGTGCACAAAAATGCACTGGACAGTGAAGATCGGTCAACAGATACCTCCCAAGAAGAGATAGATATGAAAACACAAGTTGCGATGAAGGGAAGTCTAGCTTCGATCGAATCGAAAATTGACTCTGTGTGCTCTAGGCTTGATGTGATGGCACAAAAACTGGAGAAACATGATGGAAGGCTGCAAGAAGGCAAGCAGCGAATATCGCAGATTGAAGACTCTGGTAACTCGCAAAAAGCGCAGCTCTCAAATATGGACAAAGTGCTAAAACTCATACCCACAAAAAGGAAGATTTAGAAGCGTGTTCAAGGTGCAACAACCTGCGAATCATGGGAATACCTGAGTCAACAAATACAGGACATAAGGAGGACTATGTGGAGAAGCTCCTGTTTGCGCTATTTGACAATGAATCCTTCTCTAAAGTATTTGTGGTGGAGAGAGCAGATGGATCGCTTGCAAAACGACCTCCTCCAGGGGCCACTGTATGCCTAATCATAGCGAGACTCCTGAACTACAAGGACAGACACAGCACTAAGACTAGCACGAGAACATCATATGCTGAGCTTTGAAGGAAATGCAATATCTATCTACCTGGACTTTATTCCTATGGTGCAGGAAACCAGACGAAAGTACACAACCGTGAAACAGAAACTACACCAGGCACAGATTCCATATGGAATGCTGTATCCTGCCCGATTAAGAGTCAGCTATAAGGGGAAAGATTGAATAATCGCAAACCTGCAGCAGGCCAGCTATAAGGGGAAATATTGAATAATCACAAACCTGCAGCAGGCCCAGGACTTTCTACGAAACATGGATATAGACACCCACAAAAAAGATTCCTAAGAAACACAACCTAGGCCGGTATTGCCTACCTCGACATAGACTGACAGCAATTATGAGGCCTTACTACAGGGTCACATATTTACGCTTGCCATATCCTGAGCTGCAGGCCACGAAGGACTAGAATGCCGCTACACAATGTTCAGTTATGAGAAATCTGCTAATGTTATCAACCACACCCAGGTACCCCTTATGTAAATGAGGGTATCTCAGTCTAGCAATTGGAAGCCCCCACAGGTTACCCCTCTGTGTTTGTTAAACTTACTGTGCTAATTTGATAAGGAAGGTTGACGGTAAGGGAAGGACAACATATACATGCCAGAATTGGGCCGTCAGAGCAGGAGGTGGGTGGGACAGGGGACAATGTATGAAGTTGTATGTTTTATTCTTAATATACAAGGAACACGACTGAAATGTATGCATAGACACAAGGATGGAGCAAGTGATCATTTAACATGGTATCAGTTCCATGCGACATGTGAATAACCAACACATAGCCAGCACAAGTAACACCCACCCGGTTGAAGACATTGAGATGCTTGACATGGAATATATGAGGCCTGGGGACCCTAGGAAACGCAGACATATCTTAGCATATCTGGAAAGACATAACATAAACATAGCACTACTGCAAGAGACGCACTTCACGCCATCTCAGAGACCAACATTTGCTGCAAAATGGGCTGCATACAGGCAGTACTCTGCCTACTCTTTCTTTGCTCTTGGCATCATCACAATTATACGGATCCCTTTCGCCTCCAGGCTGCTAGTAACGATGAACACGGACGCTACCCCATTATTTGGGGCAATCTTGGGTCCCGCCATGGAATTATACCCAATTGTTATGGGTCGAATACAGTCAATCCAGCCTTTTCTGGTAAGGTTTGGGGTCTCATAGTGGAATTGGCCCAGGTATGGTGATCTGGGGTGGAGATTTCAATGTAGCATTAAACGATGCACAAGACAGATCAGGCCCATCATCCACCACAAGCAACACTGCCAAACACTTCAAATACATAATGACAGACCACTTTGATTGACCCCTGGAGGATGCTCAACCGGGAAACCAGAGAGAGTACGTTCCATTCTGATGTACACAATAGCTGGTCCGCCATAGATTCCCAGATTATAGCCAAGATGATGGCGTGAAGGAAGTAAGACACCTTGCAAGAACATACTCTGATCACTCTCCAGTGCTATTGGTCTTAAATTGGCCTACAGGAGCTGGCAGTGGAGCCTACTGGTGACTGCACACATAGGGCCTACTGGATGCTATGTTTCAGGGGGGTTGAAGCAGGAAATCGAAGAATTTTTTTCAAAGAAATATTGGCTGTATATCCTCCATTGGTGTAGTGTGGGAGGCCTTCAAGGTCACAACAGACCTTCAAAGGATGGAATCTAAACTGACTCAGATTGAGTCATAACTGGTGACCGTGACCTCTGCTGATGCGCTAATTAGATTAAGAGACACATTATCTGAATACAAAGAGGTGGCGGAGAGGAAGCGGCTACATAGGGGTAAATACGCAAGAGCCCGAGCATATGGTGAAGGGGAGAGGCCAGCGCGGACGCTCGCTACTATGACACGTCAATCCTCCATGTTGCACACCATTCTAGAGATAAAGACACGAGAGAGACACAAATGCCGCTACACCTAGAGTATCCAGGGCACCTTGCATGCTACTATGAGAAGGTTTATAGCACGCGCAGGCAGCAGCGGGCAGAATTTGACGAGTAGCTGGATAAGGTAGTACTGGGCTGGCTGGGCAACACCCAGCAAGAGTTCCTAGCTGTAGATCTAAGCGAAGATGAAATAAGGGAAGCAAATATGCAGCTGCAGTCAGGGACAGCCCCTGGCCCGGATAGCCTCCCAGCAGAATTTTATAAGTACTATGTTGTGGGTTATGAGGAAATAAGGCAGGTGATTTATCTTTATTTAACTTGTCTGAGGTGGGGAACAGGAAGTTCCTAAGCTTTTTTCCTCTCTTCTGTCCCTTTAGGTCATATCCTGGGTCTTCACCCTTCCTGATTGGCTTCCGTGACAAGGGATCATGGTTAAGATCTTGCCTGGTCCCCCTCGGAGCAAAGAAACATGGACTTGTCTCAGGTAAGTGGTTCTAATTTTTTAGTATGGGGATTTGGGTCACCGGGGAGGTGCTCATGGAGGTATGTGGGGTATGTACTTCAATAGCGTTTATAGTTGAGGGGGTCATTTAAAAAGTGCTCTTGAATGCTCTTCCGCCACCACCAATCCGGGTAACTCTAGGTTTGTTTTCCCCCTGAATGACCCCTTATCCCCCCTCTCCCTCCCCTCACTACTCACGAATAATGTTTTTTTTCTTTAAATACAGCTGTACCTTGTTTAGCCACGTTCCTCCAGGAATGTGGCATGGCTGTTGCGTGGTGTCTCTCTCTCCTTTTTGGTCTGCACTGCTGTCTGTCTTTGTCTCTTGTCTTTGCTCCGCTCTCGGCCATTGCTGTGGTTCTGGTTTCTCCTTGGCTGGTCCTGCGTTTCCTCCTTCTGCGTCTTTTTACTTCTCGTTCTCCCTCGCTTTGCGCTTGGGTCTCCACCAACTTCTCCGCCTCCGCTTTACGATGTTCTTCCGAGGTCACACCCCGGAACCACTCCTCTTTTTCTCTGCATCGTGCCCCTGCTTCGTGCCCCTAGGGTGCCTTACAGAGGGCTCCTCTTCAGTTGCGTCATGACCCTGGTCAGTGTTTGTAACTGGATTTCCGTTACAGCCTACATTGACTTGCTGATCCCTGTTTTAGGAAGTGTGTATGAGGAATTCAAGGAGGCAGGTATACTCCCGTCAACTATGAGTGAGGCGCTGATAATTGCCCTGCTAAAGCCTGGGAAACCGCAGGAAGAATGTGACTCTTATAGGTCCTTGTCACTTATAAACCGCAATGTTACAATTTTGGCCAAAGTACTGGCCAATCGCCTCTCCCTACTTCTCCCCTTCTTGATCCGACCGGACCAATCTGGGTTCATTCCAGGAAGATCTACCTCGCACAATTTGCGTACACTATTTGCAATGATAGATCACATTGATCCAACACTAGACGCAGTAGCAATATTTCTTAATGCCACCAAGGCGTTCGATTCCCTTGAGTGGAGGGTAGCCCATTTATATTCCCAACCCATGGCCAGAGTGCACATAAATGGATCACACACAGAACCAATCATTATATCTAGAGGCACAAGGCAGGGGTCTCCACTGTCGCCACTTATCTGCGCTAGCTGTCGGACTGTGGGCAGCCAAGTTAAGACAGCCACACCGGGTCTATGCTCTTCGATACCCATTGAGACACTTGCTCAGTGAGAATGACATCACACTATGGGGGTCATTCTGACCCTGGCGGCCGGTGACCGCCAGGGTCACCGACCACGGGAGCACCGCCAACAGGCTGGCGGTGCTCACGAGGGCATTCTGACCGCGGCGGTTCAGCCGCGGTCAGAAAGGGTAAACCGGCGGTCTCCCGCCGGTTTACCACTGCCCTACAGAATCCTCCATGGCTGCGGAGCGCGCTCCGCAGCCATGGGGATTCTGACACCCCCTACCGCCATCCTGTTCCTGGCGGGTCTCCCGCCAGGAACAGGATGGCGGTAGGGGGTGCTGCGGGGCCCCTGGGGGCCCCTGCAGTGCCCATGCCCATGGCATGGGCACTGCAGGGGCCCCCGTAAGAGGGCCCCGCAAAGTATTTCAGTGTCTGCAAAGCAGACACTGAAATATGCGACGGGTGCAACTGCACCCGTCGCACCCCTGCAACTACGCCGGCTCAATTCTGAGCCGGCGTCCTCATTGCAGGGGCATTTCCTCTGGGCCGGCGGGCGCTCTTTTGGAGAGCGCCCGCCGGCCCAGAGGAAATGTCTGAATGGCCGCCGCGGTCTTCTGACCGTGCTGCGGTCATTTGGCGGCGGTACCTTGGCGGACGGCCTCCGCCGTCCGCCAAGGTCATAATCAGGGCCTATATCTGAAGGAACCAAAACACTGTCTAAGCCCCATCCTTCAAGAGTTAATCTACTTTGGTGGACTATCCGGTATACAAATAAATTGGGGGAAAATACTGTATCTTCCCGCTGACGCCACAAGCAAACCCTGTTGAACTGGACTATCCATTGCAGTGGTGTACAGCGGAAATCAAATATGTAGGTATTAGGGTTACAACAGACAAAGCTGAAACACTCAGAGCAAATTATGGCAGGGCTATAACAGAAATAACAGACAAGGTGACAAGATGGATATCCCTGTCTTTATCACTGGCAGGCCGCATAAGCCTAATAAAGATGATTGTACTCCCTAAACTACTATACCTATTCCTCAATATACCATACTGACCCAGGCGTTCTTTTTTCAACACACTACGCACGCAGATGATTAGGCTGGCATGGGCAAGGAAACCCAGAGTAAGTTGGGAAACTCTCACTTTCCCCTTTTCACAGGGCAGCTTTGAAGTGTCAAATTTCGAGTTATATTACCAATGTGCACAGGCCCACTTAGCTGTATATTGGTTGAAGCCTGACCAGTATAAGCTACATTTAGCGGTAGAAGAGGGATATATGGCTCCCACTCCCACAGTATCACATTTGGGAGCATCACCCCAGAATCCAGGCTTTAGGGATTCCACGGTGGCATGCACCACAGCCGCATGGAAAGCCTTGGCGTGATACGCAGACAAGCCCATGCTGTACTCTCCCCTGTGCTTGCTCTCGCACTCCCCTTTTCTCCTAATCACACTAGAAACAGCATGTAAGTGACTAGAGAACAGTTGTTCGCTGACATCCCCTCCTCTGCCCTGGATGTATTTCTATATATCAGACTACCCTTTAACATGCAAGCAGCAACTCCAGGGTTCCCTGATGAGCTCCCTGTGCTGAATGCATTACATACACTGATACAAGCATGGGCGCCGAAGTGACTGATATCCATGCTATACTACACTATACAAACAGAAACACCTGGCAATACCCTAGAGGTTCGACAGAGATGGCAGGCTGAACTGGGGATGAAACTGTTGTATGACATTTGGAGGGAATTATGTGCTCATACTGGGCAGGTCTCGTCTAGTGGTCGACTTCGCCTTGTCCATTATAAATTCCTACACAGGGTTTATTACACACTGCGAAGAATGTACAGATATGGGTTGAGGGAGAACGATTGGTGCCAGAGATGCAACATGACGAGGGTGAATGTTTTGCATCTGGCTTGGAAATGTGGTTCCATAGGTGAATAGTGGCATGATGTAGAACAGGCATTACAGTAAATGCCAGAGCCCTCATTTCGACTTACGCCCTTAACAGCTTTATTGGGATAAACACAGCAGATTAAGCCACAGTAAAGCGAAATCGCAGCCATGGCACTACTTCTGGCTAAGCGTAGAATAGCTTGTCGCTGGTGAGGGGGGTGTACCCCAAAATTCAAAGAATGGCTGGCAGATCTTATTTGTTAGAATGAGCAACTATCAATGTTTGCTGAAACTCTATCTGTGAGCTCTAGGCCACAGAACATTTGGGGACCAAAGCACCATTATCTATTAGGACACCCAGATGATCTCTCAGTCGACTTATTCCCAAAACCCGTAAACAGGCGTCAAACTTCCAAGAGGGCCAAGTGGCATTCAGCCACACGGGACGCCAACAAGACACTGCTGATGTACCGGGCATGATGGACAGGGGGGAGATGTAGAGCTGTAAAACACGTAAGCTCTGGAACGGTTTTAGACAGCTTCTTGATGGTATGATCACTTCTTAAACTGCTATATGATGGGAGACCGATATGATAAACTTCAGGTTACTGCGTAAGCTAGATGCAAACTGGTAGACTGCTCCAGAGGAAGGCTACGTGCAATTTTCGAATTCAACTGTGACATGTTGATGTAAGACACGACTTGCCAACTCACACTTGGATATAACTATGCCTAAGCAATGCTGTTAATGCTACTCAATTCCTAAAATCAAAATGCTTGTATGATTGTAAGCTTGTTGATCAATGTTTTTATTGTAACTAATAAAAAGCAATAAAAAAAGGAAAGGCAGGGCCTTGTGCACTACAAAGCCTTCCCTTTGACGTTTGCCTGCTTCAAAGGCTGAAATTAGTGTAAGTACTGGACCTCTGAGACCACAACTTTAGAGCACTTCTGGACTGAGGGCATTCTGCCAGGAAGAAGAGCTGGATGCTGTAGAAGGGACTGCCACTTTGTCTGTTGCTTACTTGTGCTGGCCTGCTGCTTGTTGCTTCTGTACTGAGAACATACCCGCAGACGTTTAGAGAAAACAAAATGGAGGAACAGCCAGTCCAGCGACGACCTTGCCTCATTCAGAGGCGCAACCGCTGCCCACTGATGAAAAATCAAGAACGCAAGGAAGGACGCACTCCGGGAGCGCATCAACTCCTCTGCACACAACTCGAAAGAACTCTTCTCAGTCATCGAGTTCACAGATCCCCCTACTCTGAAGTCATCAGCATCCCCCCGTCACAGGACCTCTGCGACAAACTTGCCTCCTTTTTCCACCAGAAAATCCAGGACATCTACAACAGCTTTCTGTCACCTGGTACTGGCACTGGAACCTGTGACTGACCCACCCACCCTGAACCCGCCCAGACCACAACTGGTCCACGCTCACCACAGAGAAAATAGTCAACATCATGAACAGCACCCACTCCGGAGCCCCCTCGGACCTCTGCCCACACCACATACATCAGAGCCAGCGCATCCATCGCCCGTGAGCTTTGTAACACAATCAACTGCTCCATCAGCATGGGCACCTTCTCTGAGGACTGGAAACACGCCGAAATACACCCTCTCTTAAAGAATCCTTCAGCCGACCCATCAGAACGGCAGAATTTCCGGCCCATCTCGCTGCTAACTTACCCCGCCAAAGTACTAGAGAAAGAAATCAACACACAACTACGGAATTTCATCAAGGGCAACAACTCTCTGGACAGCTCCCAGTTTGGCTTCCGCAGCAGTCGCAGCATTCCTGGCATCCGATTACTCCTAGACCGCGGCCACACCACAGCACTCATACTCCTCGACCTCTCAACAGCTTTCGACACGGTCTCCCATAGCACGCTTCGCACCAGACTCCATGACATAGGAATCCGAGGAAGAGCCCTGGAATGGATCCACTCCTTCCTCTCTGGGAGGACGCAGTGGTTCAGACTCCCGCTGTATACCTCCAGACGCACAGGAGTCAACTGCAGAGTCCCTCAAGGATCCTCACTGAGTCCCACACTGTTCAATGTATACATGGCCCCTCTTGCTGCCATAGTCTGAAGCCACGGTATGAACATCGTGTCATATGCCAATGACACACAACTCATCATTGCCCTCATCAAAGACCCGGATGCGGCCAAAAGGAACTTTCACACAGGAATGGAAGCCGTCACCACCTGGAAGAGAGAAAGCTGCATCAAGCTCAACTCCGACAAGTCAGAGCTTATTATCTTCAGAAATGCCACCTCTGCTTGGGGTGACTCCTGGTGGCCCACATCCCTCTGCGCCCCCCCTGCACCGACCGAGCATGCCGCAACTTAGGAATCATCCTCGACTCCTTCCTATCCATGACCGGCCAGGTAAACTCTGTCACCTCCTCCTGCCGGCACACACTCCGCAAACTCCGGAAGATCTTCAGATGGATCCCAGCAGACTGTTGAAGAACAGTCACCCACAGCTTAGTCACGAGCAAGCTCGACTACGGCAACACCCTCCACGCCAGCACCTCAACTAGGAACATCAAAAAACTTCAACTCATCCAGAATGCCGCCGCCAGACTCATTCTGGACCTCCCTTGCTAAGAACACATCTCCCTACACCTGAGGACCCTCCACTGGCTACCGGTTGAGAACTGAATCACCTTTAAGCTTCTCACCCACACGTACAAGGCCATACACAATGCAGGACCAGCCTACCTGAACCTCCATGTCTCCTTCCACACCCCCACCAGATCCCTCCACTCTGCCCAGATGGCCCTGGCCACTATCCTTCGCATCTGCAAAACCACAGCAGGAGGACGATCTTTTACCTACACCACAGCAAAGAGCTGGAACAACCCCCCTTGCACCACAGACAAAGCCTGTCACTCACCATCTTCAGGAAGAACTGCAAAACGTGGCTCTTCAGATGAGGCCCTTCCCCTCCAGCCCCAGAGCCTTGAGACCCTCACAGGTGAGTAGCCGCGCTTTACAAATACTGATTGATTGGACTGAAATGACTGGACTTGGCTTTCTATACCTGCTTCCAAAGGTTCTCCAAGTGTTTGGACTGAGCTTGCCTCCTGTTAAGAAGTCCCCAGGACATCAAAGACTTCACCTGCCACTGCCTGGGCTCTCTTGCTGAGAGTGCTGACTTGCCTTCAGTAACGTTGTATCTGGTAGAGATATATTGTGGTTGCAGATTCCTTGCCTTAGAATTTCCCCAGGCGTCAGACTGGATCCGGACGCTTTTCTTTGAGCAGTACTCCTGTACGCCGTCATGTGTCATTTGTCGACTCCGCATGCGTCGTTTGCGCTGTGGTTGCCATGATGACGTCACGGTCCTATATAGGCGCAACCCCGGCACGCTGCCGTCAGTTTCTTTTCATGACTTTCCACACCAGTAGCGCGAAGCCATGACGAACACAGAATGGTGCTCCACAACTAGGGTCCTTAGAAGGAAGTCCTTGTCCCTAGAAATCAGTTTGCAAAACGGGGAGGATGGGCAGGTCCATAAGGAATCAGCAACACGAATATGTCTCTACCAGATACATTGTTACCGAAGGTAAGTAACTTGTTCATCTGATAGAGACATCTACTTGCAGATTCCTCACCTTAGCATAGATACCTGAGCAATACCATCCCTGCTGGTGGGCTGCAAACTAAGATCACACCAAAAAGTCCTGCAGAACCGATCGGCCGAAGTAGCTGTCTTTGCGGACCTGACTATCCAGGCAGCAATTTTTAGTGAACGTGTGCAGGGATGCCCACGTCGCTGCCTGGCAGATATCCAGGACTATGACTCAACGAGCTAATGCTGTGGTAGCAGCAGTTGCTCTGTTGGAATGAGCACGCAAACCCTCAGGGTGTTGCTTTTTCACCAAAGTGCAGCACATTTTGAGGCAGAGGAATACCCATCGCAAGATGTTCCTTTTCTGCACCACCCTTCCTTTCTTCACACCCACATAACCCACAAAGAGTTAATCTCCACCCGGAAATATTTGGTACGATTGAGGTAAAACGCCAAAACTCTTTTTGGATCCAGGCAGTGGAGTCTCTCCTCTTCATAAGAGGGATGTGAGGGTGCAAAAAAAGTAGAGCAGGTGATTGATTGGCCTACATGAAATGGTGTCACCACTTTGGGACGGAAGGAAGCCCTGGTATGAAGCACCAATTTGTCAGGATGGACTGATAGAAATGGTGGCTTTGAAGAGAGAGCCTGGAGCTCACACACACTGCGAGCAGAGGTGATGGCAATCAAGAAGGCAGTTTTAAGAGTC
Source organism: Pleurodeles waltl (assembly GCF_031143425.1). Classification (NCBI taxonomy): domain Eukaryota; kingdom Metazoa; phylum Chordata; class Amphibia; order Caudata; family Salamandridae; genus Pleurodeles; species Pleurodeles waltl. The sequence continues at coordinate 322,320,022 of NC_090445.1, read as the reverse complement.
AAGAGCCACAGGGGACAGTTGTGGAGCACAGATCAGATATGTGAGGACCAAGTTCAAATCCCAATGGAGCATTACGAACAGGATAGGAGGGAACATGTGGGTGAGTCCTTTAAGAAACCTCCCAACAACAGGAGATTTGACCAGAAAAGATTGGTCTGGCAGTCTTAAAAAGGCAGGTATGGCAGACAAATGACCCTTGAGGGTGCCCAAAACAGAGCCCTGCTGGGCAAGAGAGAGAATAAAGAGGAGAACGTTTGAGAGAGGTGCAGAAAGGGGATCAACAGATTTGTTGATACACCATGCCACAAATTTGACAGGTGTATACCATTTTGGTGGAGGGTCACCTGGCTGCCAAGATAACATCACAGGCTTTGGGCAGAAGGTCGAAAGCTGTCAACTGCTGCCGCTCAGTCTCCACACAAGGAGGCGGAGAATGGATAGGTTCAGGTGAAGGACCTTCACCTGCTGCTGTGACAGAAGATCCTCCCGAAGGGGTAGTCTGATCGTAAGATCGATGGCCATGCTCAGTAGCTCGGGATATCAGACTCTTCGTGCCCAGTCCAGAGCAACCTGGATTACTTGGGCCTGGTCGTGCCTGATCTTCAGATGGTATTAGCGGGAAGGCGTAAAGGAGGCCTGCGCTCCACTTGAGAGAAAAGCATCGCCGAGCGAGTGCCGCCTTGGAAACTCCAATGTGCAAAACAGCTGACATTGCACGTTCTCTGCAGAGGTGAACAGATCTTACCAAGGCACTCTCCACTGCTGAAAGAGACCTTGCACCACCTATGGATGGAGACACCATTCACGATCGACCATGCATCAATGACTGAGGTTGTCTGCTCGGGTGCTAAGAAATCCTGCCAGATGTTGAACCACCAGGGAAAGGCCCTGGCGTTCCAGCCATGTCCAGAGACGAAGAGCCTCTTGACAGTGGGTCCACAACCCCACTCCACCCTGCTTGTTACAGTACCATACAGTACCATATGTGGCGGTGGTGTTGTTGGTGAACACCGGCACCACTTTCCCGTTGAGAGAGAGAAGGAATGCTTTCAATGCAAGTCGGATCGCCTGGAGCGCCAAAGGTTGGTGTGGAGCCCGGACTCCGCCAGAAACCAGAGGCCTCTGATCTTTGCCTCTCCCATGTGGCTGCCCCATCTCAGGAGTGACGCATCTGTCATTACTGTGAGATCTGGTTGGGGAAGGGAGAGAGATCTGCCACTGACCCAATCTGGATTCAATAGTCAACACTGCAGATCTTGTGCAGTCCCCTCCGATATCTGGACCATGTTGGAGAGGTTGCGCTGATGCTGCGCCCACTGGAGCTTCAGGTCCCATAGCAGAGCCCGAATACGCCATTTGGCATGTTTGACCAGCAGGATGCAGGATGCAGGACGCCATGACGACCAGCAGCCTCAGAGTCATTCTCCCCAAAATCCAGGATAGAGGCTGAAACATCGCCTGGATATTCTGGACTAGCTTTTTGCGAGGACGTTTATAGTGAACCCTAGCGAATGCAGGAGGTTCACCGTAGTCTGGAGGTGGGAGACGACAGCCTGGGGCGAGTTTGCCTTCAATAGCCAGTCGTCGAGGTAGGGGAAGACTACAACCCCTAATCTGCGCAGATGAGCTGCAACCACTACCATCACCTTTGTGAACACCCAAGGGGCACTGGTAAGGCCAAAGGGGAGCACAGTGAACTGAAAGTGCTAATGACCTACCACAAATCTCAAGCAACGTCTGTGGACCAGCAGGACGAGAATGTGGAAATAGGTGTCCAACGCTACCATCCAGTCTCCAGGGTGCAGGGCAGACTGACCTTTCTGAATTTCTCCTTCTTAAGGAAGAGGTTGAGGGACCAGAGGTCTAAGATAGGGCGAAGGCCCTTGTCATTTTTGGGCATCAGAAAGAGGTAGGAATAACAACCATGCCCTACTTCTGGCACAGGGACCCTCTCTATGGCTCCCTTGGCCAAGAGAGCTGTCACGTCTTCACGGAGAAGTGCCAAATGATCCTGATGGTGGCATGGCCGGAGAGGTAGTCTCGAAGGGGAGGGTGTAGCCCTTTTGGACAATTTGCAACACCCACCTGTCTGTGGTGATGGATTCCCAGTGGGGCAGATGATGGCGAATCCTGCCGCCAACTGGTCCAGGATAATCCAATGGACTAGGAAAGTTTGGTGGTGGTGGAGGGGTGGATTGGGTGGGCCCCCCACCAGCACAAGGGATCCCGCATCCGCTGCTGCACTGAGACTGAAGCTTGCGCGGGTCTGTGCTGGGTGGAAATGGATGCGGCTTGGTGCCCCTTCTGTAGCCACAAAAGGGACAAAAAGCAGATTTTGGGGGGTGAGGAGCAGCTATTAGGCCAAGGGACCCAGCCGTAGCCAGGGGACTCTTGAATGCGCTCGATCGCTGAGTCCACTTTGTCTCCAAAGAGACCAGTGCCATCAAAGGGCATGTCCATTAGAGATTGCTGGACATCCCCTAAAAAGCCAGATGTCCTCAACCAGGCATGGCGCAGCAAGGCCACCTTCAATGCAACTGATCTACCTAGTGAGTTGGTCATATTCAGTCCATAATGAATCATTAACTTTGCTCCGTCTCTCCAATCAGTAACAGCTTGAGAGAGAACCACCCAGACCTCCCCCGGGACTCAAGATAGCACCTGCGCGAACGGATCCGAGAGAGTATGGTAGTATCAGCCCAAAAAACATGTGGTGTTTACAGACCGCAATGCCAGACTGGGGGAAGAAACATTTTCTTCTCAAGGTTATCCAGTCTTTTTGATTCTCCAACCTGGGGAGCCAAAGGGAATGCGCCAGAAAAGGAGGAAGCCTGGATCACAAGGCTCTCAGCAGTAGGGCCAAGAATTTGGGTCGGTCGGTGCAGCGGGCAATCGTCCTATTCACAGGAGCCCCTGTGCTGGGTCTGGAACAGGTACCCAGTAGGACATTCGTAAGGGCTTCATTAAAGGGCAGGATGGGGTTCCGAAGTGGAAGCCCCAGGCTGAAGCACCTCGCTCAGGAAGTTAGTCCTGACTGCCACAGAAGGAAGTATGAGGTCCAGGACCTCAGCTGCCTTTCTCACCACCACGGAGTATGAAGCTCCCTCCTTGGTAGCCACGGTAGGGGGAGAAAGCATGGTAGCATCATGAGAGGTATCTAGGCCGCCAGCTTCACCCAAATCCTGACCCCAGTCCATGTCAGGGTCAAGCACGTATTCTAAAGCGCCCAGCGACCCCTCTACACTCTCCCCCTATCTGTACCCATAGGAATAAGGGTCAGAATCTGCCCTGGGCCATTGGCCCAGTAGAGCCCATGGAAAACAGAACCAGCATCAGCGCCAGCTCCAAGTTGTCGGGGATGAGTATAGGATCGACGTTGATTGTGGGCCCAACCAACGTTGAGAGCATTAACGTCTATGCTGATGTCGGGGAAGGTCGCGTTGGCATGACTAGCATCGGTACAGACCCAAGAGCACACAGCACAGACACTAAATTCCCCAGACCGAGGCACAGAGCAAGAAAGAATGGGAAAGTGGGGAAGTTAGATCACTGGTCCTCTCACAATGAAGGGAAACAAAGAAGGATAAAAAATGAGCCCACCAACAGACAGAACAGTGGTCTCATAGGATATAATGTCTTGGAATGTGAGCAGGCTGGGTGACAATATTAAGAGGGAAATAGTGACACAAGACCTATATAGACACACCCTGATCCAAAGTGGTGTTGCCCCAGGAAATGATTTTAGTGAAGGTGGGCTGTGTTTTTTCAGATAAGCATAAATATGCTCTTCTTGTATACTCATGTTTCACTTTAAGGTTTGAGGGAGGTAGCAGTAATCCAGAAGAAGTAGACCCATCCTAAATATAAAAGACCAATGCGAGGACCCGCACCTGCTGCTATGCTGAAGCGATATGGACATGGAGAAGAAAAGCACTCACATTGTTCATTACATATGCTCCCTCACTGCCACAGGGCAAGATGGTGCAGAAGATAACCAGATGATGTTTGAAACACCTGATGCACTACATATCATGGTAGTGGATTTTAGTGATGTAATGGGCAGAGAAAGGGACAGATCAAAGTGAACCTAGGGAAGGAGAACAGAGAAATTACACCTTGCAAAATTCAACCTAGGGAAGGAGAACAGAGAAATTACACCTTGCAAAATTCACAAGGGGGCTGGGAATGGTGGACATCTTGAAGAAAATGCACCCAGAAGCGGTACAGTTTTCATACTTCTCAGGAGTACATAGAACATACTCTAAACTTAACTACATATTTAAAACAGGAGATGGACCTGCCTCAGATAGTCCACGTAAGATTCAAGATGAGCGATATCTCTGGCCATCTGCCACTGACATGCAAAGTTCAAAATGAAGGGGGGAAGCCACCAGCATGTAAAGACACAAAGATAACAGTGATATTACACAAGACCACCAAGGTATAATTTGAAGAAAACAAATGGTTGGTAGCCTGGGACACTCTGATGAGGGTACTGCTGTATGTATAACAATGCTTATTTATTTGCACAAGCTTCTTGCATTCCATGCCGCCACCTTGTGCAGACCCTTGTGTTCTGTTCTCAAATTGTTTTGGTTCTTAGAATTCGGCAGTTGGATACCAGTCACCTTGTGTTGTGGTCTTCTACCTCCACTGCTGGAGACTTTTCTATTACAATCTAGTTACTTACCTTAATGTGCTGCCTGCTCGCCTTACTTCGTTTTTGCAGCAAGCTTGTCCCCAGCTGTGCCTGCCACCATGGAGCAGGTCCTGCTTGTTAGTTTCTCCTGGCTGCTTCTCTCCGAAGTCCAAAGTCCTTCACCTACTGATCGTTTTCTTTGAGTGGATCTCCACTGGTGTTGCCTTTTAGTGCTGGAGCGATTCATGCTGGTGCACCTCTATTCAGCAGTCCAAAGTCTTAGCGGCTGCAAGCCATGCTTGCTGCTCCAGTGACGTCATTAGCAGCTCTTGACGCATATTCTTGCCAAAAGCCACTCGGCTTCCCTGACATCGCATGCAGTCCCTGGTGCACTTTCTCACCGACAGCTACCAGGCGGTTATGTTCGTTCTATGCCACCAATGTGTTCATTAGAAAGTCTATTTCTATGCTGAAGAGCTTGTCTCTCATTTAAACCTAGGTGTAACACACTCTTATTTTTTTAATATTGAACAGTACACTCTAGCATTTGGCTCATTAGCTGTTAGGTGTCTGCTACAGACGCGAATGTGTCCATTGCAGGCATTGCACCCAGACATCTCCACTTCATCAAATTTACAGGTTTTTAAGACTTGTTGTTCTCACTTGACTATGCAGCAGTGTTGCAATACACCTTCCACGTTGCTCCAAAACCCCAGCGATCAGTCTATGAAATGGAGTAAGTGCATAGTATTATTCAATAACTTTATGATTGCCATAGATGACAATGCATTTATAGTTGTAAGGAAGAAAGGATTGTTACTGAACACTATAGGTGCAGAGACACGAGATTTTTGATCATGTGCCTGAACTTCAAGCTCTTAACGGTATTGAGGAGTATGATGAATTTTATGAAGCATTTGACAGACTTAAATTATATTTAAGTGTGGAGCCAAATGTGGTGATGGAGCACTTTTGTTTCTATTCTAGGCACCATTTAAATAATGAACTTTTTGAAGGTTATATTGCAGCAGTTCACATTTTTACACCAGCATGTGAGTAACTTTGCACCTTAACGGACCAATACATTAGTGATCAGGTGCCACAATAAAAAAAATTCAAGAGCAGTTACTCGGACACAAAACCCTACCCTTTCTGAAGTGGCTAAAGGTATTGAGAGATCAATAAGATCATGCCTTGATCAAATCCTTGATGATAGAGAGAGCCATTTTTAGGTTGCTTTCAACCAACAGCAACCGAAATAAGTTAAACTTAGGGAGTGTTGGCAAGTTAAATACTACTAAAGTCAAATGTGCAAGAAGTGGTCCAGGTTTACATTTTAATAAATCTTCATGCCCTGCCTAATCTAAAGATTGTTTCAGGTGTGGGAAGATTGCAGCATTTTCTGAATGTTTACAAATCACAACACAATGTCAATACCATTATGGAATAAAAAGCAAACACTCTGCAAGACACCCAGGAAAAAGAAAACATGATTTTGACATTAGACTGTGATGATAGAATTTTATCCACAACTGTTGACACGGGTCCTGGTAAACCATCTAACTGCAAAATTGTAATTGATGTCATCAAATCTGTGATGTTGGGGGATTCAGGGTCGGTCACCTTTTTCGTTAGCGTTGGAGGCTTTCTTCAAGGAACAATGGAAAGACAGAGAGTTGGAAGATAACAATGTAAAAGCCTATGGTTAAGGAACATCGATTATTAACGTTCTAAGTTACATTGTGGCGTCTATTTCATTTCTGTCTTGCACCACTCTGGGAAAATGTAGAGGCACCAAGGAAATCTAGGACTCTGGATCCATCATCTGATATTCCAGTCTACTGCATGGCCATTCACCAAGGTACTGATCATTTTAATTCTCTATAAAAGGATGTGTTCAGTAAGAATTTGGACTGGTTAGGGGATTCACCCATGAGATTAAGCTTAAATCTGTTGCATCACCTGTTAAAAATAAATTTAGGGTTGTACCTCTAAGTGTCAGGAAAGATCTTAGCCTTGTATTACCCCAGCTACAGGCTAATGGTGTAATTGAACCAGTGGATTCCTCTGAGTGGATGTCTCCCACTGTTTTGGTAAAAGAAATCTGGTTCCTTGAGGTTATGTGCTGATATGAGCTCTCTCAAGAAACAAATTACTGTTGATTGTAATCCCGTTCCCAAAATTCAGGAACTGCTGGCACAATTGTAGGGTGCAAAATTATTTACCTCTTTAAACCTCAAATCTGAATATAGCTAGATTGACTTGGAAGAAAGTTGCAGACATCTAACTACATTTATCACTCCCGATAGAGCTTTCAAGTATATACACATGCCCTTCAGGTTGGCGTCAGCCACTTTCATTTTCCAGAAACTTATGGTCACTCTTTTTAAGGGTATGCATGGGGTTATGGCTTTTCAATACAACATTTTGATTTATGCTGATTCTATTGAGTTGCATAACTCACGATTGTCAGAGGTGTTACATATGCTGCAAGAAATGGGTGTGACCTTGCGAATGGAGTAGTGTAAATTTCTCACTCAGGAGGTTGAGTATCTTGGTCATACTATCTCTGGTAAGCGGATTTCTTTGAAGCAGAGTCTAATTCAAGCTATTGAAAAGATACCCACAACTACTGCTAAAGACCGACTAAGATCTTAATTGGGATTATGTGAGCTTTACTCTAGGTTCGTGAGCAGATTTTCTCACATAGCTTTACCCTTGAAAACATTGCTTAGTAAAGGCCATTTGGGCAAAAGACTATCAAAATGCATTCGATAAGCTGAAATGTGCTATAGTCAATGCGCTGCCACAATTTCCATTCAATCAAAAATTGACATGTTATCTATACGTTAATGCTAGTAGTGCTGAAGGTCTTGGGGCTATGCTTAATCAAAGGTGCCAAAATGTGGAAAGCACTGTTGCCTTTGCTTCATGACCTCTCTCCTATTCTGAGGCCAGATATTCCACTATCGAAAGGGAAGCTTTGGCTTGTGCATGGACTGTGGAACATTTCGAAATTTATCTGTGGGGAAGGGAATTTACTATTAAAACTAACCATAAAGCTCTATTAGTACTACTCAATAGTAACTGCACTGGCAGCGTTCTGGCCATTTGGTTAGAATCCATTCTAAAACGTATGAGTATAACTTTTGTGTTGATTATATTCAAGGGACCTGCAATGTCATTGCTGATTGTATCTAGATTACCTAATTCATCTGGGTAAAAGATATTCTGAAATCATTGAAGAATGTGTGGTTGCTTCTGCTGATGATGTGTTGAATATGTGTGGTTGTGAGTCATATAAAGATGATAAAAGGTGACTCGTGAGAAACGTTTAAGTCCAACGTTTCAATTTTTGTGGAAAGTTAGAGGCTCCATCCTTGTCACCCGGGACATGGTATTATTCCTCTCAAGGATATTTGTCTCAATATTATTAAGCTAGCCCACTCAGAACATCTAGGTGAGATTCTTACAAAAACATGAGAAGTATTTTGGAGGCCTTATATGGATTCACAAATTTCTGGTTTCATGAAGCACTGTTCCATCTGCACTCATTCTGACAAATCCTTAGGTACCAATAAAGTTGGTCAGGTTTTCCCAGCAAGCCATGGTATAGGTAAGTGTTGGACACTTTTTGGGCCCTATGATAGTTTTTCGCGGTGCAAAATGTATGCATCTGTTCTCATTGATTATTCTTCCAGGTGGGCAGAGATAAAATTGGTATCCCAGCCCACTACTGAGACTAGTATTCAGTTTTTAATGGAGTATTTTCACAAAGAAGGCTTGCCATCCAATTATTGTCACAGACAATGTACTTCTCTGAAATTTCAAAACTTTCTAAAAAAGAATGATATTTTATTTGAAGACATCACTTTATTTACCTAACATGAATCATTTTGTAGAAAGGTTTAATAGAATCATTGTAGAAGCTGTGCAGGTGGCTTTAGCCAATAAGGTGGAAGTTAAAGAGTTTGATGTAAAAAAAAAAAAAAACCTGGGCTTATTATTCTTCTCCCAATTTGTCCACAGGATTTTCCCCATTTTCTATGCTTAAGGGTCGGGGGCTGCCGGCTTGACATTATTTTTTCAGGTTAAGCGAGATGTATCCATTTTGAATTTCAAAGAGGTGTATTGCATAGCTACAGTCAATGTCCCTGTCAGAAGTAAGTCTGAGACTGTGATAAGCAAAGATCTCAGTTAAAAGTACATTAAGGCTAAGTTTAAAGTGGGAGATTCTGCAGAAATTGAACTACCTAATGATGTTAAAAAGTGTAAGTCTAATTTTCAAGCGCTTTCAAAATTGTTAGGGCGGCCAAATCCGCTGCCAAACTTAACAATGGGTCTTGGTGGAGTATGAACAGACTAGCCAAAATTGATGTATGTTTGCCGAGTAGACAATGTAATATCAACGTTACTATAAACGAAAGTGAGAGATGTTCTGATGCTGATCTTGGTTCATGATTTTTGTCTCTTACAGATTCCAGTGTCAAATTGTCCCTTAAAAACCTTGTCTCCTGGGCATGTGAGTTATCTCAAGCGCTGGGTGATAAAGGGAATATGTTGGATTGTAAAGCTAGTAATAAAATGGAGAAAGGTAATACTTTTAATGAAGTGGAGGATAAGTCTACCACTTTGTCAGGCCCAAATAATGATCTATTAAAAGTTAAGGAGTCAACTATTATGGCCTGCCATCAAAAGAGAGAAATTGTAACATTGTTAAAAATTAAACGATTTTACTGTAGGTTAAGTTCACATTTTTAGGCCATGCTTTGTTGTTCAGTTTTCTTTTTTAGTTAAGTCCTCCTATTTTATGTTCATGTTATAAAGGGAGGAGATGTGTTGTAGTTTTGGATTTGTTATTTCCTTACAAGCCAGGATCAGGATATTAGCCTAGGAGATTGATAGTCTGACTAAGTAGAAAGGAAGTGGGCAGGATATGAGGGGAAGTGGTTATGAATAGGGGAAGGTTTGAGAGGACAAGTAAATACCCTAATCCTCTGCAAGTTCATATGCTAATCTTCATGACGATAAATAGAATAGAACAGGGACTAATCCCAAGCCCTGTTCCACCACATGGACATACCAAAACTGACAAATGAAGCAGATGAAGAATTGGATAGGCCCGTAGATCAGAAGGAAGTAGGAAAGGCGATTAGGCAAGTGGGGAAGGGAAAACCCAGGGTCTGAACGGTATCCCAGCAGAAAGATACAAGAGGGTATTTTCTCTCTTTAACAAACTCCTATTAAAAATTTAAAGAGGCAAAGGTGGAAGGAATACTTTCACATGAAAAGCCACAGTTGTGGTGATGCACAAAAAGGGTAGAGCATAAAATGACTGATCTTCCTACTGACCTATTTTGGCCTTTAGAACTGGACATAGTGTGACAGATAAAGCTTCAAAAACTCCCCCTAATATTCCAGACACAGCCTTCAGAACTGGACATAAAGCTATGATTAAGCCTTCAGAACTGGATACATTGCACATAATTTTGCTCCTGGAACTAGGCACAGTACTGTTGATGAGACTTTCAGATATGGACACAATGTCAATGAGGTCTCTACAAATGGACACATTTCACACGTGTTCCACCAACCAGGACACAATACTCCATATATTACTTTACCATTGATTTGCAAACTGTAGATTGGTATCATAACCCTTTTTCCTACTGGTAACAATCAGACATTCATATGTGCTGTGGTACTTAATACAATCTGCACCACCACGCTTTCATACTTCACACACTAGAATAAGTATATCTCACATAAGCCTATCCATAAGTAATGCCCTCTCAACCATGAACTCCAAAGACCGCCCAGGAACCTGATCAAGATCAGAGCACTTCACCACCTTGCAGTGATGCAGAGCTGTATAAATAATGCAACCAGTTCACCCACAAAAACGAGTTAGGCCTCAGAAGGAGTATGGAAGTACTGTATAAATTACCATTTAATATAATACAATCAAATATCTCACCCTGTACACACCCCAAACACACCCCTTTCCTGTTGGTTTCTTCATTGCCATGTCATCTTATTTATGTTGAATTCCTGCAAAATGTGGAATATAAAATACTATAAAGCAAGGGAAGCATTAACTAGTGGTGGCCTTAGACTAGCTGACAACAACTGGTGCCCAAGCCAAACCAAGCAGATGGTGCATTCACCCCCAAAGCCCAAACCAATGACAGGTCTAGGCAAAGGACTTTTTTAGTTTTCATGTTTTAATATTTTCAAAGACTTTTCATTGAATTTGGCATGCACTTAACTTGGAACCCTCGAAAAATGGATAGAAACGATGCTGCACCAGGGCAGGCGCTTTATGGCCCTTAGCTGCTGCCCTGCCTTTGCCTCTTTCTATCCTGACAGCTTGGTGTTGTGAACCAGGGCTGCTTCCCTTCCCAGGGTGGTAACCCCTTTCTATCTTGATCAATACATTACCCGTTCAACCTTCTATCCTCCCTGCCATTCCAGTAAAGAGGAGGAACTGTTGCATCGGTTGGATCCTAGATGGGCGGTTGATTACAGTCCGGATCGCACCAAGGACTTTCACCTGAACGACCAGTTCTTTGTCAACTATTGTGGTTCCAAAAAATTTAGGCCACTGCAAAAGAGGGTGTAGGAGGCTGGCCTGGCTAATAGTGGGTACCTGATGGTACTTACACCTTGTGCCAGGTCCAGTTATCCCTTATTAGTAGATTAGTAGTGTTCTAGCAGCTTAGGCTGATAGAGGTAGCTATAGCAGAGCCACTTAGGCTGAACTAGGAGACATGCAACACTCCTACTATACCACTTATATCAGATAGCACTATACCATAAGAAACACAATACTCAGAGTTACTAAAAATAAAGGTACTTTATTTTAGTGACAATATGCCAAAAGTATCTCTGAGGATATACTCCCTTAGGAGGTAAGTAATATACACACAAACCAAAATCAGGTAAGTCAAACACTTAGAAAAGTAGTGCAAACACTGTAAAACACAATAGAATGCAATAGGAGAAACTAGGCCTAGGGGCAACACAAACCATATACTCCAAACCACGAATGGACTCCAGGCCTAGTGTAGTGTGTAGAGGGTCGCTGGGAGTGTAAGAAAACACTAAGGGTGTCCAAGATACCCCACCCCAAGACCCCGAAAAGTAGGAGTAAAGTTACCCTACTGCCCCAGAAAGACAGTAATGTCGAGATAGGGGACTCTGCAAAGGCAACAACTGACTGCAAAGCACTGAAGATGGATTCCTGGACCTGAGGACCTGCAAAGGAAGGGGACCAAGTCCAAGAGTCATGCAAGTGTCCAGGGGGGGCAGGAGCCCACTAAACCCCGGATGAATGTGCAAAAGAGCTGCCTTTGAGTGGAAGAAGCCAAAGATTCTGCAACAACAGAAGGTGGCAGGAACTTCTCCTTTGGTCAGAAGATGTCCCACGGTGTGCTGGAGGACGCAGAGTTATTTCCACGCAGAAAGACTGCAAACAAGCCTTGCTAACTCCAAGAGTCGCGGTTGAAGGTTTTGGGTGCTGCCAGGGCCCAGGAAGGACCAGGAGGTCGCCCCTTGGAGAAGGAGACAGAGGAGGCGCTCAGCAATAGAGAGAGCCCACGCAGAAGCAGGCAGCACCCGCAAAAGTACCTGAACAGGCGTCCAAGAAATCTGAGCACGGTGGTCATCTCGTCGGAGTCCAACTTAGTGAGTTGGGTAATGCAGGATGGAGTGCTGGGGACCTGGGCTAGGCTGTGCACGAAGGACGTCTTGCAAAAGTGCACAGAAGCCCTAGCAGCTGCAGTTCATGCAGTACACAGGATTACTGTCTGGCGTGGGGAGGCAAGGACTTACCTCCACCAAATTTGGACAGAAGGACCACTGGACTGTCGGGTCACTTGGATCCAGCTCCTGTGTTTCAGGGACCATGCTCGTCAAGATGAGAGGGGACCCAGAGGACTGGTGATGCAGAAGTTTGGTGCCTTCGTTAGCAGGGGGAAGATTCCGTCGACCCACAGGAGATTTCTTCTTGGCTTCTAGTGAAGGGTGAAGGCAGACAGCCCTCAGAGCATGCACCACCAGGAAACAGTCGAGAAAGCCGGCAGTATTAGGCACTACAATGTTGCTGGTAGTCTTCTTGCTACTTTGTCGCGGTTTTGCAGGCGTCTTGGAGCAGTCAGCGGTCGGTCCTTGGCAGAAGTCGAAGAGAGAAGTGCAGAGGAACTCTGGTGAGCTCTTGCATTCGTTATCTGACGAGAAACCCACAGGAGAGACCCTAAATAGCTCTCAGAGGAGGATTGGCTACCTAACCAGGTAAGAGCCTATAAGGAGGGGTCTCTGACGTCACCTGCTGGCACTGGCCACTCAGAGGTCTCCATTGTGCCCTCACACCTCTGCATTCAAGATGGCAGAGGTCTGGGACACACTGGAGGTGTTGTGGGCACCACCCCTGGGGTGGTGATAGACAGGGGAGTGGTCACTCCCCTTTCTTTTGTCCAGTTTCACACCAGAGCAGGGCCTGGGAAATCCCTGAACTGGTGTAGACTGGTTTATGCAAGGAGGGCACCATCTGTGCCCTTCAAAGCATTTCAAGAGGCCAGGAGAGGCTACTCCTCTCAGGCCCTTAACACCTATTTCCAAAGGGAGAGAGTGTAACACCCTCTCTCAGAGGAAATCCTTTGTTCTGCCTTCCTGGGACTGGGCTGCCCAGGCCCCAGGGGGGCAGAAACCTGTCTGAGGGTTGGCAGCAGCGGTAGCCACAGAGAAAACCCCAGAGAGCTAGTTTGGCAGTACCCGGGTTCCATGCTGGAGCCCCGGGGATGCATGGGATTGGCAGAATGGTATTGGGGTGACAATTTCATGATCCTAGACATGCTACATGGCCATGTTCGGAGTTACCATTGTGAAGCTACACATAGGTATTGACCTATATGTAGTTCACGCATGTAATGGTGTCCCCACACTCACAAAGTCCGGGGAATTTGCTCTGAACAATGTGGGGGCACCTTGGCTAGTGCCAGGGTGCCCTCACACTAAGTAACTTTGCACCTAACCTTCACTAAGTGAGGGTTAGATATATAGGTGACTTATAAGTTACTTAAGTGCAGTGTAAAATGGCTGTGAAATAACATGGATGTTATTTCACTCAGGCTGTAGTGGCAGTCCTGTGTAAGAATTGTCTGTGCTCCCTATGGGTGGCAAAAGAAATGCTGCAGCCCATAGGGATCTCCTGGAATCCCAATACCCTGGGTACCTAGGTACCATATATTAGGGATTTATAAGGGTGTTCCAGTGTGCCAATCAGAATTGGTCAAATTAGTCACTAGCCTGCAGTGACAATTTTAAAAGCAGAGAGAGCATAAACACTGAGGTTCTGGTTAGCAGAGCCTCGGTGATACAGTTAGGCACCACACAGGGAACACATATAGGCCACAAACTTATGAGCACTGGGGTCCTGGCTAGCAGGATCCCAGTGACACATATCAAACACACTGAAAACAAAGGGTTTTCACTATGAGCACTGGGCGCTGGCTAACAGGATCCCAGTGAGACAGTAAAAACACCCCGACATATACTCACAAACAGGCCAAAAGTGGGGGTAACAAGGCTAGAAAGAGGCTACCTTGCTGCAGAGGGCTCTTTGACGATGGATCATTGTCTGCATTAAGACCTGCTAAGCCTTAGCCAAAAAGGATCATCTAGAAGGCAACAGGTCCATTCCACCAGTTCTACCACTTCTGTCCTTGCCATGGGAGTTCCTAGTGCAGAAACCTGTAAGGCGGCTACGTAAGCATCTTTGCAAAACCTTCACCATGAGCTACTGCCTGGACTCCAAGGTGCACAAGGATGGACATTTTGCTAGGTCCGTTCCACAGGGTATCTTCGTTTAACCATCCATCAATCCATCTCCAGTGTAGGGTATCGCTATGTAATCTGTTCTACAGGTGAGGAATCTGCAGGAAGAAGTTGCCATCAGATAAATGGTTATTTACCTACGGTAATGATCTTTCTGGTGGATACTCTGTCTTCATGCAGATTTCTCACTGACTCTTCCCGTTTGATTAATGAGTTATAGGGAAAGTTAATAAGATCCAAACTTATATCTTTTAGTACTGCACTAAAGGATCAATGTCAATCTGTCCTCTCACTGTCAAGGCTTGGAAGAAATGTAAGGAAACTGACACTGCACTGGGGAGGGCAATTCATGGCCTCAGTGACATTGCCTGACGTCACTTGTGGTGTCGACTAAGTCAAATGCCCTCTACTGGCAACTTGACAGCTTTGAAGCTTTCCAGATTCGGTTTGACGCCTGGAATTTTTCTACAGATGAGAAATTTGCAGGAAGATAGAGTATCTACCAGAAAAACACTTATCACAGGTAAGAAACCATTTCTTCTGTGCTACAGCTCATTAAAATTGTTGCATCAGATGGTCTAGAGCCCAGCTGTTATCTGCTTGTCTCTAGCAGCTTTTCTGCATATCACATTTCATCCTCGATGAACCCTTTCTAAAGCGTTTGTACAATGCATCAGCCTAAGCAGTTGGCCAGCCTGCATGTGGCTATTAGTGTGTCATGGCAAGAATAAGTCAGTGGGTAGATAGATAAATGAATGAGTGTGTGCATTTATCAGTGAATAAATACATGGATGGATGTGTAAATAGCTGGGTCTCAGCACAAATGAGTAGGTCCGTGACTATCATAGTGGATGCAATCCAAATACCGAAACCTTAGACATATAAGTATAGAGTGAAGTTACTTTCACCAATACTGGCATTTGCATGGTGTCACAAAACGTATCACAGCTCATCAGGAATTTAAGACTGTACAGTTCCACGAAGAACACATTAATTTCAGTTGGCTGTGGTGTTAGTCTATCTGTCACAACTGCACACTGTGCCCTCTCAAGGGCTTGAGTCATGCCCCACTCATGGTGACTGCACTGAGTCTCCACAAAGCAGTAGTTCAGTAGCTGCTAAGCACGAGGGACAACCTAACACATCTGTCACTACCCTTGTGGAGACCAGTGGTGGATATCAGCAGAGGACCATGTGATCTGAGCGGTAGTACACACAGAACGTGCATCGTGGACAGCAGCAGTGCAAGCTTTACTCACACACCCCTCCCACAAACACAGCGCAACTACAGATGTACACGATTCTCTTAATTCATAGTACGGCACAGGCAGCCACCTCTTGCAAATGTGTAGAAGGCGTGAGCAGCCTTTAGTAATACTACAAATGATAGAACAGTGCCAATGGCATTTAGGTAGTTTTGTTTTTCCACAATTAGAGCTTTAACAATTGCCCTTGTGATGTGTCCTGCGCATGGTGAAGGTGCTCAGCAAATAGGGATGCAAGTCCTTCTATGTAGTAATACATGCACTCAGCAGAGACCTCTACACAGTCGCTGCATGAGTGGAACAGTAGGCACTGTAGTGACTGACCAATCAATCAATCAGATTTCTTAAGCGCACTACTCACCCGTTAGGGTCTCAAGGCGATGGAGGGGGTGGGTTACTGCTCGAAAAGCCATGTTTTGAGGTGCTTTCTGAAAGTTAGGAGGTCCTGTGTCTTGCGTAGGTTGGTGGGAAGGGAGTTCCAGGTTTTGGCTGCGAGGTGGGAGAAGGATCTGCCGCCGGAGGTGGTGCGTTGGATGCGGGGGACCGTTGCGCCGGCGAGGTCGGCGGCGCTGTCGAGTTGGGTTGTAGAAGTTGATTCGTCCATTGAGGTAGGCCGGTCCAGTGTCGTGGAGGGCTTTGTGAGCATGGACAACTATTTTGAAAATGATCTTTTTGTTGATGGGCAGCCAGTGTAGTGATCTGAGGTGGGTGGAGATGTGTACGTGGCAAGGGAGGTTGAGGATGAGCTGTGCTTCTGCGTTCTGGATGCGCTGGAGTTTTCTCTGAAGCTTGGCTGTGGTCCCTGCGTAGAGGGCATTGCAGTAGTCCAGTCTGCTGCTTATGAGGCCGTGGGTGACAGTTCTTCTTGTTTCTAAAGGAATCCATTTGAAAGTCTTGCGTAGCATGCAGAGGGTTTTGAAGCAGGAGGATGATATTGCGTTGATTTGCTGAGTCATGGAGAGAGATGAGTCCAGTATGATGCCGTGCGTGGGTGGTGGGTGTTGGGGTTGGTCCTAGGGTGGTGGGCCACCAAGAGTCGTTCCATGCTGTCTTGTTGGGACCGAAGATGATCATTTTGTTTTTTTCTGAGTTCAATTTGAGGTGGCTTCCTGTCCTCCAGTTAGCGATGGCAAGGAGTCCGTCATGTAGGTTATTCTTGGCGGTAGATGGATTCCTCATGAGGGAGATGATGAGCTGGGTGTTGTCAGTGTATGAAATGATGATGAGGCCGTGGGGGCGGATGATGCTGGTGAGTGGAGCCATGTAGATATTGAAAAGGGTGGGGCTGAGGGAGGATCCTTGGGGGACCCCACAGATGGTCTTGGTGGCTGTAGACCGGAAAGGAGGGAGGCAAACTCTTTGGGTTCTTTTGGAGAGGAAGGAGGTGAGCCAGTCCAGGGCTCTGTGGTGAATTCCGGCGTCGAAGAGGCGTGTGCGGAGGGTGTGGTGGCATAAGGTGTCGGAAGCTGCGGAGAGGTCTAGGAGGATGAGGGCGACGGTTTCGCCCTTGTCCAATCTGGTCCTGATGTCGTCTATGCAGGTGATGAGGGCGGTTTCGGTGCTGTGGTTTTTGCGGAATCCAGACTGGGAGACGTTGAGTATGTTGTTGTCTTCCAGGAAGCAGGAGAGTTGTTTGTTTACTATCTTCTCTATGACCTTCACGGGGAAGTGGAGTAGAGAGATAGGTAATTCGTTTGTGAGGTCTTCAGGGGCTGCGTTGACTTCGGCGTGTTTCCAAATATCTGGGAAGGTTGCGGTCTCAAAGGAGCTGTTTATAATGGCCCAGAGCTGGGGAATGAAGATTTGGCTGGCCTTGTTGAAGATGTGGTGGGGGCAAGGGTCTGTTGGGGAGCCTGAGTGTTGAGCTCATGGTTTTGCCGGTTTCTTCATCGTTGGTGGGGGTCCAGGTGTTTAGTACGTTGGTGCGGTGGGGTGCTGTGGTGTTGGCTGTGTCGGTAGTGGTGATGGTGGGTGATGATGGTATGAAGCTGTCGTGTATGTCTGCGATCTTACCGTGGAAGTAGTTGGAGAGGGAGTTGCAGAGGTCTTGGGAGTGTGGAGGGTCGGTGGCACAGGATTTGGGTTTGGTGAGTTCTTTGATGATGGCAAAAAGTTCCTTGCTGTTGTGTGCATTGTCTATGCGTTCTTTGTATAAGGATCGTTTGGTGGTTCGGATGAGCTGGTGATGTTTGCGCATGGCAGATTTGAGGGCGGAGAAGTTGCTCACTGAGGGTTCTTGGCACCAGGCTTTCTCAATTTTTCGGCATTCGCGTTTCGAAGACTGAAGTTCTGTGGTGAACCAGGGGGCTGTCTTGTTGGTGCGGGTGTTTTGGTTATTTTGAGTGGGGCGAGAGAGTCTGCGCATGCTTCTAGGCATCGTGTGAGGTTGAAGGCAGCGGTGTTGGGGTCGTTGGTACTGGGAGGTGGAGCTTGTGCGAGGTTGGAGATCAGTTGTTCTTTGGAGATCTTGTTCCACTTGCGGTAGAGGTAGGATGTTGTTGGTAGTGGGTGGTGGGCTTCAGGAAGGAGAAGTGGACGCAGTGGTGGTCAGTCCAGTGGAGTTTGGTGGGGAGGGTGAAGGTGATGTGGCTGCTGGAGGAGAAGATGGCGTTTAGCGTATGCCCGGCTGAGTGGGTGGGTGAGGTAACCGGTTGCTTGAGGCTGAGGTTTGCGAGGTTGTCCAGCAGGTCAGTGGAGTTGCAGTTGTGGGTGTTCTCCAGGTGAAAGTTTAGGTCACTGAGGAGTAGGTAGTCCGTGGAGGCGAGGGCGTGGGGGCTGATAGTGTTGGCGATGGTGTCACAGAATGGGGGGTGGGGTCCTGGTGGTCTGTAGATGAGAGTTCCTCTTAGGGTGGTGTTGGCTTTGACGTGTACCTAAAAGTGTAGGTGCTCTGCGGTGTCTAGGGTGTCGTTGGTATTGGTGGAAATCTTGATGGAATTTCTGTGTAATATGGCGATTCCACCTCCTGGTTTGTTGATACAGTCTCTACGGGTGATTTTATATCCTTCTGGGATGACTGTGGCGATGTCAGGTTCGGATGAGGAATTCATCCATATTTCAGTGAGGAAGGCGATGTCGGGAGAGTTTGTCGTGAGTAGGTCCCAAAACTCGATGGCATGCTTGTGGACAGAGCGGGTGTTAAGGAGGATGCAGTTGAGGTGATTGGGGTGTTTGGTGTTGTTGTGGTGCTTGTTGGTGTGAGTGCAGGAGAAGTGGCATGTGAAAGGTCCGTGGGTGTGTCTGGGGTTGGCCTGGGCGCAGGTGGTGTGCCGGCCGGGGTTGAGAGCAACGAGCTCTGTGAAGGAGTAGTGGCGCTTGGGGGTGCTGGAGGACCGTGGACCAGGGGGATGGGGGATGGGCGCTGGGCGCGGTCCAGGCGCGGACGGGCGCAGGCGGCTTGCTTCTGGCGGGCCAGCGGCGCGGCCGCACAGTGGCCACCATTAAGAAGGGGAGGTGGGAGGGAGGAGCAGGTGGGAGGGAGTGGCCAATGGGGGCACGTGGGGGGCGGGCCGCAGGGGACGCAGCGGCAGGGTCACGAGACCCGGCAAGAGACGGATTTGAAAACGGGCAAAAACAGTGAGTAAAACGAAGCAGCTGATGCGGCCCGTCCTTGAGGGCGGAGGGGCCACGCCCCCCCACCTTTTGCCCCTCATGAAGAGTGTCTGTCAGGCTGAACAAAGGCCAGCCTCACAGACACTCTTCATTTTCAGCTCAGACAGCCAGGAGTGAGACATGCGCGATTTGTACAGACTCCTGGCTGCCTGAGCTGAACTTTGCTGGGCTGAGGAGGTCACAGCTCCTATGGGCGTGACCTCCTCGGCTCAGCAAAGGTGCCTCGAGGCCCTTCCCTGGATGACGAGGGAAGCGTCACCCATTGACACTCACCCTGGGCGCTTCAGGTTTAAGCCCTGAAGCGCCCAGGGCGATTGTCAATCAGTGACACTTCGTCACAGAGTGGGGTGGGGTCATCAGTCTCACTGACCCCATCCCACTCTGTGACGAGGCTGGAACTGCTGCCTTCCCTCATTGGCTGACCTAGGGTCAGCCAATGAGGGAAGGCAGCAGTCCCAACCCTCCTGGGACCTCGAGGCTGAATGTAAGTGTGTGTGTGTGTGTGATGTTTTAAAATGAATGTTTGGTGGGTGTGTGCATGTTTGAATGTTATGAGTGTTAATGGATGTGCATGCGTGCGTGTGTGAAAGAATGAGTGTGTGTGATGTTTTAAAATAAATGTTTGGTGCGTGCGTGCATGTTTGAATGGTATGAATGTTGTTAATGGATGTGCGTGTGAGTGTGAAAGAATGAGTGAGTGTATGTGATGTTTTAAAATGAATGTTTGGTGCGTGCGTGCATGTTTGAATGTTATGAGTGTTAATGGGTGTGCATGCGTGCATGTGTGTCTGTGTGTGAAAGAATAAGTGTGTGTGTGTGTGCTTCCCGCCCCCTCCCTCCTAAAGCTGCCGGCCTCCACTGCGAAGCAGAGCAGAAAATAGGCACAGGTAAAGTAAAAAACAGTGCATGAAACGAAATACAAATTGCAGAAACAAATGACACATTACAAAAAACGAAATACAAAGTATAAAGCACACTAGATACGCCTACCACTAGGCACCAGGGATGAGGCTCAGGCAGGTGCCTGAGGGTGATGGAGGGTCTCGAACTTCCTTCTGCAGTAAAGGCGGGGTCAGTGGCACGGAGGCAGGCTGGTGGAGCTGTTTGCCGTGTTGAGTGTACTCCTGGCCCTAAGGCAGGTCAGGGGGTCACACTCAGCACTGCGCTGCAGCCGCCATTAAGAAGGGGAGGTGGGAGGGAGGAGCAGCTGGGAGACGGGAGGGATTGGCCAAGGGGAGCGCGAGGGGGCCGGGACGCAGGGGACGCAGTGGCAGGGTCGGGAGAACCAGCAAGAGTCAGAGTTGAAAACGGGCAAAAACACAGTGAGTAAAACGAAGTGGAGCAGAAAATGGGCACAGGTAAAGTCAAAAACAGTGGATGAAGTGAAATACAAATTCCAGAAACGAAATACAAATTACAAAAAACAAAATACAAAGTATAAAGCACACTAGATACGCCTACCACTAGGCACCAGGGATGAGGCGCAGGCGGGTGGTGGAGGGCCTCGAACTTCCTTCTGCAGTAAAGGCCATGTCAGGGGCACGGAGGGAGGCTGGTGAAGCTGTCTGCCGTGTCGAGTATACTCCTGGCCATAAGGCAGGTCAGGGAGTCATACTCGGCACCACGCAGCAGCCGCCATTAAGAAGGGGAGGTGGGAGGGAGGAGCAGCTGGGAGGTGGGAGGGAGTGGCCAATGGGGGCACGAGGGGGGCTAGCCGCAGGGGACGCAGTGGCAGGGTCGGGAGTACCAGCAAGAGACGGATTTGAAAACAGGCAAAAACACAGTAGGTAAAACAAAACAAAGCAGAGCAGAAAATGGGCACAGGTAAAGTCAAAAACAGTGCATGAAACAAAATACAAATTACAGAAACGAAATACAAATGACAAAAAATGAAACACAAAGTATAAAGCACATTAGATACGCCTACCACTAGGCACCAGGGATGAGGCGCAGGCGGGTGCCTGCGGGTGGTGGAGGGCCTCAAACTTCCTTCTGCAGTAAAGACGGGTTCAGAGGCAGGCTGGATGAGCTGTCTGCCGTGTCGAGTGTACTCCTGGCCCTAAGGCAGGTCAGGGGGTCACACTTGGCACCGCGCAGCGGCCGCCATTAAGAAGGGAAGGTGGGAGGGAGGAGCAGCTGGGAGGTGATAGGGAGTGGCCAATGGGGGCCTGAGGGGGGCGGGCCGCAGGGGACGCAGCGGCAGGGTCGGGAGAACCGGCAAGAGCCAGATTTGAAAACGGGCAAAAACACAGTGAGTAAAATGAAGCGGAGCAGAAAATGGGCACAGGTAAAGTCAAAAACAGTGCATGAAATGAAATACAAATTACAGAAACGAAATACAAATTACAAAATACAAAGTATAGAGCACACTAGATACGCCTACCACTAGGCACCAGGGATGAGGCTCAGGCGGGTGCCTGTGGGTGGTGGAGGGCCTCAAACTTCCTTCTGCAGAAAAGGTGGGGTCAGGGGCACGGAGGCAGGCTGGTGGAGCTGTCTGCTGTGTTGAGTGTACTCCTGGCCCTAAGGCAGGTCAGGGGGTCACTAATGGGGGTGTTTTCCTCACTTTGGGCTACAGGGATTTACATGACCTGTTTTCATATGCTCAGGTGCACTTTTGTATAACATGTTTCCAGACCTGTAGCACCCTGAACTGCATAGGGAGGCAACACTGGCGAGCCCTTCTGTCAGCATGCACATGACCAGCAGAATGCAGGGAGCCAGCATACCTGGGAGGCAAAAAATCCTTGTGACCGGAAGTTGAGGTTCCTCTCCAAGCATCAGAATTATATCCATAATGTCTCTGGGGAGGACGACAAAACAGGAGGGAGGGCAACAATATGTGAAATATAGAGCGCTATTTTTCTTAAAGGGTCCTTTCCCTTAAGAGGCGGTATGTACTTCCTACTATGGTATCTCTGCCTTAGCCTTTTACCCACTGACGGATTAAGTTCAGTGACCTAATATTGCCGACTCCATTTCAACCAGCTGCTTTTTTCAGAGCACTAGCTGGACATTCATGGCTGCCACAGAAGGTGTAATCCTTATGAAGAACCAAACTGTACTGTGACTGACTCCTCGCTGCCAAGGTGCCCTTACGAAGGACTGGCCTGAAAATGTACTGACCCTCCCCCTCCCCTACTCAGGTTTCAGAGAATGACTAGTTTGATAGACTCAGTCCGAGCCCTACCACGCTCTCTGAGAAGTCCCAGCCAGACTCTTGGCTATCACTGACCCAGGTGCACTAGCCAGGGACCGTTCTGCCTTGCCAGTGATTGTTCCACAGCTAGAAGCGGCTTCTCATTTGAAGATCCTCTCCTGCTCCCATCATTATGGTCTGTCTCAGAGTATTTACAGGAGATGCGAGTTACCATCCCTTTTGGTGACTGTTATGCTCTGCTGTGGTTGCTCTTGACAGGGAATCTTCCGTAACTGCCAAGGTCTCAAAAAGGCAAAGCGGGCTCATTTCTTTAGAGAGGACATCTATGGAAGTCTGCAGTGCATAAAAAACGGCGTCGTGGTCATCTGTGCTTTCCAGGGCCTCCCTAGAATCACCAGAATTCTGTGGACGTATGTATGGCACCAGGCCACATTTGCAGACCCACTTTTCTCCATTGCTCCCTCCTGCTGTCCGATTCATTTCTAGGTTTCGCCTGCACAGCGCTTGCCCTGTGCCTGTGAAATCTGTTGTATTCAGTGCTTGAAATGGAAGTACCTGCTTGTTTCTGAGAAGTGTCAGTACTCTCCAATTAAAAGCATTACGTATTTCTTGAGAAGTGCAGGCACTATCTCTCTCAAAATAAAAAAAAGTGCCGATACTCAGTACCGGCCCATTTAAAGCACTGGTTTTTCTCTAAAATAAATGTTGAAAGGGGCTTTGATCTAACCCCAGTCCTTTCCTATCTTTTCATGGTCCCTGTGCTTGCCACGTACTTTTCCTCCGTTTTTATTGTCTGTAGCACTATTTCTGGCATCTACCAATGCTTTTTCTTCCTCTGTATTTCTTATCAGCATCCAAACTCCAAAGTATTTCTTTTCATCCGCGTTGGTCGAACTTCTTTCTTATCTGATTTGTGAGCAAACTTGTCAGCAGCCCTGCTTGTTTTCTTTTCGTCCTGCAGTTAATTTCCTTCACCCCCGCCCTCCACCCCCTCTCCGTGGCGTCACCCTCTCATCTCGCTATTGTTTCACCCAAACCCCTGCCCACCTTCCTCACTATCAGAAATCCAATTTGCTTATTTAATCATCGACCTTACCAGACAGGAAAAGTGCAGGATCACCAACCCCTATTTTGAGACTGAAAAGCTAATCGTTAAAGAAACGCTAAAGTTGCTTCATAAAATCTGCAACAGACACGATTTGTTTCAACATTAGATTGCAATTGAAATACTGCTGCCCTGATGACTCAAGTGGACGTTTGAAGGTCACCTCGTTAAGCATTCATTTACCTCCCTTAACAGAGCTCCCTCGTGTGTTGTCGGCCATTTTCTGTGACTGTGATGTTTACTAGTAGCTGCACTCATTTGTAGCTGCATGACGGCCTTTTGGATAAAAGGGTGAGAGAGCGTAGTTTAAATATTACCTATTTTAGATGTGAAATGCTTATACTTAACAATGCTGCATTAATAATATTATTCATTGAAACGTATTTTAAACGTGGAGAATTATCAAATGCATATACTAATGTCATCTATAAGAAATGATTGCTTATATTATGAATTAATCGAATACATTAACATTTGCGAAGATTGCATTTTTATTAGAATCCATAAGCCTTAAGTTAGCGTGAGCCGAAGAATTAGCTGTGTAGCTCTCATATTAAAGCATATTTTTCTGTTTCTCCAGTGTGCTGACTTGCAAAAGGCCATGACCCAGCATGTATTCTTCCATTGTCTTTGTATCGAATTTAGTTTTTCTCCCATCCGCATGTTAGCTGCTTTAGTATAAGTCTTATACGTTTTGCAACGAATATTGAAACATCCAAGGACATTCAACCACGGAAAAGAGAACTTTTGAACCAAAGAATGTGCCAGAGAATGAAGTAACCCCGGATGTGCCACCTACGAAAAACGTCAATTATGAAGACCAATCAAAATGTTATGAATTATCGTGAAATGCAAAATGCATTACTTAATGTATAATTTGATAGGTTACAGATAGTGAGGTGTAGTGACTATCCAACAGAAATTTGGGGGAAGGTATTGCCAAAAGGGGATAAAAACCCATGACACAGAAGACTCGAGAGAACTAGGTAGGGAATGATATTGATTGCATCCAGAAACTCTGTCACTCTGTCTGGTGACTTGAGACTTAATAAACCATCCTCACCCTTAGTAGCCCCATTACACTTTCTTCCTTATGAGGGAAGTGTCCCCTGCCCTTAGACTAGATAGACTGACGGCGATTCAACTGATGTCCTGAAGACGAAGTCTGAACCTGTATGCTGACTCATTCCGAGGAGGGTAATTATGACAGTTGCTCTTGTAATTCGTCTATTTGCTTTTCCTTCCTAGGTACCAACTCCTGTATTTTTGATTAGAGACCTTAGTTAGATGTATTCCAAATCGATGTTCTAAATTGTTTTGCATGAAGTCCAACATGCTGATGCTAATTAGTGGTTAGGCTAGGGTTCACCTTGACTGACGCAACAAACGTGACTGACATTGTGCTATGCTGAACTGAGACGTATATGCTGTTCTACATACTTGATTTGTGTATATATCATATATTAGTGGCTTAATGTTTGTCATCTTCGCATTGTCAAAATCTTATCACAATTGCCATATCGTGACTATGCTCTTTTGCCTTTTGGTCTTGAGATTAATACATTTGCTATTAGATTGTAATCAATAGGGAATAAAATTCACAAAACTTCAATAAGGTGTGGTTATTCATGACTGAAAGGTCATGGTTGCGTCGATAGTTTTTAACCAATGTCTAAACTGAAATATATTGTGGTGATATATGTTGATGATATTATTGATATATTGATCAGTTACCTCGTCTTACGGTGTCTCACCACTGGGTCAAAAGATTCATCGGCCTAAAACGAGTCCTAATGTGTATAAATTGACATAGAAGGACGCGTTATTAAGGGCTTTTTTCCTTTTGCTTATACTTTGATGCAAGAGCTTCCTTATGAAGAGTAATCGTCATTTTCTCCCCGGCACAATGTTGCCTGTGTGCTTTTCTTTCATGCTAAAATTTATTTCCAGTGTTGCAGTTGCACAGGAAGCCACATCCATCTGTTCTTGGGTCCCAAGACTTCTGTTTACCCTTGAGCTCACACCTGTTAAGACAAATGCACCTACTTAAGACTGAGTTTAATCTTAATATTCTTATTTAAAGATCAACCTTTTTTAAACTGCAGTACTTTTATATGTAGAAAGTGACCCACCTCTCGTATCAAAAGTGCTCCTTTGGCTGAAATATCTTGGTTGAATCAGCACAGTTATAAAATCACCTACCTTGTCACATATTCAAAATATTTAATTAAACAACTGCAGATGATATTTGCTTACACTTATAAGGTAATAGTCATGTTAAAATCTACATGAAGAATGTCCCGAAAATAAAATTGCTATTTAGAAATCCCCTGCATGAAGTAATCTTATTTTTCAAATAAAAAACAAACTAAAATGCCAGCAATCTACGAACTGCCCTAAATGGGTCTATCCTACACTAAATATCTCTGGACAAAATAGGAAATTAAAAAGGTGTAGCTGAAGATATATCTTATGCAGATCAGTATAATCAGATGATATATATATCCGTCACGCCAAACAGGCATGCGAGCCTCTCTTCTGTGTGTCTGATATGTTAAATTAATGTAATGTTTGATTCCCCTCCTTACCACCTAAATAGCCCACGGGGGTTGGGGTGGGGGGTGGCAATAGGTTTTCGCCTGTATGAAATCTATTCACTTTGTCAATGTGTCTTTACGTGATGCGCATATGCTGTGCTACATGTAAGAAAACATTGACAGAAAGGAGTGCCTTCAACGGGCCACCAATCTGTTGCACCTTCCAAAGTAACAAGATTTTGTGGAAAGGCGAGGCGCTGACAACTAACATTGACCACCTCCAGAGGCAACTGAAAGGAGCTTGAATGTCACAACTTACTCTCCAATCATATAGGTGGAGGTTTCAGAGGTATGGGGTGCAGAACCCAGCTTCACTTGTAACAGGTTCTCCTCTACTGACCACCAGTGCATTCTCTATCTTGTAACTGCATATGGAGCCCTTCTGTCAGCATACATGTGACCAGTGTGTGTGGGGGGGAGGGAGGGGTGACGGGAGTGGTTTGACACTAATGGAGTAGGACAAGAGCTACGTCACTCTCGGCCGAACTCCACCATCAGGGGCCATCTGCTGCTACCATTGCCAAAGAGTATCCTGCTGCTTAAGGAAGCACAGGTACTCTCGGCATAACTGGCCACAGACCGCTCCTGTGACTACTGTGCAGAGGGGAAAACCAGTAGAGAGGAGGGAGGCCACAGCCCTGCACTGCAAAATGATGTCATGAACTAGGAGTGGCGGTATAGCTGGCATTGCTACAGAACTGAGATGCCCCAAATGCAGCAGTACCTGTGCTCCTAGCGAGAGACACCTCAACAACCTTTGACTGCTGCCTGCAGCAAGGACCCAGGCCTGCTACCAGTGAGAGCACAGAGCCTAAGCCTATCGTCAGACGGGGCTTTGGTGGTCAAAGAGTGCCCGGAGGCCCATGCGGAAGAGCAGTGCTCTGACAACACAACCCAGGGCTCCAACTGGCACTGAAGTAGGCACTCTGAAAGGAGGCTGTGAAAGCACATACACCAAAGTCCCCCCCTCCCCACCCCCTGGATCACCACAACCTGTTTTGCGAAGGCTCGAGATGACACCACAACACCCACAAAGGAGGCCGACACAGACGTGCAGCCTGGCCAGAGACTCAACCTGCTTGGGCTGGGCACCATGTCTGCAGTGCTTGCAGACCACGTGGTCCAGATGAGGTAGGCCTAGGTCAAAGTGGATGCCCCGCCCCGGCTCCCTTGCTGAGGAAGCTCACTTTCCCACAGTTGGATTGTCGCCCACGCTCGTGCAGGTGGGGGCCCCTTGAGGCTCAGGCCCCCTCCTGCTCTCTCCCCTCCATTAACGGGGTAATGAGATGCATAGCAGCAAGAGTGACCCGGATGGACACAAGTTGTAAGAGGCTCTGGAGGGAAGAGAGGCTGGAGGCCTATGACCATTGCAACATGACCAAGGTGAGAGAACATTCTTAACTGACCATACTGCAGTGCCCTGAAAGTAACGAGGCATGGTGCCCAGTGCACTACTTGAGGGCAGGCCTCCGTGTAACCAAGTAGGCCACATTGCAGCTACAGGGGTCACTCATCAAGGGCGGGGCTACTGACTGGTGCTGCCAAAGGGGGCTGACTGGGAGACACTGCAAGAAATAACAGAGGGACCCAAGAACCTAACCAGAACAGTGCATGAGCCGCGAATCAGCAGGGCTCGACTGAGCCCTTATAGCACTGCAGAGTTGCTCTAATTTCCTTTTGGAATGAGCACACCATAGCCCTGAGAAGCCCAGTGATGATGACAGTGTGATGTAACTGCCTACACATCAGCAGTGACCCC
This sequence comes from Pleurodeles waltl, assembly GCF_031143425.1. Classification (NCBI taxonomy): domain Eukaryota; kingdom Metazoa; phylum Chordata; class Amphibia; order Caudata; family Salamandridae; genus Pleurodeles; species Pleurodeles waltl. The sequence goes on along the minus strand of NC_090445.1, from coordinate 322,292,051 downwards.
CAACACAAGACAGAAGGGTAACCCTCCCAAGTGCTGAGAAGGGGGATGCTCGAATCATTGCTGCTGCAGTCCCTCCAGAGATCCAACAGGAATGATGTGCATACTGTTCTGGTGAGGTCTGTGTCGGGGCCTGAAGGCTGAAAGTGTACCCAGTGGATGCCGATCCTGGACACTGGACTTGACACCTGTGGGGGGAATATGAGGATTGCCCCCCTAGCCCCATTTGCCAGCACTGAAACAGTAACAGGAGCTCCCTGCTGCTGACCGGCTAAACTGTTGGACTGTAGCAGGTGGGTGCTCATACCCCCATACCCAGGGTATATTGCAAAGTCACAGACACATGTACCAGGGTTGCTCACTCAAAGATCCTACCTCAGCTGTTGACTTGGATTCGCAGACAGTCCTGTGTGGTAGGGGAAGCAATGATTTGGGCACCACCTGGTGCTGGAGACCTAGAGCTCAGCCTGGGAGTGATTCTGGTCCCCAGCTGATAGTGGCTCCTTAATAAGGAGGGCACTGAAGTTTCCTGATCACAGACGACTGTGAGTTGTCTCCCCCCTTGCCACCATACCCCTGAAGCGGCACTGAGAGGCTAGAATGGGCAAATACTTGAGTAGAAAGGAAATATCTGATCCTACATCCTCCCAATAACTGATTCCAGCTACTATGGGAGAAAATGATTCCAGAGTAGAGCCCCCAGCTGGGGTAATCACAGTGGGCCACATTTGACAATATCCTGTAGGCCATTGCTGCTTCCACAGAGGCTCTTGAGCTCAGAATTGACACTGTAGCCGCAGATATTGGGCTCTTACGAAACGACCATCGCTGCTTAGCCAAAAGGGTTACGGCTACGGAGTGCACCTTGGAAGAGGCCTCACCCTTAATGGTGTTCATGAGAAAATGAATGACACAAGTGGACAATAAAGTTAAAGTGCTTGAGACTAGAGCTGAGGATGCCGAAAACAGAGCCAGGAGAAACGATCTCCATTTATCAGGCTTACCTGAATGAATTGAGGGCTCACTTAACTTCCTAGAGAAGTGGATTTGTGACACTGTTGTCCCAGAGGGCTTGTCCCCATTCTATGCCTTTGAATGGGCTCATCGTGTTCCTGCTCGGCCACCACCCCGGGAGCAGCCCCCTGGCCGATTGTGGTAAAGCTACTGCTTTACAGAGATCGTGACCACATCCTTGGACAGGCCAGACAACAGGGGGAGGAGTTAATTGCCGACTGGCAGGCAGGGTTTGCCCCGTGAACCCCCAGAAAGAAGAAAAAAAGGGCTGGTACTTCTCCGTCCAAATCCAAGGTGCTACACAGACAGCAGAAAGTGGTGGTGGTAGCAGCAATAAGTGGAGCAGGCTTGGCTCACCCCTCCATGTTGGGGGATGGGGACCTGGGGGACTCTGAGGCTGATCATGCATCAGGCTCTACTTGTAATTCTAAGCTTTCACTGCTGCTGATTACCCCAGGCACCTCATATGACATTATCTAACATTCTCTGTGTGGTTGCTGTGCTCGTGCTTCAGTGCTTGACATATGACACCTGTGCCCCACTTGCTCTTTAACTGATTGTCCACTGGGCTGAGTGTGGGTGTTTACTTTGCTTTAAAATCTGGATGGTGTGATGTGACTCTGGGAGGTGAAGTGGCTGGTGCACCCCGCTTTGAAGTGTGCAGGTGATATTTGCACGCAAGTTGGATGTTTGTTTTGTTGTTTGGATAGGGAGGCGGTTTCTTCTTGTCCTGGGGTTAGGGAGTTGGGTTTCGCTGTTCAGAGTGTTGCAGTTTTTTAGTTGGAATGCATCTACCTCTCTGCTTTGTGGCTCCCTAGTGGGCACTGGAGCCCCTGCTGCCCTTGGTACATCAGTGCTCGTCCCTGGTGGGTCGTTGTGGGAATGTAATGTCTTCTCATGGCATCTGCCCTACCATACCATTTCCTTAGTTGGAATGTCAGGGTTCTTAATAACATTGCCAAGAGGTACAAGGTACACACATACTTAAAGAGAAGGGGGATACATATTGCTCTCTTGCAAGAGGCTCATGTCACTACTACTGAAAGAGAAGCAATACACAGGAGATGGCGGGACAACTGTACGCAACCTCATAGTCAGATTTTGCTAGAAGTGTCTTAATGTGGACTAACCGTGGAAAACAGTTTTAACGGTCAACTGAATTGATTGACCCTGAAGGGGGGTATGTAGTAGGGACGGGCTACTAAGTGGGCCGAGATTTGACAATAGTGAGAGTCTGTGCACCCAACACTGAACGGGTGTGGGGGGGGGGAGATTCATGGCTTAACTATCTGGAGTCCTAGTTTAGCATGCACTACACAGCATGCTGGTATGGGAGACTTTAATTGTGTAGCAGATCTGGCACTAGACAGATCTCACCTGCCACTGAGGGATTCCCCAGTCTACCGGCTGGCCTGGACTTTCTCAGCTTGGCAATGGATTGCTAAATTCATGGAGGGGCCTGCACCCGGAGACCAGAGCTTATTCATTTTGAGTATGCACAAACTATGTGTGCCTTGATACTTTCTTGTTGTCCCCGGGGGTCCATTCGGCAGCCCAGAACATTGAGTACCTGTGTCGCACAATATCAGATCACAACCTAGTACTGTTATCTTTGAATTGGCATAGGGAGCGACCCCGGATACCTGACTGGCAGTTGCGAGTAGAAACCCTGGAGGATCCGGTGTTCTTGCATACCGTAGGGGAGGCGATACCCACTTATTTTGCAGATAATGTGGCCATGGCTTCATCACCCCTAGTGGAATGGGATGCGTTTAAAACAGTCATTTAGGGTGCTGCATAGCGGAGATGGTGGGGGTCAGGCGTTCAGTGGTCGGTAAGCTTGACACTCAAGAAGGATCACTACAAGTCCTAGAACTAGCACAGCCTGGGAACCCGGCCCTAAAACAGAGCTTCTGGATGCTAAAGAACAGCTTTGCTGCCTTGATCACTGTGAGTATATGACCCGGACTCATGCTGAATGGGACAAAGCATGTACTCTGCTGGCTTGCCTAGCAATCCCACATCTAGAAGCTCCCTTATCCTCGACACTAAAACTGAATCAAGAAATGTTTGTAACCAAGGGATTAACAATAGATTTGCCAGATACTGTACCACAATATACGCTACCCCATAGTGCTACCCCAGGTGTGCGACTTCCTGGATCCTACGGTACTCCCGCAGTTGACACGGGGGACACAGAGGCATCTTCAGGAGGTGCAGGGCACCATTAAGGCAATGGCATGCGGAAAGGTTCTGGGTACAGATGGTCTACAGGTGGAATTTAATGCCGCTTATGCCGAAGAACTGGCACTATGGCTGGTCACCCTCAATGCCACTGCCCAGGAGCTAGGCCATCTCCTAACATCCACTTGCAAGGCCCTAGTTATTACTTTACTGAAGTCGGAACATCCCCCTCAAGATGAGAGTACCGCCCTCTATCCAATATAAAATATGGATTATAAAATTCTCAGTCACATTTTGATAACTCGCCATCGCCCACAGCTCCTTTACAAGCATAGGGCTGTGATTGTAGCAATTGATATTGAAAATGTGTTTGATAGCCTGTGGTGGGAATTTCTATGCCAGAAAATGCTGAAATGGGCTTTCGGCACAGCTTTTTACAATGGACGAAGTTGATCTAGCCAGGACCCACTGCTGAGCCGGACTGGTAAATGCATCTCTGACTCTCATGATGTAGGGAGAGGCACCAGGCAGGGGTGCTCGCTTTCCCCCATTATTATTTGCCATTGCTGTGAAGCCGTTTCCAGGTAGGGCGCAATCTGGCACCTCGTTTTAGGATTTGGAAGTGAATGGTGGATTACACCACTCTGTCCTCCATGCTGACGATAACCTACTGTTTCTGAGGCAGGTGGACGAAGACCTACTAAAGATTATGGAACTTCTAGAATGATTTCGGGATGCATCTGGGTTTAGTATAAACTGGCAAAAATCCCACCTCTTCCTGCTGTGTCAGGAAGTACCCCGACCCCAGGATCTCCATGGTCTTAATAGGGAGGGTTCATATTTAAAATACCTGGGAGTTAAAATTTATCATGACCCTCTTGATCCCCTGGAGGGCAAAATCAGGGTGGCGCTTGGAGGGTTCCGTGCCTCTGTGAAATTCGGGAAAACCTTGCCACTGTGTCACTGGGAGGATAGCGGTAGCAAAGATAGCACTTCCTAGGATACTGTACATTTTTGCTACCCTGCTCCTCATCATACCTGTTGCATCTTTCAGGATCTGAATTTCTTGCTAATTGAACTGGTGCGGGGTTCAGGCAGAAGCAGGGTGACACTGGCTAAACTGCAGCGCCTGGCTGTAGATGCCAGCTTAGCAGCACTGGATTTCCAAGTATGTTACTTAGTGACGCACCTCCAATGGTTTAACAAATGTATTGCCACCAGACTAAGACTGGAGGGAAAGGCTGAAGGAAACACCCAACGTTTAGCCGCACTATTACAGATCATACTGACCCAAGAGGCCTGAACGGGGGCAGATGGAGGGGGGACCTTCCTAGATGTGCTGGGTATGAAAGCATGTTCAGTTGAAATGGGAAGTCTGCAAACTAGTGGTGGGTGGAATCTCCCACAAACTACAGGTACTTCCCTTGCGGTGCAACTGCAGAATCAGAATATGGAAACGTGTCCTGCAAGTCAAGGGACACTATATGCTCTTCTACTTCGCCAAAAGCACCTGAGCCAGAGACAGCATCTTTAACTTTTCATTGCGAAGGTAAAAGTTCAAAAGCTTGAGTTCTAAGGTCCGACAAAGACTACTGTCCTTGAAAAGCACCCTCACCCTATTTCCTACTCTGGGACCAACTCCTCTGTGCATTTTGCATTAGGCCTGCCACTCCCTATTGCGGTATCACAATGGTGATCCTCTTACTAATGTTTCTGAGGTAGAGGGATTTCAGGATGGGTTTTTTGGAAGGAAAGGGAATATCCCCTATATTTTGCAGGACCTACTGGTCCTTGTAGTGGCCACACAGGCAAGTGGAAATGATTATACTCTCCCTCTCACTGGCTGCCTGTGTTCTTTTAATGGGTAACTAAAGCAGCTCTCCAGGCTGAGGAGGCGGCTGGCTGGGCCTGTCTGTGTTTTGCTTTCTGCTGCCCCTATACTCCCGGGGAAAATGGTTGGCTTTTGAACAGACTGGGATGGCTGGAGATGGCAAAAAGGAAACTGTTTTGAATAGCCCTAAAGCTTCTGGCACTGTCTGCGGAAGTCTTGGGCTGGGGACCCTAGAGCCAAGGATCGTGCCATTGCTCTGCCTGACTTGAGCTTCCCCAGACCTGAGTCGCCTTTATCCTGCAACAGGTGAGAACCATCAAATGGCATATCCATGAGGCTCCCCTGTATATCAACTGAAAAACAGGTTGTCCTCAACTAAGCATGCCTTCTCAGGGCAACTAATTATCCCATAGGTACAGACCACTGAGGTTGCAGTGTCCAGGCTGGCCTTAATAATCTGCCTGGCCATCTCTAACCATCTCTGTGAAATGATCTTTCAGGTAGGATCAGTACCACAATGTTAGCCATTTCTCACAATAGTAGGTGACAGCAAACTAGTAGCACCCACAGAACGCTAGGCAAGACTCCCCACTGAAAATATCATTTTCTCCATAGCTTCCAGCTTTTTAGATTCTGTGTGTGGAGGTGCAGTAGGGAGCACTCCAAGGTTCTGCTTTAAGCAGGATGAAGCTTGCACCACTAAGCTTTCAGGGGAGGGATAAGTCAAGAAGAAATCTGGATCACCTGGTCACCTGGGGAAGTCCTGAACTGATGGGCAATACGCCTATTGACAGTTGGGGCAGAAGTTGACTTGTCCCAAGCTGCCTTGATGGGTTCGAGCAAGGTCTTGTTAAAGAGCAGCAGCAGTTCTAATGCCACCAAAGGAGTTTGGAATATCTCGGTCAAGATATCTGACCTTGCTGCTACTCTAGGTACTGGAAGCTCCAACTCTTCTGCCACTTTCTCTGAACTGCATGGAAGGAGATTACTTAAGAGGGTGCCGACCGAGAGGGGCACTCCATCTCAGTTTCCAGAGAGGTATCAAGACCACTGGTGTTTTGTAGTGCCAAGCAGGCAACTGTGTCTTAGGGTGCAGGAGGCAGCAAATTGGTCACCTAAATTATGTAGTTATTAGTATTATTTCTGGCATCTGAATATATTCGGAATCCAACCAAACATGTTATCCATGTTCTTGTGGAGCAGCCTTTAAGTTGGGATTCCATCCTGTACTTTGCCCCTCAGCAAATTTTTCCTTCCTTCTGTATCTTTTATCCTGTATTGGGGGAGGGGCTAGCATTGGAGATGGATACAGTGTTTTGCTGGTGCACACCATGAAAAGCTTCCCATCAAGCACCTTAATCACCTTAGAAGTAATTTTCTCATACGACTTGGAGTTGTGCTTCGGCCCCAAATACCACAGGCAAACCTTGTGGATGGATCGCAAATTGACATTTGTCCATGACAGGAGCAGAAAAGCTTAAACCTTGACTTCTTAGGTGGTGAAATCCCTAAGCACTACACAATTTATTTCAATGATGTGAGAAATAAATTGGGAGAAAAATGAGAGGAGCTCTGTATCTGAGTTGAAGGTCATGGACAAAAGTGAATTGACATCATCGCACCGGGGTGGGGCTATGATTCCAGTGACGTCACACTTGTACTGCATCCAACACCGAGATGGAGCCAGCACACCCTTATGGCACAGGACAGTTATTAAAAAGTTTCTGGATCCACTCTGATGCCTGGGGATAATAAAAAGATAAAGAATCTGCAGGTATATGTATCCATCAGAACACCAATTTACATTCTGTATGCTTTTTGTTTTATAAAAGGTACTTAGTGCTGAGAGTCCTATCGAAAGACACAATAGAGACTTGGATGTTTATAATGGTTTGACTAGAATATATTTTTGGGCCAGATATATGAAGAATCTACTTTACGATTCTCTAATAGCGATTTTTAAGAAATCGCTATTTCTGATTCGCAAAATGGTATATATCATATTTGCGATTCAGTAATAGCGATTTCTTAAAAATCGCAAATGCTATTACCATATCGCAAATAGCGATTCTGAGCCCATTCGCACCTATGGGCCTGTAGGCCCATATTAGCAAATTTTTTGCATTTCCCAAATTAAGAATTCCTAACTGGAATTCGCAATTTAGGAAATGCAAAACCCCAGGGTGCTGGGGGCCTAAGGCTCCCTCTGCTGCACCCCAAAAAAATATTTAAGGAAATGTAAGGCGCACACATGCCAAAGGGGCATGTGTGCGTTACATATCAATTTTAAAAATGTATTTTTAAAATTTGCACATGGTTACCACCAAGTTTTACTTGGTGGTAATTGCGATTCCTTAATGCCAAATTCGCATTAAGGAAAAGCTTGATACATGTGCATAATAAATCGCAAATAAGGATTCCTTATTTGCGATTTCTTATTTAGAGAATCGCAATTTGTGATTCTCTAAACAGGGTCGCAATTTTAAGGAATCGCTATTTTAGCGATTCCTTAAAATTGCATAGCGAATGCCTTTCATACATAATGAAAGGCATTTTTGCATTTGCAAATGGCCATTCGCACCGTTTGCGAATGCAAAAACGCCTGATACATCTGGCCCTTAGTGACGTATGTTTTGTTAAGCATGCAAGTACCCACATAGTGGTCCTGGGACAGCTTGCAAAGAAGGTCATGGAAAAGCAGAGAGACTTGGCTCATTTATGAGGGAAAGGGAAAAGTTATATGTAACTTACAGAAAGTTAGGATTTTTTTGAACAATGTTCTGTTGACTTTGTAAAGTCAATCTTTCCGCGCAGGTAACGAACATCTTATTAGACAAGCATTGACAAAGCCAACAGGTCTCACCTTTGAGACTATTGACTTTGCCAATGATTTGGCATTGCTGTGCAGCATGGCTAAAGAAAAAGGTATTGCACACAAGTCATTTTGTAGGCAAGCTCATGCTAGCAAAATTAATTGTTAAGAACAATATCTGGTCAAAAAAGGGGGCGGTGTATGCCTTGACTTCCACAGCAAAATTAATTTCTCAAAAGAACCACATTTTTACAACTGAGACCACAGCACTCATAAATGTCAATAGTATATAGTGTGACAGTAAGAGCCGGTGTAGAAGGTCCAAAATGTATATTACAGTAGTCTGTTGAACTGGTGCGGGGTTCAGGCAGAAGCAGGATGACACTGGCTAAACTGCAGCGCCTGGCTGTAGATGCCAGCTTAGCAGCACTGGATTTCCAAGTATGTTACTTAGTGACGCACCTCCAATGGTTTAACAAATGTATTGCCACCAGACTAAGACTGGAGGGAAAGGCTGAAGGAAACACCCAACGTTTAGCTGCACTATTACAGATCATACTGACCCAAGAGGCCTGAAAGGGGGCAGATGGAGGGGGGACCTTCCTAGATGTGCTGGGTATGAAAGCATGTTCAGTTGAAATGGGAAGTCTGCAAACTAGTGGTGGGTGGAATCTCCCACAAACTACAGGTACTTCCCTTGCAGTGCAACTGCAGAATCAGAATATGGAAACGTGTCCTGCAAGTCAAGGGACACTATATGCTCTTCTACTTCGCCAAAAGCACCTGAGCCAGTGACAGCATCTTTAACTTTTCATTGCGAAGGTAAAAGTTCAAAAGCTTGAGTTCTAAGGTCCGACAAAGACTACTGTCCTTGAAAAGCACCCTCACCCTATTTCCTACTCTGGGACCAACTCCTCTGTGCCTTTTGCATTAGGCCTGCCACTCCCTATTGCGGTATCACAATGGTGATCCTCTTACTAATGTTTCTGAGGTAGAGGGATTTCAGGATGGGTTTTTTGGAAGGAAAGGGAATATCCCCTATATTTTGCAGGACCTACTGGTCCTTGTAGTGGCCACACAGGCAAGTGGAAATGATTATACTCTCCCTCTCACTGGCTGCCTGTGTTCTTTTAATGGGTAACTAAAGCAGCTCTCCAGGCTGAGGAGGCGGCTGGCTGGGCCTGTCTGTGTTTTGCTTTCTGCTGCCCCTATACTCCCGGGGAAAATGGTTGGCTTTTGGACAGACTGGGATGGCTGGAGATGGCAAAAAGGAAACTGTTTTGAATAGCCCCAAAGCTTCTGGCACTGTCTGCGGAAGTCTTGGGCTGGGGACCCTAGAGCCAAGGATCGTGCCATTGCTCTGCCTGACTTGAGCTTCCCCAGACCTGAGTCGCCTTTATCCTGAAACAGGTGAGAACCATCAAATGGCATATCCATGAGGCTCACCTGTATATCAACTGAAAAACAGGTTGTCCTCAACTAAGCATGCCTTCTCAGGGCAACTAATTATCCCATAGGTACAGACCACTGAGGTTGCAGTGTCCAGGCTGGCCTTAATAATCTGCCTGGCCATCTCTAACCATCTCTGTGAAATGATCTTTCAGGTAGGATCAGTACCACAATGTTAGCCATTTCTCACAATAGTAGGTGACAGCAAACTAGTAGCACCCACAGAACGCTAGGCAAGACTCCCCACTGAAAATATCATTTTCTCCATAGCTTCCAGCTTTTTAGATTCTGTGTGTGGAGGTGCAGTAGGGAGCACTCCAAGGTTCTGCTTTAAGCAGGATGAAGCTTGCACCACTAAGCTTTCAGGGGAGGGATACGTCAAGAAGAAATCTGGATCACCTGGTCACCTGGGGAAGTCCTGAACTGATGGGCAATACGCCTATTGACAGTTGGGGCAGAAGTTGACTTGTCCCAAGCTGCCTTGATGGGTTCGAGCAAGGTCTTGTTAAAGGGCAGCAGCAGTTCTAATGCCACCAAAGGAGTTTGCAATATCTCGGTCAAGATATCTGACCTTGCTGCTACTCTAGGTACTGGAAGCTCCAACTCTTCTGCCACTTTCTCTGAACTGCATGGAAGGAGATTACTTAAGAGAGTGCCGACCGAGAGGGGCACTCCATCTCAGTTTCCGGAGAGGTATCAAGATCACTGGTGTTTTGTAGTGCCAAGCAGGCAACTGTGTCTTAGGGTGCAGGAGGCAGCAAATTGGTCACCTAAATTATGTAGTTATTAGTATTATTTCTGGCATCTGAATATATTCGGAATCCAACCAAACATGTTATCCATGTTCTTGTGGAGCAGCCCTTAAGTTGGGATTCCATCCTGTACTTGGCCCCTCAGCAAATTTTTCCTTCCTTCTGTATCTTTTATCCTGTATTGGGGGAGGGGCTAGCATTGGAGATGGATACAGTGTTTTGCTGGTGCACACCATGAAAAGCTTTCCTTCAAGCACCTTAATCACCTTAGAAGTCATTTTCTCATACGACTTGGAGTTGTGCTTCGGCCCCAAATACCACAGGCAAACGTTGTGGATGGATCGCAAATTGACAGGAGCAGAAAAGCTTAAACCTTGACTTCTTAGGTGGTGAAATCCCTAAGCACTACACAATTTGTTTCAATGATGTGAGAAATAAATTGGGAGAAAAATGAGAGGAGCTCTGTATCTGAGTTGAAGGTCATGGACAAAAGTGAATTGACATCATGGCACCGGGGTGGGGCTATGATTCCAGTGACGTCACACTTGTACTGCATCCAACACCGAGATGGAGCCAGCACACCCTTATGGCACAGGACAGTTATTAAAAAGTTTCTGGATCCACTCTGATGCCTGGGGATACTAAAAAGATAAAGAATCTGCAGGTATATGTATCCATCAGAACACCAATTTACATTCTGTATGCTTTTTGTTTTATAAAAGGTACTTAGTGCTGAGAGTCCTATCGAAAGACACAATAGAGACTTGGATGTTTATAATGGTTTGACTAGAATATATTTTTGGGCCAGATATATGAAGAATCTACTTTGCGATTCTCTAATAGCGATTTTTAAGAAATCGCTATTTCTGATTCGCAAAATGGTATATATCATATTTGCGATTCAGTAATAGCGATTTCTTAAAAATCGCAAATGCTATTACCGTATCGCAAATAGCGATTCTGAGCCCATTCGCACCTATTGGCCTGTAGGCCCATATTAGCACATTTTTTGCATTTCCCAAATTAAGAATTCCTAACTGGAATTCGCAATTTAGGAAATGCAAAACCCCAGGGTGCTGGGGGCCTAAGGCTCCCTCTGCTGCACCCCAAAAAAATATTTAAGGACATGTAAGGCGCACACATGCCAAAGGGGCATGTGTGCGTTACATATCAATTTTAAAAATGCATTTTTAAAATTTGCACATGGTTGCCACCAAGTTTTATTTGGTGGTAATTGCGATTCCTTAATGCCAAATTCGCATTAAGGAAAAGCTTGATACATGTGCATAAGAAATCGCAAATAAGGATTCCCTATTTGCGATTTCTTATTTAGAGAATCGCAATTTGTGATTCTCTAAACAGGGTCGCAATTTTAAGGAATCGCTATTTTATCGATTCCTTAAAATTGCATAGCGAATGCCTTTCATACATAATGAAAGGCATTTTTGCATTTGCAAATGGCCATTCGCACCGTTTGCGAATGCAAAAACGCCTGATACATCTGGCCCTTAGTGACGTATGTTTTGTTAAGCATGCAAGTACCCACATAGTGGTCCTGGGACAGCTTGCAAAGAAGGTCATGGAACAGCAGAGAGACTTGGCTCATTTATGAGGGAAAGGGAAAAGTTATATGTAACTTACAGAAAGTTAGGATTTTTTTGAACAATGTTCTGTTGACTTTGTAAAGTCAATCTTTCCGCGCAGGTAACGAACATCTTATTAGACAAGCATTGACAAAGCCAACAGGTCTCACCTTTGAGACTATTGACTTTGCCAATGATTTGGCATTGCTGTGCAGCATGGCTAAAGAAAAAGGTACTGCACACAAGTCATTTTGTAGGCAAGCTCATGCTAGCAAAATTAATTGTTAAGAACAATATCTGGTCATGCGGAGTATGCCTTGACTTCCACAGCAAAATTAATTTCTCAAAAGAACCACATTTTTACAACTGAGACCACAGCACTCATAAATGTCAATAGTACATAGTGTGACAGTAAGAGCCGGTGTAGAAGGTCCAAAATGTATATTACAGTAGTCTTCTTGATGTTTCAAAAGATGATTTATTTAGTTTGGTAAGACCCAGCCGATTTATTTGATTCGGTAATGCACAACCAACACGTGTTTCGTCACACAGTGCCTTTTTTCTAGGCTGTAGAAAGATATAGGCCCTCATTTAAACCCTGGCAGTCGGTGTTAAAGCAGCGGTAATACCGCAAACAGGCCGGTGGAAAAGAAAATGGAATCATGACCATGGCGGAAACCGCCAACATAGACAGCCACTTTAACACTCCGACCGCCACGGCGGTACAAACAAACACAGCAGCGGTAACCGCCAACAGACAGGCGGAACACAATGTACCACCCACCCTATCACAAGAAGCCTATCCGCCACCTTTTCCGGGGCAGAACCAATGCAAAAACATGGCAGAAACAGTACACAGAAGGGAAACCACTCACCTCTCCACACCCCACTTGGAAACCAGGACGCCATGGAGCCCTTATTGCAGATACTGCCGATGCTGGTCTTCCTTCTCTTCTATCAGGAGCACCAAAGACGGCGGCGATGACCATGGTGAGTACTGCATTTACAACACAGGGGAGGGGGAGGGGGAGGGGGGAGGGAAAAGAGGGTGACACATGCAACACCCCCACCCTCACCCACACACCATACACACAAATACATGCAGCAACATTACATTTACACTCCCGCCATCCCCTGGAAGAACGCAAGGACAAAAGGAAATGATTTGAACAAATGTAATCATGTGAAATCTCCTTCTCAAAATTCAAAATCAAGTATATGCAATTATGTACACCAACTACACAAGTCCGGATAGTGCAACAATCATTGTCCGTGGACCACTGGGCCCAAAATGCATGGGCGAAGCCCACACGATACCTGACTGGAAACGGAGAGAACACTGCAGGAGCATCAGATCGAAATGAAACAGGCACCTCAGGGTGAGGGGGAGGGGGGCACCTCAGCCAGATGAACGCACAACGCCACTGCTGCATGAGTGGGCTCCATGCCCATTGCTGTATCCTGGGGAGTGCAAAGCCACAGTCTCTCAAGTCTCTCCAGTGGGTGGTTTGCCCACTGCTTTATCCTGGGGAGCGCAAAGCCACAGTCTCTCAAGTCTTTCCAGTGGGTGGGTTACCCACTGCTTTATCCTGGGGAGTGCAAAGCCACAGACTCTCAAGTCTCTCCAGTGGGTGGGTTGCCCACTGCTTTATCCTGGGGAGTGCAAAGCCACAGTCTCACAAATCTCTCCAGTGGGTGGTTGGCCCACTGCTTTATCCTGGGGAGTGCAAAGCCACAGTCTCTCAAGTCTCTCCAGTGGGTGGGTTGCCCACTGCTTTATCCAGGGGAGTGCAAAGCCACAGTCTCTCAAGTGGATAACAGTCTCCACTGGTTCTGGAGGGGGCCTGGTGCCCAGAGTGCTTCATCCTGCCAAGGACTGAGGTAGTGGATGTATCTCTCCACTGGTTCTGGAGGGGGACTAGTACCCAGAGTGCTTCATTCTGCCAAGGACTGGGGTAGTGGATGTGATACTCCACTGGTTCTGGAGGGGGCCTGGTGCCCAGAGTGCTTCATCCTGCCAAGGACTGAGGTAGTGGATGTGATACTCCACTGGTTCTGGAGGGAGCCTGGTGCCCAGAGTGCTTTATCCTGCCAAGGACTGAGGTAGTGGATGTGATACTCCACTGGTCCTGGAGGGGGCCCGGTGCCCAGAGTGCTTCATCCTGCCAAGGACTGAGGTAGTGGATGTATCTCTCCACTGGTTCTGGAGGGGGCCTGCTGCCTAGAGTGCTTCATCCTGTCAAGGACTGAGGTAGTGGATGTATCTCTCCACTGGCTCTGGAGGGGGCCTGGTGCCCAGTGTGCTCCACGTGCAATGTGGCCGGTACAATTCACTCACCTGGGTGTGCGTGCCACGACATTGGTGAGGTACAGGTAGCATGATATGCCATGGAGGCAGCGACATACCCCACACTGCTTCGGCTTCGCCTTCCACCTGCTGGTGCCAACAGTGATGACAGTAATGCTTCATGGAAGCTACCCAGGGTCCTGGAACTCTCCTCCAGCCTCGGACGACTGACCACTGGGGATGTTAGGCATGTCAGCGGTGGTGTCACTGTCCGAGGACGTTGCAGGGCAGCTGGCGGGGCTTGCGGCGGTGTCTGTGGTGGCGGTGTTGGCGGCGGGTCTGTGACGGCAGTGCTTGTGGCGGTGTCTGTGGTGGCGGTGCAGGCGGCGGGGTCTGTGGCAGCGGGGCTGGCAGCAGTGCATGTGTCAGCACCTGCTGAGGGAGAAAGCAGGATGTCTCCTGTAGCCTTGGACGGCTGCCCACCGGGGAAGAGGCTGGGGACTGTCGCAGCGGCTGTAGACGTGCCGGAAGTGGTGCAGGTGGCGGTGTTCGCCGCCGTACAGGTTGGTGTGGACGTGGACAGAAGGTGTGACACTGGTTCCTCAGTCGGTGCCACCATGCCCTCCTGACTCCATGTCTCCTGCCCTGCCCTTCTGTTTTTGGCCCTTCCCCACCTTTGATGGTGGCGCAGTTGTCTTGCCACTATCCCCTTTCATTTTCGCTGACCCCTTGGTGGCTGGTGGTTCCGGCTTCTCCCTCTGGGATGTGGGCACCTTTTTCTCCTTGGCAGGTGGTGGAATGTCCTTGCCCTTGCTACGTGGCACACTGGCAGCCCTGATGGTTGTTGCACTCCATGACCCCACAGTTGCTGGCACCACTGTGCCTGGGGATGTGGTGGCTGAGGTGCTGGGCTGGGGCCTGGAAAGTCTGGCCCTAGGGGAAGGACGGGGGGGAGGGTTTAGGGAAGAGGTCAGTGTTAGCCAGGAAAAGTTTTTTAGACACACTGGGACGGGTAGATGGGGTTTGGAAGTGGAGAAAGAGGTAGTGGTTGTAGGAGGTGTACGTCTGCTGAATTTGGGTGAAGGTGCATGGGCTGGAGGCTGTTGTGAGGTGGATGGCTGTTGACTGGGTGTGTGCCTGCGTTTGTGTACTTTGGGAGGAGGGCTCACAGACACACTGGTAGAGGACTCTGGGGATGTGTGAATGGTAGTGGGGTTGGTGACTGCATGTGAGCGGTGTGTGGTGATGGGTGTGCTGGTGATGGAGGTAGTGGCTGAGGATGTAGTGCATGCAGGTGTGAGTGGAGACGAGACTGGGAGGGAGGAGGGAGATGTGGAGGAGGGGGACACAGTGGAGGAAGTGGATGATGGTATTTGTGCATGGGTATGGTGCTTGTGTGTCTGACTGTGGGATGTGTGGTGCTTATGTTTGCCTGAGCCACTCTTGTGTGTTGATGTGTGTGCATGCTGGTCTGATGGTGTGTTTGGGATAGGCTGAGGTACAGGGGATTGGGTCTGGGTGGAGGAGGTTGGAGGGGGGAGGCTGGACACAGGGACAATGGCTGCCATCAGTGCTGAGGCCAGAGCCTGAAATGCTCTCTGTTGGGCTGCCTGGCTAGAATGAATGCCCTCCAGGTATGCATTTGTTTGTTGCAAATGCCTCTCAACACCCTGGATGGCATTCAGAATGGTAGACTGCCCAACAGTGAGGGATCTCAGGAGGTCAATAGCCTCCTCACTGAGGGCAGCAGGGCTAACTGGGGCAGGTGCTGAGGTGCCTGGGGTGAAGGAGATGCCCACCCTCCTGGGTGAGCGGGCATGGGACACACGCTGAGGGGCTGCTGGGAGGGCGGTGCTGGTAGCAGGGTGGCGGCTGTACCTGTTGATGCGGTGGGCACAGAGGAACCGCCACCACAAGGGAGCTCCCATCATAAGAGGAGTCGCTGTCGCTGGTCTCTGCTCCTGTCCCCGCCTTGGAGCTCCCCTCGCCCTCCGTCCCACTGGTGGCTTCAGACTCCGGAGCTTCACCCTCCAGGGCCTAGTGTGATGCAGCTCCCTCCTGCTCCGGTGACAATGCTCCTCCACTTGATGATGCTATTGCACACAAGAATAGGGAGACCACAAAAAGGGGGGGAGACAGAAGAAAGACAAGTTCAGTGCATGCAACACCACTAACGTTGGCAGACACAACAGACAGTGAGCAGCCCTCTGCACTACGCCATGCACTTATAGTTCCTAGATTTTTCACATGCCCATGGGGTAAGAGGCCTAAGCCCAATTGCTGCACACCTGGAATTCACAGGAGCCTGACTAGGTGTAGATGGCTCTTACCACTAGTGGGGTTGGGGTGCCACGTAGCCTGCCTCTCAAGGGACCTTGCCTACCAAAATCGCCCTGGCCTAGGGGAACCCACTGCCCACCTCCCCCGCCCAGACACCTCATAATGGGCGCAGAGTCAGCTGAATGAGAGTGTACTCACCCACTTGTGGCTGCTGTGATGCCCTCAAGCACCCATCTAACTCCGGATATGCCACCGCCAGGATCCGGAACATCAGGGGGGTCATGGTGCAACAGGCACCTCTTCCACATTGGGAGGCCATCCCCAGCTGTACCTCCGCCGTCTTCTTGCTCCAGCGGCGCAGGTCCTCCCATCTTTTACTGCAGTGGGTGCTCTGTCTGTGGTAGACCCTCAGGGTCCGGACGTCCTTGGCGATGGCACGCCACATAGCCTTCTTCTGGTGGGCGCTGACCTAGAGGAATGGTACAGGGGGAAAGGACATTACTCACCCGGCCGGACCGTCATACTCATAGCTGTAGGCCTCTGCCCCCACCCCAGTTTCTTCCAGCCACACTACTCAAAGCATGCATTGCCCATTCAGCATGCTCACAGTGTACTCACCTGTTTGTCTGGAGGACCGTACAGGTGTGTGTACTGGGGGAGGATCCCATCCACTAGTTTCTCTAACTCCTCCGAAGTGAAGGCAGGTGCCCTTTCCCCAGACACTGTAGCCATTGTCGCTTCCAGACACAGGTCACAGCAGTACTTGCAGTGTAGGTCCTCTCCTGTTGAAGGTCAGGTATCAAGTGAGGAAACAGACAGAAAATGGCGGTCACATCCACGGCGGTGCGTACCGTCACCGCCGGCGTACATCGTCATTGGCTCCTTGGAACCATAGGGCCCAATGTTAACCAATGCAGAATTGCGCTGCGGTCTTCGAATGCCCACCGCGACGGTGTACAACGCCAGCACATTTACCTCATATCCCCTTGTCCCACCTTACAGGTCAGGCAGCCGCCATTTCAGGGGGCCACATGGCATTAATAATAACTGCGTCACACCTATCTAGGCCTGGAATACACACAGTTACAGGCACATTGTGGATTAATACATTTTCTGCAAATTACATTTTGTGATACCTCAGTGTTGACTGACTCTCTGCTCGCTGTTCTCCTCCATAGGGCACGTCCGCTGGAGAAGGTGATGAGATGGCGGCATCCTCTGGTGTACAGACCCCTGGTGGACCTGTCGACAATGGAAGAGAGACACATCATAGTCACATACAGACTTGATCGTGCAACTATCCAGGAACTGTGTGCCCAGTTGGAGCCAGACCTGATGTCAGCTATCCGCCATCCCACAGGGATACCCCCTCTAGTGCAGGTCCTGTCAGTATTTAATTTCCTGGCAAGTGGTTCCTTTCAAACAACAGTGGCCATTGCATCAGGGATGTCCCAGTCAATGTTCTCTAACGTGTTATCCAGGGTGTTGTCTGCCGTGCTGAAACACATGCGCAGCTACGTCGTGTTCCCTCAGGTGGAGGATTTGCCCACAGTGAAAGGTGACTTCTATGCCTTGGGACCTATCCCCAACATCATTGGTGCCATTGATGGGACACATGTGGCATTAATACCCCCACGCAGGAGTGAACAGGTGTACAGAAACCGGAAGAGCTACCATTCGATTAATGTGCAGATGGTGAGTTTGGCAGACCAGTACATCTCCCATGTGAATGCCAAGTTCCCTGGCTCAGTGCATGACGCTTACATTTTGAGGAATAGCAGCATCCCTTATGTGATGGGGCAACTCCAGAGGCACCGTGTGTGGCTAATAGGTGAGGCCAAGGACCCGATACAGTGTGAATAGGTGTCTGGGTATGGTGTTGTCCCTAAGGGTTAGTGTGTGTCTAACAGTTGTCCCTTGATATTTGCAGGTGACTCTAGTTACCCCAACCTGTCATGGCTACTGACCCCAGTGAATCCCAGGACAAGGGCAGAGGAACGCTACAATGAGGCACATGGGCGAACTAGGAGGGTGATCGAACGCACCTTCGGCCTCCTGAAGGCCAGATTCCGGTGCCTCCATATGACAGGTGGTTCCCTATACTACTCACCAAAGAAGGTGTGCCAGATCATCGTGTCCTGCTGTATGCTGCACAACCTGGCTTTGCGACGGCAGGTGCCTTTTCTGCAGGAGGAAGGGCCAGATGGTGATCTTGTGGCAGCTGTGGAGCCTGTGGATATTGAAGAAGAGGAGGCAGAAGAAGAGGATATTGACAACCGAAACAACATCATCATGCAATACTTCCAGTGAGACACAGGTAAGAAGATGTCACTGCCTCCCACATCTCATACTATTGTTGGAGCTAGCATAAGTCTGTCATTTTCACTCAGTGTATGGACCCTGACTTGTCACTTTGCCTTTCCATTTCACAGATGTGGGACCCACTTTGTGCCCTCTGCTATGTTTCCTCCTGGCCCACAGCTGTGTTACATTGGTATGTGCACAAGTACATTGACATTGCTATATTCCATGGTTATTGCAATTACACATTTGTGAAAGCACAGACGTGTGTTTATTTCTGTGCTAATAAGTGGAGGGGTTTGTAAAATGGGTGGGGTGATGGTGGGGGAATGTCCATGGCAGAGTCCAGTCTATTTGTTTCACAAGTGCATTGTCCAATGGGGCATAGGAAGTGGAGCAATGGCAGTTTAAGGTGGACACGGTGTCAAAGTGGGACAGAAGGGTGACATTCAGGGGCGTCTCATTTCCTGGCAGGTGTCTTGGCAATGTTCTCTGTCTTGTTCCTGGATCTCAGGGAGCGTTTGCGGGGTGGTTCTCCATCTGCAGGGTGTGGGGTGCTAGTGTTCCTGTCCACTAGTGCCGGCGGAGGTGGAGGGCTGTTCATCGTCCAGGCTAGTGTCAGGGGCCCCTTGTTGTGCCACTGTGTCCCTCTTGGTGTTGACAAGGTCTTGCAGCACCCCTGCAATGGTTACCAGGGTGTTGTTAACGGACTTCAAGTCCTCCCTGATCCCAAGGTATTGTTCCTCCTGCAGCTGCTGGGTCTCCTGAAACTTGGCCAGTACCGTTGCCATCGTCTCCTGGGAATGATGGTAAGCTCCCATGATGTTGGAGAGGGTCTTGTGGAGAGTGGGTTCCCTGGGACTGTCCTCCCTCTGTCGCACAGCAGTCCTCCCAGCTTCCCTGTTGTCCTGTGCCTCTGTCCCCTGTACCGTGTGCCCACTGCCAGTGCCCCCAGGTGCCCGATCGTCCTGTGTTACTGGGGTTGCCTGGGTTCCCTGTAGTGGTGGACACACTGCTGATTGACATGTCCTGGGGACAGAGGGATGGGCCCGCTGGGTGGGTGCTGTGCTGGGGTTTCCTGAGGGGGGTGGCTCTGTGGTGTCTTGTGACAGTGTCAGGGGAACCGACTGTCCCGAGGTCCCTGATGGGCCGGGCTGGTCATCTTGATCCAGTTGTGCAGAGCTGCTATCATCACTGTGGGTCTCTTCTGTGGTGGGACTGGATAGGTCTGGCACCTCCTGTCCGGTGACGTTGGGTAGGGGTCCTGTAGGGGTGTAAAAGCATAATTGTTGCATCTGTGTGTGCCATTGTGTGCAATGGGTGTGTGACCCTCTACTCCAGTGCTTGCATTCTTGGCTTGGTCCTTGTGTGATAGTTGGTTTGGGGTCTGTGTGGGTATCTGTAGTAGACATGCTTTGGTGATGGGTGTCCATGCATTGGTGTTACATGCAGGGCTTGTTTTTGGGATGTGTGGGTTGTGTTGGTGGGGTATGTGATGGCATGGAGATAGGGTGGGGGATAAAGTAGTAAAGATTTGCCTTACCAGGGTCCAGTCCTCCTGCTACTCCTGCGAGGCCCTCATGATACAGTATTGCCAAGACTTGCTCCTCCCATGTTGTTAGTTGTGGGGGAGGAGGTGGTGGTCCACCGCCAGTCCTCTGTACTTCAATCTGGTGTCTGGAGACTACTGAATGCACCTTCCCCCGTAGGTCGTTCCACCTCTTCCTGATATCATCCCTAGTTCTTGGATGCTGTCCCACTGCGTTGACCCTGTCGACTATTCTCAGCCATAGCTCCATCTTCCTTGCAATTGGTGCACCTGTGCTCCGAATAGCTGTGGCTCTACCCGAACGATTTCCTCTACCATGACCCTGAGCTCCTCCTCAGAGAACCTGGGGTGTCATTGAGGTGCAATGATGTGGTGTGTGTTGTGATGTGTGAGGGGATGTGTTGGTGTGTGTTGTTTGAGGTGCGTGGATGTTGTGGACGTGGTGGTGTGTGTCTGTGGATGCTGCTGTTGTTTAAGGTAGGGTATCTCTCTGGCCTTCTTTCAGATTTTTGGTTGTAAGGGTTTGTGTGTAATGTGGGTGTGTGTTTTATATTGGATTGGGTGTGTGGGTGTGGTGTATGTATGTGTATCAGGTGTGTGGATTTTGAGTGCGGCGGTGTGTACCGCCAATGGTTTACCGCGGTTGAAAGACCGCCACGTTGATTCGTGGGTCGTGATAGTGCGGGCATATTCTTGTTGGCGTGAGGGTGTCGGGTTTGGTATCGGCAGTTTATCACTGACCTTTGGTGTGGCAGACTTGTGTAGGTGTCTGTATTGTGGCGGATTCCGAGCTGTGGATCGTAATACCTGTAGTGGAATTCGGTGGCTGCAGCAGTCTTCTGCACGGCGGTAAGCGGGATTTACCGCCAAGGTTGTAAGGAGGGCCATAGTATAAATAAACTATATATAGGTGTCAAACCTATTTATACAAAGTCATGAACCTCAGTGATTTGGGCATGAAGAAAACGAAACATCCATAGTTAAGGAATTTATGAGGTTTCTAGAGTAACTGTTCCAAACCCTATCCAGATATAGGGTATAGGTAACCCAACTGTGTGAGAAAGGCATAGTGCATATAATCAGACATTTAGAGATGCAAGATACGTGGAGAGTCAAAAGGGATGGTCAGTGAGTAAGTGAATCACCCGACGTTGCGAGACCTACCTAGATATTGGATGAGCATCTACAAAGTCCATCTATATAGTGGAGTAATATACTATAAATGAGTAAAGAAAAACGAAAACGAGTGGAAGAAAAAAATGTAGTGAATTGTGGTGGGAAGACTAGATAAAACTAAGTAGTGATAATATTCATAGAGCATGAATATATAAATATATATCTCTATCCTTATAAGTACCTGTTATCCAATCACATAAGACTAGGAAACCGATGTGTTGGTAGAAAAAGATGACCCGCTGTTGATTAATATCTGTATAAAGGGTCGAAATGTCGACACAAAATTGATTGTGGATTTATGTTAAATAATTCAATGACTTCAGGACTTGTGGATTGAAGGAGCCTTTTGGAAACTCACGTTCTATTTTTAACCACATTTCTGTATATATTGTATATAACACTGGCACTTTTATGGATCACAATATTCACTTTCACTGGGTTTTTATTTTCAGGAGCACCTAGTACTTATCAAAAACCATAAGAAATGTGTGATTGAAGCAAAAGATTATAGTGGATGATTTGGTAAAGAAATAAAATATGAATTCATTTAAGGATACCGGATTGAATAAATGTGGTTCCTTTATTTGAGAAATTAATTTTGCAGTGGAAGTCAAGGCATACACTTCCCCCTTTTTTGACCAGATATTGTTCTTAATGTTTATCTACCCAGGTCTAAGGATTATTGGGTTCTGCCTAATTTTTTGAAAATAATAGCAAAATTAAGTGAGCGCCTTTTCTTCTTTATTTACCAATCAGAAAGGGATCAAGATTATTGCAGAAGAGTATTGAAAGATAGTAGTGAAAAAATGCTTACAAATATTTTTTTTAAGTGCAGATGCAGCCAGCCAGGGAAGACAACACAGCTGGGGAAGCTACATAAAAGGAGGGCAGACAGGTGGCAGAAGCCATAAGGAGGGATGGTGATATAGGAGAAGCTAAAGGCAGGGAGGGGAGAGAGGAGAAACAAATGAGAAATAACTTGGGCGAGAGATAGCAATGTGGTGCATAGGCGCGGCAGAGAGAAGCACACATGTGAGAGAAACATGAGCACTGGGGGGGAGAGAAGCACTTGTGCGAGAGAGAGCAACATGGAGAGCTGGGTGCAAAGAAGCACAAAGGTAAAAGAGGAACACAAGTGCTGGGGAGAGAAGCACCAGGGTAGGAGAGCAAAATGGAGCATAGGGAGTGGAAAGAACCACACAAGGGAGACAGCTGGAAAACACATGCACTCACCTAGAGTGTTTAAGCTGAAAGAAAGTAGTTTGGTAAAAGTCAGCAGTGGAAGGTATAAAAGCCAATCAGAGAGATGGTGGAGGCTATGCTTCAGGGGAGGGACAAACACAAGACTGACAAGCTGAAACACAGAAATCCACTGAATAAGAAGCAAGCAAAAACAAAACCAGCCAATGGTAAACAATAGGCAGGCTCTAAGGCCACAGAAGCTCTTAGTAAGCCTGAAATAGCTCTTTTGAAACCAGACAGCCATGCTGTCTGGTAGGCTTGACCTAAAAACAAGCGCTTTAGCTTGTCAAACAATGCGAACGTGTGACACCAACATGTTTTCAACGTCAGATCATTATCTTTTTACTGTGGAGCATACAATTATATTAGTTTGGTAAGGGGTAACAGTTTCATAGATATTACAACCCAACACTGATGTCCTACTGCACCCTGCCTGTCCTTTAACCCTTTTTGTGATTTTGGGGGGTTGTCTTGTGATCTCTACCACCTTCTCTATCCAATACACATATGTATGGCTTATCTCCCCAAATCTTCTCATACTCATATTGATGGGGCAGTTATGACTACATTCTCAGCTGCTATGCACCAGTCCATGTTTCATGTCCGTTCCACGAGGGGTCGATACCACTGGACTCCCCAGTGTTTGACACAGTCTTTTTGCAACCATGAAACACCCAGTAATAGACATCCTTTGATATCAGGTCATGTGATCGCTTCCCAGAACACCAAAGTCATGGCGGGTGCTGTTAGGTTGGCAGTAGCTACGATGGCCACCCCAATTCCTCCCCTACATTCTGCCCGTATTTCTCTATGTTGGTGTAGTACCACATCACATGTAATAGGGTACCTGTTAGACTTTTGAGTTTATGCAGGGTCATCCCCAGTCTTTTTGCCTCCTGCCTAATATTTTGTATGACCTGTTGCTGTTGGCTTTTGAACTCTGAGCACTTTACCACTGCTAACCAGTGCTAAAGTGCATATGCTCTCTGTGTAAATTGTATTGTTGATTGGTTTATCCATAATTGGTATATTTGATTTACTAGTAGGTCTCTAGTAAAGTGCACTAGAGGTGCCAGGGCCTGTAAATCAAATGCTACTAGTGGGCCTGCAGCACTGGTTGTGCCACCAACATAAGTAGCTCTGTAATTATGTCTTGGACCTGCCACTGCAGTGTCTGTGTGTGCAGTTTTAACTGTAAATTCGACTTGGCAAGTGTACCCGCTTGCCAGGCCTAAACCTTCCCTTTTCTTACATGGAAGACACCCCTAAGGTAGGCCCTAGGTTGCCCCAAGGGCAGGGTGCAGTGTATGGTTAAGGTATGACATATAGGCGGTCATTACGACCTCGGCGGTCTTTTCGCAAGACCGCCGAGGTACCGCTCTGCTGAGGACCGTCAGTTGTGGTGGTCTTCCACGCCGCGTATTATGACTGCTGGCAGGCCGCCATCCTTTTTCGTACGGAAAGCTGCCAGCAGCCATACTGGCAGACGGCGGGAAAGTGGAGGTTGCTCAACCTCCAACGCCACGTCAACAGAACACCGCCCACTGAATCACGTCCCATGATTCGGTGTGGCGGTGTTCTGGTGACGGTGTTCTGGTGGCGGAGCTGCCCCCATGGATTCCGTCCCCTCCCGGGGGATCAACAGACAAGGTAAGTTGATCGTCTGTTAGGGAAGGGTGTGGGGGGAATGTTGTGTGCGTGAATGGGGGTGTGCGTGTGAGAGTGTAGAGGGGGTGAGTGAGCGAGTGTATGCGTGCGGGGGGTGCTGTGTGTATGGGAAATGTGTGCGGGTCGTACAGTGTGCATGTCTGTTTGTATGTGTGTGGGTATGTGTTGTCGGGGTGTATGTGTGCATGTAGGGGCATGTATATGTGCATGTTGGGGTAGTGTGCGTGTAGGGGTGTGTATATGTGCATGTTGGGGGTGTGTGCGTGTAGAGGTGTGTATATGTGCATGTTCCGGGTCGGGGTGGGGAGGGGGGTTGTGCCACCTTTGGGGGGTTGCAGGGGGGTGGGGGGTGTTGGGAGAGGATTCGTGGGGGGTGGCGGGGTCGGGGAGACCCCTATCAGTGCCAGGGAAGGAATTCCCTGGCACTGATAGTGCCTACCGCCATGGATCTCATGGCGGTTCTCAACCACCTGAGATCCATGGCGGTATGCAGGGTCCTGATACCGTTGGCGGTCTAGTGACGACCGCCGGGCTGGAGACCGCAATCTCCAGCCCAGCGGTTCTCACCGCCATGGCGGTCGGAATGGTGAAGTGGCGGATGACCGCGGCGGTAACCGCTGCGGTCATAATTCCATTTTTTTTCCGCCGGCCTGTTTGCGGTCTTACCGCCACTTTACCACCGACCGCCAAGGTCGGAATGAGGGCCATAGTAATGTGTTTTATATGTCCTGACAGTGAAATATTGCTAAATTCGTTTTTCACTGTTGCAAGGCCTGTCACTCTCATAGGTTAACATGGGGGCTACCTTTAAATATATTTAAAGTGTAGATTCCCTTTGGGAGCGGATGGACATTTGGAGTTTGGGTTCTCTGAGTTCACAATTTGAAAATACATCTTTTAGTAAAGTTGATTTTAAGATTGTGTGTTTGAAAATGCAACTTTTAGAAAGTGAGCATTTTCTTGCTTATACCATTTCTGTGACTCTGCCTGTTTGTGCATTCCCTGTCTGGGTCAGTTTGACAGTTGGGCTGGTTGTACCTCTCACAAGACAGTGGCACAAAGTGAGCTGGGGTGTAGTCTGCATTTTCTGATGAGCCATCCGTGTGAGGAAGGAGGGGAGGAGTAGTCACTCACACCTGAAAGGGCTGTGCCTGCCCTCACACACTGCAGTCTCCAACCCCCTGGTGAGTGTCTGGGGCCTGGCATGGGCAAGGCAGGATTTCACAATCAAGAGGGACTTTGCTTTGAAGTAGGCCTACTTCAAAGGAGAAAATGGGTATAAGAAGGGCACCCAAATCCACAGACTTTAGAACACTTCTGGAAACGAAGAGGAACCTCTGCCTGGAGAAGAGCTGTAGAGCTGAGGAAGAAGAGCTGCACTGCCTGTGACTGTGCTTTGTGGAGCTATCCTGCAGTTGCTGCTTCTGCCAGAGTAAGAGGGAAAAGACTGGACTTTGTGTGCCTTCCATCTTTTGAAGATCTTCAAGGGCTTGATTTAGAGCTTGCCTCCTGTTGTTTGAAGTCTCAGGGACAGCAAAGACTTCTCTCTGCCAGCACCTGGAGTCTCTGGAGAGACTCCTACTCTGCCCTGTGGTGCCCATCCAGTTCCTGGGACCCTGAAAGGAGAACGCTGGCAGCCTAAGAGGAAGAAATCCACACACAGAACGTCATGCAGGGAACAGATCACCGTGACTGCGATCTGCTGCTGAAAAATCGGCGAGCCTCCAGCTTTGCGGCACAAAATCGCTGCTCGCCTGCAACGCGACCGGAAGATCGGCGTACGGAGCTGGGGAAACGACGCGGTAGCATCGCTGACGGAGGCTGGTGAGATCGCAACCTGTGCTGCGTGGTGTTCGGATCATCGTGCGGCTGGATTTCCGACGCAAGTACCACTGGGCGTCTAAAAACAACACAAGGCCTGCCCAGACCCGAGAGTGCTGACCAGATCGATGCATCGCTCTCCTGCGGAGAGAAGAAACGACGGGCCCCAACCCGACAAAAGGAGAAACAATGCAAGGTCTCGCTCGTGAGTGAAATCGATGCATCGCAAGCCTTTTTTGACGCACACTCGCCCATGCAGGGTTATTTTTGATGCACCCAAGGTACATTTTCACGCTAACAGTGTTAGTGTGTGTTTAAAACTACATGAAGACTCTTTTTGCTTTTTAATTGATAACTAAACTTGTGTATTGTGGATTTTTGTTGTTTTGGTCTTGTTTTGTTTAGATAAATATTCTTTATTTTTCTAAACATGTGTTGCGTCATTTTGTAGTGTTAAATTACTGTGTGTGTTGGTACAAATACTTTGCACCTAGCACTCTCGCCAGTCCCATTCTTCCTGCCGCTGCCTCCCCTGAAGCCCCACCCTCCTCGCACACCCATTGGCCCTTCTCTCCCGCCTCCCAGCAGCTCCACCCTCCCGCCTCCCCCTTTTAATGGTGGCCCCTGCCCACTGGCTCCACCAGCCTGTCCCCGTGCCCCTGACCCCGCCGACTGCTGCCTGGACTGAAGTTCGAGGCCCTCCACCACCCGCAGGCACCCGCCTGCCCCTTATCCCTGGTGCCTAGTGGTAGGCATATCCTGACTGTTTTATAAGTATTTCTTTGTGTTTTCTTCATTGTTCGCTTTTTCGTTTGCGTTTAGTTAAAAAGCTTTTTCAGCTGCCTGCACTGTATATTCTGCCCCATTGTGTATTTTTGCATTGTGTCTCTGCCCCTGTGCCCCCTCTGTAATTCGTTTGCTGGTTAGTGTGTCTGCCCATTTCTGCCAGCTCTCGCCGGTCCCAATCTTCCTGCCGCTGTGTCCCCTGCGGCCCCACCCCCCTTGCACACCATTGCCTCTTCCCTCCCGCCTCCCAGCTGCTCCACCCTCCCACCTCCCCCTCTCAATGGCAGCCGCTGTACAGCCGCGCCAGAGGCAAGCCCGCCTGGCCCTCGCTGCCCGACCCCCATAGGCAACATTACTCCTCCACTAAACTCCGCGCCCTCAACCCAGGTCAGGCCTGCGCCCAAGCCAACTCCAAACACACACACGGACCCTTCACATGTCATACATGCCATTTGTCCTGCACCCCCACAAACACCAACAACACCAACACGCTCCACACCGACTCTAACACGCCACACACCAACTATAACACACCCGCAACAACACTAACACGCCCCACAACAAAACTAACACGCCCCACAAAAACACTAACACACTCCACAACAACACTAACACACCCCACAACAACACCAACACGCTCCACAACAACAGCCCCCGCAACCACCTTAACTGCATACTCCTAAACACCTGCTCCGTACACAAGCACGCCATCAAGCTCTGGGACCTGATTACAACACACTCCCCTGACATCGCCTTCCTCACGGAAACTTGGATGAACCCCTCATCTGAACCCAACATAGCCATCCTAGAAGGCTACAAAATCTCTTGTAGCGACTGTCTAAACAAACCGGGAGGAGGCATCGCCATCATACATAAAAGCACCATCAAGATCACCACCAACACCCATGACACCCTAGATAGCGCAGAACACCTACACTTCCTAATTCACATAAGCGCCAGCACCACCCTCAGAGGAACTCTCATTTACAGACCACCAGAACCTCACCCCCCCCTTCTGCGACGCCATCACTGACACCATCAGCCTCCACGCCCTCACCTCCACAGACTACATCCTACATGGTGACATCAACTTTCACCTGGAAAACCCCCATGAACACAACTCCACTACCCTGCTAGACAACCTCACGAACCTAGGACTCAAACAACTGGTCACCTCGCCCACTCACTCAGCAGGACACACACTAGATGACATTTTCACCTCCAGCAACCACATAACATTCACACACACCACCAAACTCTACTGGACTGTCCACCACAGCATCCACTTCTCCTTCACAAAACCCCCCACCCACTACCGACAGCACACCACACCGTACTGTAAGTGGGACAAGATCCCCACAGAACACCTGCACGCCAAGCTCTCACAAACTCCCCCTCCCACCAAAGACCCCAACATCGCCGCCCACAACCTCACACAATGGATCACAACCTGCGCAGACTCTCTCGCCCCTCTGAAAAGTAACAACACCACCCGCAACATCAAGACCGCCCCCTGGTTCACCACTGAACTTCAAGCCTCCAAGCGTGGATGCCGCAAGACCGAGAAAGCATGGCGACAAGAACCCTCCATAACCAACTTCTCCACCCTCAAAACCAGCATACGCAAACATCACCAACTCATTAGAACCACCAAAAGGGATAGTAACTCACATAACAGCAAGGAACTATTTGCAATCAACAAAGAGCTCACCAAACCCAAATCCTGCAACATCGACCCCACTCACACATAAAACCTATGCAACTCCCTCTCCAACCACTTCCACCTCAAAATTCTTGACATACACAACAGCTTCACACCACCCTCACCCACCATCACCACCACCGACACGACCTACAACACCCCCCCACCCCAACCAACTGCACACCTGGGCCCCTACCAACGATGAAGAAACCGAAATAACCATGAACTCCATCCACTTGGGCTCCCCCATTAACCCCTGCCCCCATCACATCTTCAACAGGGCCAACCCAATCATCGCTCCCCAGCTAGGCTCCGTAATCAACAGCTCCTTTGACACCGCCACCTTCCCAGACTCCTGGAAGCATGCCGAAGTAACCGCACTCCTCAAAAAACCCAAAGCAGACCCGGATGACCTCATAAACTACCGCCCCATTTCTCTTCTCCCCTACCCACCAACCTACGCAAGACCCAGGACCTCCTGACCTTCAGAAAATACCTCAAGACATGGCTTTTTGAACAGTAATCGGCATCCCGTCCCGCTTTGTTCCCCTCCCCCACTCCCCCCCCCCACAGCGCCTTGAGACCCTACCGGGTGAGTAGCATGCTTAATACATTTTTTGATTGATTGATTGTGCAGTGAGTAAAGAGGAGAGCCAAAACAAGACTTGATTTTGAATACCACATTTTGTCTCATCATCTTCTTTCTCACCTTTCACAGTAACAAGAGCTCCATATAAATCCAAGAGGATCAAGGGTGTGGTATCCACGTGGCCCGAAATCAAATCCAATTACTTTTGGATGGTTCCGGTGCAGAACTGTCCAGGTCCCCAATTCCATCGACAGCCTCCGGCTCCAGAGTGGTCTCCACCATGCTCTTAATGGCTGTAGGAGGTGGTACTGCGGATGGTCCTCCACCAGTTTGGTGCGCCTCCCTCATCCGCTCTGCCACCCTTTCTTTGGTCCTGGACCTGAGGTCGTACCACCTTTTGCGGACCTCATCGATGGTGCGATGGCTGACTCCAATCGCATTGATCTTGTTCTTTTTCTGCGTGTCAGGGACACTCATTGCTGCTGTGCCAAACAGGACCTCATGGTGAAGGCAGCACTCCTCAGTCAGGACCTCCAGTTCCTTATCAGAAAACTTCAGTTTCCTCTTCCTTCCTGAAGTGAGTGTTTCCTTGGTCTGAACTGCCATGGCTGTGAGGAACCAGGAAAGATTAGACCCCCACCGGGGTCTCCTTCCCAGCGGTGGAGGGACACCCTTTATGTCCTCAGGGTCAATTTAGCAGAGAGTTCACAAATCAGACGGAGTCACCAACTGGAGGAATAAAGAGAAGTTTATTACATGGATTATAACTCGAGCTAATACAGAGTCCCAGGACAGTCAAGTGACTATCCTACGGAGGCTGCCCCTTCACTCTGGGGCACCCAACCTTATATACACACAAAACTGCTTAGTCAGAGGACAACTCCACCCCTAACGTATTCAAGGTCCTCTGCGGCCTTCAGAATATTTCAGGGATACACGTGTGGTGGGAGAAGGTACAGATGCAGCTGGCAGGAGGTGGCAATGACCTGTACAAACTTGTTCTGGCAGTTACTGATTAAGCACGACAATTCTCGGAACTGTAATTGGAAAAAGTAATATGGCAGCGATAAGCAGATTGCAGCCCAAGGCTGCGAGCACAAGGTCAATCATCAAAGTTCAAGAGGTTTGTCGAGCACATGGCAACATAATAAAGATAAACAGATGCCTAGCAGCTATGGTGTATGATTAACTTTATGTACATTTTCTCAGCTGCAGTAGCTCCTCTCAGGTGGGTGTGCCTCTGGTGTCTGTGCTAGATAGACTCCTCCCAGTTCCATGGGCGGTACTTCCTGGTTCTGATGTCATCACTCAGAACCAGGAAGTGTGTTTTCTTCTTTTTTTTGGCACCCTCCCACAAATTGCAACACAGTTGCAATCTGCGAGTCCGGGCCACACCCTTGTGCAATTTGCGACATCGCAATTTGTGATTTTGCAAATTGCGATGCGACTCTGCACCGAATCGCAAACTGGAATTGTGATTCTTATTTTGATCCCATTTTGCGAGTCGCAAATTGCGAGTCACTCTGACTCGCAATTTGCGAGTCGCAAAAAAAACCAGAGTTTGATACATGTAGCCCATAATCCTTTAATTTCCTTAAGGCTTCGAAGGGACAGAAAAATCTCCACTTCAGAATTGAACCCTGGGACCACAGCACCAAGGTGTACGTATTCCACCCCCTCGGATAGACTGAGAGCTGCACTCAGTTTGGGATTGAAGAAAGCAGCTTCTAATATCTGGCAAACGCCCCACAGGACAGGAAAAAGGAAAACAACTGTTAGGGGGCTGAAAGGCACATCATGCCTAATTTAACCCGACATCGTACAGAGAAGGAAAACCTATACTTACATTATCTATGTCAGGTTCCCTCAAAATAAACACGGGAAGAACACCAATAAAACGGAGACCGTCTCATCAGTGTTGCAATTCTGTATTCCTGTCGCTAAGCTGATCATGGGGCTTGGGAGTCACATTATATTATTTTAGCACATCTATATATAGTTTGAGAAAGTTGTATATCAAATCTCTAAATTCAAATGCTAGTCCAGACTCTTCAACTGTTCTTAGATCATAAAGGTTATATCGAAATCAGCAGGTTGTGTGAGAGCTACTATTTCTAGTGCAATTCTGCCCAGTGAAGGGATCCCTTACACAGCCTTGCCAAATTGATGACATAACCAGTGTTGCCAAAGAATAGAGTCTAAAGTACAATGCCGCTGAATTAACTGAGAGGGAATGTAAAACTAGAATGTAACTAGAAATAGTTCCCTGGAACAGCATTTATTGTAGAACCGAGAGGGCATGAAATTTGGCAGTAGGTGTGAAATGTATGTGTAACTTACTTTGTATGCCTGGAATCACACAGCAAAACATTTTTTCAAAAATATATATATATATATATCTTTAAAAACGTTTTAATTTTTTTTTATATCTAAAACTTTCAATACCTCAATTCAAGAATTAACGTTAGTGTTACAAAGTCAAACATCGAAGATATCCATCAGGACAAAGCCAAATAAACAGGACGTTGGTGTGTTCTGTATCAATCATTTCAAGAACAAAATAAATCTCTTCCATTCCTCAACAGTGTTCAGGCCTTTCCTTATTGAGTCACATTTGTCTATCTATTTACACAGAAGTCTCTGTAGGTTAAATGTAATCTCACTACCTCTAGGCGATGGAGTCACCTTTTTAATTACTTGCCACCGGAGGTCCTCAGATGTATGTTTGCAGTTCCATAAAGTGTTGCACCATAGCTGGCCTCTCCACATGCCATCTTATGCGACTTCTCTGCTGGCTGATTCTTGTCCAGACTTGTTGTGTTGTCTGACCAATATAAATCAAATTACAGGGACACCAAACACAGTAGACCACATTCATTGAGGCACAATTAGTAAGGTGCTATAGAGGGACCTGAATTTTTTCATGAACAAACATTTTATTATTGGACGTAAATTGATAAGCCACACATGATCCACATCTAAAATGACATTTGATTGGATCCAAACCCATTAAGGATGGCAAGGCATGATCCAACGTATGGATTCTGGTGTCCGCATGCACAAGGTGACTTTAAATGTTTCTTCATTTCTTGTAAGCGAACAAAGGCATATCTCTAAAGGGTCCATATTCTTGAGAATGGACCAATGCTTCATAATTTTCACAATGTTGTTGTATGGGGGCAAAATGTTGTGGCACAGACCATTCTGTCTACAGAAGGTCTATTATGAGTCTGTACGATTGTCTCCCTCAGATTATACCAAGCCTTTTTGAAAGAATTCTTAATCAAGGGTCTGGGATATCTTCTTTATAGTAGTTTCTGACTAAGAATCGCTCCCTCCTTAAAGTAATCTCTCTTTAAGGTGTAGTTCATTCGAAGGCGCAGGAATTTGCCAAGAGGTAAGCCATCCTTCAGGGCCCTTGGATGAAAACTTACCATATTGCAATAATGTATTATGCTCTGTTGGTTTTCGATAAAGTGTCACATATAAATGGTTGTCATCATTTTTTATCGGCAGATCCAAAAAAGATATTCTGTGTTTATCTACATTGTGTGTGAATTTAAAAAATGGCTGACAACTGTTAAAGTAGTCCATGAATTATTTAAATGTATCAGTTGTGTCTGTCCAAATCAGGAAAATATCATCTATATACTGTTTCCAACAACGTATATTGTTGTGCAAAGGGTTGCATTCCATGTTAATGACTTTACTCTCTAAATCATCAACATACAAATTTGCCAGATTTGGGGCAAACATTGCTCCCATAGAGGTACCAGAGCATTGTTCATAATAATTGGTTCCAAACATTAAATCATTTCTTGAGGCAATCTCTAGAAACTCAATTACAAAGTCCGACGGGACCAGACACTGGGCAGAACGATTGTCTAAAATGTTCCTGATTACTTCAATGCTGTCTCTTTGTGGGATATTGGTGTGTAAAGATTCAATATCAAGAGTTACTAGAAATTCATAGAGAGGGTTAAATTCAATGCCTTCAATCAGATTAATTTTATATGTCCTATCCCTTACATATGTTTCTAATCGGGGAACAAAGTATTTAATAAAAATGTTGATATACTCCCCTAATGGCTCAAGGACAGAATCACAGCCTGACAAAATTGGTCCCCCTGGCAGATTATCTATGTTTTTATGAATCTTAGGCAATGTATATGGGACAGGGGTCCTCTGGGATTTCTTATTGAGGAACTCAAACTCTTTTTGTGAGAGAATGCCTTGCTCCAGGTCACGCGATGTGACCTCCAAAATGAGGCACTTGATTTCTAATAAGGGATTAAACAGTAGTTTCCTATAATGTCTTTGGTTGCTGAGCTGACGTAGAATTTCAGCTTCATAAGTCTCTCTGTCTTGTATAACTATACCACCTCCTTTGTCAGCTGGTTTAATAATGATAGAGGTGTCTGATTTTAAAGAATGTAATGATTGTATTTCCAACAAGGTAATGTTATATGGAAGAAAAGATCCCTCCGATCTAAGGTCACAAATGTCTTCGATTACCACCTTCTCAAAGGCTTGAATCTCAGGAGGCATCATAGTATTGGCAGGCGTGGAGACCAAAGCTGGTCTCAAATAAGGTGTAGTCAATGAACTAGAAGGACCTTCATCTTGAAAAAAATATTGCAGTCTTATCATCCTGAAAAAGCAATGTAGTTCTGAGTTCAATTTGAAAAAATCAGTAGTTTCAGTCACTATAAAGGAAAGGCCCTTACGTAGAAGGGAAATCTCTCCATGACTCAGAACATGTTGAGATAAATTGAAAATTGGAATAGTGTGTATATTTCCTGAGGTCTCTGATTCTGATGTGACCATATCCTGCACAGGAGTGTTTAGTGACTCCCTGGGCCCCACTTGTAATAATGTCTGTGGGTCATGGTCTCCTCTGATTCCCTCTGTACCCCCGGTCCTCGAAGCGTTCCCCAAAAAAGGTTGCTGATTAGGAACACTGCTGCCTGTACCTTCACCTGGGTCTTCCGAGCTGTCAGAACCCGCTGAGGACTCGGAGAAGGTGACTAGTCTCTGATCCTTATAACTCCCCCAAGTAGTATTTTTTCAAAGGGGCTGTGTTTGGGTGTAGTAATCTTCTACTAAATAAGGACAGGCTTTTTCTTTGGTGAAGTTTTTAATATCCTTCTGTGCTTAATCAGTCTTCTTTTTTTAGCTCATAAGAATTAAACTCCTGAATTGTTTTATTCAGTTTTTCTAGGGCTTGTTTTGCTTCTTCTAAATTGTCACATCCCAATAGTTCCTTCTCTAGCTCTGCTATTTCCTTAAGTTCTTCTTTGCTATGATCAAGTGCAGTCTCTATACCTAGCACCTTCAAATGCATTGAACTTGTGATGCCAATATAGCTAAATCTACCATTGAATGTTTTGTGTTCCTGGAATATCCCAGGGACAGTGCGTACTTGTAAACCCCAGGGAATGATTCCTGCTTTTAGATATTCTGTCAGTACGCATGCATTTAATTCAGTGTGTACATTCTTTTTTTTAATGAGCTTCACATGAATGCTGTCCCCTTTGTCATTTTACCTGAACTCACATGAACATTTGGGTTTGCTGTTATAGCTAGTGAAAATGGTCAGGTCAGGCCAGAGAAGTCACAGTGCCACGCTTCCCGCGAAGAATTAACAGATTAAATTTGTGGTCTGTTATGAGGTCAGAGTGTTGTAGTGTGGCTAACCAGAGAGCTAAAATTAAATAGGCCACAGGATAAGTGCAAGTCACAATCAGTTGGGACTGGTATTTTATATGTAGAAGATATATGGATTATAGGTGGCTAACAGTGAAAAGCAGTGATGTTTTTCAGCAAGGGGTTCCGATTGCCCTGAAATAGGCAATGTGAACACAGCTCTAGTTGTCTATGACGTCACTCAAACCAGAGGCTGTATGGCCCCCAAAATCATTTGCTCCTGGTTTCACCTGCCAGCAGGGGTTGGGGACTGATAGTGGAGCCATACATAACCTGATCTGTCCTTCCTGTTCCAAATGTAGACACAAATACCTGTTCTACTGATACACCTCCGGCCTCCCCTGCCAAAGGTATGCTCTCCAAGGTATACTCTCCACTCTCCTGCGCTGAACTGACAGACTCTCAGAGAGCCCTTTCAGAGCTGCCCGGAATTCCTATATGATATTGCAATAGGGTGAAACAACATAATTGCAGTGAATAACCAGGTTTAATATCTGGTGTGCAAGATAGTGCCTCTCATTGAGAGACGTACATAACAAAGGGGTATGAGAATGTTGCCACTTATCCCTGGATAGGTTCCAGGGGGGAGGGTAATACAGGGGATAAGAGTACATATTGTGTGCTGAAGCAAGAGTGGAATGTCTTGCATGTGAGTTCAGACACGGTCTAGACAGGCTTGTTTTTGGCACACCGGAATTGGGTTAACGTCCCAGGCCAACATCAAGATGAAGGCAGTGGGTGTGGTTAGTTATTATACAATATAATGCTTGGATGCATCTTCAAGCTTAAAATGCATCTATAAAGTTAAGCAAAATTCTCGGTGTCTTTCAATGCTGCCAGGTGGATTGTTGGTGTTGCATGCTGGGTAAGTCCGCAAGGTCATTGCCCATCCTAAGAAGCTGCATGTGGTATTGGAGTGCCCAGTGCCAAATGGTGTGAGCTAACAACGGAAGGGGTAGAGGGTGAGTACTGCCCTGCTTCTGTAGGTAGTACATGGCAGTCATGCTGTCTGTCATAACTAGTACCACTTTGCCCCAGATAAGTGGAGCAAAGGCTCTGATTGCTAGGAGCTCAAGGTAGTTGATGTGGTGCCTCCATTAATGTGGGACTAACACTCCCTGTTCTGTAGTCAGATTGAGGTGTCTCTCCCTTGAGAAACATCTGTGGCAATGATGACTTGCAAAATGGGGTTTAGAAAAGGCCTGCCCTCCAACAGGTTGTTGCTCCACCACTGCACAAAGTGATGTACACTAGCCTTTACCCAGTCTTGGGGCACTTTGCCGATACATGAGGCCATAATACTGAGAAGGTGCATAACATTTCTGAGTGTAAGGTAACAATTTGGCTAAAAAAGAGGTAATACCTACTGAAATGCCTAAACACCAGGCCTTGCTTGTGATTGGAATTGGTGTTGACCCTAGAAAAGGTTTATCTGCAAGGGTAATAGGTGAGAATTGGTAGCCCTGATGGTGAACCAGAGACTGTGGAGGAGGGTGATGGTAATAAGCACTGGGTGTGCAATAAGCAATGGGGCTTGGTTGGGCTGTTGACCAGCCAACTGTCTAGGAAGTGATGGACATGGCTGACTTCCCTCCTTCAGCGTGCAGTGACCATTGCCAGGCATTTAGTGAAGACCCCTGGGGTAGTGGTCATGATGAATTGTAGTACTTTGAACTGGTATTGGTGGCCACTTACCTCGAAGCACAGGTAGTGTCGGTGGGCAGGATGGATGAGGATGTTAAAGTAGCTGTCTAACACTATCATGAAGTCGTCTTGTTGCAGCAGTGGAGTGACATCCTGTAAAATTACTATTTAGAAGTGCTCAGAGAGAATGTACCAACTGAGGGGCCTCAGGTAACGGATGGACTTGAAAGAACCATCTTTCTAGGGGATGAGAAAATAGAGAGTAAACCCCTTTGCCCTTGTGTTGGGGAGTATTGGTTTTATGGTGCCTTTTTCAAAAAGTGCTAGGACCTCTTCCTGTAGGAGTCTGAGATGTTCTCTGTGTTTGTGGGCTGGAATGTTCAGAGGGAAGTGTAAGGGAAGTGGGAGAAGTACTAGGTAGTAGCTGTGGTGAACCACTGCTAGGACCCATTTGTCAGTTGTGATATCCCCCCAGGTGGGAGCAAATCCTGCAGTCTCTCTCGGCAGGTGTTGTGCTTTCGGAGTTGAAAAACAGACCAGGTGGGCCCAAACAAAAGTTTAGAAAACGCATCATATTTGTAGTCCCGGCCATGCACGTCAGAACCCAATGGCAGGAAAAAACAACCTAACATGGAGTCAGTGCCCATGCACCAGCGCCAGCTAAGGAAGTAGTACTATATACTTTGTGACTTGAAAGAGTTGTTAGAAGAAAAAAAGAGGAAGTTGCAAATGTCCGACTACAGCGCTAGCTGGCAGGAGTATGCAGAGAAGGTTTACTTTCCACAACACATGCTAAGAACATTTAATTTTAATGTACAAGTTACTAACCTTCGGTAACGAAATATCTGGTAAAGACATTCTCTAGTTGCACATTTCTTACATTAGAATTTCCCCCAGGCATCAGACTGGATCCGGAGATTTTTCTTCAAGCAATACCCTTGCACATCGGTAGGTGGCATCTGTTGACACCACGGGCGTCGTAGTTGCCGTGATGATGTCGGGAGCAGTATATAGACTCCACCTTCGCGCAGTGATGTCAGTTTCTTTCAACGACTTTCCACGCCAAAACGCAGAGCCGCTATGAAAACTGAGATTGGTGTGCTAGAGCTAAGGACCTGAGAGGGGAATTGATGTCCCTAGAAATCAGTTCGCAAAGGGAGAGGATGGACGGGTAGTAACGAATCTGCAACTAGAATATTTCGCTACCAGATATTTTGTTACCAAAGCTAAGTAACTTGTACATCAGATAGAGACTTCTAGTTGCAGATTCCTTACATTAGAATAGGTACCCAAGCAATGCCATCCTCTGAGGTGGGCTGTGAACTAAGATCATACTAGGAAGTCCTGCAGGACCGAATGCCCAAAGCAGACGTTCTGAGGGACCTGACTGTCCAGGCAGTAGTGTTTAACAAGCGTGTGCAAGCGTGTGCAGGGACGCCCACAAAGCTGCCTGGCAGATATCCAGGACAGGGACTCTGCATGCTAACGCAGTGGAAGCAGCAGTTGTTCTGGTGGAATGAGCATGCAAGCCCTCAGGGGGTTGCTTCTTGGCCAAAACGTAGCACATTTTGATGCACAAAAGCACCCATCGAGAGATGGTATGCTTTTGCACCGCCTTCCCTTTTTTTGCACCCACATAGCCAACAAAGAGTTGATCGTCCACCCGGAAATCTTTAGTACAATTAAGATAGAACACCAAAGCTCTTTTTGGGTCCAGACGGTGGAGTCTCGCCTCCTCATGAGGAGGATGTGGAGGTGCGTAGAAAGTAGGCAGGGTGATGGACTGGCCTACATGAAAAGGCGTAACCACCTTTGGAAGGAAGGAAGCCTTAGTGCGCAACACCACTTTGTCAGGGTGCACAGACAAGTATGGAGGTTTAGACGAAAGGGCTTGAAGATCACTCACCCTGCAAGCAGAGTTGATGGCAACAAGAAAGACAGTTTTGAAGCTGAGGAGACGCAAGGGACAATTGAGCATTGGCTCAAATGGAGTACACATTAAATAAGTAAGAACAAGATTGAGGTCCCACTGAGGCATGATAAACGGAGTGGGAGGAAATAAATGGGTGAGGCCTTTTATGAACTTACTCACAATAGAAGAGTTAAAAAGTGAGGGCTGATCAGGTAAGCTAAGGAAGGCCGAAATGGCAGATAAATACCCTTTAAGGGTGCCCAAAGCATAGCCCTACTGGGCCAAAGAAAGAATGAACAGAAGAACCTCGGATAGAGGGGCAGTGAGGGGATCAACAGATTTGTTGGTGCACCATGCACACAAATTTATTCCAACGACAGGCGTAAACAGTTTTGGTGGAGGAACGCCTGGCTGCCAAGATAACATCGCAGACTGTGGGTGGAAGATCAAAAGTCGTCAACTATCGTCGCTCAATCTCCACGCATGAAGGCGGAGGTTGGACAGGTTCAGGTGAAGAACCGTCCCCTGTTGCTGAGACAGAAGATCCGCCTGAAGAGGCAGTCTGAGTGGAGGAACGATGGACATGCTCAATTTCTCTAGATACCATACTCTCTGTGCCCAGTCCTGAGCCACCAAGATGACTTAGGCCCGGTCGTTCCTGATCTTCTTGAGAACTCTGGGCAGAAGTGGTATAGGAGGAAAGGCGTAAAGGAGGCCGGAGTTCCACTCGAGATGAAAAGCATCTCTAAGCAAGTGCCGCCTTGCCCTGCTAGACCAAGGGATTGGGAAAGAAAGGTTGCACCGGCATGGACTGCACCTGCTGAACCTGCTGGCTAGCAAAGGAAAAAGGACTGTGCCTGCTGTGTCCTGCTCAAGAAGCAGTCTTCTCCTGAGCCCAGTTAAGTCAAAAGACTCCAAGGGTATTTGGCTAACCTCCTCTTCACTGCACTGGGCCACAACAGCTGAAGAAGCCTGCTAGGGTGAGATGGTTTCCTAAATCATCAATCCACCATTTCTCATCACCATGCAGCGTCAGAGATCAGGACCTGAGGCTCAAAGTTTCACCCAAGTCTGTTGGGCCCAGGAGAGTCACTGAAGTGCAGTCTGGTCATCCAGAAGGCAGGTTACTGCTCCAAGAAGGATTACCCAGTGACAGTGATACTGGACGACGAGTAGTCCAGTGCTGACTGGACTTCTGCCAGGCTCAAGAGAACATTGAGGGACATTGATCCTGTGGCCGAGGAGTAGCTGTAGGAGGACGCCATCTACTGCATCGCATCCACAGCATCTTTAGAGCATCTTCAACATCCTGTATCCCTTGCATCAGGATCACTTACAAAGAATTCTAGGGCAAGGAGATTAAGGGGGTCATTCTGACCCTGGCGGCCGGTGGCCGCCAGGGCCACCGACCACGGGAGCACCGCCAACAGGCTGGCGGTGCTCCAACCGAGCATTCTGACCGCGGCGGTTCAGCCGCGGTCAGAAGCGGAAAGTCGGCGGTCTCCCGCCGACTTTCCGCAGCTCGGGGGAATCCTCCATGGCGGCGGAGCGCGCTCCGCCGCCATGGGGATTCAGACACCCCCTACCGCCATCCTGTTCATGGCGGGAAACCCGCCATGAACAGGATGGCGGTAGGGGGTGCCGCGGGGCCCCTGGGGGCCCCTGCAGTGCCCATGCCAATGGCATGGGCACTGCAGGGGCCCCCGTAAGAGGGCCCCGCAAAGTATTTCAGTGTCTGCTATGCAGACACTGAAATACGCGATGGGTGCCACTGCACCCGTCGCACCTTCCCACTACGCCGGCTCAATTCTGAGCCGGCGTCCTCGTGGGAAGGTTGATTTGCCCTGGGCTGGCGGGCGGCCTTTTGGCAGCCGCCCGCCAGCCCAGGGCAAATCTCAGAATCACCGCAGCGGTCTTTCGACCGCGGTGCGGTGTTCTGACGGGGTTACTTTGGCGGGCGGCCTCCGCCGCCCGCCAAAGTAAGAATGAGCCCCTAAGTGCCTGGAATTCACTGGAGACCACTTCTTCTCTGGAGGTAACTGTTTCAGAAGACGTTGTTGGTCCCTCTGACTGGCTCCTGCTGGAGCTGCTCGCCAAAAGAAACTGTCACTACAATACAACTAACCAAAGTTACTTACTCCAAACACCATACAGGCCAAATGAGGACAGACGGGACATTCCAGTCAGCCATCTTATGCTGTATGCCACTTAGCTGTAGCCTTGCTGATCTTGGCCTTGTCTCTCCCGCAAACTGGAATGACTGCCAGCAGACAACAGGCAGACCTGTGCGTTTCTCCAGGTATGGGGGTCGGTAGGATGCCTCCATAGACTAGTATGGGCGGAAGGCCTAACACTGCTATGCTCTCATGTTAGATGCTAGAAGTGTAGGTAGGAATTCTTAGACTTATGATTATGTCAGGATGCTGGGACTGTTTACATCTTTTATTCTAATGATCATAATCATAACCGTATTATGTTTCATCTTCACAATAAATGCCTTTGTACATAGAATGCAGTTGCTACAGTAAAATGTATTGAAACATATCCTGCATTTCTCTGCCTGTTTTCGCATGTGTGAGACCTGTGTAATTAGAGAAAAGGGTCTGATCTGTTCCACCACAACTTCACTGAGGAGTCAGAGTGTCATGCGTTAGGCTACCACAAATCACTTTTACTTCCTAGGGTTGGGTGAGGTGCTGCTAGATAGCTGAGAAGGTCAGGCGGTGGTGCTGCTGCCCAAAACCAAGTAGTCTTACCCCCATGACACCACCAATGTTGGTCAGGCACTAACTTATTGGTTCTCCCGAATATCTTTTTCTCTTACATGCTAAAGGCACCTTAATTACCTTAAACGGAGATGTGGTGTTAGGGGAATAATCACCTCAGCTAAATAGTTAGTACCTATCTTAGGCTGTAGGTTGTTCAAGCTTGAACCTTAAAAGGATTTCCCCAAATTGATGCTTCTATCTCTGAACATAACTATTCTAAACTATGGCAGAACCTCAAAGGATTGCAATTCCAGTAAATATGAGACAACCTCTCACACAACATCTATTAGCTCATGGACTCACTGAAGAGGGTGGGGATGTTACATTTGTGGTAGAGGCACACAACGGGTACAGAACAGAAATATTCTATTCTTGGGTCACTTTTAAAGCAACAGATGGAAATATAGACGCACTTTCCACAATAATACAATAGTAAACATACCTTCATAATAGAGGCCTTATGCATATTTAGAAATGCCACTATCTTACTTCATCTAGATAATCAAGTTTGATCGTTTTCTCGGTGCTCCGCCAGGGCCATTGGGGAGCTCACTAAACCATCCAATCAGTAGTAGCCAGGGGCAGTGTGTACAAAGGGCACGGACTTAATCAACAAAAGTTTATGACCCGCACTTACTGGGAATTCCTATGTTCATGGAAAATAATTGTAATCCCCCATACCTATCACGAGCTGCGGTTCAGCAGGTTATCCGCACCTTTCAGCGAAGGGTAGACACACGCTGATATGTTCAGTGTAGCGCGCATGCAGCCCCAGACACCTAAGGGCATTGCATACCTGTTATTGCTTCATCTTGTGTGGCTGAACGCCACTTGTCCCTCTAACAGTGGGACGACGAGTGCTGGGGGTCGTGTTACTGGCTAACTCGGATGGGTCTCATTCTTAAGGTGTCCAGAGCTGAGGTGCCCCCCTCCCTGTAGAATCCTCCATCTTAGTTTGGAGGACAGGGACCAATAGGGATAGGTTTGAGTCCCACTCCCTAAAGGGAGTAGACACAAGAAGGGTGTAGCCACCCTCAGGGTCAGTAGCCATTGGCTACTGCCCTCTGACCACTGTAATGCCCCTAAATCCAGTATTTAAGGGCTCCCCAGAGCCAAAGTCGTCAGATTCCTGGCCTGACCTCACAAGAAGAAAGAAGAAAGAAGAAGGACTGCTAAGCTGAAGCCCCAGCAGAGAAGAGGGAAGATGAAAACTGACTTGGCCCCAGCCCCACCAGCCTGTCTCGTGCTTCAAAGAACCTGCAAAAGAAAGCAACGCATCCTGCAAGACCAGTAACCTTTGCAAAGCTCCAGAGGACTGCCCTGCATCACAGAGGACCAAGAACTCCCGTGGACAGCGGCCCTGTCCAAGAAGAAACTACATCTAAGGACTCCAGAGCTTTACCGGATGCGGGAGTCCTGACCACTGTGCACCCGACGCCCACGGCCCGTATCCAGGTGGCCCAACTGGCTAGAGAGAATTCCCAGGCGATTCCGAGCAAGTACCCACCCTGGGTTGCCCTCTCCTGCCCCCCACGACACTACCTGCAGTGTGAATCTAGAGGACCCCCCTGGCCACGAAAGCTCCGGACAAAGATATCCGACGCCTAAATGTACAGTGCTTCAGCAGTCCCCAGACCTTGGAGAAACCGACCTCTGGTGCAGCAACATTCAGCAGGCGACCCTCCTACTTGTCCAGCCTATGGTTTTCCAGAACCAACTCCCTGGACCCAGCCTGCAGCATCTAAGTGAAGGCATTGGGAGCTCGACGCTTTCACCCTGCACCCGGCCGCCCCTATGCCACTGAGGGTGTGAGTTTGGTGCCTACTTGTGGCCCCCGCAGTGCTCCTCTAAATCCCCCAGGTCCGCCTTCCGAAGATGAGGGTACTTACCTGCAAGCAGATCTGAAACCAAGTGCCCCCAGTCTCCATAGGAGCCCATGTTAAACTTGCCTCAACTTTGACCTCTGCACCCTACCGGCCCCGTGCTTCTGGTGGTGGGTGTTTAAGGTTAACTTGAACCCCAACCTGTGGACTTCTTAACCCCCAGAGACTGGAACTATAACTGATGTACTTACCTGCAAAACATACTAACTTTTCTTCCCCCCGGGAACTGTTCTGAAAATTGCACTGTCAACTTTTGAAACAGATTATTGCAAGTTATTTAAAAACTGTAGAACTTACCAATTCCAAAGTGGTACTGATACATATCTGAAATACTTATTAATTTATGTACTTACCTGCAATTTGAATCTTGGGGTTCTAGAAATAAATTAACAAAAGTTATTTTTGCTATATAAAACATTGGTCTGGAGTTAAGTCATTGGATGTGTGCTTCTTCTATTGTCTGTGTGTGTACAACAAATGCTATGCACTACCCTCTGATAAGCCTAACTGCTCGACCACACTACCACAAAAGAGAGCATTAGTATTATCTACTTTAGCCTCTGGGGAACCCCTGGACTCTGTGCACACTATATCTCACTTTGATATAGTATATACAGAGCCAGCTCCTACATTGGTTGATCAGCGTTGGGGTCTACAACTTTGCATTTGCTGGACTACTCAGCCAATACCTGATCACACGACTAAATTCAAAAATTGCCTTTAGAAACAGATTTTTGAATTTGGCAATTTTTTCTGAATTTTTAAAAGTCCTGCTAGGGCCTTGGTTAAGTCCCTTTAGAATTTCTTTTTAGATTTAAAAGTTATTTTAAGTTAGGGGTTAGTAACTAGTAGTATTTTTAGTTTCTAAAAAGTAAGCCCAACTTTAGTAACAATAATGAGCAGCTCAGAGGAAATGGTTGTGGAACTCAGCCTCACCCCCTTACCTCCATCCAGGGCTGGGAGAGTTAAGGTCCCTCTGCAAGCTGAAAAATATTAGAACAGGTTCCAACCCTACCAAGGTCAA
Organism: Pleurodeles waltl; assembly: GCF_031143425.1. Classification (NCBI taxonomy): domain Eukaryota; kingdom Metazoa; phylum Chordata; class Amphibia; order Caudata; family Salamandridae; genus Pleurodeles; species Pleurodeles waltl. The sequence continues at coordinate 322,248,091 of NC_090445.1, read as the reverse complement.
GCTCCAGGAGCTCTTGGGAGAGTACACAAGGGACCACCCTACTGAGGAGGAAGACCTCCATTCAGACAGGCAAGATGTTAGAGAGGAGGGGGATGAACGCCGCCCTCCCCACCTAACTAGGGAGATCAGGGTCCCAAGGTACCTATCTCCAAAGATAGTACTCACAGGATCTGGATCTTCCACAGCAGAGTCCAGCTATTCTGGGAACATTGAGGGCAGCCTTAATGAGGACCTCCTTTTAGCAAAGATGGCCAAAAGATTAGCTTTCCAGCCACAACTCCTGGCTGTAGAAAGAGAGAGAGCAGAAATAGGCCTAGCACCCATTAATGATGGCAGCAACATAAATAGGGTCAGAGAGAATACTGATATCCTAAAAATCCCCAAAGGGATTGTCTCAAAATATGAAGAGGATGATTATATCATCAAATGGTTAACAGCTTTTGAGAGAGCTTGTGCAACTAGAAGGCTAAACAGATCTCACTGAGGAGCGCTGCTTTGGGAACTGTTTATTGGTAAGTGTAGGGATAGACTCCTCACACTCACTGGGGCAGATGCTGAATCCTATGACCACATGAAGGCAATTCCTATTGAGGGCTATGGATTGACCACTGAGAAATACAGAATTAGGTTCAGGAGGGCTCACAAAACCTCAAGCCAGTCTTGGGTTGATTTTGTAGACTACTCAGTGAAAACACTAGATGATTGGATAACTGGCAGTGGAGTGCATTACTATGATGTGTTTTATAATTTGTTTTTGAAAGAACATCTTTTAAGTAACTGCTTCAATGACAAGTTGCATCAATATCTAGTAGACCTAGGTCCAATTCCTCTCCAAGAATTTGGAAAAAAGGCAGACCATTGGTTCAAGACAAGGATGACCAAGACTTCCATAGGGGGTGACCAAAAGAAAGGGGTCACAAAGCCTCCCCAAGGGAAGGGTGGTGGGACACCTAAGGACAAAAGCAAAGAGTCTTCACAAGGGCCCCAAAAACCTGCTCAGGAGGGTGGGCCCTGAACCTCTTCACAGTCCACAAGTGGCTACAAGGGTAAAAACTTTGATCCCAAGAAGGCCTGGTGTCACACCTGTAAACAGCATGGACACCAAACTGGAGACTTGGCCTTTCCCAAAACAAATCCCCCTAGCAATGCTCCAGTTAGTACTGGTATTTCCCGTCTCCAGGTGTGATCAACAGTGTGCCCAGAGCAAATCAGGGTCCACACTGAAGCTACTCTAGTCTCTGAGGGTGGGGTGGATGTAGCCACACTAGCTGTCTGGCCACCAAACTGGAAAAATACAGAGAGCATCTCTTAATAAATGGGACAAAAGTATAAGCCCTGAGGGACACAGGTGCCAGTGTCACCATGGTGACAGAGAAACTGGTTTCCCCACAACAGTATTGGCTGGACAAACTTATCCAGTCACCAATGCTGGCAATGTAACTAAAGTCTATCACTTGGCTATGGTGACTTTAGAATGGGGAGGGGTTACTGCCCTGAAACAGGTAGTGGTCTGTTCTGCAATCCCAGAAGAATGCTTGCTAGGGAATGATTTTGTGTTCCCAGGAAGATATCTTATCCCCTGAGGGAACTGAGTCCATTGAGCTGGAGCCTTACAAGGTACAGCTCTTGGGCCCAGAGGGACTCTCAAAGGAACAGCTGTGCCAGGGACAAAAGACTTGTCCCACTCTTACAGGCCTGAGGCAGCAAGCAGCTGCACAGGAAAAGGGAGATGTCAGTGGCTCCCACAGTGTCTATTGGGAAGATGGACTCATTTACACTGAGGCCAGAGACCCCAAACCTGGTGCAACCAGGACAGGGGTAGTGCCTCAAGAGTTTAGGGAGTTTATCCTAACTTTGGCCCATGCCATTCCCTTAGCTGGGCATTTGGGACAAACAAAAACATGGTGTAGGCCTGTCAACCACTTCTAATTACCCAAATGTCCCAGAAGAGGAATGAGTTTTGTAGCTCCTGTGTCAGCTGCCAAGGCAGTGGTAAGGCAAGTGGCCACCCAAAGGCCCCCATAATTCCACTTCCTGTGGTGGGGTTTCCTTTTAAAGGGTTGGTGTGGACATTGTGGGTCCACTTGAGCCACCCACAGTCAACCAACACATACTGGTAGTAGTGGAGCATGCTACCAGATACCCTGAAGCAATACCCCTTAGGTCTACTATAGCTCCTGCAGTAGCCAAGGCCCTGATTGGTATTTTTACCAGAGTGGGGTTTCCTAAGGAGGTGGTTTCTGACAGAGGTAGAAACGTCATGTCAGCTTACCTGAAACACATGTGGAATGAGTGTGGGGTGACTTACAAATCCACCACACATGCCATCCACAAACCAATAGACTTGTTCAGAGATTCAACAAGACATTGAAGGGCATGATCATGGGGCTCCCTGAAAAACTCAGAAGGAGGTGGGATGTCCTCCTGTCATGCCTGCTCTTCGCTCACAGAGAGGTGCCTCAGAAGGGAGTAGGGTTTTCCCCATTTGACTATTTGGCCACCATGTGAGGGGACTACTTGCACTTGTAAAAGAAGACTGGGAGAGACCTCTCAATGAACCTAAACAAGGTGTGGTGGACTGTGTGCTTGGCCTCCGCTCTAGAATGGCTGAGAACATGGTAAAGCCATCCAGAAACCTTGAGGCCAGCCAACAGCCCCAGAAGTTGTGGTATGACCAAAAGGCTGCACTGGTAGAATTCCAGCCAGGACAGAAAGTATGGTTTCTGGAGCCTGTGTCTCCCAGGGCACTCCAGGACAGATGCAGTGACCCTTACCCAATCCTGGAGAAAAAGAGTGAGGTCACCTATTTGGTGGACCTGCGCACTAGCAGGACACCCAAGAGAGTGATCCATGTTATCTGCCTGAAACTCTATAATTATAGGGCAGATATAACCATGCTGATGGTTACTGATGAGGATAAGGAAGGAGAGGGTGAACCTCTCCCTGACCTCCTCTCACATGAACCTAAGGATGGGTCAGTAGATGGAGTTGTCTATACTGACACCCTCTCTGCCCAACAGCAAGCTGACTGCAGGCGAGTCTTACAGCAGTATGCTGCGCTCTTCTCCTTGTTCCCTGGAAAGACTCACCTGTGTACCCATGATGTAGACAAAGGAGACAGTTTTCCTGTCAAAACAAAAATATACAGACAGTCTGACCAAGTCAAAGAAAGCATCAAAGTGGAAGTCCACAAGATGCTGGAGTGGAGTTAGGGGTAGTTGAGCAATCTGACAACCCCAGGGCTAGCCCAGTGGTCTTAGTCCCCAAACCTCACACCAAGGATGACAAGAGAGAGATGAGGTTCTGTGTGGACTATAGAGATCTCAACTCTGTCACTAAGACAAATGCACACCCTATACCCAGAGCAGACAAACTGATTGACAAATTGGGTGCAGCTAATTTCTTAAGTACCTTTGACTTAACTGCAGGGTACTGGCAAATTAAGATGGCACCTGGAGCAAAAAGAAAAGACAGCATTCTCTACACCTGATGAGCATTATCAGTTTACTGTTATGCCCTTTGGCTTAAAGAATGTCCATGCCACTGTGAGTAGCCAATTTCTAGCATGGTTACCCCCATTTTTGGCCTGTTTGTCAGTGTGTTTGACTGTGCCACTGGGATCCTGCTAGCCCGGACCCCAGTGCTCATGGTTTGTGGCCTACTTGTCAGTATGTTTCACTGTTTTGTCAGTATGCTTGACTGTGTCACTGGGATCCTGCTAACCAGGACCCTAGTCCTTATGCTCTCTCTGTTTCCAAATGTGTCACTTCATACTGGTAACCCAGTATTTCATCCCAAATTGGCATACTGGTGCCCTCTTATAAGTCCCTAGTATATGGTACTTAGGTACCCAGGGCATTGGGGTTCCATGGGATCTCTATGGGCTGCAGCATTACTTTTGCCACCCATAGGGAGCCCATGCGAAGGCTTCTACAGCACTGCCATTGCAGCCAGTGTGAAATGGTGCATGCACCATTTCACAGCCTTTAGACTGCACCAGGTCACTTATAAGTCACCTATATGTCAGGCCTCCCAACCCTGAAGGCTGGGTGCAAAGTACCTGTGTGTGAGGGCACCCCTGCACTAGCAGAGGTGCCCCCACGTCATCCAGGGCCATTTTCCCAGACTTTGTGAGTGCGGGGATGCCATTTTACATGGACATAGGTCAATACCTATGTCCAGTTTCACAATGGTAACTCCGAATATGGCCATGTAAGGTGTCTAACAACTGGAAATTGTACCGCAATACTGATTCTAGTATTGGTTGTACAATCTCATGCACTATGGGGGCTCCACAGTGGACCCCCAGTAATGCCATACCAACCTTCTGAGGTTTTCCAGGCAGCCCCAGCTGCTGCCACCTCACAGACAGGTTTCTGTTCTCCTGTTGCCTGAGCAGTTCAGGCCTAGGAAGGCAGAACAAAGGATTTATTTTGGGGTAGAGGTGTTACACCCTCTCCCTTTGGAAATAGGTGTTACAGGCATGGGAGGGGTAGCCTCACAGAGCCTCTGGAAATGCTCTGAAGGCCACAGATAGTGCCCTCCTTGCATAATCCAGTCTACTACCCAGTTCCTGCTCTGGCGTGAAACTGGACAAAGGAAAGGGGAGTGACCACTACCCTGTCCTTCACCACCCCAGGGGTGGTGCTCAGAGCTCCTCCAGGGTGTCCCTGGGTTTTGCCATTTTGGATTCCAAGGTGGTAGGGCACTCTGGGAGCAACTGACTGGCCAGTGCCAGCAGGTGAGGCCAGAGCCCTCCCCTGATAGGTGCTTACCTGTGTAGCTGACTATTCCCCCTTTCAGGGCTATTTAGGGTCTCTCCTCTGGGTTTTTCTTCAGATTCGGATTGCAAGACTCCAGCAGTACTCCCCTGCATCCATTACTTCATCTTCTACTGACGTAACAGCAGTTGAACCTTCCAGGAACTCTACAAACTGCAACAAAGAAGCCAAGATGACTTCTGCAACATTTTAACTTCAGCTCCTGCCAGCAACTGCAACAATTTCCAGGTCGTACACTCTCAGAGGACTGCCTGTCTTCAGCCTGCACCAGAAGAACCAAAGGAATCTCCAGTGGAGTGACGGAGTCACTTCCTTGCTTCAGCAGGCACCTCTCTGCAGCAACAACCGGTGGTGTGGGTCCCCTCTCGAGAGGACGAGTGTGGATCCAGCAACACAGGTGGTGGACTAAAGTGACCCCGACAGACCCAAAGTCCAGCTGTACAACTTTGTCGGAGGTAAGAGCTTGCCTCCCCACGCAAGACAGTACCCCCGTGCACCAGGTGACTTGCAGTTGCCAAGGCTTGTGTGTGACCTTCCAAGAAGTTCTTCATGCACAGCTGAGCTTAGGCCCCCAGCACTCCATCCTGCGACGCACAGATTCCTGAGTGGTTCTCTGGCAGCGTGGGATCCCTTTGTGTCGTGCTGCATGGGCCTCAATTTGCACCTTTTTTGTCCCAGTGCTGTGGGACTCCTGTGCGCACTGCCTGGTCTTCTGAGGGCTCTCTGAGTTGCTGAGTACCCCCTCTGTTTCCCCCTACTGGGTAGAGGCCACCACGTCCCTCCTGGTCCCAGACAGTGCCATTTTCCTCCAACCGTGAGTTTTGTGTGTGCCAAGGCTTGTTGTCGGAATCCAGCGACACAAACCAGACTGCAGTCATCCAACCAGCGTGGGACATCTTGTGCAGCAACCAGGAACCCGAATCTGTCTTCTTGGGTGCATAACTGACTTTGTCTTCTCACCAGTGGTTCTTCTTTTGCACCTTCATCCCGGTTAGCAGGGACTCCTGTTCTCCCTGGACTCTTAAGTGCTTCTGGGACTTGGTACCCTTCTTGCACAGGTCTTCAGGTCCAGGAATCCATTGTTAGTGTCTTGCAGTCTCTTCTGGTTCTTACATAATCTTCTATCACAACTTCTTGTGTGTTTCAGGAAACTTACTCTGATTTACTCCCGTTTTCCTGGGCTCTGGGATGGGTTCTATTTCTTACCTTCGGTGTTTTCTTACACTCCCAGCGCCCCTCTACACACTACACTTGCCTTGGTGGGGAACCGACTTTCGCATTCCACTATTTTAGTATATGGTTTGTGTTCCTCCTAGGCCCATTGCAACCTATTGTGATTTTCACTATTTGCACTGTTTTCTAACTGTTTTTACAGCTATTGCTGCATTCTAGTGTATATACTGTGTATATTACTTTCCTCCTAAGGGAGCATAGTCTGTAAGGTATTTTTGGCATTGTGTCACTAAAAATAAAGTACCTTTATTTGTGTAACACTGAGTATTTTATTTCATGTGTGTAAGCACTGTGTGGCTACAGTGGTATTGCATGAACTTTGCAGGTCTCCTAGATAAGCCTTGGCTGCTCAGCTACATCTACCCCTAGACAGCCTGGCTTCTAGACACTGACTACATTTCACTAATAAGGGATAGCTGGACCTGGTATAAGGTGTAAGTACCTTTGGTACCCACTACAAACCAGGCCAGCCTCCTACAGGCAGGTGGCAGTGTATTTAAAGTTTGGACATGCGCTGTTTAAGTTTAACATGTCCAGGTAGTAAAAAACTGGTTAATTTGTTTTTCACTATTGCAAGGCCTATCTCTCCCATAGAATAGCACTGGGGTTGTCTTAAAACATCGTTTAAGTATAACTTGGAAATGGTAAGAGAGAGAAATATGGAGTTTGGTGCCCCGGGACTCACAAATTAAAATCACAACTTATGGTGAAGCCGGATTTTAAACTGTAAGTCTGAAAATGCCACTTTTAGAAAGCAGGCATTTTCTCACTTTAACCATTCTGTGCCTCTGCCTGGCTCTGAATACATGTCTGGGGTAGGCGACAGCAGGGCTTTGTGCATTCCCACTAGACAGTCACACACAAAGGGAGCATACTGATGGCTCATCATCAGACTGATGGGTCCTCCTGGGCTAGGTGGGAGGGAGGGGCTGACACTTACTTCTGAATAGGGCTGTGTCTTTCCTCACACAAGGGGGTGCATTACCCCCTGCATAGTGTCTGGAGTCGGGAAAGACATGAAAGGGACCCTAAAGACTTCAAAGGAAGGTCTGGAAGTTTCCCCAACCTTCTAGAACCTAAGCACCAAAGTATAAATGCTGGCCCTCAAACCCCACCAAATCAGCATTCTACTGGGACAAAAACACCCTTTCAGGAAGGACTGCTGTGCTGTCAGGAGGGACAGCCACTCTGAACTGCACTGCTGTGTTGGCCTTCCTCTGTGGAGTGCTTGACTGTAGGAGGAACTGCCACCTTGCTTCTGCTCTGTTGTGTTGGCCTGCTGCTTCTACCCAGCAGGGACTGGACTCGCCCCTCTGAGCGTGCGCCAAGAATCTCCAAGGGCTTGTTGGCTTGCCTCTGTTTCCCGCAGAGGTCTCTGGGACATCAAAGACCTCTTCAAGTTCACTGGTGACATTAACTTTATCAGCCCAGAAGCACTTTCATGCCAGGGAGAACGCCGAGCTAACTACTGGTTTTCTTTGTGTGTCAAAGTCCCCCAGGGCTACTAGTTCGGGACGACTTATGGGTGCTGCAGCTGCCTGTACTGGAGAACGTGGGCCCAAGTGGGAGGCCGCCATGTACATGATCGCTAAGTTTGGCATTCAGTCCCCCCCGCCTTCCTGAGACTGTGCTGGAGCACCTGTCTCCCTGTTAGTGGTGCAGGCCCCAAGGAGTGAAGCCCACTGGTGACAGAGCTGCCAAGCCCCAGCATGGTGTTGAGCCCACCAACAGTCAGGCGTCACATTCCCACCGGCTGCAGCCACCGGAATGCCCAAGACTCAACTCTGGGGCTGTGAAGGAGTCTCTCCGCCTCTGCTCACGAGGCTGCAATGGTGTCTTCTTCACTCTCAACCACCAGGATGGTCACAGAGGGAACCACGCTGTGAACCCCTTGATAGAAGCACCTCTCAATTTCCTCCACTTCCTCTACTTTGGACTCGGGCATTCTTGACAACAGTCTGCTCTGATTTAGGTAGTGAACAACAATCACCTCACATCATTGTTACAGAGGCCACGGGTGACTCGAGAGAACCGCTCCCCCGTTTCCCTGTACTCACTCCAGGACACTGACCTAACAACTTGGGAACTGCTACGTGAGTGGAGGGATTCCTGGCACATTAAAACTCAAAACATATTTCTCTTGTCATCTAATATATGGTTTAACTTGTGATAAACTGTTTGGATTTTTGTTGTTTTGGTCTTAAGTTAATAAGATAAATATTTGCTAGTTTACTGACCTTGTGGTGTCTGTCACTGAGTTACCGTTATTAGGGTTGCACACAAACTTTGCACATTGCCTCTTAAGTTAAGCCTGACTGCTCTGTGCCAAGTAATCAGAGGGTGAGCACAGGAGTGTAACTGGACATTCCCTGACAGGATTGTGGTCCATACTTGGACAGGGTGCAAACCTCTGCCAACTAGAGACCCAATTTCTAACAACCACTTTATCATCCCTTGAGCATAGGAAAGAATTGGAGAGAACGTTCTGTTTTGGAAAGCACCTCAACCAAAAAAATCATCATCCACTAGGGTGACATAAATTTCCAACTTGTGGTAGGTGGCTGCAAGTTGAATAACGCTATGGTACACCATTGTGTCATCTGGCGGGAAGGCTCTGATGGGAACATGGTCTAGGTCTGAATCACCCTGAGAATCTACATCATAATACTCTCAAAGATCATCAGTGGGATGCGAGTGAACCATGGCAAAGTCCTTAGCTGCACTGCAGGGTCTATGGCTGCCTGAATTGGACTCCTGTGACCCCTGAGGGGAAGTCATTGGAAATGAGAGAGGAGGTGACAGTGAGGAAGGAGGAAGAGAAGTTGGAGGTGGTGGTGGAACTGAAGGTATTGCCCTTAGGCATTTTGGAGAGCAATGGAGAGGCAGAAGTGTCTGCAGGTGGAACATCTTCGAAGGCAAGACTGTGTTTTTAGGCAGTCTTTTCCAAAGTGGAGATCTTGCCTGTGCGCAAATGGATGAGGATAGGCCTTTCTTCGGAGTAGGCTGTTGACTGCTTCGGAGCCAACAGTAGTTTTGGTGTCAACAGAGGAGTCAGATTCGAAAGTTTGGCACCAAAACATACTTTTGGACTTGAGGGGCATTGCGGCTCAAGGGCCCTCGAAGAATATCTCATCTGCCCCAAGGCTTTGCTTCGGTGTGGAACAGGGCCCTACGGTGATGGTGCACTTGAAGGTGACTGGGGTTTAGGCACAGGCTTGATGCCTGTCCTCCAGAAGGGGGGTGCTCGGCTGCGATACGTGGCCATGTATGGAATGTGAAAGAGGCTTTGATGTCAACTGTACTCACGTGAGGCATGGTTGTCAGGTGAGGTCAGAGGTCGACAGACACAGATGGAACGTCCTTAGGTGCCCTTTATCTCTTCCTGAAGTTCTTCCTCCTCAGGCTCTGAGAGGTAGGAGCTGATGATCTCGGGACTAGTGGACCACAAGGTCAGGTGACTCACCCGGTTCTTCTTCTTCAGCGCTGAGTGGGTCCACCTCACTAAAGATGTCTGGCATTTTTGGATAGGACTTGTATATTCTGCCCATTGTATGTCTCGTCACTGATGCAGAGTTTTTCTTCTTCTGAATGCCGAGCAAGAATCATACCACCTCTCATCATTCTTCAGCAGGAGGCACAAGTTACAGGCAGTGTGGAGATTGATTCATGGGTATTTGGAATTACTGTGCAGGCATCTTCAGCAGGGCATGCATTCCATTACCTCCTCATTCTCAGAAGACGGGCAGACGCAGAGCCCCAAAGGGCTTTGAGTGCTGAGTGGCCAGTTGCTTGATGATGATGAGCTCAAGAAGTAGAGTGGGCACTGTGAGAAGTGAAAAGGTGTCGAAAATATTCTCGGTGATGGGAAGGAAGACAACGAGCTCCGGGGTTGTGATGGGGAACTTCAAATTTGTCAAAACCGGGGGCAATGTTGATTAATGTTTAAACCCGATGGCAGAGAAAAACAATCTAACAAGTTGGTGCCCATCCGCATTCGCAACCAGAGGAGTCACTAAGACCAGGTGACTTTAAAGACTTCTTTGATGAAAAACAAGTTGCAAAAGTCTGAGCCCAACACTAGATGGCAAGAGAATGGAAAGCAAGTTTATCTACAGCCAGACATGCTACAAACACAATGTTTCTATTGGTTTTTCCATCATGAGGGAGCATTTTCTTTCCGTAAAAGGTAAGCAACAGCTGTTAAATTACTATGGCATCCATTGGAACCTTCTTACCTGGGCTTACACACCATCATCATGCTGGCATTGTTATGTCAGGGCCTTCCATACCCCGTCAATCATGCAGTAAAGTCGTATGACACAAGCAGTTTTACAGCTAAACTCATATTCAAAAGTAAACCAGAGCAGGTAGAAATATATTAGGAAATTATATTTCCACACATTTTGCAACACTCTAATCATTTCCAATATGTCCATTTTGCATCACGTGCCAATAACATTAAGATTGTTCACATTATACAAAATACAGTAAATCTGTAATGGTTTTAGGTTTAAATGAAAACAGTGCCACACATCAGAGTTGCTTCTACCACGTACGAATCGCACAAAGTAAAAATAATTTGTCATTATCTAAAACGTTGTACCCATTTCACTTCCGGAGTAAGACACCATGTGCCTTATTTTTCCCTGTTGCTCCTTTATTTTCACATATTTAATTTGCAAAGGGATAAATGTTTTGTTTTACATTTGTTAAAAAGCCATCACATATTGTGGCCACATTCTTCCACAATTCCCTGTACCCCAGAAAGTGTATCACAAGTTGAAAGTTAGATGATGACCTCACATTACGGTTAGCAGTTTGGCAGGTAAACTGATCACCATGTTAACCCAATTAGCAGCAGTCAGAAAGTAAAAGATGCCAGAAAATACGGAAAAAAAGCCTCTGTTACTGTTCATCTGAGCACCTTCAGTGATACCAGGCAATGGTGGAGCGCCGCCAGCATCCCTAGTTCCAGCGCCACTGCTTTGGTTCTGGATTGCAGGTCAGGCCCACTGGCTAGAACTTGCTGGCAGAGAGGGTGAGGACCCACTTGGGGATGCAGATGAACCCTGGGATGAAGCGAGCTAGCCAGGCGAGGGAGGGGACCATGGAGAGTACATAGCGCAGTGAGGTGTAGTTCGTGATTTGCCGGTCTGCAGACGAGAGAAAAGGTAAACGAGAGAGGGTGAATATAGGCCACCAACATCTCCTGACAAAGACACGACAGTACAGAGGTGCGCTCAAGGCGACGCATGTGCTAAAGAGCAGTGTCTACAATTAGGTAAAGGGCCGACTATCCTAAGAACGAAAGAGGCGTCACAAGATGTACTAAGTTAATATACAAAATAACTTACTTTCTTACATATTTAGAAGATACAACCATTGTGTGTACATAATCGCCCTTTCTTCTCACGTCTCATTTCCTTCCTTCAAGCAATAACTGCTTCTTCACACGACCGTAAACCCATACCCAACAACGCAGCACCTAAATTGGTCCCCAATACTCTTCAAATGCCTCCTATCTCCAACCAATAACAGCCTTCCCACTTGGACAAAAACTCCATAGGGACAATTTCTCTCATTCATTCTCACTCCCTATGTCCCTCACTCTTCCTGCCTGATGGTTTTAAATCCTGTTGTCACTGTATTCTGCCACATCATTTTACCGTTTCTTCTACCTTTTCACTCCCTCCCTTGTATCACACAAGCACTCCTCACACTCCTATACGATACTCACAGCCTCTTTACCAACCAGGTGACACCTCACACTCACCCACTCCAAAAACACATTCCTTCTTGTCCTCACCTGACCCCAGCGCACCCATCTCTTGCTCCCCTGCACACCCTTCTGGAGCCGATAACCTACCTCCCCCCCCATTCTCACCTAGCCCTGTGCCGGCCAATACCAGACTGACTGCACACCTATCTATTGTCTCTTCTACTATTTCTCAGCAATTTACTTCTACCCACTCCCATGCGCATCACTAACAACCTTTGGGTTCTTTTGGTCTCTGAAGCCCACCCTTCGCCCCCACAATTTTTTTTAAAAAATCAACCATTGGCAGGCGGTGAAAAAGAAATAAACAAGGCTCTAATCGTGCAGCGCCTTCCTCAACTGCTTGCACCTACCCATTACTTCTTATCCAAAAGCTGTGACAGTCACCAGCGCCCTCTACCGTGCACCATACTACATCAGACACGCCGAGGCGTATTGCAGTAACTGAGGACAGGCTAGGTAAACCGGAAGTGCATAAACCGCTCAAATCTATTAAGGCACTGCCACCAGGCAGATGAGGATGAGAACCCAAAAATGGAAGGATTCCTAAAACAGCAGTTCGCCATCTTTGTGGCAGGAAAATCAAGAGAAAGGAAGTAACTAATCTGTGTACTGCCAGCGTACATATACTCCCTGCTGAAGGAGTAGTTTCACCAGGGGACCAATGTACATATTAAATAGCAGAGGCGAGACATCCCTCTGAGGTGTCGCAGTTTAGATGTCTTACTACTGGAATAAAAGGGAAAGGTATAAGGATTATACCCAAGCTCTCGAAAAGGAATTGAACCGTTTTAGAACTTCATCTGAAAACCCCATCTATCCAATGGTTTTCATTAGTATGAGTATAAGTGGTTGACGAAGACAAATGAAGCGGACAGATCCAAATAAAGCAATGCACCAACACCACACTGTCCCCTAATCTGCAGAGGTTGTAGAGTATAGAAAACACCACAACCTTCTTTCTGTGATTTAGTCTAAATCCTGTCTAAGAGCATCAAACAATCTGTTTTTTTTCCAGAAAAATTGTTTAATTTGCTCAAGACATTTTTTGAGTAATTTGCCTAAATAAGGTAACAAGTAAACAGGTTGAGCATTACTATGGTTCTCCACGTTAAACAATGTTTTTTCCAACAATGGTTTTATCGCTGTTAGTCTCCAGTCCTCTGGATCTGTACCTTCGGCGAGGGAAGACTGGGAGCATAACCGAGGTCATCGCTCTGGTAAGTTCACGAAAGTTTCATCCCTCTTTCAGTAAATACATCAGTTGTAGAGCCAGAGGAACGGGTTTCTAGAGTTTCCATCCACTGAATTTGAGTAATGGGTGCAAATATTGAGAGACGGGTTAGAGGATTTGGAGAAGAGCACTTTAAATGTATGTTCTCTGGAGAAGAAATTTCCTCAATGAGAATCACAGCTCTATTTTCTCGGATCCTGCACTGGAAAATGAGGTTACTTCATCACAAAGTTCCCTAGAAGGATGGAACAGGGATGCGTGGAAGACCATGGATATTAGAGTTCTGCCACAATGAAAAAGAGTTTTTGGAGAGATTTGAGGCAGATGTATTTTGGTCAGAGAAATAGATTTTCTTTCCTCCTTTATTTTGTTTTTGAATCTAGCAATATGATTGCTACAGTAGCACCTAAGTTCTGGGGAAAAACGTACCTGACATTTTCTTTTAGTTAAGTGAACCTTAAATTTCACAGCTTTTGTTCAGGAGAGAACAATTACGTGTCTCATCTCTTTGAAGTTCTTTATTCCTGCCTGAGATAAGCATCATTTTATCTAGGGCAGTAGTAATGCCACTGTTGAGAAGAATAAGTAGTCAGATCGTTACCATAAAGGTTTCCACATCATCTGGTGGGAAAGGAATGCCCCCTGAACGGTAAAGGTACCCTTATGCCCTGAGTGATGTGACTCGTGTGAAACTGGTGTTCTGACTTTTTTTTTTGGCATGCTAATCTTGCATCTGCATTGAGGCTTAGGCCTGTCCATGGAGACTCTAAGGTACAGAACCTGCTCTGTGACCTGGATGGGCACAACAAGTGGGCCGTTTTTATTATTACATTGTGCCTATATTTACCATGTTCTGGATTGCTAAAGTAGTGGTGGCAGCTTACCAATTTTGGTAAATTTATAATACTGTTTCAGGAGGAACGTAGCCTACAGACCCAACTTCGATAAAGTTCTGCTTTGATGCAACACCCATACCCTTACGCTGACATCTTGCATACAAGGTCAAGGAAGTGTGTGTAAAGAATGCATGGTAACAAGACTCCATGATGTAGTAAGAGTCTGATTGCTCGGACTAGAGGGATCCCTTTTGCATAAGTTCATGTCTGAAATGGCACAAGATAGAAGGTGGGATATTGCTTTCCCAAACAATGGAAGTGTACTGTGAGCATTCCTAGAGCTAAAGAGACCAATCCAGACACTGAAGAGTGCGGGGATGGAGAAAGGACTACCCTTAGAACTTTTATAATGACCTTTTAGCAGGGGATTGCTAATTAGTTTTCCCTGAGCACTGCCATCTGGTTGACAGTAAGTGCTGGAGGAGAGATGAGGCAGAGTCAGCATATTCCATTCTTAACAATGAGGGTGTTTCCAGAAAGGGTCTGCTCTTTTGTGGTCCTTCGCTACTGCTAAATCAGGAAGGCGACATGCAGAGTCTTCACACTTCATTATGCCCATGTTTTGGATACTCCTGCTTGATACTAGCATCATCACAAACTGTTGGGAGAGCTATCACCTTGCATAAAGACTATGGGCTTCATTTCGAGTCTGGCAGTCCATGGACCACCAGACTCGCGGTGGCGCTCGGATCGCTGCCGACAGCGGCGATCCGACCACCATATCATGGCCGTGGTCTGACCGCCAGTGGCGGCGGTCTCAATTCTCCAGGGCAGTGGTGCAAGCAGCGCTGCCCTCCTGATTAGGAGACGTGTTTCCACCAGCCTTTGCATGGAGGTGGGACCACTTGGCATAAGGAGTGCAGGGGCCACATGGACAGCCCCGTCGCACTTTTCACTGCCCGAATTACGGGCAGTGAAAAGCGTGACGGGTGCTGCTGCACCTGACGCACTGCAACATTACGAACCAGAGTCAATGCTGTGGTGAGTATTCCGCTGGGCCAGCGGGCAGGAACACTGGCCCAGTGAAATATACAAAATAGGGCCGGCAGGCAGAAAACCGGAGTGGCGGTTTCCCGTCCTAAAGAGTTTGGCGGGCAGCCTCTGCGCCCACCAAACTCTTAATAAGGCCCTATGTCTGCACTGAGTCAGAAAATTAAATTTGAAAAGGAACTGCCCCAAACGTTAGAGAGTAGATCAATATCACCTGTCTGGAAAATAAGTATAAAGGTAAAACCCAAACCACCACACTTTGTTCACAGTCCCAAAAGAACTGCTGTGATCCAGGGCTGGAGTGTGCATGTCAGCCAGTCTCCCAGAGGTATCGGAACATCACCTGAAGTCTCTGGAGTGGGTAACATGTGTCCATAAAATTAAAGTCAATGAGACTGCATCTCAACATGTAACAACTGCCAGTGTGAAATCTTTAACTCTGAATCAGAACAAAATTACCTACAAGTTATCCAACATGGCATTTGCTAGACACTGCAGATATGGTGAGAACCATATGAGTTGTGTTAAGCCATTGTAGATACTGTGAGGAATGTCATTCTTGGCTAAGCCATGTAGATGTAATTGTAAGACACTGTACCTGAAGAACAAGTTACTTTACCTTGGTGATGCTTTCTGGTGGAAACTCTAACCATCCTATGCTTTGCTACTATACCAGTCAGATTCCTTATCAGAATTTCTCACAATGCCAGAATGGAGACAGAAGATTTTTCAGCATAGCCCCTGTGAACTGGTAGGTGTTGTTGTGGGGCTTTGTGTTGATCCCGCTCCTTCTTGGATGTCTGGAGTCAAATATAAGCACTATCCAAGAGCACCGGTCAGTCTCTTCCTTGAAACAGTCAGGCAGGCCTGTAATTTGGGACCTTTTTAGTTGGAAAAGAGGCCATTCCACAGAATGGGGAGGCAGGAGTGGGGTAAAGAATCTTCAGTTAGATAGAGTATCCAACAAAAAGAGTGTTACCGAAGGTAAGTAACTTCTTATGGATACTTTTAACTGCAGATTTCTCATCTTGAAATAGATACCAAAGCTGCAGAATGACTCAGACCAAAAGGTCCTACAGGACCGAACAGCCAAAATGCCCTTTCCGTCAGGCCTGGCTGTCATAGCGCTTGTGTTGCAGCCTGATATATACACAGAACAGGCACTCTTCGTGCCAGCTAGTGGTAACAGCCTTGGCCCTTGTGGTATGGGTCCTCAAGCCATCTGGAGGCTGCTCCTTGGCCAGAGCATAGCAGATCGTAATGAAGTGGACTATCCACCTGCATAAAGTCCTCTTTTGCACTACCTTGACTTTGTTTGCCCCAGAGAACCCCACAAAGAGCTGAATTTCCACCTGATGTTTTTTGGTACGGTTGATGTAAAAACACAGTGCTCTTCTGGGGTCCAAATGATGGATTATCTCATTTTCTTTCAAGGGTAAAGGTGAAACAAAGAATGTCAGAAGTGCGATGAAATGTGCAACAAGAAAGGGAGTCACAACCTATGGTAGAAATACCACGCTAGACCATAGCACCAGTTTTACAGGGAAGAGTGTGGTGTAGGGCAGCTGGGCAGACAGAGCTTGAAGCTCACTCAGCGATAAGTTGAGTTTATCAGGATGAGAGGGACAGTCTTTAGAGGTGGTGAGGGCAGCTGTGCTTTGGCTCAAAAGCTGTGCATGTGAGAA
Source organism: Pleurodeles waltl (assembly GCF_031143425.1). Taxonomy (NCBI): domain Eukaryota; kingdom Metazoa; phylum Chordata; class Amphibia; order Caudata; family Salamandridae; genus Pleurodeles; species Pleurodeles waltl. Next base: position 322,231,496 of record NC_090445.1, on the reverse strand, counting down.
AAGTAAGGAACAAATTAAGGTCTCACTTAGGCATCACAAAGGGTGTAGGAGGAAACATGTGGATTGAGACCTTTTAGCAATCTCATCACAACAGGTAGTTTAAACAAGAACGATTGGTCTGGTAATTGCAACCTTTAACCATGCCCACTGCAAGTCCTTGCAGAGCTAATGTCAGACAAGTCTTTACTAATAAACTATATCAGATGCACTAACCTGATGTCCACTGACCCAGCCGGAGCAATGCACAGATGAAGTTACCACCAATGCCCTAACTCTGCTCTCCATAATGAGCATAATCAACACTTTATCCCAGGAGAATGCAGAGGAGAAGGGGATAATAGTGGCTTCATGAGCTACTATACAGCTGTACAGGTGTGACGATTCATTCTGTTACATTGCAGCTACTTTCTAATTTCTCTCCGTTTATACTCATATAAGATGAGCCTCTTCCAGTTTAAATATTCTACAAAAAATAAATTACAGTCCTGGCTACTCGGTCAACCAAAGTCAGACAACAACTTAACCTCATATTAGACAGCCTTTAATATACATTCACACACAATCATGACCGTACCATGTGAATTAGTGCCTCATTTTTTCTTTCGTTACTCTGGTTTGCAGTTTTGGAGAAGTCTCAATATCTCTCTAGAGTAATTAGTATGAGTAAACTTCCTTGTCATCTTGTGGTTTTAGGACCTTATTAAACTACATAAGGTTATTATACTATTTTTTTTAAATCTTGATTCCTGTTAGTTAACCAAAATAATGTTCAATATTTTTTTCTTCTCAAGAGCATGTTCTATTTTCAAACAAGCACTTGCTTATTTTTTCACATGTGATGACCACAGCAAATGAGACTGTCTCTCCCATTGAGGGATCAAGGAGAACTCAGTCGCATTGTCAGAATCTGATCCAAAAAATCGTTGGGGCTTTGGAAGGCGGTTCCTATGTGAAGGTGGCATTTTTAGGTGAACAAGGGCCAGTTGTGTCAGGACTATTCCAAGATGAGACCTCAGTCGAGCGAGATTCGGTTTGGAGTCAGACAGGGCAATAGGACTGTCCTCCACCTCCACTGTTGGTGCCAGTGTTGACATTGTAGGAAGTGGAGTGGATGGTGGTGCAAGATGTGGAGTTTGCTCCAAAGTCAGAGCTAAAGCTGAAGTGGGTTCGGGAAGCACAGACAGTGCTGAGGGCGGACCCCCTGGTGAACGGAGGGCTCTGCAGATGCTAGGGGCCAGGATGTATGCTAGAGGGAGCCAGTAGACTGATAGCAGCTGTCAGTTTCAGGCTGAGCAATGTTGACGCAGAGCCGCATAATGCCATCTACCGGTGCACAGGGACTATGCTGACAACAGAATCATCAATACTGTGTGTAATATAACATCTTGCTCTGATATTAAAGTACTTCTCTTTTTATTAATACAAACACTGGGCTGGACAGTTAGTTATTGTATCTGTTGTTTAACTGTTTGAGCTCAGAGTCTCTGCTTCTTGCAATACCTCTGTGAAAAGCCTTTGACTGCTCACCCTCGCTACCCTCAAAGTCAAGTGTACAAAGGATGTCCTCTGCCTAAGTTTAAGAGCCCTATTAGGACAGATACCAGAGGCAAACAACTCCAGACCCCGCTGCTGTGGCCCCTTAGCGTCTGTCTGCTTTGTGCCCCCTCTCAAAACAGCATCCAACAATATCTATTACCTTCTTTATTGCCAACCTACTGAGGAGGAATTCAAAGCTTTACACTCCTGTCTCGTACACTTGAAAGCTGCCACTTTGGTTAGTTTAAGACTAGGCGATGGTCCAGATCATAACTGGAATGTAGGTCAGCAATCTTAAGTCTGTGTTCAACCACCAATCTGGCATTACATAGCATTGACCTGAGTTTAGAGTCATGATCTTACTTCAGTTGGGATGAGGAGAAAACTCTTTTAAATGTATTCAGCTGATAAAGACTGACTGTATGGACAGCTTGAATTACTTCACAGGACAAACTCCATTGTTACAAGTATACAGACCACCACCGTACAGTGGAGGCTTCACAGAACACATTTACTGCCATATCTGACAACACCATTCAACCTAGCCAATTGTGCATCCATGAAGACCAGCACATTTTGTTAACTGACCATCATTGACACAGCCAAGAACCATTATTGCAAATCTGGAAGCTCTCAACCTGTGCCAACTACTCACTTGAGATACACACACAACAGGCCACACTTTGGATGTCAGCCATGTCCCACCTGGAATCATTAAAATCACAGGGAATTAATCCATCTGCTGGAGTGTCCAACATCTCATCTTTTTCATCTACAAGGACCCACCATAGCAACATAACATTGATATCTACCACTTATGGACATTAGAACAAACTCAGCCTCGCAAAACTCAAATTTCACCCGTCTGAGCACAAAAAAGCACTATATAAAACATTCAACAAGCTGATGCGCCACAAAACAGTTACATAACCTAAACAACACTGGAAAATACCATGGTTAAAGAAGGAATAATGATAAATAAATCACAACTGGCTGTACTTCAATGACAGTGGTAGAAATCAAGAAATATATTCAACAAAATTCATTCAGCTCCACAGACCCATAAGGATGTACAAAGCTACTATCAGCAAGCTAAAACTTACTACTTAAACAGAATCTCCAGTGCCAAATGCCCACAAGGGAGTGCCACAAAATTCCCTCAGAATTGCAAAACCCAAATGCACTTCGTTAAATAAAAAATCTCTTCAATTTCAAGACTTCTGTAACTCCATAGCAAATGATGGTACTTCATCTTGCTGAAAAATCACGAGGCTCTGAGCTCATTGAGTCCAAGATAAGGTGGATTACTCTGAAGAAAAATCACCTTATCACCTTATACTTGGCTCATCCTAGGAACTCGTAGCTTCAGGATTTCATGAACTGATGAATGTCTCTGATTCACTGACGAGAGAACCTTGGAGTACCACCAAGAACATCAACAGAAATGAGAAATACTGGAGTGGTTCCAACCTTTCCATGGCTCTGCAAGTAAACCAAGTTACACAAAGCACCTTTCACACCATGTGCACCATAGTATGAATTTTTTCTCATCTTGGTTTCCTACAGAAGATGCACACCACTATTTCCCTTGTGATATCCCTTTTAAATTATGCCAGATGGCTATGCCATGGAGTCTCACACTCCAGACTGCGACAGCAATGCAAATTGTTAAAAATGCTGCTATGAGGCAGCTCTGGCGAATACATCTACAAGACCAAATCTCACTGCAGCAGAATCTCTTCACTGAATGGAGCATGATGGTGCCCTCTACTGCACTAGGTAACTCTACAGAAAATTAAGTGCGGCTGCACTGATGTCAGGAAACCCACAGAGATTGGAAGTGAGTACGCAGTTCCCAATAAAAGGGTCAAAATGTTAGTCAGATCCCTGCCAGACAGTCACATCCGGAAATGGGCTTCAGCTTGCAGCATCAACAGTCATAGAAAGATACTCCAAACTGTCTGGGCTGGAAAAAAATGAAACCAGCAGGCAGTGTCTATTCGAACCTGGCCACGGGCAAGTAGTATATTATTATACAGTCATTATGTTGACTCTGATGAGGCCTACTCAGTGCTTAATTTGAGCCAGTGGCTGCCGATGAGGACCAGAGGCACTTATTTGTGGGGCCTCCAACTTATTTTTTCGCATCAGATAATCACCAAGAGCATGAGAGAGAAAAACAAACACAATGGCAAGACAAAGGAAGAGAAAGACTGAAAACTGCCGTAAGAGGGAGAAATCAGGAAAATGCAGGAGTAGGAAAAAGGGGTAATGGGGGTCCGATAGTGGATGGAAAAGCCATGAGGTGGATTTATTTCTACGTAGCCTTGGTATTCAGTGCACTGACATTCAATTGCACCTGCCACAGGCATCTGAGCAGACCTTTGGGAACATGCACTCATTTATTTTATTTTTTATTTTTAACAATTTAATCATTAGCCTACAATGTAAGTGAAACGTTTACATGAACTATCCCTCTGGAAACTTGTAACATACTGCAAGGCTATTGGTATGTCCTAGACAACTGATATGAAATTAACTGACCATGTCTTGTAGGAAATAGCAAAGCCATTTATTTGAAATATACCGGACTACCATTGCAGAAAGCATCACTGTATTACGCCTACTCTCACAATCACACTGAGATGTAATTATATTCCTGCACTGACCAGGCCATAGTAACATTTGAAATCAACTGTACTATTTGTATTCTTACTATTTATATGTCTAATTTAGAACAGCGATGGAATTAAACTGCCCAGGGTTTTTCATAACTGTACATGTATATGTTCTCGTCTCAACTCACCTATACTAAAATGCTCTGCAGATGACTGGCTCAGTAGAGTGAGCGAACTATTCTCCTCTTCTTCTTTCCTACTGCATTGGTTACCATTCATTCTTTGTGTGCAGTCACTGCAGTTCTTTATGCCGCTAGAAGTGTTTCTCTGTGTGTTTGGGCTAAAACCTCCACGGAGCTGGATTCAGACCACAGACCATGGCAGTGTGCTCCACATAACAGGTGTTGAGACACTTCTAGCTCCCCTTTGCCATCTTGCACTACAGTGAACAGCCCCTTTTCCTCCACGCAGTCCGTCTCCAGTTTGCAATATTTAAGCTATTTGCCGATACTGTCAAGGCACTCCTGGTTGGTGTACCATCACTCCAGGTTATGGAGCACTGTGAGATCATGTCATTTGTTATAAATGTCAGCGTTTTTCAAAAAATGGGTTGTAAAATGCAATATGTTGGCACTTAAAAAAAATATATATTTGGGTGATGAACCCTGCCAAACCTCCCTCGTCCAATCCTCCCACACAACATGAGGGCTTGGTGTTCACTTGCTCCTCAGACCAGGTGCCCTGGCTAACTCAACTGTTCATTTAATTTGATGAAATAGCCAAGCATTTGAAAGTTCATACTTGCATTGCATATGATGCCACTTTCAGAGTAACAGTGGTTTACATTATTAATCATATTTAAACATAAATACCTAGCACACATCTCAGAGCATGTGCCTGCACAATCAATACTGTCAGCGGCACTTCGCAATCTGTCACTTAAACTTGTATTCTTACAATTGGGAGTGTATAATTAAAATAACAGTGTGCAAAATGATGTTGATAAAAAGCCCGACGCAGCACTTGTACACATTCAGCTCTAAACCTGTTTTGCAAGGGAAGCTAGACATGTTGATTCTTTCTGTGCCACTTTCCTTGTGTGGAAGGCTCTGCTAATTCCTCAACCGTGCCTGTTTTGTTTGGCAGAGGCATGCAGTGCTGTGTCTTGTGCTGTACCAGATTTGTGAAGTAGATTTTGCTACTGACTGCACTGTAACTATACTGTTGGCTGTACCCGTTTTCTGAGGCCGGGCTTCTCTAATGTTACTGCTTTTGTCACTGAGGCTTGTACTTTCTAGGCTATACCAAATCTATGTAAAATGGCCTTCACAGTGTCTGCCCCAGCTGCATCTTCCTTGCCTTAGGAAAGTTGGCACTGGTGTTTCCTGTGCTGTGCATTTTCTCTTATATGTGTAGGGGCAGCTTGTAATACGCTTCCTGGTGTCTAGAAAGCTTGCAATGCTGTCTCGTGTCCTGTGTGATGGACACCTGCACCGCTGCTCCTGAAACTACTGTCAGGAATTCTTGTACTACTACAGCGTTGTCGTACCTGCTGTACTTGTACTGCGTCTGTGATAGAAGCTTGCACTACTGATAGATGTGTGTGCGGCAATTCTGGACACCTGCCTGTATTGTACTTGTTTTGTGTTTTTACAAAATTTGCAATGTTGCTGCCTGTGCAGAACCTTTTGTGTGCAAGAGTGATGCTTATGCTGCTACCTGTGGCAAATGTGTTCCCTAAAGAGGCGACCTGGTCTGGGACTGCTTTCGCCTTTGCATTTTGTTGTAAGTGGACAATTGATCTATATACCTCCTCTTCAAGTGTTACATAGACACAACCAGCTAGAGTGACAGAACAGGCAGGGCTGAGGAACCAGGGAATGAAAATCAGCAAAGAACTTACCAAAATGGGAGTGAGTGACAAATAGTTAAAATGAGAGAAAGAAGGAATGATGTGGCACAGAAAGAAAGAGGGAGATAAAACAAGGAACAGTAGAAGTAAGGGAATTAATGAAAGGGAGTGGTAAAGAATGTGAAATAATGAAAGGGGGAAACTACTGGTGAAAGAAACAGAAAAGACAGGAGATGGAATAAAAAGTTGAGGTAAAGCAAATTAGAAAGGAAAATGGTGGGGAGCACCTAATAAGAGAGATAAAGGGGTAAAGGAGAACTGTAGAAACAGAGGCAAAGAGAATGAAAACAGAAAAGAAAAACAATATGACAGAGAACTAAAGTGAAGAAGCAACACACGGGACAAAGGAAAACAAGAGCAATAATGATAGGAGTATGCAAACAGCCATAGTGGCTGTCCCTTGCTGAGTTTACGTACTAGTGACTGACAAACACATCCGTTAAGTTCCTTCTTCTCCTATGGGCGAGCCAGTGGAGGGATGGAACTTTTTTACGGTTGAGGGTGGGTGGGGGGAAATTTTAGAGTTTAACTTGTTTAGTGCCGGTTGATTTATTGGCATTCTCTTGGTACTTATTCTCCTGCTACAAATGCCTAATTGGGTCATCCACCACCGGAACGATGTAAAAATACTGTTTAACTGTGGCCGTCTATTGAAATGCCAATAAATAATGTATTAAAAATGATAAGAGTATGCAAGATAAAGAAAAGTGGGAAAAAGAACCTGAGAGTGAAAAACAAGGGATACGACACAGAAGGAGGGAGAATTATGTAAAGTAAGGTGTAGAAGGGAGTGAGTTACGGAGACATATTTGATAGGATGAGTGGAGAGATGGTATGTGAAAAGAAGAGTCAGAGAACCAGGTACATAAAATAGAGATAAGTGACTGGAGAAACAGAAGCTCAAGAGTGTTAAATGTAAAACTGGGAAATGTAGTGTCAAATGAGGAGTATTAAGGTGACACCACAGGAGAGCGATAAGAAAGTGAAAATTGGGATGTGAAAGAATTTTTGTGTCAGTGGTATCACATCTGTGTTTCATTAAATGAGCATTGACAAGGCTTGAACTATGGATTAAAGTCCCAGTATTGAAAGGTTTAGAAAGCTCTTGTGATCACTGCCTTCTCCCCCCTCCCCTCCTCAGCACCATGAGACCCTCACAGGTGAGTAGTGCGCTTTACAAATTCCTGATTGATTGATTGATTTGACAGGCACACAATTTTCCTGTGGGCGGCACTGTCAAAGGTCAGGGTGCTGATCACCAAGCCTGCAGAGTTTTGATTACACCTTATGCCTCTTTAATGCCCCAACATCATTGCCTGCCCCTTTGTCTCAATCTTGCAAGGTCTTTTTCATCCGTGCTTTCCCTCTTTTCATCCCTACTTTCTCCCATTGTCATAGTTTTTCCATCTTTTGCTTTTTCCTTCTTTCCATTTTCTGTGTTTTTCTCTCTCTTGCTCTGGAACAAGGTTTTAAAAAAATAAGTGCAGGGTCCAAAAATGTGTTGTGGTGGACCCCATGTGCAACCGCGGGTCAAATTAAGCACTTTAAGGCACTCCACCAAACACCTAACCAAACGCTTAAGTTAACTTGCTAATTGCATAATGACTTGATCATGTTGTGAAGAACTGTTCATCTACATCTTACAGGTTAAATCCAATCACAGTAGTTCCAGGGATTAAGGATCTGGACAAACAGATCTATCTATATGAAACCTGCTTGCGAGAGACTGCAGTGAGAGTGACACAGCTTGTTTGGTTAATACATCTACTGCTGAAATGTGCATGTTTGTAGCATGCAAATACATACACAAAGGATGTTATGCCACAATTTCATTAACCCTTGCAGTAGTCTTACTGGTATTATAGCCTACGTGCTGCAGATCACTCACAGTGGATATGGGCTGTGGGAAAGTGCTGTGACTGTATCAGTACTAGCATATCGGGCAGTGTACAAGTTGTGTTTGAAGTGCTTCAAAGAGTGTTATAGTACAGGGGTGTACTGCAAATCAAGACAGATATGTGCCCTAAGAGCTCTGCAGTTCGTTCTATTGTGATATATTTGTGTACGATGCAAATCAGGAGTGGGTGCTTTTTACCAGTTGTCTGCTTGTTTTGATACGATGATGCCTAAGTGCACTGAAAGTCAGATTACAGCTGAATGGTGAGAGCTTTAATGATATATTAGTACTTTGCTGAAAATAGGTACTCTGGGCCACAAAACCCATGTTAGAATTAATCAGGCGATAGTATTTTGAAACCATAGCACTGTTAAAACCCAGATGGATGCATTTCAGAACTTCTGCAGATGTCTTGGCACAGCTGAATTAGTGTCACGCATGTCAGATTTGAGATGCTTTAGAAGAACTCTCCTAATGTCTCAGTGGTAGGAAAGGTTAAAATACTTGTACATGATAACAGCTTCATGAATTTCTCAAATCATGGGCAATGTATGCATGATGCAAGACAAGTATGATGGCTGCGTCTGGGCATAGGACATCTCTGCAGCTCCCTGTGTATTGTTGAAGTGGCAACCTAACTACTCCTTTGTTTAAATTTCATTTTTTGTTCATAAATATTTAATTGAGCTAGCAATTATTGTACTTGGACAAATAGCATGTAATGTCATTAGGATCAAAGGATGTGTGATGAGATCGCGCGCCGGAGCAATTAAGAGGGCCTCGAGATAATGACGCTCCCGAACCGCTGAGGCCTTTTTTTTCCCTGGGGGGAGTTTATTCGACGACTGGCACATTTCTCCTTCAGAATGTGCAATGTGAACATGCAGGGAGCAGTTTGGTGAGTTTTTTTAATCTTTTAAACTCTTTTTTTTTCACAGAGTTTACTTCTTTAAGCCTGCTGCTCCCTTTCTCACAGAAATGTTGCCACCATTTTGTGGGGATCGTTTCTATTCTTAAAAATGTTTTTTTTTTTTTTCTCCTTGGCCACGCGCTATATTACCCACTATTATTTGAATTAATGTAGGGACCTCTAAAAAATTATTATTTTTTCTTTTTTGGCCATTTTGAGATGTCGACTCCGAAATCATTTTAGATTCTTCATTTTGGATTTTCTTCTATAATTTTTTACATTCGTCCTTCGAAGTGACCTAACCGACGGAGAGAGAACATCAATTAAAAATACTGTATTAAGTCTACATTGCATTGCTAAAATGGAGATTCCTCATACTTCAAAAGTATCTGTATCCTCTGTATCTAATTCTAACAGTCGTAAAGACTCCGGGGTAACAAAAGAGCTAAAAAGGACCCGTCCTCTCCAACTAAGTCTCCATTGCCTCTTACATGGGAAGACATTATGGATGAACTCAAGTTAATAAAGCCTTTTGTTATGGAAACAAATATTGCACTACAACGAATTGAGGAGAAATGGTCACGTCTGGATTCTCGACTTTCTGATGTGGAGCAGAGGATCAGCGACATACAAGACGCTACTACTAAAGTTGATAATCTGTCTAAGGAAGTCACACTACTCAAAAAATAGACAGAAGATTTGGAAAATCGTAATCGGCGCAATAATCTTCGCATTTATGGCATTCCAGAAGGCTCAGAAGGCCAAGATTTGATAACATTTTTCAAACTCATATTCCGAAGATTGCTGGTCTGCAGAATACCACGGTCCTTAACATTCAGAGAGCCCATCATATTGGTCCTTCTTCTACATCTAAACCAGGAGGAATTATCGCTCTCTTTCTACAATACTCAGATTTAATGACAGTCTCGACCGCCGCCAAACAATTGCAAACAAAAGTTGTGGTCAGGCCAAAAGATTGTCTTTAGTCAAGATGTGGCCACAGCGACAGCCAAAAGAAGGAAAGAATTTCTGGATCTACAACCAGCTTTAAGATCCATGAATGCTAGATTTGGCCTTATTCATCCTTGTTTCTTTAAAGTTACCTTCAAGGACAGAACAACTACTTTTGAAAATCCCTCTGATTTGAAACAATTTATATATACCCACAAAGGGGAGGCAATGGAACTCAGCAAGACTTGATTGGGTAATGTTGGATTTTTAAATAATTTATTCTTTCTTTACAGGTATTGAAAACATTGAAATGTCAAGCAAAAAAAATCCCCTTTCCGATTGTGTCTATATTCTTGTATAGGTCGGCATCATAGTGTTCTTTCCCTTGTTGGTAAGTCACGTCGTCAGTTGTTTATACTGTAATGTATTTATTCTGTTTTAACGTCTCTCTCCCTTTTGCTATACAATTATTTTAATTCCTCTGGGGTGTTGTTGTTGATTGGCCTCTAATTTTCTTGCTCCTCCCTTTCTTCCTTGCAAAATATATTCTTCTTGTCAGGATAATTATGACTGAAGCCTTTTGGCTTTTCGTCATCTTGTTTTTCTTCTATCAATGGGGTGCTTTTGCCACCTCTTTACTTCTCCATCTCTTTCGTCTTCTCTTCTTCTCCTTTTGTCTTTCTTTCTTCTTTTATATTTTTTTTTACGTTACAATGCAATGTTGGCATCCACAAGCAACCTCAACTGGATATGTGTTCAGAATTTTCCCTTCCACCTTACTCTATGATTCATATGTTGTATATATCTTAGATTTCATCAAGGGTCTGTTGTCTATATGTCTTCCCTCCAGTTAAATGACCAATCTTTGTATTATTTCATGGAATGTTAAGGGTTTACGTAATCCGGTTAAGAAACAAAGAGTGCTTCAACATCTCTCTAAATTAAACTGTCAGGCTGCTCTTGTACAAGAAACACATCTTAAGGAGCAGGACTTTAAAAGTTTAAATAGAAATTGGGTTGGTCATGTTTTTGGTTCCTCTGCAGTTCATAACCAGAATGGGGTATTAATTTTGTTTCATAAATCTTTACATATACAAATTATAGAAGAGTTTAAAGATGTTACTGGTAGATGGATATTATTGACAGTTGAAATTAGTGGGGTGCTGTACTCCATTTGCAATGTCTATGGTCCAACTGGAGTAGAGCCTCAATTTTGGATACATTTTTCTTCTTTATTATTATCTTGCAATTCTGACAATCTTGTGGTAAGAGGTGATTGCAATCAGCTTATGGATCCTTTTGTTAATTGTCGTTCTCAAACTGGTTATATTCCTAATAAAATGCAAAAAGCATTTCATCAGGCAATCTACTCTAGAGGTTTACGTGATATATGGAGAATTGCACATCCAGATGTAAACCAATTTACATTTTATTCTGCAGTACATCACTCATAGTCTAGAATAGATTATATATTTGCTACACAAAATATTTTACAATCAGTCTTACAAACTGACATTGGGTCTATTCTTATATCAGATCACGCCCTGGTAATTATTGATTTGAACTTTCCAGGCACTTCCTCATCTTCTAAACGCTGGAGATTTAATAACGTCTTATTGCAAGACCATTTATTTATTGATCAATTTACAATGTTTTCTAAAGACTTTTTTAGCCACAACTTATCTTCCGATACTCAGATGAATTTTATATGGGATGCATTCAAAGCTACTGCCAGAGGTTTTATTATAGATTATGTTGCCACTAAAAAGAAAGAAAATTCTAATATTTCCTCTCAATTACTTGCACAAATAAAGCGTTAAGAGCATGAATACTTCTCCTCTAACAAACCAGATACTCTGTCCAGATTGATTGATGCTAAATTACAATACAATAAGCAATCTTTGGATAGTGCATGTGGTACTCTACTCAAAATAAATTCCAAATTTTATGGGGGGAAAAATAAGGCGGGTAAACTGTTGGCAAACTGCTTAAAGATTAAAAAACAAAAGTCTAAAATTACTGTTATCACAGACACATTTGGAAACAGTCACACTAATGACTTAAAAATTCTGGAATGTTTTACTGATTACTACACCACATTATATATTCCCGAAAATACTTGTAATATATCTGAGGTTGATGCTTTCTTCCACTCTGTTCCTAAGACACATAAAGTAGACTTATCTCTATTAGACTCTGAATTATCCGAGTTAGAAATTAAAAATGCCATCACCAAACTTAAGGCCCCGGGTCCTGATGGCTTTTCAATTGAATTTTACTCAACATTTGCATCCATTTTAGTTCCAAAGTTATTAACACTTACACAATATTTCTTATTGCAAGATCAAGCAAAGGGCACTTTTTCTGAAGCTATGTTGTGCTTGATTCCTAAAAAAGATAAAGATTTATCCAAATGTGGTAACTATAGACCCATATCCCTTATCAATGTTGACTGTAAAATTTTTGCAAAAGTCCTTGCTTTACGTATTAATCATTTTATCCCAGATTTAATAGACATTCACCAGTCAGGTTTTGTTAAGGGGCGGGACATATCAGATAATTCTAGAACTTTTCTCAATATTCTCCATCTTGCTTCTAAGTCCAGGGACCCTATAGCTGCTATAACTCTCGATGCTGAAAAAGCTTTTGATTCAAGTTTGTTGGGATTTTATGTTTGGAGCATTAAAATGGCATGGTTTTAGTCCTCATATTATTAAACTCATTAATATGTTATACTCATCACCTTCTACATCTGTTTTAGTCAATGGTAAACAATCCCATTACTTCCCCCTACACAGAGGTACTAGACACGGTTGTCCTCTATCACCCCTTTTATTTATATTAGCCCTTGAACCCCTTCTAGAGAAAATACGTAGGTCATCTGATTTTTACAGCTTTAAGCACAAAGACATACAGATTAAATTTACAGCATATGCTGACGATATTCTGCTCTTTATCTCTAATCCTCAACAGACTATTCAGGAATTTTTTCGCTTATTACGAGAATATTCAAATATCTCAGGATATAAACTTAATATCGACAAATTAGAGGTTTTGCCATTAAATGCTTATTGTCTACCCGACATGTTTAAAGATACTGGTTTTACTTGGAACTCTAAGCATATTAAATGCCTGGGCATATCCTACTCCAATTCTATTAAAGACACTATTCGCATTAATCTCAAAGAAGTCGAGTCAAAGATTTTTTGATATTGCTTGACAGATGGTACCCTCTTTATTCAACTTGGTGAGAAAGATTGGCCACAATCAAAATTATGTGGTTGCCCATTTAAATTTTTTATCTATCTATGCTCCCAGTTAAACTCCCATCTGTTTTTAAAAAAACTATAAATACACTATTTATTAAATTTTTATTGAACAATCGTAAATCTCGTATATCTTTAATCAAACTACAAGAACCTAGAGATAATGGAGGTGTAAATTTTCCATGCCTTAAAAGATACCATTCTGCATTTGTTTTAAAACAAATCTGGATGTCCCTCTCTCCCACTTTTCACAATGGAACCTCTCTATGGAGTCAATTGGAACACAAATTACACCATTTACTCTTAGAGATGCAATTCGCCTTTCAAAACCCCCTAAATCCCTTCAATCTCCGATAATCACTCATTCTACAGTATCTCTATTGCCAAACCATTACTTATTGCCTCTCACTCCTCATCTGAGAACCTTAGGCAAACTCCCATATGGTACAACAATGATATTAAAATTCCTAATAAAACATTAGCCTGGAAGGAGTGGATGCACAAAGGCATTATAACTCTGGATCATTTAATTTTAGATAATGCTGTACTTGCATTTCAAGATATTCAACAGACATTTCATATTTCCTCTCATTACACCGTGCAGTACCAATCTCATTTATAAATTGTTATCTCATACTTTGGATACTCCCTTTTCTTCACAGCCTATTTCCCAGCCTTATAATCTCTACTCACAAGTCCCAGCATCCTTTATATACAGAACTCTTACACATACCAGTCGCGTGAGACCAAAATCTAAAATAGAATTGGCATGGGAACAAGATTTCAATCAAAATTTTCCTATATCTACATGGAAACAAATATGGTCAAAACTTCATACAACATCCCGTTCAGCATCTACAACCCAAACATTATTTTATTTTTAGAATCGATTGTATTATACTCCTATGGATCTTTATAAATTGAAACTTGTTACAGACAATAAGTGCTGGTCGTGTTCCAAAGAAAATAGCCATTATATGCACATGTTTTTTTAATGGGTCCAGTCCATGCTTTCTGGAAACAAGTTTGGGATAAAGTCAATCAAATTTTGTCCATCAATGTACACTTCAGTATATTACACATTGGGCCTGATTCTGACCCCGGCGGTTCCTTACCGCCGGGGCCAGGGTTGGCGGGAGCACCGCCAACAGGCTGGCGGTGCCCCGCAGGGCATTCTGACCGCGGCGGTTTTGCCGCGGTCAGAAGTGGAAAACCGGCGGTCTCCCGCCGGTTTTCCGCTGCCCATTAGAATCCTCCGCTGCGCCGCCATGGGGATTCTGACAAACCAAGCCGCCATCCTGTTCCTGGCGGTTCTCCCGCCAGGAACAGGTTGGCGGTATGGGTTGTCGTGGGGCCCCTGGGGGCCCCTGCAGTGCCCATGCCAATGGCTGCAGGGGCCCCCGTAAGAGGGCCCCACAAAGAATTTCACTGTCTGCATTGCAGACAGTGAAATTCGCGACGGGTGCCCCTGCACCCGTCGCACCTTCCCACTCCGCCAGCTCAATTCTGAGCCGGCGTCCTCGTGGGAAGGGGGTTTTACACTGGGCTGGCGGGCGGCCTTTTGGCGGTCGCCCGCCAGCCCAGTGTAAAACTAAGAATAGCCGCAGCGGTCTTCCGACCGCGGTGCGGTATTCCGACCGCGGTGCGGTATTCTGGAGGGAGGAAGTCTGGCGGGCGGCCTCCGCCGCCCGCCAGACTTAGAATGAGGGCCATTGTTTTGGTTAGTACCTCATCTATTTGGTATTCCCAATCCATGCTTGGCAAACTGGCTGATTTACTCCTTGCTAGTACACTGCAAATTATAACTTCTAGTTGGAAAGATGCTACAAAAATATCTGTTGTAGCTTGGTGGAATCTGATTTGCTATAATCACAGAATGGATCGAGTAAATGCTAATACTACTCAACTGTTAATTAAAAGAGACACGTTATGGCTTCCTCTTACATCTTTACTTTCACAACACAAGATCTTTCATACTACTGTTAATACTGTTTTTGAACCTCCTCGAATGTCCTTTATTTTGTTTGTGCTCTTTCTCTTTTTTCTCTTTTTTTCTTTTTGTTTGGAATTAATGGTTGCTCTACTGAGAACAAATGATCTTCATTTGGCATTGTTTTTACTTTTCTTTTCTTTTTCTTTTCTCTTTTCTCTTTCTTCTTTACTACAATATAACAAAAATGCTATTATTTTATGGTACAATATTTTATTCTGATTATGTATAAAATTGTTTTTATAGGTATAATTATTCTTATGATTTTTTTTTGTTCCAATGTAGTTATCTTATTGTACTAATGTTTGTTAACTTATTCAATAAAGCATTATTAAACACAAAAAAAAGGATGTGTGATGTCATAGACTTCAAAGGGCATGTGATGTCACTGCCGCTAACCCTGGCGTTTTGCTGAATTGACGTCCATGTATGTACCTCTAACCCCAGGACCCCCCCTTACCTCCATACCCAGACTTGCTAAACAGAAGCACGTACCATTGATTTCTTGTATTCCATAGCGCTTTGCAAGTTCAAAAGTCATCTGCACCTTCCCTGAATATTTCATGAGGTTTGGATCTGAAAATAGTTTGTAAAGAAATTAAGACATTTTACGTGGAAAATCAAAAATTGCGGACAGATGTCAAAGGACAGCATGTGAGGGTTTGAGATACTAAAAGAGTGTGTAAGGATGATGGAGCTAAAGACAGAAGGTGAGTAGTTTAGGTGCAGAAGGGTACGAAGTTAGTGGAGTAAGCATGTCAGAAAAGCTTACCATAACAGTGTATATAATTATCTCATCAACCCTCAATATCCAAACCCAGGATTTTCTCTGTGGGATTTACCTGTAGCCAAGGACACAATGCACTTGCCACTCAGCTCTGGAGTTTCACTGAAATCCATCATGTGCCTAACCTGAGAAAACACAAGCACATGAGTTAACAGACAGTTCTTCCTACCCGAGTTACCTATAAAATCATTCAACTCTGACATGTGGATATGTCACAAAACCTAGTGAAACATGTTCACTCTCACAGCTTCTTACAGCAAGCAAAAAGCCAATGCTTTTTAAGATGGATTCCTCAGTTTTAAAACTATGTACATAATTGAAAATACATGCATAAAATTTCACGTTAATAAAAATATTAAGTTGCGTCTTTTACTTCTAATCTCGCAACAGAAATGTAAACATAACCCCAGCGTCAGCTTATTCCAGTGGTTCCCAAACTTTTTCGATCCCCGGCTCCTTTGACCTATTGGCCGTGTTGGCCATGGCTCCCCATTATGTTACTTTTTTTTGGCGGGTGGGGGAACGTAATCCCAGCCTCGGGAGTACTACCATTTTTAGCCTGGAAAATAATTGGGATGAAACTGATGAGGGCATTAGAGAGCTTTAGAAGAGCACCAGATGACACTACATAGGGTCAGGCTTTATTTTTAAATAGGCACTGATGAGATTAAGTAATTTGCACAGAATCAAAGGATGGGAGCTGACGCCAGGACTCCAGCCTGGTTCCCAAGTTCTAAAGTCAACAGCTCTAACTGCTAGGCCACATCTCCTCCTTTGACAAAACTGGTGAAAGGATGTAACCCATCTGGCGGCTGCTTCTGACATCTCCTTCCTGTGCTAGAATGGGTCAGTTATTATTTTTCAGTTTTTCTTGGATATTCTCTTTTCTTCTCAGACACCTTCATACATTATGTCTTTCTGGTATCTGTCTTGCTTTGTCAGAGAAATGAACTCTGGTTTCATTATTCCCACATTCAGATTTGTCACAGAGGCTGGGCGCTCTGGAGTCTCATGTCTGTCTCTATTTACCTGTACCTACACTATTTACAGTTTGTCTTCTTTATTCTCTCGTTCAGGTTGCTGAAAATCAATTATTGGAAACTATTTTTGTTCTTTTATCATAGGGATATTATTAATGGTACTTTGGCGCCCTCCGCTGGTCACAATAATTAATGCAAGGTGTTTTGTTTCCAATACCACGATGAAAAGCTACCGATTCAAAGCACCTCTGAGTGGTTTCCAGACTGTGTGCGGCGGCCCTGGCTAGTTTTGAAGGTGCACCAGGGAGCCGCGCCGCACAGATTGGGAACCACTGGCTTATTCTATTGCTTCAGTGAAGCATAAGGACACAAGACATCTATTTCAAACAGGCTTCTGCTACAAGACGTGCAGGGTCTACTCTCCTCCCTTAATGTCTGGTCCTTTCTAAGGGAAGTCAGGCTTCAGCAGCTCACTTTTGGGTGTCGGGTGAGATAGCACCGTAGACTTATATGTCGTGCAGAGGTCCACTTTAAATGGGTAGGTCTGCAACCAACTGGTATAATACATTAAAATAACAATTAAAATCCAGCCTCACTCATACAAACATGATCCTGACGTTCCATAATTTTAAGCCTCCCTGAGCCCTAGACCCTCACCCAAATAAACAACTCGCATCATCAAGCAGGAATTGCGATTCTTCCATCCAGGTTCAAAACTTTTCAACTACTCATCCTACCCCCCATCCCTAACCTCTTTACCCTGCTCACCAGCTGAGTAGGCCTGCATCGTGACCTTAGCCTACACAAATATGTGACATAATTTGCCTTTCTCACCACTTCCAACAGGTGTAATACCCAGCCTGCTCCCCTCCTCCTGCGTTCCTTACTTGAAAACCCTCTACACCTTTATCAAGTGTAAATTAACACCCAGGACCTCTTTGAGCAAAAGCCGATACCTTCTTTGCCCTTGGTCAGTTTATGACCACCTCAACCATAATGCCACAACTGTTTTCTGAACTGAATTTCATTCCTCAAAATCCCCACACTGCTCCTGTAGACCAGTGGTGTAACTTAGCCCCCACGGTGCGGGTGGGTCCCGAGCTCCAGGAGGCCCCCTCAGCACAGTACACTGACATGGTCCCTGACTGGGTCCAGGGCGGCTCCATGTACTTTGCAGGGGGCCCCCTCCAGTTTTGTTACACCACTATTGTAGCCTAACAATTCTGGACCCATACACCTTGAAAACATCCATTTCATGCACAATGAAAAGAGTTCAATCTCAAAATTCGAATACCAACACCCCAGCAAGACCCTCACAAGCTCCCCCAGTGTCTGAAATGTGACAGGTGTCCATACTTGCTCACTGTGCCACTGGATTCAGCTAGCCTGGCTGATGATGTGTGATACCTCGAAATCGGTCCCAGGATGCTTGTTTCCGGTCTAGGAAAGACCTGGCCAGGCAGTTTGGTCTAGACTATTCTCCTGAGGAACAGGGTCAAGACTGCTTTGTATATGGTAGGTCCAAACTGTCAGGAATCCCCAAGGTGCCTCCTGCGTTATCTGTCAGCATCCCCAGGGATTAGGGTTAAATCATATCTCTGTTCTTGGTTAAACCTTCCTGTTTCTAAGTAAACATAATGGGCCTGATTACAACTTTGGAGGAGGTGTTAATCCATCCCAAAAGTGACGGTAAAGTGACGGATATACCACCAGCCGTATTACGAGTCCATTATATCCTATGGACTCGTAATACGGCTGGTGGTATATCCGTCACTTTACCGTCACTTTTGGGACAGATTAACACCTCCTCCAAAGTTGTAATCAGGCCCAATGTAATGTGTTACACAATTGGTTTTGTCAATGCTTGTTTTACCAATGCTTGTTTGCTAATGTGAGCAGGTGTAGACATGTGCTTCTAATTGGGTGTGGTGACTCGTCCACATGTGAAAAGTCAACTGCTTTCCTGATTAGCTATAAATAGCAGAGTGAAGCATGCCCCCGCTTGGCTTTGTTTTGCTTCCTGATCTCAGCATCTGATTTGGTAGTCCAGCCCCTGCTGTCATCCTCATATTCAGGACTTTTGAGGCAATTATTTTCTTTGTTCCTGTACCAGCTGATACAAGGCATTCCTCCAGCACTCCGGAAAAGACTGCAGCTAAGTGACTAGTATTCTCCAGGGAGTTTGTTCTTTGAGCGCTGCACTTTCCTAGAACAGCTGGTGTATTTCAGACCTCGTATTTTGGCAGAGTGCCTATCTTGAAGGGACAAATGCATTTCTGAACATTCTACATTGTTTTTGTAGTTACTTGACTAAATGTGCTTCAGGAAATCTGCTTGAGCTCAAGTACTACAAAAAGTAGCAATTTTAAAAGAGCATTTACGTGACTTTTCTTTCTCTAATAGCATAAGTCTTGGATTTAAATTGTGTCATTCATGCCTGTGTTTCAGGTTTGAGGAATTTGCTTTTGAAGGGTTGTTCACACACACAGTGAAACCA